>NC_134563.1:5362356-6014296 GCF_025594145.1 Primulina tabacum
GTCCAAGTTAACTCACAACCTACTGAAACTTGAATAAAATGAAAACAGATGATGCCAAAGATGGTAATGCCATACCCGTAACAGAAGTTGATTTGGACTGAGCGGCAAGGTTTGTTTATCAAGGATCAAGTTGCCAGTAAAGGTGTACAGCGAATTGTTTGGTTGCTCGCATTGTATCTCACCTGCGGCAGATTTCATCAAAATACAAACATGCAACAAGATTTTCAGCCAGTGGGTTACAAACATCATGATGCACATCAATCCCAGTATTTGAAGTTGAACACAAAAAATAGCCATTCAGAAATTTTTCGGTCGACAATATGGTTACAAACATCATGATGCACATCAATCCCAGTATTTGAAGTTGAACACAAAAAATAGCCATTCAGAAATTTTTCGGTCGACAATATGGCAGATGACATGACATTTATGCATGTTATCATGTGTCATGCCCTTATTAAAATATATACTTATGCTGAAAGTAAAATACCCTTAAATTCAGCCACTTTCTCTGGTGTCACATAGTCCCAAGTTTTTTCTGATGCTTTCCTTATCTTCAAGTTAGTTTCCCCATCAAGATTTGCAGTCTGCAGAACCACCAAAGATAGCTGATAATTGACGTGGAAAGACAATTGATGCATATTTTTGTTATATTCTCAACAGAGAAGAAACAGTAAATCACCACAAACACAAAGAAAGCAAACCTCAATGTAGCAGACACCATCAGGGTTTGTGCTAGCAAGGAACAACAGATCAGCTGGGAAAAATCCATCTTGTTTCACCTTGAACCAGAAAAACAATCTTAACTTTCAGGCAAAATTCAAAGAAACTTACTCAATCTGTGTGGATTTGATGACCAATTCAGAATAGATTACTTTTATCACTAGGTTCGATTTCATTCCATAAATTTTTTATAGGTCATGAACATATATAATCCAACCGAACTATTCAGAATAAGAAGCAACTGCAAGAGACACAATTGTGATTGGCAGCCATTCATCTTCAATCAAGGTTGAGGTATGTAATCTATTCACCGCAGGTTAAAAAACAAATGAATTCATTAGCCACCAGAGCTTAAGGATATGCTTAGATTCATTTTCAGAGATATTTTATCTCTGAAAATGAAATAAATATAATTGTTCTTCATCTTTTATTCCGAAATTGTAACTTCACCCCTTTTTCACAACTACCAACATGGTCATTATTTTTAATTCAACTCTTTTATCGCTCGTTAAAAATTCATAAGTATTATATTATATCATTCCTAGTTTTGAAGCTCGATACATCAATAAAATATTAAAGTAAACTGTAAACATATATAACATAGCCACTAACCCAACTCATTTTTTGACATAACATCCACGTTAAAAATATATTTCAAATGCAATATCAAATTCAACAATATAATTTCCGAAATTAAATTTCCAGAAACCGTCTTCCAAAAAGCCAAAAATGAAAGCCCAAGTACATGTACTTGTTTTCCCATACCTATGAGTAGAGCTCTCATGATCTAAACTCTTTCGAAAGTTGAGCAGACTCGTACACACAAACATTATGTTGACTAGTTTTCAAGATCTCTAAAAGTCTTTAGGGCTATAATGTTGAGATCGTAGTGATTAACCAATATTTGACCTGGTGTGTAGTCATATGCACTAACAGTTCCACACCAGAAACCCCCTTACATTTCTCTAAATATCGCTGCTAACGGCCCCACAGTGTATCATAATCTCCTCGTTACCTGCAGAGACCTGGCACAATAACTTCTGTAGTTCTACAATAAAACATGAGTAGCCCAGGAATTGCTACCAACTTACTGCCAAGAAAAGAGTAATGAACATATGAAGCTACTTAGAAGATCAGAACCTTATGGTTTACCACAAAGAGTTAAACATAGGGAATATGGAAGGAGGTAAATAACCAAACCTCACCTTGACTATATCTCCAACCTGCAGCTTCTTCCAAGGGATGGATACCCATTTCCGATCTTGCAACACTTCTATGCTGGAATTATTGATGGCCATATCATTTTGGAAACGTTTCTGCGAAGCATAAAGGAAAAAAATAGAAGAGGGAAAAGACATGGAGAACATTAAGAAAAAAAGGTGTATAGATTATAAAACAACTAAGAGATAAAATTATAAAATTCTCACCCAGTCCTCCCACGCTTCTTTAACGAGAGATACAAGAAGCACCAGGGTGAGTGGAAGCACATTTGTTATAGGACTCACAGGACTGCATGAAAACAAAGGTTCATTAAAATGTCATTGCATTTAACAACCATGGATGTCATTGTTAAGACAGACTTCTGACTTGAAATGATCTTATGCAGCAACTTTTCAAACAGGTCAATCAACAAGAAAACTTATGCACATAGCTAGGAAAACAACTGAGAACCTAGAACTGCTCAAATAAGTCAATACAAGTAATGGTATTTTAGACAATAATCAGAATGCACAGTTTTTTAAACTTAACATGTGCATAGACAAGCTCTCTCCTCTTCAGCTGAAACAACAAATTAATAGAATCTTTTCAGATACATAAGGCAAAATGATAAATTGAAATCTTCCAAAGTCATTATATTAGCAATCAAAATCCACAAACATGCAACAGAATATCCAACAAACTTGAAGAGAATACACACTTTTTAGCTATATCACATCTCATATTAACCAGTTATTTCTACACAAATTCCAAAAAGTGCAGATTTGTCTCACCATTCTCTCCACCAATTGTTGCATTCTATACAGCACAAATTAATATATATCAATCTAAGCATTCTGCTACTGTGATGCCAAAAATACACAGATTGTTTTATATCATCTTTTATAAAACCCTTGGTGATCTCGACTATATTATAGCAACATACCTGATTGGAGTGCATGACAATATCGAAATCATGAGAAAGTAGAGATTAGCCACCCGTCTGAACTGTCAGCATAAATTAAACAAGAGGAAACAGGTATTACAAACTAAATCACCAGGAAAATGTATTTCTTTTTTGCTACAGCAGTTCACTAGCTTGAGGATGAAAAAAACGAAGCTGAATCCTAAACAGCAGACAACTCTGTCAACATAAATTCTTATAGCAGAGGCCGAGTTAAGAATCCTATTTCATTACATGGAATGGTAAAAATTTATATATTCATCGATGTTACATTGTAATCTATAAGTAGAAAATAGAAGGCTTCAAAAAGTTCTGTATGCGCTCTTCTCTACAACAAATCCAATTAACTAATAAGTCAGCCAGAAATGAAATATATATAATTGTTCTTCATCATTAAAATTTGAGTCCAGCAGCCGTTAATGCACTCCCAATGCCAAGTTTGTAGAACGATTTTAAATCCTTACGAAACAAATATGCAGGTAAACAGATAAATTAAGTCTTGAGAAAAAAGTCATTGTAAAGCAGATAAATGCTAACTTGGTATTCATGACAAATTCTAAGTTCAATAGCAAATTACTCTTTTGAAAAATAGTGTAATATTATATTACCTGCTCAAAAAGTCCCTTTGGTAAAAATGTAAAGACGTCATACTTTGTAGTTGAGACAGAATTTCCCTGATATCAATTATGGAACCAATCAGATCTAAGTAGAGAAACTATTCACCCCAGATTGGAAAACAATATCAGGACTAACAAACCGCACAGGTTCCCTAGAGCCTCAAGGTGCGAGGCAAGATCTGCTCCTCATCAAAGTAACATGTGCTAAAACATGAAATTCCAAAATCTAATAGGGTGAAGACAGTTATATCACATAGATTTACAGACTAACTATCAAAAATTAATCTAAGAAATATATATTTGCTAATGTATAAGCAAATATGAATATTATTAGATTGCATTTCTCATTGGATTCACCTGCATGATAAGAATCACAACTTATACACTCCGAACGTGTGCCTCAAACTCTGACGCATAGCTCATCTGTCCCTCTCGAATGTGATATGTTTATTAGTGTGTGTGTGTGTGTGTGTGTATTTGAATAGAATGAATCAAACTCCAGCTTAAGCTCAAAATAATAGCACAATATTCAAGTTCTGAGTGTATGTGATGCGGTTGGCACCCATAAAATGAACTCACATGTGCATTGTTGACTCCAGAAAGTTCACATATTTAAACAAATCAATAACACGTGATGAAATAAAAACAAGTTAGCGACCCTGCAACTATGACCTTGAACCGAGCGAGGATGTTTGCATCACGATCGTTGCAAAAAACCATTCTATGACCTGGCGCCTGCGGCTGGACCTTTCCAAGTCGAACCGTGCGGGACGACGAGACACTGTTCGCCGTCGGAGAGCCATCCCCGCCGCCCAATCTGGATCCCCTCCATCCAGCCATTTTCTCGTTACAGTTGGTCCGATCGAACCGGACTCAGGTGCATAAACCCCTAAATACTTGCAAATATAGGAGAGGGATTTAAATGAACAGAAATCTCTTGAAGAAAAAGGAAAATGGTAGCAGTTGTCAATGGTTGAATTGTGCGATGCAATGAGGAGGGGGAAGGGGGTTTGATTTTACGAGAAAATTCAATCCGCGTAATAAAAATTGAGATGCAAACACACCTGGTTTGGCGCGTGTTGTAAACCGTCGTATGATTTAAAATTGTTTTTGACCGCGTGGTCCGAACGTCGGAGAAATGAGGGTCGGTTAGTGAGCTGTCGGTGATGTATCTCGGGGATGTAAACGACGTCGTAATTAATAAATTGTGGCTATTCAATAGAAATTTGAAATATTCAGGCTGTTGATGTTTGACTTGGCACTTGGCAGTTGAGGAATAACTCATCTTATATCCCAGAATATATAATAGAGACAAATGGTAGTTATAACTATTTTTGTTGGTTGCCAAGCTTTTGAACTTTTTGTAGATTCTAAAACATGTATACGTCGTGTTTGAATTGGTAAAGTAGTTGAACTTTTAGTCAATGTCAAAAGTTCGATTTTATTTACCAACATCTTCTCGGACGAGCTTGACACTGACTAACGTGATTTGCAATCTATAACGTTAGTTCGATTGTTTACTCATTGCAATCCGAAAGATAAATGTTGTGGTTTTCTATGTCATGAAAAAACTTAAACTCGAGATAACTGAAATGATCGAAATATGAAAATAATATAACATAAAAAGATCAAATAGAAAGTTAACGGAGAAGTAAATATCATGCAATTAAAACTATATTTGTCATTATTGAAAATATAAATTTGTAAGAAGTTGGGATCATATTTATACACCACTGTCTTTGTTTGACAAAAAAATATATAATTGTTATATATAACACTTGTTAGTTAAGAAGTGTAAGCTTTGTGCTCCAATTTTTTCCATATACATCGGTGTATTGTATTCAAGTCATACACACACTGATACACATTCATATTTATGTGAAGAATTTAATTTCTTTATTAGTAATGCTACTAAATAAATTATGATAGCGTTTACCGTTTATGATGGATGATCCAACAAGAGTATATCAATTCTATCTGATCTCTGGATGGCTGAAACGTGCAAGAAGAAATCTTGAATTATTGCTTTTCAATGAACTTCCAAGTTTCTCATTGCAAACATAGTACAACAAATAAAAGTTTGTAACAAGACAAGCCTTTCACAACTCTCAGAATCAAATTATCTTGGGTATCGGGAGACTCGAGAAATCTGCTTTAACGCGTAGCCATTTCACTTACAAGATAGATGGATGTGGAAACATATTCAGCTTCAAGAAACATGGCATGCTGTTCGCTGCATTCTTGGTGGCTTTCCATTATTTATTTTATTTTTTGTGTTGATCATGATGGTCGTTCGAAGCCACCGCCAATCTGCATGTGTAGCCATTCTGGTGATGAATCCCTTCCGTATTCCCTAGTACCTTGAGACCCGAATGCCATGCCCGGCATTTCAAAAGTTTGCTGAGAAAGCTGCGCAAATTTGAAAATGAAAGTATTTTTTTGAAAATGAACCATGATTTTGACGAACATAACTCTGCTGCAACAGTCATGGTAAAGAACAGAGGCAATTTCCAAAGAAAAGATAGATGAAGCTGAATGGTAGATGGGAAGTTTGAAATAGCCTATAGTTGGAGCAAATTCAGGCAGTAGATAGCCATTTTTCAAAAACTTACATCTTTTGATGGATAAGATCCATCGAAGCCCACTCTCGAATTAACTGCTTCAAGCTTCATGGACAGAAACTGTGAGACAAGTTAACTGTGAGTTCGTTTTTTCAAGCAAAAGAAATAAAAATCAAAGCACACACGCCATACATACAAAGAACAGAGGCAAAATAATTATTTACCTCAACCTGACGTTGTAAGGATTGGATATAATTAATTATCTCATCGAGCACCAGTGCTTTTCCAATTACCTGAACCAAATGAATCTTCTTACAATTTTTTCATTGAAAAAATATGAATTTAGTATCCCAAGTATCGACCCACAAAGTGAAAGATGGATAATACTTACTTTTGAAAACGCAAAACTTCAATTTTTTTAACAATATCCATGAAACGCCAACATAAGATGGAAATAATCAGATAATCTGAAGACAAGGCCAACTTTCATACATCTATCAAATTTAATCAGAGCATTTTCAAGGTCTCTAGAACTATCACGGAACTTTAGAAAGTTTGTCATCACTTTTATATGGGCATGCAAATGACTGAGACCCAACCATCAAACTTGAACCCGTGAAAAGACGACTATTGGCATCTTATGGCCAGATATCCACGGCAGATATATCCATCACTATAAATGAGCATGGAGAGGAAATATGGATGGAAAAATAGATGCATGGTCTCACGCATAAGACTTCCCTAGAAGCCCGACATTCATATCAAATGAAAAGCAGATTAATATGTCCATGTGCTACATAAATTTCAAAAACTAATGAACAAATAAAAAGTAAAAAAAAAAAGATATTTAAATAAAATGATGCACCCATTCAATCATATGGAGAAAATAAGTCCAAGATGTTGGAACTCACTTTATTACAACCAGGCACTAAATCTTGAAGAAGTTTCATTCTCTCACTTATTTTTTCCCTTCTAGCCTGTACCAAGAGGAACCAATATGTTACAACCACTCATAAAATGTACATTCACCATGAATTAATTCCACCAAAAATGGTGGAGCAGAACACAAGTATGAGGCGCTCCTAACATAATAGACAACTTTTAGGTTCTTGTTAGGTTTCAACAATCCATGCAGCATAATAGACGACATGACAAAGAGTTATAATTGTATTTCATCGATTATTTATCAAGATGTCATAGGTAGCAAAAAAATACATGTGCAGATTACTCAAGGATGAGTGAAGCTACCTAAAGTACGCCACAATAGACATCTAGCTTCTTATCCACTCAAACTTGACTGTCAGTTAATAATCAATAGCATAGAACTATAAATGGTGTTAAATCTTTTATATCTTACTACTCAAATAGAAATGTGATACATCCATTACCCTTTCAGCTAAACTGTGACTATCAGTGGCTTGACCTCTTCTTGCTCGCACATGAATATAATCTTGCTTTGGTGGTTCTGCTGCTTTTACTGCACTTTCATCCGTTATCTTGCCTGAATTCCTGATGACTTCCCTTTCAGCTTTATTTTCACCATTCCCATTTGAAATGCCCTCTGCCTTCAACCTCTTACCATCTCCTTCATTCTGCACAACCACGCAACAGACTGGCTAATTTCATTTCAAATTGGAGTAAGCATATTACATACTTTGCAAGTTGCAACTACATACATACTTAAAAAGTTTTTTTTTTTTACAGTACATCACAATTATAACTGCATTAAAAAAATTAATATTTTAATTTGTGAAAATATAAATTATATATTGACAAAATCATCTATAAAAATGATTTGAACAGAATTTTCGATTCAAGCACATTTTCCAAACTAAAAGTTACTAAATGGAGAAGCTCCAAGTTTATTTTAAATACTCAATTCAAGACTATTTTAGCAATATCTTTATTTTATTCCATGCTCTCATATGCATAATTAAAGATATTAAACAACTGTTAATAACATAACTGCTAAGGCTATGTATGCTAAGGCTATGTTTGGTAGCTACGATAAGGGAATGATTATTAAATAACCATCACTTATCTCATGTTTGGTTCATTTTTAATTTAGCATGGAGGCCCTTGATTATGATTGAAAGCCCTCACTATTTATGTTATTTGTGTGATTAAATATACCTCCTCAAAGGTGTGATAATGTATAATTCTTGAATAGTGATAATGATAAATTAATATAATATTTAAATTTTTATTATATTTTTTTATAAATTAATTTCATATATTTTTATTATTTTCAATCATTTTAAAGAAAATAAATTGTAATGCAAATCTATTTTAAATTAAATTTTTATAAAGTTCAAATCTTGTTAATTAATTCTTTTATGAGAATAAATATTTATTAAATTCTAATTTATTTTGTTTATGATTACCGTAATATTTTCAAATATATTTCTAATAAATATATTTGAATTAATTTTAATAAATGTAAAATATAATTATAAATATTTAATTATCTATCAAATTATTTTAAGAATATTTATAATTATTTTAAAAAACAATAATATTGTAATTATTACTAAACTTTATTTAACATTAGCATTCAAAATATTATTGTTATTTTAATTATTAAAGTAAATGCATATTTACAAATTTATTTCTAATAAATATATTTAAATTAATTTTAATAAATATAAATTATAATTATAAATATTTAATTATCTATCCAATTATTTTAAGAATATATATATAATTAACACTTGGGACATTTTGATCATTGCAATAAAATTTAAAAAATTAATCCATCATTTAAAAATCATACCAAACAGTATGTTATTTATCCCACCATACTATTAATTCATATATTTCATTTTTTAATCACTCTAATTACTAATCATTTACTTATCCTATCACAATGTACCAAACGGACTCTTATGAGTGAATGAATTGCTCTCGTAATGTTAACTTGGAACTCTTGAAGGGATAAGATAAGCTTAAACAAGCTAAACCAGATATAACACAGCATCAATTAAAAATGAAGTTTTTAGATGAAATTGTACCAAATTGTCTCCGTTGCTGTTACTGGTCGAAGCTCCTCCTTTAGCGCATTCATCTTTGTCTCGGCGTTTCTTTGAATTGATATGAGTGGCTGGGCCTGGAGCACGACTCGATCTCTGGTCCATCTCCGTGGGATCCATGGCCATAGCATACGACGTCGCATTGGAGTGAAAACCCGGCCAGATCTCCGCGAAATTGAAAGCACCTCCAGCCCCGTCATTCATCACTGCACCTTGCGGATCCATCCCCAGACCCGACCCGGCAATGGGATGCTCGTGTTAGTGTAGATAGATATACAATGTGTAAGTACGTATAGTCCGATGTAGGTAGGGGACAGGAGGGTGGGTCTTTCTTTCAGTGGAGAGAGGAGGTGCGTAGCGTACCCACTGGCGTACAATAGATGATTGGAGCAGCGTTTTTGAGAAGCAGAACGAGGAAGAGAGATCTTGGGAGCAGAAAAGAAGTGACTTTTGAGAGTAACTTTTCTCGGAGTGTCCAGTGTCTTAAAGCTTCCGAGTTGTGCTATTCTAAAACTGGCTCATCTACACCAAAGGGTTTTTTAAATTACTTTATTTATTTGACGATCAATTTAGATGAAATTCATCGTAATTATTTTCGAAATTATTTTAATTTTATGTAAATTTGATTTAAATTCTCATAAATTTACTTTTGAAAAATATTTCACCTAAATTTTGAATGTCCAAACAAGTCAAAGAAATCTGAAATTAACCAATTTGAAATCCATTAATTCAAGCCCAAGATATTGTTAAATTGCAAATTGAAATGAATTTTGAAGCCACTTTATATCAAATACTCCAATTTCAATAATAATTGTCGCATATTTTAAATGCACTTAACATGATATATTTTGGTAAAAATTTGTGTGAGGCGGTCTCACGAGTCGTATTTTGTAAGACACGTCTCTTATTTTGGTCATCATAAAAAAATGCTACTTTTTATACTAAGAGTATTACTTTTTATTGTTAATATCGGTAAGGTTAACACGTCTCACAAATAAATATTTTATTGAACATCTCGAACGTTTCTCCCTATGATGTGATGATATTTTAGCCATTGAATTTCAATACAAGATATTAACTTTCGTTAATATACCAGAGATACGCACGATTTAATAATAATAGAGTGTCATTTGAAATGCACCATTGAAAGAATTTCATAAATCAAACTCATGAATCCAAATGCAACCTAAATCTTTGTCCAAATCAAATCACTTACTCTAAATCAAATTCATCAATCCAATTGCAACCTTATGCTTCATTTAAATGGAATGTCTTGATTTAGATAAATAGATTTTATTTGGGGACTGATTTGGAAAATGAATTTTAAATATATATGATATGTGTATTGTTTGAAAACATCACAAATACTATTGAAATTGTTTAATATGGTAGAAAGTGAATTTAATATAACGTACGTGAAACTTATTTATAAATTCAAAAATACATTTTTATCGTAAAATTAAAATATAATGAGTAGGTCTCTTCTGAGACGGTCTCACGAATCTTTACATGTGAGACGGGTCAACCCTATCGATATTCACAATAAAAAGTAATATTCTTAGCATAAAAAGTAATATTTTTTCATGTATTACCCAAGTAAGAGATCTGTCTCACACAATTTTTTGCTAAATATAATAATATTAAGGACCATTAGAAATTGAATTCTGCCAAACTTGACCTACATGGACCAGCTCCTCTTTTATGTCCACCGTTGATCGGATCCATCTAGAGTCATCGAATCATGTTAACCACAATAATATTAAAGAAAGCAAATTACATTACGTCCATTAATGATATGTGATAAGGTTCAAAATTTTAGGAAGGTTTCATATTATTAGCATATTTTGTCTGGAAATAAAATCTAGTAATGGGTAGAATCCCGCTCTCCGTTTACTTGATAAATTTGAAAATGTATGTATATTTCAAAAATGGATGAAGAAAATCGATTTAAAAATAATAAGAGTAGGTCTCTTGTGAGAAGATCTCACGAATATTTATCTGTGAGACGGGTCAACATTACCGATATTCACAATAGAAAGTAATACTCTTAGCATAAAAAGTAATATTTTTTTATGGATGACCCAAATAAAGGATCTCTCTCACAAAATACGATCCGTGAGACCGTCTCACACAAGCTTTTGCCAAATAATAATTATTATCATTATTATTTCCCATCCTATGTTTTTCGTTTCATTAAAAAGAATGAAGAAACCTTAAAATACGATTATCAATGTGTTAAATATTTCCCATCCATTCCATATTTATAAGCTTCATATGGAGATATTAGTTAAAAAAAATGAACACTCAAATGTAGGAAGTAATGAACTTTATGTTCGAGTATGTTGAATAAATTTAAAGCTTAAATAAAGGTAAATTAAACTAAAAAGTATATGAAACTCGAAACAGATTGTTTTATGTGCTAGGGGGCGTGATGATTCACCTGGATGGGACGATATATATGCGGCTTGGAACAATTCAGGTCACAGGAGAGGTGTCGCTTAAGCAGTGTTGTTTACCAAGAATTGTGAGTTTTCATGGATATTTGTCATCAAAATGTGTCTCTTTGTCACATTTTTTAGATTTGTGACTTCAATATCAATTTATCTGTATGAATTAACATAATGAGATATAATATTACATCAATTTTGAGATGATCAAACAAAAATTAGCAATTTTACATTCATTTTGAACTTCTTATTTTTCTTTCTTCTCAAAGAAAGTTTGCTTCATTTTCTAGCTATGAAACTTGTTATTTATAGTATTATTATCACAAGTTTGAAGTAGCTACGTTAGAATATTTAAATTTTAGTGATTTAACAAGACTGCTGATACAATGAACAATTATAAAGTCTAACAAAACTGAATTCAAGAAAAAAAACACAATATTCACGAGCAATTTTTTTCTACGTTAATCAGAGTCCAACTTACTGCCTAGCCAAACTAATAGTATATTATTCGAAGGCAAAAAAAAAAAAAAAAAGGATACCGATAGCCAAACTAATCAAAGAACGACCGATGGAGTTAAACTGATAGCATTTTACTTAAGTCGGTCAGTCAGCTCAAATCCAAACATTCTCTAAAGTCTATCAGTTTACTCAATAATTAAGAATCATAGTCCAGCCGAAGTATTGGATAAAATTTTTCATACTAACAGTCACTGATTTCCAACATAATGTCATAATCCATGTGCACTACCAGGATTATATGATCTGTTACAAAGGATAATGACATGGCAAGAACGAGATCTGTATTTGGAAACACATGCATAATTCAAAAAGATGATCGTTGCAGGAAAAGTCGATAAATATATCAGTTAGACAAAGCTTTGAACATCTCGAAATCTCTCTGAAAAATTCGTCCACACAATCAAATTTTTATGTGCTCAAATTTTTTGAAGATCAAAGCAAACACACTATGATAAGTTATAATATGATCAATTGAGGATCAAATTGTGCTTAGAATATTTTTGTGAAATACTTGTAATTGAGAGTGAGAATTCTTACTGCTCAATTGATTAGGAGTAAAGTATGCTAAAATTTCAATTACGAAATGATAAGTTATACTGAAGTTGGTGATTTCAAACTATTTGCAATTACCAAAGTCGTTTAGTACAATCCTTCTGCAAAGAAGAATAAGTGACGTAAGAGTACTAAAATATCTTAACATTCAGAAACAAACTCATGCAATTTACATTTTATTATACCTATTTTTACTTTTCATTAGATAGCCCAACTGATTTTTGTTACCAGACATTTCATGTTCAAACATTTTCAGTCATTATTTCAGCACATTTTTAACTTCTGACTTACTGAGAACTCAACTGATAAGAATTACATTTCAGTGTGTTTAGCCCAATCCAAATATTTTTACATTTTGTTTAGATTATTTATTAACCCTTTTAAAATCAATCTCTGATCCTAACATGTCGTATCTTGGGATATGGTTGTTGTATCCCGTGAGTACTATGTGAAGAGCAAATTCTTCTTAAAGACAAAGAGTTATTTCTTGCCTCGATTTCAAATTTGCTATCAAACTTTCTGAGTTTTGTTATCTTCAGGTTGCAGATCCACTGAAGGTGTCATTGGAGAATCCACACAAACAGAGTCGATCAAAAAAGAAAATGCATCATATATATTTGGGATTTCATCCGTCCCACTATATACTTCGCTTTGTTTTCACAAAGAATAAAAATGTTATTGAGAAAACAAATTATAAATGAAAATTTCCTACACGCTTATTTAATAATATTGTGGAAACAAATTACAGATTATCATTATAATAGTTGAGAGGGTTAGAAAAAATGTTTGGGGAGGACACCAAAATTTCTTTCTTTTTTACTCTCCTCTTCAACACCAAAAAAACCTTTAATTTCTCTACCATAAAATTATTACATATTTTATTGAAATTAAGTTTAATAGAAAAATTATTTTTTTTCATACACAACAATATGTACGAACACACTAATTAAATATTCATATCAAATTACAAATTTCTAATATTCATTCTTGATTAAAAAATATTCCAAATATCTAATATTATTTGCGTGTGCTTCAGTCGCTAGTATATATTAAATATGAGTATATTAGTAAAATGATTTGTTAAATATGGAAAATGGACTATATATTTAAGATAAACAAAAAAATGTTCACTATATAATTGAGACGAATATGATATATATCAAATGAGCTATATTGGATGTAGTATAATAAATGCTCTAATATACAACACAATCTTCATACTGATATTACATATACGTACATATACATATACATATACATATATAATATGTGTGTGTGTGTGTATGTCGGTCTAATTATTATTTATTTTTTATTATAATTCCAAATATGATAATTGTTTTTATTAATCTTATTATTAATAAAAAAAACATTCTTTAAAAGAAATGATGAATGGAAAGATTCTTATTAGCATTCCAAATGATATCTTGAGAATCGAGATTAGCTCTTTTTAGTATAATCTTGTCATAATTATGTAATATTGGTGAATAATGAATGCACCATCATTTATTGGCCCCACGTTTTTGATGAAATACCATTTAATAGCTATCATACCTAACAAAACATCATTCGCCCCCTCTCCTGATTTAAAAAAAAAAAATTTGTGTGAGACGATTTCACAGATCATATTTTATCTTACGGATCTCTTATTTGGGTCATCCATGAAAAAATATTACTTTTTATTATGAATATCGGAAGGGTTGACTCGTCTCGCAGATAAAGATTCGTGAGACCGTCTCACAAGAGACCCACTCATTTAAAAATTTGTTTTTTAATTATCCATTGGATTCGTAAGAATCCGAGTTTACCTCACTGAAAAATGATGATTAGAATAATTTAATGAGATCCTATCTATGTGGGTACTACCCTCACTTCATTTCAACGGGTAAGATCTTGCCACACATACAATTTCAAAAAAAAAGTGAGTCATATATATGCATGGGCAAATCTTGGACATCAATCCTATCATGTGGACAATGACCACATGGATAGGATGAAATAAACCATTAGAATATCAATATGCTACAGTATTGGTAACGATAATAGTTAGCATCAAGGCTCGGATTCTGCATCGGATAAAGAGTTGCTTACAAACCCGAATGAAAACTCAATCAAAATTGATGCAATACTGAGCATTTTGAGCTACGTAGGAACAATATATTGAGTTTGTATGATATGCAAATATGAAACTGTTGGTAAGTTGTTGCATGATATGTTGTAAAAAAAATGTTGAAACGAGAACACGGAAAAAAGTTGAACTTTATTTCTTTTAAGACAGATTTACCCTACAAACCGTGCTAATTACATATTTGAGGATCATCCGTATCCCTAGATTGTAAATATAGGGTTTATTTATACTTTCTCAGGGTTGTAGTGGTCTTTTCACGATTAGTTTTGTGTTTAGACTTAGATTCGATTTGATCCGTTTGATCTTGAACTAATGGACAGATCACATCTCATATGATGGGTTACAGCCATTAGATCACATCTTTTCATTTACAAAAACTTGTGTAATACGGTCTCACGTGTCGTATTTTGTGATACGGATATCTTATTTGGGTCATACATGAAAAAAATATTACTTTTTATTGTGAATATCGGTAGGGTTGATCCGTCTCACAGATAAAAATTCGTGAGACCGTCACACAAGAGACGTACTCTCTTTCACAATATCGAATCGGATGCCTCCATATCATATCAATGATCCGGATTGCACCCCTACTAGATGATCGCAACCACTGAAGACATCCCTGAGATAAGATATGCTAGATTAGCAAGTACCATATATACAAAATGATGAATAAGGGAAATTGCATTGGATAGTTTTTGCAATGTGAGATAAATTCTCATCATTTTCTTATACAACGTTAATGAGCTTTAACTACTATCTTTAAATAATTAATTTCTTATCAAATTAATATTCCAAAATTATCTACTGGAAGCTAAATTAATTTTCAAATATTAAAGGGCCTCAGTATCCATTTTTCCAACACAATTTTATTATTCTGAAAAACGCGATGATAATTGTATGTACCAATACTTGTCTCGTACCTGTTTTTATGTTTTTTTACTTTATTTTTCATTATTATTATAAAAATATATATTACACTTTGATGTAAGGACAAGCCTAATCTTTCTCAAAGTAGGTATTAGCCAGAACCGTCATGTCTTAGTAAGAATATTTCCAACTCTCGAATCAAAGAAGATGTTGCTTCCTGTTTGCTACTACATGACACCACTCGGCTCTAAGTTGTTCAAGAATATTGTTGTTGAGTTTCTCGACTCTTTGGCTTAATATTAGTCAGTTATATTTCTCGATTGAAGCAGGAAAGGATATAACTCAGCGGTAGAGTGTCATTTTGACACCTACTCTCATTTTATTTTTTAATTTTTTTCTAAAATCGTGAATTACCAGATTGATTTGGCCATTGAAAATTAACAACTATATTATTATGACCATTTTAAATATTTTTAAAAACTAAGTTAAAATTTTTTAAAAATAAAAAAAATTGAATAAAAATATAAAAATTACCAGTAAACATATTTTTAAAATCAAGCATTTTTATCTATAAATAAATCTCATTTTAATTATGCGTGTTCCTAAATTTAATCATGTTATTTTTAAAAAAAGTAAGTGTAAGTTTTAAATTTCATTATGTGTAACTGTAATTTTTTAAATTATGTACACTTTTATTATATATTTTTAATACAAGATTATTAAATAAATAAAAAATTAATATTTCATCATCATCTTTTCACGATCATCTCACAGCTATAAAAATATACGATAAAATTATAAACATTGACATAAATATGATATAAAATTACCAACCAACTTCTTCGCGTTCTCAATTTCGCTTTATCATAAAAATTTGTGTTAAATAAATTAAAACTTTTTACGGACTTTTCATGATAAACCCAATAATTTAAAAGGACGAACGGGGAAATCCAAGTTTGAAGGAGATCCAACCGAAAGGTATTCCACAGTCTTACTCATAAATAATTTTAATTTTTTATATATATAATATTGATAAAAAAAAAGTAGTTATCTCACTTGAAATACCGAAAATATTGGAGGATTAATTCATGTTAAATCCAACTCCCTTCCAAAATTTACTTGATCAACTGCAAGCCGTAACGTAAAACCGTCAATCGATCTATAATAAAAGACAAAAACTTGTGTGAAAAGGTCTAACGAGTCGTATTTTGTGAGACAGATCTCTTATTTAGAGCATCCATGAAAAATTATTACTTTTTATGCTAAGAGTATTATTTTTTATTGTGAATATCGGTAAGGTTGACCTGTTTCACATATAAAAATTCGTGAAATTATCTCAAAAGATACATAATCTTAATAAAATTACCAAAATCTCTATAAGTTGATATCTTATGCTCTGGATAAGAACATATAAAAAGATTTTATAAAAATATTTTTGCAAAAAATTTATAAAATATTTTAAAAGTTGTTCCACGAACAAATATTTTTTTGGACGACTATTACATAAAATGGTTTATCAATTAAAAAATAATATGTTTTGATTTTCAAAACATTCAAAAGCATCCCTCAATCATTATTTAAAAACAAAATTTTTTAAAATTTTTTTTAAAAAAATTTTAAAAAATTTTTACAAAAATCTCATCCAAACACATACTTTAAGTTTTTTCCTCTCATAAAAGGCAAATTTTTTTATAAAATACCTATCCACACGAAATCTTAGTGTAGTAAGTAAGTTTTTGTTTTTGTACTTTAAATCTGTTTGGATGACACATCACGTCAACATGATATGTAAAAAAAACTAAAATATTATATTAAAATCGAATTTAATCGATTAAAATTCAAAACATATCAATTTATTAGAACTTTCCGTTCATCTGCCTAATATTAGTGTCAGATAATAGACTAAATATTTTGAAAAATATTATTAAAAAAATATTAATTCTCCCCGATAACCATTACACCTTTTTCAAAGTGATGAAGCAATGATGAGGTTAACAGATTCTCAAGGCTGTCACCATGCCCAACTTTCACTATATCTTACCAAATATAGTTGGACACCCATCATCCATATAAAGATAAATGCCTACTTACTTTTATTTATTTTAAATTTAATTCTACATTTTAATATGCATATTATTTTAGGCAAAAACTTATACGAGATGGTCTCACGGGTCATATTTTCTGAGACAAGTCTCTTATTTGGGTCATCCATGAAAAAGTATCACTTTTTATGCTAAGAGTATTACTTTTTGTTGTGAATATCGTTAGGGTTGATCCCTCTCACAGATAAATATTCGTGAGACCGTCTCACAAGAGACATATTCATTATTTTATATATTTGGTCAAAATTAAACAATTTAATTAATTAAGAGCCGTGGGACGAAGGGGTTTATAATTTCTATTTTGATATAATATATATAGTGGTCTATCATGATCACGTATCTCAAAATGTGGGAACATGACCATGTTCATTATAATCTTATGTTAATTCGAAAATAATATCACATTAATAAAGCTAATTAAGGAGGATATATTATATCGTAAAAAAAATGTATGTATAAAAAATTACGATATTAAAAATATTTACAGTGATACCGTATCAAAAATTCTGGTATACTGAGAGCATGTATACCAAAATTTTCGGTATATATAATTAGCATACAGATTATATTGACATATTGCGGTATAGAGATATCTCAGTACGATATCAGTATTTATCTTTTTATATCGAAAAAATATCTTATATTTTTTTAAAAATTAACTCTATTATTTAAAAATATTATATATATTTTCATTTATATATATTATTTCGATATTTTAGTATTTCGATATTACAACGTGTAAATTGTGCTTAGTAACCTCTACACAAAATTTTAGGACTAAAAAGACATGCCATGTGACAAGCTGCTTAAAATGGGTAATGCAACTGAGGTACTTTAGTCCCAAGGTTGATTGGTGTAATATAATATCCATGGGATCAACCGATGATCCATTTTGAGAAGTTCGTGAACTGAAAAATGAAGTTTTACGAGAACTTTATGTTATAAATTGGACCCGACTCAACTTCAAATTAGTGGTTCGTGCCAAGAGTAATCTTGGGAGCCAAGTGTTAAGAATAAAAAAGTATTGATCATCTCAGCACATGCATATTTTGTCAAAATAGTAATACGGAGTATGTAATTTTTTTTTTTTAAAAAAATCATAATAAAATGAAAACAACATTGAATAATTTTTAATTCTTGATTGACATGTGATCAGACATGTCAGCACTGCGATCGTATGAATTAAAATACAAAAAAAAATAAAGTTATTGTATCAAGACCAAACTTTGATTATTTAAAAAAAGGCGTTCCGAAAATAAACAAACTTAAATAATCAACTTGGATATTTGCATGTGTTAAGAATAGTATGAGGTTTTCCTTGAGCATGCATGTATCCATCCAACTAGTGATAAAATGGTATATGAAGACATTAAAATTTAGCTCAATTTGGTTTGTTTACGTGCAAATTAAAACTTTTCAAAATTTAAATGGCAAATGTCAAGTTTCATTCGTGCATACTTAAAGGAATAAAGATAATCACATTGCATGTTCGATTTATTAATATAATTGAAGTTACAATCTCTAATTTTTATTTAATGCAATACATCATAAATGCATATTTTACATATTATTTCTAAAACTGTCAATGATTATGTAAAAAAATTATATTTAATTTCTAGGCCTGATAAATTAATTATGTGATAAAATGTTATTAATGAAAAGACAGTTCGAAATAAATCATATTTATTTTAACAGGACCATTATTATAAATAAATATATAGATAGATAGATACATAGATAGATAGAGCTGTATAAAAATACATATATAAAAGTGGGATGTCGCCATTAAATTTTCTTTAGGGATATATATACATATTATATTATATTATGAAACATACTTTTTAATAGTATATAAAAAATGATTTAGATATTATTAATTTCTGAAGTTTATACAGCCAGAAAAGATATAATTAAAATTTTAAAAACTAACTGTATGACAGATGTGGTGCACAGTAACTATATATCGTATCATATAATTAATAGCATATTAATTAATATTAAAATCGAAATAAACTAGTAAAAAATAAAATAAAATATAAATATTTCCGAGACAGAAATTCACAGTTAATTGGTGCACTGCATTTTACACAATGCTTTAAAGTCTTTGGCAAAGTTTGATAAGTGCTATTGTATAGTATGTTAGACTTATTTTAATTGTGGTGATGAGAGACAAAACCAGTAGGTGGTGATAGTAAAAACAGAGGAAAATATAAATAGCAGAAGCACTCGTATCGTTAAAACAGAAGCAGTACTTATCGAGTATTTCTTAGCTAAACTTAATGGTTAACAAAAGCAGAAGCAGAACGTAACCTAAGCAGAACCAGAACGTAGCTAAAGCAGAAGCATAACTTAACGTCTTTCGTTTGATCGTTACAAGTCTTAATGTTACCATTACCTTACATAGTACTAGTATTAATTGCACTATTTAATGTTGTATGAAGACATTTAACACGTCTTACTAGTTTTAGTATAAAACAAAGATTGATTATTCTGAAGCTTTCTGCAGGACCCTTTTTCGGTGGTAAAGCTCATTCACTCAGAGTCAAAGAAGCCGTTTTGTTTATAGACGTTGGATTAAAGGTTTCTATATATTAAAGGATCAATCTAATATAGAAAACAACGATTATTATTAACAAGGAACACATTCTTTGTCTATCATTCCAACGTTGTTTTGAGCAATCAAGAACTACTCTTTATCTTCAAGCTCAATATACAGGAAAACAACACACTCTTTATAGCAGATATCTGATCTTCTGAGATCGTCTTGTGCTGTTGTTTCTTTATCTCTTCACTAGCTATTCACCTTATTACATCTTATTGAGAAGAGTTTAAAATCTGAAAAGAGTATTCTCCAGAACCTTGTTGTATTCATTATATTGTGTTGTGAAACTAAGAGTTTCAGTAGGCGAAGGCTAAGTCCTACTGAAGTGGGTGTGTACAAGAGTTGTACTGTAAAAACCAAAGTTTTTTAGTGATATCTTCTGGAAACAGAAGAAGGGGAGACGTAGAAGATTTCATCTTCGAACTTCCAGAAACAACTACTATCTACTGCCTACTGTTTTATTGTTTTCACCTCAAACCATCAGATCGTTTTCACACAAGTTATTGTGATCTGCTGAAATATATTCGAACAAGATAAGCTATAATCTCTAACATGATTATATCACATTTGCAAAAACGTCTAAGAAAAGAACGAGTTTATTCACCCCTTCCCTCTAAACTCTAAATCGATCCCCAACATAGTATCTACACAAATCATTACAGCAATGTTGGAGATTTAATAAAATTAAATATATAAATCATATGATTAAATCCATATATCACAATACGCCATGAATTCATGTCAAATTATTAGAAAATATAAATAATAGTAAACACGTACCAGAATCCATTAATTGATCTTGCGTTGGAGTTATGGATCTTCCAATACAACAGAGAATCGACCACCTATTATTGCCTTATATGGGAGAAAGAGAGAGATCTAGAATATATGTGTCGTATATATTCTGTGTTGTTCTCTGTGTCTCGGGGACCATAACCCTATATATCTTAGCAGTCTTCGATCCATCATTGAAGACTTAATTTGGCTGAGTTTCTATATATAAGGTGAACTCATACCAATTTATTTAATACTTTGAAAACTCATTATTAATTAGATCACCTTATTGAGTTAATTATTAGATAGTTTTTCCATGTACAATTAATTAAATTATGCGAGTCTACAAAATAATTCCAACAATCTCTCACTTAGGCAACATAAGTTATATGTATATTGTAATGCAAAAACTGGATTGAGTTCTTGCTAGTCTAAACCAAAATATTCCTTAACAATATGGTCTATCAATTATATCAATATTGAACCAAAGTAGTCATCGCAAAATTTGAAATCATTAGACTCATCAATGTTCACAATATTAGCATAATCAATAGTATATATCAAGTATAGATGTGTAGCATGGAAATTCATAAATGTGATCAAAGAATAAAACATGCATTTCTAACTAGTCTTCCTAATGACTCAAAGAGTCCAATAACAGACTTTCAACTAGATGTTAAACCGCACTGAAATTTATCACTTTATTTCAGAGCAATTCAAATCAACCTTAGTCTGTACATAAACTTAAGACATGTCAAATGAGTCAATGCTCAAACCAAATACAATCTCTCGCTGTACATGCATATCATCTATATGGACAACACCAATGTATGTCACATGCCCATAAACATCTTGGATGGCCAACCCATGACAAACACATGTGTAATTATAGAGTTTGCAATAACATGCCCAATTGACACACAACCACTCTGAATTATTTCTTTCTAACTAAAAACTCCATGTCAATATATTTTGACAAGCTTCGGTTATTCTTTAAATATAATATAGCGACTTTATTATCAGAATTGATCCTCAGTGGTTTCTTAGACTAATGATCATTGCTGGTGATAAAACTTCGTAACTTTATTCGAAGTCCAAATATCCAACTATTTTGAAATGCCAGATCTCCGATAAGTGAGCGTAAAATCCTTAGTTCACTTTATGTACTGCATAAACCGATTAATGATCTAATACTGGGTTTCTTAAATATATGTAACATTCCAATGATGAACACAATATCCAAACGACGTTCTCTATAAATCCGAATGAGATTACCACCTCATAAAATCACATATGTGGACATAAACATCATTATTGACTTTCTAATTTACTCACTCCCACTAAAATCAACATACGAAATTAATTTGCATTTAATTTTATAATTACATACATGCATACTATCGATATCTAAAATTTTGATGTACAATTTATCAAGCTTATCAATCAAGGAATCAATACAAAACATATTTGAATTTCGAAAAATTGAAAAGTTCCATTACCACATGAATAAATGAAAAATTGATTTGTCAAAACATGAAACTAAAATAAAATTTCGTCTAAAAAACAGTGCAAAAAAGTGTTTTCCAAATTCAAATACCAAAAAAAAAATCAGTTCATAAATAAATCTTTCAATACCAACAATCCTATTGTCATTTTCCATAAAATGTATCTTTCACCATCAGTTGGCAACTGGTTCCTTAGACAACTATTTTTTTGCGCGCCAATTAGCGTATTTGAGATAAACCTTCTTCACATACCCATCAATACTTTTGCAAAAGAAACAAGTGATCATTTTATCTTGTTTCTATTGCTCCATATGTTGTCAAGTCCCAGAGTTTCCTTCTTTATCGATCCATTTTCTTTTCTTGTTGATCCAATTACTTTGATAGTTAGATGTCAAGTGAGGACTTTCAATCACATCTTGTTTCAATATCTCCCCCTTCTGAACGCACTAAGCGATAAGCTCATTCTAAGTCTACTTTTCTTTCTGGGTATTATAATTTATTTTGAATGGATTAAATTGCGCATGAAGATAGATCAAGACTAGATGAACGACTATGTATTTCGACAATTCCAACTTGAATGTTTTTACTCGAGTAACAAGATTTGACATTTCCATTATATACTCCCTTTTTCTTTGTGCCGTATTGAGACAAGTTTAATCGGTATAGTATTTGTCTCGACCTTTTCGTTTGCAGCAAAATGATCTGCTATTTGAGTAAGGAACTTTTGGGCATTATTTTCTTCAAGAATTGCACGCCTTACAGTATCCGGAATGAAATGTTTCATAATCATTGTACTCATGCAATTAGATCGCTCCCACTTTCCCAAAGAACCTTTTTGATCAGAAGTTCCAAAACTAGTCAAAGGTGCGAGACGATCTTCCTTTAGCGCATACTCCAAATCCATGCAGCCAAGCACTATCATAACATGCTCTTTCTATTTTTTGAAGTTTGAGCCATTAAGTACTGTAATGTTGTTCAAATTAGCAAATATAGAAGATGTTATAACAAAATAGAACAAAAAACTCACAATAAATTATAGTCCATGCATATACTTAAATTAAATAAATCACGAAAATATATGCAGATGGTAGGCCCATAAAAAAGTACCTATAACAACATTGATATTTAATCTTCGAACAAAAATAACAATTTGTAAGTGGTACACACAAATATCATGGTTTTTAAATATTAATAATAAATTCGGCCAACCATATGTCTTTTTTTGGACCGACAATTGCATGCATGAATAAATCCAAAATTATCACATATTTATTACCACATATTGTGCTAAAATTTGGCCAGAGAATGACCTTCTTTGGGCTGATGATTTTTTGTATAAATTTAACACAATCTAAATTCATATAATGTGTCTACAATCTCGCAAGAAAATAATCTTCTTTTGGGCCGCTTAATTTTTGCATAGTTTTGACACGCTTTAAGACCACATAAATATGTGCTTATAATCTCGCAAAACAATAACATTCCTTTGAGCCTATTATTTTCTGCATAGATGTAAATAAATTTTTGCTTCACTTATTTAGTTTGAAATCTGGTCATAAATAGTCTTCTTTGGACCGACTATTTTTCGCATAAATATAAATAGACTTGAAGAAGATATATTGTACCTAAAATCTGGCCGTAAAATAATTTTCTTTTGGGGCCGATTATTTTTCGCATATATCTAGATGTACTTTAAAATCATCTGTTGTGTTTCCAATTTGGCCAAAAGATAGTCTTTCTTTGGGTCGGCTATTTTTCGTATAAATTGAAACACAATATATGTTGAACTTTATCGATATCTACATATATCAAAAATCACTTTATGAACATGTAATTTAAATTCAACCAAATTTGATATATAATATATTAATTTAACTTAAAAATTTCACAAGAAAATTTAATTTATTTTAATTGGGCCAAATAAAAAATATAGAAATCAGATACGCAAGAAATAAAATATTTGCACCTTATAATTATTCATCTACAAATATCTTATCAAAATAAACAAAGACGATAAAATAATGAATACTTTCATATTAATTTTATTTCATGCAATTAGATTTTGATTTGTTGAATTTAATTTCACAAATCAGAATTGCGGAAGTCAAAATTTAATAAAAAATAAAAATCCTGAATTTCAAAAAACAAGACCTTAAATTAACCAAAAATCCCCATCTCCAAACCCTAACACGAAAACGGGCGCCGCCACCGACTAGTATCCGCCACCTCCTCCGGCGATACTAGTCGGTGGCGACCATGACGCAAGATCGCGTTACCATCTCCGACCACCACCTTACCATCTCCGACCACCAAGCTGCATGAATTCGATCGAAATCTTAAAAAATTCGGACGCAAATCACGCGACTGAAGTTCCGAGTTTCAGGTCGAAATGCTATCACGTTGCGATGGTTTTCGATCAATAGATGATATTAGCATGCGCCTAGAGATGGGCAAGAAAACGCCTAAACAATCGCTGCCGAAAAATGGTCGGAGAACGTCCATTTTTCCCAAAATCTGGCGACCCTAATCCCAAATTGGAATTTCATTTTTTTTAATTCAAAATTAAATCTGAATTTTGGATGTAAAATTCGAAACTACTATATCGAAACAACATTAATTTATTCATATCCAAATTCAGAAAATTTTAAAAAAAAATTATATGAATCCAAAAAATTTATAGATTGGAAAATTGCATCAGATCTGATAATAAAACATATTTTTATGTTTCGATCAATTAATCATAAAAATTATCATAATTCAACATGAACGTGACTCTGATACAATTTTTTGGATATTTAATAAAATTAAATATATAAATCATGTGATTAAATATATATATCACAACACGTCAGAAATTCATGTCGAATTATTAGAAAATATAAATAATAGTAAACACGTACCAGAATCCAATGATTGATCTGACGTTGGAGTTATGGATCTTGTAAGACAATAGAGAATCGACCACCTTATTCTTACTTTAGATGAGAGAAGGAGAGAGATCAATAATATGTGTGCCGTATATATTTTATGTTGTTCTATGTGCCTCGAAGACCATAACCTTATATAATCTTAGCAGCCTTCGATCCATCATAAAAGATTTAATTGGGTTGAGTTTCAAAACATAAGGTAAACCATAATAATGTATTTAATACTTAGGAAACCCATAAATCATTAGATGATCTTATTAGATTCTTTATCAGATAGCATGTTCATGTACAATATATATTAAATTATGTGAGTCCACAAAATAATTCAAACACTATAAATATACACAGTAGCTAATTTATCACTAGGAACTTTCAAATAAATCTCGTTATAAAGTTTATTCAAATTCGCAAAAATGGAATAAACGAAAACTCGAGAGAGGCGGTCCAAACCACCCCCTTTCAAATAATTTTTTTATATAAAATTTCTCGTACTTATTTTTTTAAAGTCATGTTTTTACCTCTGCTCGAATATAAGAAATCTTCGAGGTCCGAACTACTTGCAAATTAAAGTTTGAAGCGAGATAGGTTGTCAACTGCATCAATCACTACAGAAGTTGTGTGATTAAATGAAATTAAGGATCTCAAATGCATCCAGCTACGTACACTTAAGTGTACTGTGCTGTTTCCCAGTTGCTTCACAAAATTTGCATTCCTTGTTTCATCTGTCTTCTATGGAGTCCACCATTAGATTTATTTTCATTTTTTTCATGTAAATAAATATTTTAAAAATATTAATTTTCCATTATATTTTCAAAATATCAATATATCGCATGCAGAGCAATAAAGTATTCCCACTTTTATATAAGAAATTTATGAATAATTGACATCAAATTATTTGATGATGGGACTGGTAAAATACTAGCATTTCATGCTTCATTTATATAAAAAAAAATTTTATGTCACCACGCAACGAGTGACGGCGAAGTCAAGATCAAGACACGAGGAAAGCAATGTGATCAAGTAAAATCATAAGCAACTACTATATACACGATTTGCAATCAATACTTTTTCGCAAAATTTTATTGCAAAAATGTGTACTTAGTACATATCATATTTACGGGTAAAAGTAAACTAGAGTTGACTAAATGGTATATACAATTTTTTTTTTAAAAGAACAGCGCTTGACTCTTTACCAAAAGCTATAGCTAGTAGTAATGCTGCAACTCAAATCTTTTAAACCGCACAACAGCTCAAGCACCACGGTTCGATCGCTCTACCAAGCAGGGACAATTATTGTACCCAACAATCTCCCTCCCAATAATTGCACTCCTTGCAATCAATGGGAATCGAACACGTGACCTTGGCTCTGATACCAATTGTAGGGCCGAACGCTTGCTGCTTTATCAAAAGCTATAGCTAATAGTAATGGTGCAACTCAAATCTTTTAAACCGCACAACAGCTCAAGCACCACGGTTCGATCGCTCTCACGGTTCGATCGCTCTACCAAGCAGGGACAATTATTGCAACCAACATAGTGTTTTGGAGACGTTTAAAAAATCTAAAAAAACTTATTTAAAAAAAGAAGAAAACTTTAAATTTTATTTTAAATGTTCAAATTTTTAAACAGAAATACGTATAAAAAAATCAAATGGACGCACGAATACTAGTATACATAATACTTGCCAGGGATTTAAAATAGGGGCTATTTTTAAAAATACTATAAAATAAAAAACTATTTAATATAATATTGCAAAACTGAGAGTGTTATAAAAATAATACAATCCCCAAAAGAGTCACCGCCATTCAATTTTTTTTTTAATTTTCTTTTTTAAAAAATAGAGTCACATATTCAAATGAATCCGTGGCAGCAAAATACGGATTCAAATGAATCCGAATTATTTTTTGCGCTATAAATATGGCCGAGTCTATGAATTCAGGAGTATATATATCGTTATGAATGTTCGAACATAACATTCTCCATTTTAGTTTTTCCGACGCTGTGTGGTATAAAATTTATTATCAACTAAGATTGCGTTTTGTAGGTATTTCACAAGTACTTATTAAATTATATTATTGTTGAAATAATTTTTTTTGATAATGTTATTTTATGATTGTAGTTTTTAATATTGTTAGGTATTAATATTCTTCGTTGATTTTGTCATCCCTTTCATTCGAGAAGGCCTTAAGAGGTAATATTTTTATTTTGTTGATAATATTATAATTATATATTAAGAGGTAATATTAATTGTTACGTGTAAGGTACTTTTGTTTTTCTTTCTATATTGAAAATATTTAGTTTTGTGTAATATTCTGATAATGTTTGTCATTTATTTCAGGTATTAACATCGTTCATTGATTTTATTACAAATTTTGTACAACCATGTAGGACCAAGTGCTTACCTGCTTTACCAAAAGCTATAGCTGGTGGTAATGGTGCAACTCAAATCTTTTAAACCGCACAACAGCTCAAGCACCACGGTTCGATCGCTCCACCAAATAGGGACAATTATTTCATCCAACAAACCACGTTTGAAATGCTAATTTAAGTAGTTTTTTATATTATAATTGTATTATTTATATTGTATTAATATAATTTTAATTTTGTTCACTTGCATTATATGAATAAATATAATTTTGTTAAATAATATATTTGTAATATTAATCATGGTATAAAAATAATAATAAGAATACTTATAAAAAAAATAAGAATAAATATAAATTTGTGATTTTTGAAAATGTTTTTCCAGGTTAGTATTTTAAATATAATTATATTATTTTAATATGAGAATGAGTCAATATTATTGTATTTAATACTAATAGAATTATAAAATATTTTATTATGTTTGTTAAAAAATTTTAAGTGTTTAATATGAAATAGTGTATAGTTACGCTATAACTTTTGTCGGTTTATTATAATCTATAATATTCTAATTATGTTTATGTTAATAGCAAAGTAATATAAGAAATTAATAATTCTAATTAACATATTTTTATCCAATGATATATTTTGAATTAACTTACTTAAAAGTTTAATTTAATTAATTAAATTAAACTTTTAAGTAAGTTAATATTAAATTAATTTTTAAGGTCAAATTTTATTATGTGGTTATATATAAAACAATCTTAAAGATATCACTTTATATCTTAAATTAGGAATTTTTATCCGTTTATTATATTTTATTTTGTTTAAAAATTTATTGATACACTTAATTGTTAAAATTGTTAATATAAAAAATTAATATTTGGAAATTATAATTACACATGTTCAAAATCTTAATTTTTTAATATAAGTCATAACATATTTTTATTATTATAATTATAAATACAAACATAGGTTTTATTAAATATAATTTTGTAATTAAATTGATTTGACAATATTTATTTTTTTTAAAATAATAATAATAATAATAATGAATAATAATTTTTTTTTAAGTGATTATTGAAATTTAATCCAATATAAAATATGTATTTTTATATATGTGTATTAAGCTAATAATTAAATTTTTTTTATGATTGTATGACATTATATCTTAGTTTTCGCCTCAAACATGGATACTGTGAGAACCTTACACTACGTACGTTGTTATGTCATTATTGAAGATGGTAGGGTTGAATATAGTATCCCCGCGACTAGGCCCATGAAAATCTCACGGTCTATTACATTTTCCCAATTGGTGAATTATATGCATCCCATGCTGGAAATCGACCCATCAAAATTCTGCATCATATTGTCAACAAAATATTCTTATAGCTCGTTGTCTCGTTACATTGAAGAGCATGTCTATATCACAGATGCTGATAGTCTATATGACAATGAAATTGAGAAAATGAATATTGAATATGAGTTGACGTTGTAAGAGCTCGAGTGGAGAAGCCGGACGCCAATATAGTACAAAAGTCAATATTTGTATAGAACACTTCGCGCCCGAGCGGTAGTTTGTGACCGCCCGAGCGCGATGTAAATAGTGTTCGGGCAGAACACACCGCGCCCGAGCGGTAATTTTTGACCGCCCGAGCGCGGCACAAGTAAAATCCGGGGGCAGAATGTCTCGCGCTCGGGCGCGAGAATTCTACCGCCCGAGCGCGAGAGCGGTGGAGATAAGAATAAGTTCTTTCTTTTGTTTTCTTCATTTTACATTTCAGAGTTTCGAGAAACACGAGAGAATTTTTATTTCTTTCGTCCGAATCGACTTCGAAACGCTGTCTAAACGCGAAACAAATTATATATTTGTGATCGTCGCGTCGAGAGCTTCTGACTGAGGTAATTTTCTTCTAGTTCCAGCAGCTCTAAATATCAAAGTGCTGGAATAACATGTATTTGAAGTTGAATTTCTGATATGTAGCAGAATAACCGACAAGAGACTTGTATTCGAAGTCGGAATTGAATTATGATATGAATTTGATTTGATATGAATTTTTGAAGTTTCAAATGATATTTGAAACTCATATTAATTATTTTGGAATATGTTATTGATTGGAATGAGTATGTTATTGATGTAGATAAAGTGTAATATCAATATCTTCAGGCTACATCAACTGGAAACGAAGAATTGAGGTATGTTGCGACCGGGTAACATACGACATGTATCTGTATTATATGATATATGTCGGATTGATTTGATTGATTGGAATGAGATTATGTGTCTATATGCCTTATTTGTTGATTGATGTGGCATACATGACATTGAGATTGAGATATCGATGTATAAAATAAATGTTTTGTTAATACACATCATTTTATGCATACATCGATACATGACATGCACCTTGAGCTATGATCCTTGGATACCCTGATATGATTTGATTGGATTCCGGGGTTTGTGAACACAATCGCTATGCCGGTATTATATGACCCGTAAAGCATAGACAATTGTGGCCCCATATGATTGGATATGAGATTTGGGATTTGATGGCGCTTTGCCGACGCTATCATACGAGTATCCCATATTGGCCGGTGTGCCAGCTCGAGCATTGATTTGATAGCGATTCGATTGATTCTGACATGTGCTCAGTGGATGGGCATTTGACCTGATACCTCCACGACATACATGCATTGCATACCATATATCATTGTTAGATATATGTGGTATATATGATTGGTTGTTCCATACGGAGCTTTGCTCACCCCCAAGGGGGGCTGTTGTTGTCTTTGTGTGTGGACAATGGCAGGTACTCCAGGATATCACGAGACCGGAGAGGGTACTTCTGGAGGGAGCCACAGTTTGGGCTGAGGTTTTATGTTTTTGTCTTGTTCCCAGTATATATGTATATGTATCTATATACCGGGGCATGTCCCGAGAATATGAATTGTTTGTATATGAGTGGTTATGACTTGGTGTGGGCATGTTTATGATATGAGATTAAATACTATTTTTAGTATTTAAATTATAGAAGAAATATTTCGGGCTCATTGTAAAGAAATTTTAAACTCGTTTTCCGCTGTAATTAGTTAACCCTAATCAGATTGCATTGTAATAACGATTAGGAGATAAGGGCCCCACACATTTCGATAGTTCTACTAGGGCTGCAAATATTCCCGCCCCAATTACAGAACACATGCCTGAGCAAGATGATTTATTTGGAGACAGTTCTCATCATGTCATGAGCAGCGATGATGATTTGTATGCTACATCAGTTGACAGAGAAGATGATGACCATGTTGACAATACAAATGAATGCACATCGTCGCGTGTCCTGATTTCTGGAGAAACACTGACATAGAAATTTCCTAATGCATCTGAGCAACATTTACGTGAAATTCCCCAATTTTTCAATGAAGTATATGAAGAAAATATTTTAGATTCAGTTGGTCTTCCTTCTGCATCACGAACAGATTTTTACAATCTTGATAAGCCAGAGCTTCCTGTGAAAATGGTTTTTAAGAGCACAAATAATTTAATAACTTCAGTGAATTATTTTTCTATTCGAGTTTTGAGACGTGAATATATCATTATCCAAAGTTCTCTAACAATTTGGAAGGTCAAATACAAAAACTGGTTAGAAGGTGGCAATTGTGGGTGGGGACTTCGAGTATCATTGATAAAAAAAATTAGGCTATTTCATGATCACAATATGATAATGATCACACATTCATATCTAGCCAAGTGGGTATAGATCACCACAACCTTGACGTCAACATGATAGCCAGTACACTTTTGGGAATCGTGCGTTGTGATCCTGCATATGAGATCAAGTATGTGCGAGAAAGTATTAAAGCAAAATATGAGTATGATATATCGTATGCTAAGGCATGACAGATTTGAAGCACGCGGTGGAGATTGTCTATGGCACATGAGAAAGCCCTGTAACTTTCCTTCCTAAATATATGGGTGCTTTGTCGAAATACAGTCCATGAACTATTGTATAGTGGAAGCACCTTTGACTGTATGACCATCCACATAAAATTTTGAACTTTGTATTCTGGGCCTTCAAACCATGTGTAGATGGTTTTCGACATTGTCGCAATATAATTAGTGTAAACGACACCTATATATACACCAAGTATAAGCACAAACTACTCATAGCAGTAACTTTGGATGTCAATAACCCAGGTTTTGCCCCTAGCATTTGCGTTTGTTGATGAAGAAAATTATGAGTCTTGGCATTGGTTCATAAGTAATGTTGCACGACATGTTACAAGAGGGTGCAGATGTGTGTGCTTTATATCTGATAGACATGCAGGTATAACAAGTGCAATTCAAGATCTCCCTGACTTTAAGCCTCCCTGTGGTGTTCATCGTTTTGGTTTGAGGCATTTTTGCTCTAATTTCAACATTAAGTTCAAAAACATTCATTAGAAGGACTTATGTTGGGAAGCATGGATGCAACACCAAATATGAAAGTTTAATGCCACAATGGAAGCAATTAGAAAAATAATGCAGCAGCTTTCACTTATTTGTCAAACATCCCAAAAAAAATGGTCATTGGCTCATGATGGTGGATGGAGATGACGGATAATGATGACGAATATGTCTGAGTGTATTAATGGTGTGTTGAAAGGGGTTCGATGTCTCCCAATAACTACAATAGTGGAATTGACCTTACAACGATGTGTACACTATTTCATTCAACGCCGAACACGAAGTAATAAAATGATAGAAAAAAATCAACCATGGACTAATTATGCATACTCTAAATTTAATATGTGGTCAAAAAAGTCAATTGAACATCGAGTAATAAAATTTGACCAAATGGAAAAGCATCCGTCACAATAGGAGCAAGACCAGGTTGTCAACATCACGTACAAGCTATTAATTTCTACATGTGATTGCATATGTGGTAAATGGACAATATTTAGAATTCCTTGTTCACATGTTCTATGTGCAACAAAATAGTTAGCGAATACGTGAACACATACGTTAGAAGATTCTACCATGTTAATGATGAACAATACTGGGATGAACCTACATTCCAATTACAACACAATATCGTTCATCGATAAAGGAGGCAGGCTGGTAGAGATCATAGGACACGCATAAGAAATGAGATGGATCAACCATCATCGAGGGAGAGACAATGCCGGAGGTACAAGATCTACGATAACGTATTCTACATTTTTTTTACTTGATAACATGTGAAGTGATTAATGCAATTATAATTGTTAACAAAAATTATATAGTTATTACTAATTGTTCTTAATTGCATGTAGGTGCACGTCAAAAGATCGAGTTATGATGGCAAATACATATGTTCCTAACTTCCGTGTGACATTTTAATAGAAGTATTAAATAAATTTTATTCTCTCGTGAGATTCAATGTTCTATTGTTTTAAATATATTTCAATATCAAGTGTTTCGACTTATTTGCTTGATTAAATGTTGTATTATTTTAAATTTTTTAGGAGATTAACTGAAAGTATTAAAAAAATATAGTTTTTTTTGTTGTGTAAAATTAATTACATATACTATTTCAATATAAATTTACTGGCATGTTAAAAATAGTAGATATTTAATTTCAGTTATTACCATGAATAAGAAAACTACTAATGATACGAGCAATATCTAATCAAATCTTGCATAAAATACATAAAATTAAAATAAAAAATTAGAAAAAGATACAATAATACGACGTAAGTAATTGTGCAGCTAGAAACAATTAGTTAATAATGATAGTAACGATGCCCCCTAGTGCCACACGAAGGTCTTCTAATAATTCTATGTCCACGACCTAACATCTCCTCAGCATCTCCATGTGTTTGTGTTTGTGCTAGAGATGTACTTGTATTAGCAATGTTCTCTCCAACCTCATATCCTTCTGTTTCTGATTTTTTTTTTGAAATAGTATGTGCGACGTGTTTAATGTGGGGTGATTGTCGTTCATAAACGATCGAAAGTCACTTTGTAAAAAATGTGTAAAACTACCGGCAAATGGAGTGTGATAACCATACTCATATGATGGAAAGATTGAAACTATAGGCGGAGTAGTGTATGCAGTATTTAAAGTTGATGGACAGGGTCACACTCATTTTCTATTCACGTCGGTGGAGTTTGTGTAACGTCCGAAAAATCAACCTACGTAAACCACATACATGCAAAATTATTTTAATTGCTTAATTGTTTTATTTAATTGATTTTAAATGTTAGCATAATGTTTATTATATGAGTAAATGTATAATTGAATGATTAAATGATTATATGACACGTTTACATGAAATTAAGGATTTTACCCGAATATTCGATAATAGGCGGGGAAAAAGAGATCGGAGACGACCAAGACAAGAATATGTATTTTTATTTAAATAAGGGCAAGGATTTCTAATATGATTAAAAATGATTTAATTTTCCTAAAAATGTTGGAGTTCGAATTATTTTACGAGTCGAGCTCGATTTTTCCCGGGAAGTCGGTTTTAGGCAACCAATGAGTTTTAAAAGATCAAAAATATTATTTTAATGGAAATTAATTTTATAAAATTTTATTATTTGATTAATTAAGTGTTATTGGGCCCAATTTAAATAATTTATGTAGGCCCAATTACCCTTAAGCTTGCAAGCCCAAAACCAAAGCCCATTAATATGTTAATTAAATTATAAATAAGTGTTTTAGGTTTTCAAAACTTGAGAATTCAGCCTCCAAAACAGCCGAGAACACCTTGCACACACTCACAATATTTTTGAAAATTTGGGAAGGAAAGAAACTTGTGTTCTTCATCATCTGGTCGTCCAACGTCGCACCCTCGCCGAAGATCGAATAATCGAGCGTTATAAACGCAAAGACACGTTTCCTAAAATCTTTTAACATCATACAAATCATAATATGCTTGATTTAATTGTATATGCATGCAAAATATGATGGTTGGATTATTTTTACGGTGGAACGTTTATTTTCAAAAATACGATGTTCTTACGCTTTTATGAAAAACGTTTTGAATCCAACGAGTACGCTGCCAATACATGATAAAATATGATTAATTTATGGACAAAACATGATAAATAATAGAGAAAACAAGCTGCATAAACCGTGGGAATTCAGGAAGATGCGTGAGTTGGGTTTGCAAATTCAAGGTCTTGGTTCTTATGCATGGGGTAGGTGACTCGACCAGGTCTGGAGGTTGGGTCTTAGGGGTCATGGCTAGGTCCTGGGTTGGGTCCTAGGGCGGCTAGGGTTCGAGATTGGGCTGGGGAAGAGTCCACGTGAAGAGGGACTCTCCCCCACGCTCACGTTTGTGCAGCAGTGGCCATGGGTGCTCGCTGATGGGGGCAGGGTGGCTCAGGTAGGTCCTATTGTTGGAGATTTAATAAAATAAATCTATAAATCATGTGATTAAATCCATATATCACAACACGCCAGGAATTCATGTCGAATTATCAGAAAATATGAATAACAGTAAACACGTACCAGAATCCATTGATTGATCTAGCGTCGGAGTTATGGATCTTCCAAGGCAACAGAGAATCGACCACCTTATTCTTGCCTTTGATGGGAGAAGGAGAGAGATCTAGAATACGTGTGCCGTATGTATTCTGAGTTGTATTCTCTGTGCCTTGGGGACCATAACCTTATATAACCTTAGCAGTCTTCAACCCATCATAGAAGACCTAATTGGGCTGAGTTTCTACACATAAGGTGGACCATACCAATTTATTTAATACTTTGGAAACCCATAATTAATTAGATCACTTTATTGGGCCCTTTATTAGATAACTTGTCCATGTACAAATAATTAAATTATGTGAGCCCACAAAATAATTCCAACAATCTCTCACTTGGGCCACATAAGTTATCCGGATATTGTACATGCAAAAACTGGATTGAGCTCTTGTTATCTAAACCAAAATATTCCTTAACAATCTGGTCTATCAATTATACCAATATCGAACCAAAGCAGTCATCGCTACATTTAAAATCACTAGACCCATCAATGATCACAATATTAGTATAATCAATAACATAGATCAAGTATGGATGTGTAGCATGGAAATACATAAATGTGATCCCAGAATAAAACCTGTATTTCCAACTGGTCCTCCTAATGACTCAAAGAGTCCAATAACAGACTTTCAACCAAATGCTAAACCGCAATGAAAGGCATCACTTTATTTCAGAGTAATTCAAATAAACCTTAGTCTGTACAGAAACTTAAAACATGTCAAATGAGTCAATGCTCAAATCGAATACAAACTCCCACTGTACATGCATATCAACTATATGGACAACATCAATGTGTGTCACATGCCCAAAAACTCTTGGGTGGCCAACCCATGACAACCGCATCCGCAATTATAGAGTTTGCAATAACATGCTCAATTGACACATAAACACTCTGAATTATTTCCTTCCAACTGGAAACTTCATGTCAATATATTTTGACTTTGACAAGTTTCAGTTGTTCTTTAAGTATAATATAACGGCTTTATTATCACAATTGATCCTCAATGGTTTCTTAGACCAATGATCATTACCGGTGATAAAATTCGGCAACTTTATTCGGATTCCAAATATCCAACTATTTCCAAATGTCAGATTTCCGATGTGTGAGCATAAAATCCTTAGTTCACTTTATGTACCGCATAACCCGATTAATAATCCAATGTCGGGTTTCTTAAATATCTGCCAAACATTCTAATGATGTTCACAATATCTAAAAAATGTTCTCTATAAATCCGAATGAGATTACCACATGATAAAATTTATACCACCACATATGTACACATAAACATCAATATATTCTTCTCAATGTTGACTTTCCAATTTACTCACTCCCACTAAAGTTAACATACGAAATTAATTTGCATTTAATTTCAAAATTTCATGCATGCATAATGTCAATGTCATATAAAATATTGATGTTCAATTTATCAAGCATATCAATCAAAGAACTCATACGAAACATATTTGAATTTCGAAAAATTGAAAATACCACATGGATAAAGCAAAAATTTGATTTGTTCAAACATGAAACTAAAATCAAATTTCATTTTTCAAATTCAAATACCAGAAAATAAAAACTCAGTTCCTAAATAAAGCTTAAAAAAAAAAGACACCAATAATTTTATTATAATTTTCCATAAAATGTATCTTTCAACATCAGTTGGCAACCGGATCCTTAGGCAACCCTTTCTTTGCACGCCAATTGGCGTATTTGGGACAATCCTTCTTCACATGCCCATCAGTCCTTTTGCAAAAGAAACAAGTGATCACTTTATCTTGTTTCTGTTGCTCCATATGATGTGAAGTCCCAGAGTTTCCTTCCTTATTGCTCCATTTCCTTTTCTTATTGATGCAATTACCTTGATAGTTAGATGTCAAGTGAGCACTTTCAATCATATCTTGTTTCAATCTCTTCTCCTCCTGAACGCACTGCGCAATAAGCTCATTCAAAGTCCACTTTTCCTTCTGGGTATTATAACTTATTTTGAATTGATTAAATTGGGCAGGCAGAGAGATCAAGATTAAATGCACGACTATGTCTTCCGACAATTCCAACTTGAATGCTTTTAGTCGAGTCACAAGATTTGACATTTCCATTATGTACTCCCTTATGTTTCCTTTCTCTTTGTACCACATTGAGACAAGTTTATTCAGAATAGTACTTGTCTCGACCTTTTCATTTGCAGCGAAACGATCTGCTATTTGAGTAAGGAACTTTTTGGCATCATTTTCTTCAGGAATTGCACCCCTTATAGTATCTGGAATGGAATGTTTCATAATCATAAGACTCATGCGATTTGATCGCTCCCACTTTTCCAAAGAACCCTTTTGATCAGCAGTTCCTGAACTGGTCAAAAGTGCGGGGTGATCTTCCCTTAGCGCATAGTCCAAATCCATGCAGCCGAGCACTATCATAACATGCTCTTTCTATTTCTTGAAGTTTGAGCCATTAAGTACTGGAATGTTGTTCAGATTGGCAGATATAGAAGATGCTATAACAAAAAAGAACGAAAAACTCACAATAAAATATAGTCCATGCATATATTTAAATTAAATAAATCACAAAATATAAGCATGCTGGTGGTGGGCCCATAAAAAAAGGTACCTAGCACAACATTGATATTTACTCTTTGAAGAAAAATAACAATTTGTAAATAGTACACTCAACCATCATGGTTATTAAATATTGATAATAAATCAGGCCAACAATATGCCTTTATTTGGACCGACAATTGCATGCATGGATAAATCCGAAATTATCACATATTTAGTACCACATATTGTGCTAAAATTTGGCTAGAAAATGACCTTCCTTTGGGCCGATCATTTTCCGCATAAATTTAACACAATTTGATATCATATAATGTGTCCACAATCTGGCAAGAAAATAATCTTCCTTTGGGCCGATTAATTTCTGCATAGTTTTGACACGCTTTAAGACCACATAATTATGTGCTTATAATCTGGCCAAAAAATAATCTTCCTTTGGGCCGATTATTTTCTGCATAGATATAAACACAAATATTTTTTTTTAAGTCTGCAATCTGGCCAAAAAATAGTCTTCCTTTGGGCCGGCTATTTTTCGCATAGATATAAATGCACTTGAAAAAAAAATATATTGAATCTAAAATCTGGCCAGAAAATAATCTTGCTTTGGAGCGATTATTTTCCGCATAGATCTAGATATACTTTAAAATCATCTATTGTGTTTAAAAGTTGGCCAAAAAATAGTCTTCCTTTGGGCCGGCTATTTTTCGCATAAATTGAAGCACAATTTATTTTGAACTTGAACAATATCTACATATCTCAAAAAACCACTTTATTAACATGTAATTTAAATTTAACCAAATTTGAGATATAATATATCAACTTAACTAAAATTTTCATAAGAAAATTTAATTTACTTTAATTGGGCCTAATAAAGCATGAAGACCAAATTTGCAAGAAATAAAATATTTGCACCTCATAATTATTCATCCACAAATATTTTATCGAAATAAACAAAGGCGATAAAATAACGAATAATTCCATTTTAATTTTATTTCATGCAATTAAATTTTGAAATGGTCTAATTTAATTTCACAAATCAGAATTGCGAAAGTCAAAATTTAATAAATGGTCAAAATTCTGGATTTCAAAATCTGGTTTGAAATTAGAAACCAAACAAGGCCTTAAATAAATAAAAAAAAAAAACAAAATCGAAACCATAACCCTAACCCCAAGAACGGCGCCGCCACCTGCTCCGGCGATACCAGTCGGCGACGACCATGACCCAGGATCGCCTTACTACGGTCGACCACCTCTATACCATCTCCGACCAACAATCCGACATAAATCGATAGAAATCAGCAAAAAAAGGACGGAATTCATGCGGCTAAAATTTTCGAGATTCGGGTAAAAAATTCGATCATGTCACGGTGGTTTTCAATCAATAGATTGTATGGATACAAGCGCCTGAGAGTTTTGAACAACATGCCTAAGAATTCGAGGCCGGAAATCGGTCGGATAACGTCCGATTTTCACAAATCCGGCGGCCTGTCCCATAATCCGAGAAATTCGAATTTTCGGTTTTTATTTTTATTTTTTTAAAAAAAAAATCGAAAATAAATCTGAAATTTTTGTGTAAAATTCGAAAATATTATATCCGAAGAGCATGGATTTATTCAGATCCAAATTCATAAAATTTTAAGAAAAATCAGATCTGAATCCAAAAAATTTATAGACTACAAAATCACATCAGATCTGGGAATAAAACATAATTTTCTGTTTCGATCCATCAATAAAAAAAAATCTCATAATTCAACATGAACGTGGCTCTGATACCACTTGTTGGAGATTTAATAAAATAAATCTATAAATCATGTGATTAAATCCATATATCACAACACGCCAGGAATTCATGTCGAATTATCAGAAAATATGAATAACAGTAAACACGTACCAGAATCCATTGATTGATCTAGCGTCGGAGTTATGGATCTTCCAAGGCAACAGAGAATCGACCACCTTATTCTTGCCTTTGATGGGAGAAGGAGAGAGATCTAGAATACGTGTGCCGTATGTATTCTGAGTTGTATTCTCTGTGCCTTGGGGACCATAACCTTATATAACCTTAGCAGTCTTCAACCCATCATAGAAGACCTAATTGGGCTGAGTTTCTACACGTAAGGTGGACCATACCAATTTATTTAATACTTTGGAAACCCATAATTAATTAGATCACTTTATTGGGCCCTTTATTAGATAACTTGTCCATGTACAAATAATTAAATTATGTGAGCCCACAAAATAATTCCAACACCTATAGGGTCTAAGGTTGATGGGCAAGGGCTGGGTCAGGGGCTGGAGTGGAGTGGTTAGCCGCTGGCTCGACTGGAAGTGGTTGGCGCAAGGAAACAAGAACGCGCAGGTGGTTTCCCTGATACAGAAGCTTTGTGCATGGGTTAGGGGCTTGGGGCTGGTCTGGGCAAGGGTGGAGCGAGGTCCAGGGATGGTGAGGGTCGTGTGGGATCGGTGGTGGCTCGGCTGGGAGAGTCCTAGTTGGGTTAGGAGTTCTAGAGTTTGCCAAGGACACTCACGCACAGCATGCAGAGTGTTGGCCAAGTTCCAGGGGTGATTTGGCGAGCTAGTGGCTGGTTCTTTGGGCTGGGCTTGGTCAGTAGGGTCCCTAGGTGGGTTGGCTAGGATTTGGCTTAAGGTGGCTCGGGCGTGGCTCGAGTATTTTGAGAGATGGCTCGGTGGTTTCGATTAGGTGTCAATATTTCGAATTTTAGAACAAAAAATAGAACCATGGGTCCACGGGTACGGTTCATGACTCCTAAGGGTAGAATAAATACTAAAAATGTTATGTTTAAAATTTGGGATCAAAATAACGAGTTTTGAAATTTTCCGAGATTTAATCGCCCCACGAAACGTAATTAACGAATGAATTGAAACGCCTAGTTTAAGCTTTATAAAATTATGGAAAATTAGGTTTAAGCTTAAATAATTATTAAAAGTCTAAGTTTTTAATTTGGGAATTTTATATTAAGGTTTGGTTTAATTCGGGATTAAAATGCGTTAATATGTCTTATTTAAAGAGTAATTTAAAAGTCATCGATTTAAGCCAAATAAAAATATGAGAAAATTCATCTAAGTTTTAATAATTATTTAGAATAATCACATTTCATTAAAAGTGAGAAAAAGATAAATTCGAGGAATTTTACGTTCAAGGGCAAAACGGTCTTTTTACACTTAGGAAAATTAATAAACGCTTGGCAGCGTCCCGAAGGATCATAATGCATGTAAAATGATATTTTATGATTTATTATGATGATTTTGATGATAATATATATTTTTACGATTTATGGTAAAGCTGTGCAATTTATAATGTCTAAAATGCTAATGTTGGAAAGCTGTCTTATTTTCTGATTTTTAAAGAAAATGAAAAATATTTTGAGGGATGTGAATTGATTGTGACAAAAGATATGATATATGATTTGTGGGGGATTCGTTTATGTTGAGGACGGTGAACTTACATTTTTGTGGGATGTCGTGAGGGGAAAAGGCCCCAGAGGGAGTCTATTTACGGGAAAAAGCCCCAGAGGGAGCCCATTTGTGGGAAAAAGCCCCAGAGGGAGCCCGTCTATGGGAAAAGGCCCCCGGGGAGCCCCGACGATCGTATTTCCATGGTGGAGCCTAGTGCACACCCCCATGGACCATGTAGAGCTAAGATTGCAGTCGACCAAAGGATAAAAGCTAGTCACTTTCAAGGATCAAACTTCACCCAAAATGATATATGATTGAAAGCTTAAGATTAAAAATGATTTTATGATATATGATTCATGATGATGATTAAAGCTATTTTTAAAATGATTTATTTATGCTCAAAGCTTCTTTTTAAATGATTTTTTGAAGGATTTATTTATGCTTAAGGTTATTTTAAAATGGTTTTACGATTTATGATTTAATTATGCTTAAATGATTTTTAATGGTTTATTTATGTTCAAAAGATTATTTTTAATAAGAATATTATTTTTAAATGCATGTGAATGTATATGTATTATTTGCTATCCATGTTTAGAACGTGTTGAGTCTTTAGACTCACTAGGTTTGTATGATGCAGGATTTGATGATTTTTAGAGGCGGTGACGATTGAGTCGATCGAGTGCAGCAGTACACACCCGAGGGCCTTTATGTTTCCGCACTAGCTTATTATATTTATGATTTAAAGATTTATGTTCATGATTTTTATTAGAAATATTTTTATGCTTTATTTATTGTTAGTTGATTTTTTTAAAAGTCAATTTAGGAAGTTTTGGTTAGGTGATGATTTAGGATTTTGTTTTATGCACTTGAGATTTAAATTGTTAAATTATTTTATTTAGTAATTTAGAATTTATGGTTAAAAAAAATCGAGGTCGTTTCAGTTTGCATATGATCTGGGCGTGTCTGTGACATAAATGCATATATTATGTCCGCTATATTTAATACAAAAGAATAAATATATGTACATATATAGATAAATTGAACATGTCTTACGATAAATTGTCGATAGTTTACATATACAGGATGAGAACCAATGACGTTAAAAGATATCACTGTTGGAGAGAGAAATATATGTGAAATGAGATTATACCAACCAATATAATCCATTATGATGTCGGATGTACTAGGTATGACATAATCATCATCAATTACAAAATTATATCGTTCTACATATCTAAACAATGTCTGTGATACGTCACCCATTCCAAATTGTCGAAGACATCGCTCTGGTCTATGCATCTCAACTATATGAAAATTGTTCAATGCACATGCCGACCAACATAAATTAATTCTATTTCTGTCAAGAATTCTAGTAACCTCAGGTGACTCCATATCATAAACAGTTCATAGAAACTGTAGCAAATAAAATAAAATAAAAAGATTATCAAATTGATAATATAATATTTAGATTATATTTTAAAAGCATCCAAAAATTTAAAGAACTAAATAATTTGACTACCTGCTCTTTTACCATCATGTCAAGCATATCTCTTATGATACAGACCGAATGATGGGCCGTGTGTATCCAAGAGAATCCACGTCTCCACCTGCAATTTAAAAAGAACACAATAGTCATTAAAAATACATAACAAAATAATATTACAAGTTAATTATTTCTGATTAGTACTGTGTGCCGTATAGTGAGAATGGTAGACCCTGAAGCACATCTCTAGCCTGCTCTGCTGACATAGATACTTGTTGCGCTTTATCAAGGCGAATAAGAGTAATCCTAGATCATATCCAAATCTACAATAACATATAATATAAATTGTCACATCATAAGAAAAATTAAGTAGAATAAATATAATGACCGTAGAAGTGCAAACATACCTGCATTATCTGAACAGGCCCACACAACCTTTAATCCCATTGATGTGTCACATAGCTCTCTGTAAAGATATGCCAACACAGCAGAAACTAAGCCAAATGTAGTCACTATTTCTATGTCCTCGAGAAACTGCAAATACATAAGTTTCATAGCAGCACCTTCCGAATCCGAAAACATATAACCACCAATGATCATTAATGCCACACAACATGAATATTGTGTCACGTCCTCTTTAGTGTTGTGATCATTAATCATATTATTTAGGCAATGGTATCGCAAAGTGGTCAGAAAAAAGTGTGCACCTTTAATCTGAGAAGATATAGGCATAAAACCCAACCACGTTGCGCAGCGTTGTAGTAACGTATGTTTGTGTTACGCAGTACCTACACTAGTGATGGGCATGCCATCAATATTGAACCCCCAAAAAGTGCAAGGTCCTGTAGGGTGATTGTTGCCTCGCCAACTATAAGATGAAATGTGTGTGTCTCGCGATGCCATCTCTCAGCTATGGCTGTAAGAAAGTGATTATCATAATTTTTAATAGGACCACACTGAATCACCATAGAAACCCATGCGTGCTAGACATAGCCGGACACAGAGGTGAATCCCAGCATTATGCAATCTCCAAAGACATTTTTCAGACCGGCGTGGAGGTACGAGTGCATCCATGTTTTCAGCGTTGATATTATTTGAAATGTGTCTACCCCGCAAATACAACACATTATCTGTATTTTCAGTCATCTTGCAAACAAAAAATTAGAATATAACAAATATTATATTTTTTATCAACAAAATGTAACTACATACTTTATATTAAATAAAATTATTTTGTTTCTCGGCTGTAAATAATAAAATATAAATGCTGATGATGAATTGATAAATGTGATAAAGGTGATTAATTTATTTTAAAAATAATTAATAATTCTTAATACGTAAATAAGCTAATTACTTTGAATGATTAAGTTGTCTTTACTAAAGAATATTAGTATATAGTATTTATGTAGTGGGATGATATTATATGATAATAATATTAAATAATATTATTTAACGAATAATAAATAAAAATTAAAAAAACATTTAGTTTTGTCTTCTTCCTAGATTATTAATCTAGAAAGAGCTCGTTCTTTTGACTTTATCTCCTGGCAAAATCAGTAGATATGTTTTGTATTATATCAGCTGAGATCTCGTTCCCTTCTTCTTTTAACAGTTTATAGAGATCTATATTATTTACCAGCTGATTTCTTATTCTCTTGATGCGTCTTTTAGAAACCCTTAGATATGTAAAATACATTTTCTTTAGGTTTCGAATTTTTCTTGTGTGTTTTGTTTCTTTTCCCCGTTTTAGCTTTTTTTATAGATGATTTTTCGGGGTTAAAGTTTCTTGTCGGTTTATTGGATTTTCTTTTTCTTTAAAGATAGGGAATACAATGGTCTTTTGTCCTTTACCACCGATTATTGGTGGTCCTTATATTTTACTCACATGGTGGTCTTTTCTTTTGTTAGTGGGATGGTAACATGTCCACTTTAGCTTTGTCGGGGAATCTGTGGCTTTCTATGTCCCCGAGGAAATCATGCTTGTGGTCCTTCCTCACTTATACTGGTGTCGGTAAAATGTTTCCGATCATATCTCGGCTTGAATCCTTTACCAAACTTTGGTTCTTTCTGGTTTTGGCATTCTGGGCAGATGTTCTCCGACCATCTTCCCACATGTGCCATATTACAGAATTTTCGGCGAGTCTCTTTGCTTGCCGGCTGCTTGCTGTTCCACAGAAGATTTCTTTTCTTTTCGAACAGATCTTCTGCGAAGCTCGTTGTTGTTCCTGTCATTGTATTCAACAGGAAAGATCCATTTACAGAATTTTGACAAAACTTAAATGGATACTTGACTTTTTCCATCTCTGTTAGACAGACTCAAACTCCCCATGCTCTCCTGGAAGATATGTCATCTTCATTGAATGAAGAGACCAAGGGTGTTTCGTTTGTAGGAGGATCCTTGATGAATTTCTGAACATTTATGTCTAGCCTCCTTAGCTTGATAAAATGAAAGGCTTCATGTGAGCCTTTTCCTGCTGGTTCTGGTGATGCATTGAAAAAATACAATTCCAGAATATTTCCCCGGGACAAATGATCATTGTTCGTCCAAGTTTCATGTACCACTTCATGTATCCACTTTGGTAATGCTGAAATTTCCTGGAAGCTGGGTAAAGTAGTATAATCTGAGCAAGAGCCCCAAATTCATACCAAGCCTTGACCTCTTTTGGATATGAATTTTGTTTCATCCATACCCTAGGATATTTTCCTGCAACATCAACTCGAACCATGGCTGGGTTGATGCCAATTCTTGTATTCAATTTCTCCTAAGTCTGTTGGTAAACTGGAATAGAGAAATTGTAGTTTCATTAGTACCTACCTTAGTTTTGCCCCTGTCAGTATTGAGTCTCAGGTTGATCTCTCCCTCTTCAATCCCCGAGGTGAAGGGTTGACTTGAAGACTCGAGATTGAAATATGGAGTTTCAATTTTTTTTGTCCGACTCATTAGAAGATGATCTCGATTTAACACTTGTGCTAGGGGTACTTGAATCACCTGCTCCAGGTATAGAGTCCTGTGCTCGAAAACTATCCATTCGGGAAACCAATGGCTTCTTGATACCTTGGAGGATAGGCCTTTTTGTTACAGACCATAACTGAGTATATGCCTGTAAACATCCTGTAATTCGGTCAGAGACAATTCTCTTATCCGCTTGTTGAAGCCTTCCCGCAATTTCTGCGTTTAGTGCTAACTTGCTAAACTCGGTTTGAAGCATTTCAAGGTGTTCTCTCAAAGGCCTCTACATCTTGATAATAGCATCAATGTCAATGTTGTCCATCTCTTGTTAAAAAATCTGCAAGAATATTTTCGTGAGATTTAATAATAATTATATCAAAAATATAATTTTGACATAAAGCTTGCCATCTTAAAAGTCTAGCTTTTTCTGGTTTGGATTCAATCATCTTTCTCAGAAAATCTTTCACATGTGTATTATCAACTTTAAAAATAAATTTCTTTGCAAGTAAAAATAATGGTCATTTTTCAAAAGCTTTTTTTACTGCATAGAATTCGTTTTCGTTGATATGTCATCTTATGGCTTCTGCATCTGATAATAGTCCACTGCAATATCTGCATGGCTGTTCTCTATTTGGAGTGAGCTTTTTTAAGACTGCCGCCCACCAATGATCATTGGCATCCGTATATAATACTAGATCATTCTCATCTCGAGGAATAGTCATTTTCGGAAGATTTTTACAAATCTCCTTTAACTGGACAAGTCCTTCTGTTGTTCTTTTGTCTATATAAATCTTGCATCTTTCTTTAATAATGGACTAAACACCTTCCTGTGTTTTGCTAGGTTTTTTATAAACATCCCAACAAAATTAACAACTCCTAGGAAACTCTGAATTTGTTTATTTTCTTTTAACTCGTTTGGAAAATTTATCACCTTTTATACTATATGATCTTGCAAAATTATTCCAGACTCATCGATTTCTATTCCGAGGAATTCAATTTTTCTTGTGGCAATGACTGCTTTCTTTTCTGATAGAACCAGTCTTTCCTTTTTACAAACATCGGAGAACTCTAAATTCTTAATATGTTCTTCCATATTTTTAGATGCAATTAAAACATCATCAATATAGACAAACATAAATTTGAAATAATCTTTAAAAAGATTATCCATCTTTCTTTGAAATATCTGTGGTGAATTAGCTAATCCCATTGGCAATACCTCCCAGATATAGTGTCCTTGTGGTGTGGAGAAAGCTATGAATTTCTTGCTTTCTTCCTCCATTCGAATCTGATAAAAACCATTTTGGGGATCGATATAGAGTTTAGAGGGGGGAGGGGGGTGAATAAACTCGTTCCATTGACGGTCGTTTTTGCAAAGTGTGATAGAATCCTGTTAGAGATTATAGCTAATCTTGTTCAAGAGTAAGCCCAGCAGATCACAATGAATAGTGCGGAAACGATCCGATGGAGTACGGTGAAACACAATAAAACAGTAGGCAGTAGACAATGGTTGTTTATGGAAGTTCGAAGATAAAATCTTCTACGTCTCCCCTTCTTCTGTTTCCAGAAGGTATCTCTAAAAGACTTTGGTTTTTACAGTACAACACTTGTACACACCCACTTCAGCAGGACTTATCCTTTGCCTACTGAAACTCTTAGTTTCTCAACACGATAAAACGAATACAACAAAGTTCTGGAAAAAACTCTTTTCTAGTTTACAAACTCTTCTCAAAGATATAATAATGTGAATAAGATTGTAGAGAGAGTAAGAAACAGTCAGCACAATATGATCTCAAAAGATCAGATAACTAATGTGAAGCGTGTGCTGCTTTTCTGTATTTTGAGCTTTTAAAATGATAAGTAAGCCTGAGTGCTCAAATCGACATTCGTATATAAGAGAATGTAAACGTTGTTTCGGTAACGTATAAATGTCTTTGATCTTGTGTATTTATAGAAGTCTTGAATCCAACGTCTAAACAAAACGGCTTCTTTGACTTCTGATAGAATCATCTTTATTACCTAAAAAGGTTCCTGTAAAAAGCTTCAGAACAATCAGTTTTGTTTCATACCACATTTGGTAAAACGTATTAAATGATTTTGTTTAGCATTAATGATGTATTAAATACTCGTACTTGTTAAAGTAACGGTAAAATTTAATATAAGATCGATAAGTTTTGATTTAGCAAAAATCAAGTTCTTCTACTATTTCTCTAAGCGGATAAGTACATGAAGAGTACTGCTTTGTTAAGGCGATACGAGAACTTCTGCTTTTATACTATCTTCTGGTTTTACTAACGCGATCTACTGGTTTTGACTATCATCACCACAATTAAATTAAGTCTATCAATTTTCCCCTTTGCGGTGATGCCAAAACCTAAAGTTAGTATGAAGATGACAACAGTCATATCAAAAACAGATAGTAATAAAACAAGTTATAACCAAATAATTGAAAAGTAAATAAACAGTAAAGCAGAGTTCAAAAGAGTATTAATCAAAAAGATTAATCATCAGTCCCAATATCCTTGAATAGTGCATCATCATCATCCTGAGGATCTTGGCTTCTGAAGGATGATTCTGCTTGATGATGTCCTCCCGATCTACCTTCCTCTGTCCTTTCATCTGTCCTACGTTCTACTGCTTCCCCCTTTTTTGCATCAATGCGAGTTAGCAGTTCATCCATTCGTCTAGAAAGACTAATAATGCTATCATTCATCATCTCCAATAATGGGACTTGATTCGAAACACGATCATTTAGGGCCTGAAGAGATTGAGATTTGGACTCAATCTTGGCATCGATGGGTTCCGGTTTCAAATCAGTAGCCTCCATTTTAGTTGAAATTGAGCGTAGAGACGACTCATGATCAGAGACAGTTCGAATAAAATTTGATTGACTGGGCATGATGTTAGCATGACTGGACAAAACATTCTTCTTGAAAGTTCGGATTCAACTTCAAGCTTGGCCAACGATTCTGCCGTTTTAACGACATTTTTCGTTATGCGTTCTCGGAAGAATTTGGTGGCGTCGACTTCACCAGCATGTTCAAAAGATATCTATTTTACGATCTCTGAAAGTCTGTCAATATTTCGTTTCAGAATGTCAATCTCAAATTCAAGATTAAAGCGCTCTTCGTCTGAAGATGGACTTCTTGTGAGCATATGTTTTGAGATTTCAGCAAGATGCGCAATATGAGCAATGCGAGTTGGTGAATCAGTAGGAAGGACAACTAAGGCAGTAGAAAAAACAAGATCTATTGGAGCAGTAGTAACAGCAGTAGTATGTCCAGCAGAAGATCCTTCAACATCAGAGGGTTCAGGAAGTGCTCTTTCTTCTGGTTGTTCGGCTTCCATGGCCTCCAGTTGTTCAGCTGCTGGAATTTGATCACTCAAGATGGCTACCATTTCTGCTTGATGTTCAGCAGAGAAAATCTCTAAATTTGGCAATGATTGAGATGGGGCAGCATCCGATTATTCTAAATGATGTTCTGCTGGATGAACTTCTGGTTGGACCAAGTCATCAGCCTGAACTGTTTCCGGTGCAGCATAGACATTAACAACAATATATTGAATGACTTCATCCACTGAAGTCAATTCACAAATAGATATAAGAGATGAAGACTGAGTAGGATGCTTCGGAAATGTAGGAGTACTGGAGACCTTAGCTTGTGGTGGAGCTGTAGTCCTTTCCTCAACTGGCTTAATCTGAGAAAAATCGGGAACGAAGCCTTTATGATATTGAACAGGTTCTCCAAACCCTTGTTCGTGAGCAAGAAGTTGCTCATTCATTATCTCAGTCTCTCGGTCAAAAAATGGATCACATTCTGATCCTGAACAGCAGTTGAAATCATAGCATCAAAATTAGACTGAAGAGTCTTCAAAACTGATTCCAGCTTTTGTCGTTTCAGCTGCTCAAGAATGAAACTTCGGCGTCTCGTAGCTTCAATCACATTTTCAGTCTTGGCAAGTTCAAACACCTTCTCTTCATTCTTTACCATTTTATGGAATGCACCACGTGTTCTGAAGAATGTGAGAGGATGGAAAACTCGAACCTTATGTCAATCATCAAAGAAATACATTCCTTCATTGGCAGATCTCTCAATCTCTTCCAAATGAAGGTCAATACCAGTTAAAACAAATGATTTGGCGCCGTTAAATTATGGTTCTGCAACGAGTTTCCCTTTGCCTTTATCTGAAGATGAGGCAAGCATCACGGGTGGAAAAGCAAACGACCCTGCAGAAGATTCACGAATAACAACTCCAGACGAGGGTCTGAAGGTCGGAGCAGTAGAAGAGGTGGTATCAGAAGTAGCTGCTGGCTTAGTGACCGGAACAGATACTTGCAAAGAAGACGTGGCTTCTGGAAACACTTGTCTCAACGGGACAGTGTCTAAATCAGCAATTGTTGTTTTCTTAATGCGAAGCACCGTGCGAGCCTTTTTCTTGCTGGGGGTGGCAGGGACAAATGCTTGGGTAGGAGCAGCAGACTCCTCAGAAACTGTTTTATCAGAATCAATGGAGATAACTACTCTTTTTCTCTTGTTCTTCTTCTGAGGTCCTTGAACCTCAGTCTGAGTATCTCCAATTTCCCTTTTAAGAGCAACAAATTCCGTCAGATGGCTTTGGCCTCAAGGCGAGCACATTATCAGTATCAGCCATTGTCACGTAAGAAGCGTCCTGTTCAGTAGTGAAAGGAAAACCAGCATCCTTAAGCATTTTGCTAATCTGAACAGCAAACCAGAACTCTTCCTCAGAACCATATCCTTAAGGATTCTAAACAAGAATCCACTCCAATCCACCTTAAATCCAGAAGTGATAGCCAACATCACTTGTACCTTCTCCTTAATCAATTTGTCAAAAGTACCAGCTTTGACCAACAGTGCTTTTGCAACAATATCAGCAAGCATTTGGAATTCCATCTTCAGTAGTTTCTTGAAGCAAGAAGGAGAAATTTCTTCTCCAAAAGCTGAGAAAGTGACGAGGGCAGCCGACATCTCCTCCTTAGAAGTATCAGAAAAGTCAGAGATACCTGAGCATGGGAGGAAGAAGGTCGATCCCAATAGTGCAGTATCAATTGAAAGAGATACATCTCCCTGGGAATAGATGATTTTCCCTTCGTCAACTTTAGCTTTGACATAAAATTCCAAGAGAGCTGTTTTGTAAATAACTGCTGGTGCTTCCAGAAGCCTTTTAAGACCAGATTTCTCGATGGCTTTGAACATGTTGACCAGATTTTCGTCCTTGATTGTCAACATTGAAGCAAAATTAACTTGATAAGCATTGAGTGTGTAAGCTCCAGCCATTTTTCTGCAAGTAGAAATGAGTTTGAAGTAGATTTTGCAGTAGAATGTGAATACGAGAGAAAACAATAGCTAGTATGCGAAATATCTGAAAGCGTAAAGGTGAAAAGACTGAGAAAAGACGGTTAAAGTCTAGAACGTACAGACGCCAGTGAAACATAAGGACACATATCAATATGTTAACGGTTGAATTTGAAAAGTTTAGCAGAGAGTGTCAGATACGCCAAAATTTTAAAAAAATAACTAAAATAGGCGGGTTATCCAAAGCGGTTACTAAAAAAAAATCAGAAGAGGTTTTGTCGTCTTATGATAATATCTACTGGAAGTTATGAAGACTGAAATATTTTCAGCACCTTGATAAAAACCAGTAGACAAACTGTTTTATCGAAAAAACAAATCTTCTTCTGCTTATGATAAAGCACGGAAAAGGAAAAGGCAGAATAAAATAATATTCTCCCTCAATTAATGCAACTAATAAATGCAAAAGATTCGATATCTGAGAGAATGATAGATGACTCTTGAAATTCGTGCAAGATGTGACTGGTTGGACGTCTCTTTAGCTTTCCAATGCTCTATATAAGCACATGCAATCTCACAAATAAGGTTATGTACACAAATAATAACAAATCACAAATGGATGATGCAAAAATGCTCTCGGAGTATTCTCCATAGACTGATTCAGTAGAGGAATTGCAAGGACCATTTCCAGCTTCTCGTAAGATGATGTCTGAAGACATCCTTTTTGAAGATATGAAGACTTGGAAGAAATTCCTTGGCCTGTAATATGAACAATAAGTTAGATTGTTCGTTCTTAGAAGGACTAAGCTGCGGACTAACCCCTTTCACAAACCATGATCACGCAAAGTGAGGGGATTCTAGCAGAGCTTAGTTAGATTCATACTGAAATACTTTGCAGTACTTCAAGCTGCTGATATCAACAAAATGTAATAGATAGGACAATGTAATGCATCTGGTTTTATGAATAAAATATTCCATTTTTGTCATATCTCTGTTTGTCTACTGCTTTTTACTTAATGAAAATAAATAAATAAATAACAATAAATAAACAGAAGGAAAGGATGAGAAAAACTTAGTCTGGATAATTTAATGCTCGATGACTCTTCGTCTTCCTCAAATCTTGTCTATAAAAGAAGATAACTTCTGCTCGTAATGACAATTGAATTCCAATGGATTGTGAAAGCAGCACTCATGTTCCTCATCCTTCATGAACACCTCAACGTTTGCAAGAATTAAAACAAGGTGCAGAAGACTTCATCTTTGCGGAGGTTATGTCCATTTGGACTACTGCTCATTACCTTCAATTAATCAATACCGGAGAATTTCCTGCTTCTGCTAAACAGAGGTCACTTGCAAGGAGGTTCAAGAGGCTTGCTCGAGTTGATCACATATCCGAGCTGGTCAAGGATGATGTGCTGAACCACATGCTGCTGTCAAGGGAGTGGGAGTTGCTTGACGGTCTTTAATCAAGATTTTCGTCACTAATTTTTTCGAAAAATAAAAAAAAATTCTTTTAATAATTTAATAAATCTAAAAGAAACTAACAATCGAAACTAAATCGTGTAAGAGAGAAAAATTTTAAGTGTTGTGAAGTAGTAAAATCGTGTAAGAGAGATAAATTTTAAGTGCTATGAAGTAGTGAGAAAAATTTTATGAAGTAGTGAGAAAAATTTTAAGTGTTATGAAGTAGTGAGAAAAATTTTAAGTGTTGTGTAAAGTGATAAAATTGTGTAAGAGAGAAAAATTTTAAGTGTTATGAAGTAGTGAGAAAATTTTTAAGTGTTGTGTGAAGTGATAAAATTGTGTAAGAGAGAAAAATTCTAAGTGTTGTGGAGGAAAATGGACCGAAAATGGGGTTATTTATAGATCGTTTGCGACGGTGTTTGGTTAACCGTCGCTAATTTTAAATTAGCGACAGTTTTCATAAAATCGTCGCGAAGTGTAGCGACGGTTTTAGAAGAACCGTCGCTAAATGTAGCGGCGATTTTAGAAAAACCGTCCCATGTTTTAATTATGCAACGGTTTGGATTTAAACCGTTGCTCAAGGTAGCGACGGTTTATACAAAACCATCGCTAAGTTTAGCGACATAGAACCGTTGTCATTAACCCTAAAAAACGCTCAAAGACTACGGTTTTAGAGAACCGTTGTCATTAACCCTAAAAATCGTTGTCTCTGACGCCAAAAAGACAACAGTTTTTAAAAACGTTGTCTTTGGCCTCCCAAAGATAACGGTTCTTTGACCCCTAAAAGACAACGGTTTTCGCTAAAATCGTTGTTAAAAACATACGACAATAGTTTTTCACAAAAATCGTTGCCGTATGTGCGTTGTTGTATGCAGAATTTCTTGTAGTGTTTAGAATATGGCAAGATGCTGTAGAAAGAAGTTTGAATCAAGTTGTAAAGCGTCGATTTTATTCTTAATAAAATATCAGTAGTTGGCACAAATTGTCTCCTTTTTCTTATAAATAAACTGATATTAGTTGAGTAACAGGTAACTGATAATAATCAACAAACTGATAGCAACAATATATACTCAAGTTAAATAAATTAAACCAAGAACATTTTGAAAATAAGAAAACTTATTCTCAGGCAGAGGCTTTGTAAAGATGTATGCTGCTTGTTGATCAGTAGAAATGTATTACAGGCGAATGTTCTTCTTCTGAACATGATCACTAATGAAATGATGTCTGATATCTATGTGCTTTGTTCTGGAATGAAGTATTGGATTTTGCGTGATTGCTATAGCACTGGTATTGTCACAGAAGATGGGTGATTCAGAAGCTTGAACTCCGTAGTCTTTAAGTTGTTGTTGTATCCAAAGAATTTGAGAGCAGCAACTTCCAGAAGCAAGGTACTCTGCTTCTGCAGTACACGTAGCTATGGAAGTCTGCCTTTTACTAAATCAGGAGATTAGCCTATCACCAAGAAATTGACAAAAACCACTTGTGCTTTTCCTGTCTAATTTGAAACCTGCATAATCAGCATCTGAATATCCAATAAGATTGAAAGATGAATCATTAGGATACCATAAGCCGAAATTTGAGTGACCTTCAAATATTTCAGTATGCGCTTAGCAGCAATGTAATGTGACTGCTTAGGGTTAAATTTAAATCTTGCACAAATGCAGACAACAAACATAATATCAGGTCTACTGGCAGTGAAATATAACAATGAACCAATAAGACCGCGATACTGAGTTACCTCTACTGAAATTCCATTTTCATCCTTGTCAAGTTTAGTAGATGAGCTCATAGGAGTAGAAGCAGCAGAGCATGTTTCCATGCCAAACTTTTGCAGTATTTCCTTAGTATACTTAGCTTGATTTAAGAAGATTCCAGTATCAAGTTGCTTGATCTGTAGTCCTAGGAAGAATGTTAATTTGGAGAACTTTGCTAATAATTTGGGGTTAGTTGACCCAAAGATAATGACATCAACATAAATTTGTACTAACAGAATGTGATTATTCTTAACTAAAGTGAACAGAGTTTTGTCTACTGTTCCGATAGTAAAATCATGATTAACAAGAAATTGTGAGAGTGTGTCATACCAAGCTCGAGGTGCCTGTTTTAAACCATACAGGGCTTTGTGTAATTTAAATACATGATTTGGTAAGAAATGATCGATAAAACCTGGAGGTTGTTCAACGTAGACTTCTTCTTGTAGTAGACCATTTAGGAAGGCGCTTTTCACGTCCATCTAATAAACTTTGATATTTTTAAAAGCAGCAAAGGCTAAAAATATTCTGATCGCTTCAAGCCTTGCTACTGGTGCATAGGTTTCATCATAGCATATTCCTTCTTCTTGTCTGAAATCTTGAGCTACCAGTCTTGCTTTGTTTCTGACCACAATGCTTTCTTCATTTAGTTTGTTTCTAAACACCCACCGTGTTCCAATAACAGTTTGATGAGTTGGTCTAGGTACAAGAAACCAAACTTCATTTCTTTTAAATTGATTCAACTCTTCTTGCATAGCTTCGATCCAACTAGGATCCAGAAGAGCTTCTTCAATTTTCTTTGGTTCATCATGAGAGATAAAAGCAGCATGCATATATTCATTAATCATTTGCCTTATGGTTCTTAATGGAGCTGCTGGATTACCAATAACCAACAATGGAGGATGGTATTTTCTCCAGACAAAAGGGTTTAAAGAGATTTATTCCTGGTTTGATGGATTTGAATCAGGCTCAGCTAAAGCAGTAGCAGGTTCTAGAATGTCCACTTCTGGTTCTGGTAAATCTTGTGTCTGAACAATTGGTTTTACCAGAGGAATGTCTGGTTTTGGATTTTGAGCATTTTTAATACTAGGTTCTGCATCATCTTCACTATCCAATTCCAGATGAATCATGTCTAACATGTTACTTAAATTTGACATGTTAGAAATTCCAGGAGCACTGCTATCTTCATCAAAGACAACATGAATAGATTCTTCAAAATTAAGAGTTCTAGTATTGAAAATTCTAAAAGCTTTGCTTACTGCTGAATATCCAAGAAATAGTCCAGCATCTGATTTTGAATCAAATGCAGACAAATAATATTTACCGTTATTGTGAACAAAACATTTGCAACCAAATACATGAAAATAAAATACGGTAGGTTTACTCTCTTTCCATATCTCATACGGAATCTGATTGTGCCTTTTTTTATCATTGTTCTGTTCTGTGTGTAGCATGCTGTGTTGATTGCTTCTGCCCAGAAGCGCTGAGAGATGTCTGCATCTGCTACCATTGTTCTAGCCGCTTCTTTAAGAGTTCTGTTTCTCCTCTCAGCTACTCCATTCTGTTGAGGCGTTCTGGCAGCTGAATGTTCATGATGAATGCCCTGTTCATCCAAGTATAACTCAAGAATCTTAAAACTCAGTTCCCCGATCACTTTTGATTTTAATGACAGAAATAGATTTTTCATTTTGAATCTTTTTCAGAAGCTTGACCAGGAGACTACTGGTTTGATCTTTTCCAGCAAGAAATATTATCCAAGTAAATCTAGAAAAGTCATCAACAACAACAAGTGTATATTTCATTCCCCCTAAGCTCATGATAGGGATTGGACCAAATAAGTCCATATGCAATAATTCCAAACACCTTGAAGTTGATTTACTACCTTTATTCCGGAAGCTAGATCTGACTTGCTTACCAAGTTGACATGCAGAACAAACATGATTCTTAAGAAGTTTATATCAGGCAAAGCATCAACTATGTTCTGCTTCTTGAGATTATTGATTGACTTGAAATTCAGATGATTCAATCTCTTATGCCATAGCCAATGTTTATCACTAAGAGAGGCAACTAAACACGTAGGAACGTTAATATGATCTATATTCCATGAAAATTTGAATGTGTTGTCTTCTTTTTTTCCAGTTAATACAGTAGACTCATCAGCATTTTTAACTGTGCATGTGTGCTTCTGAAAAGCCACAGAGTAACCATTATCACACAGTTGACTGATGCTAATCAAGTTGTAACAAAAATTTCAACCAATAGTACATCATTGATAGTAATGTTACCATGCATAATCTTACCCTTACCCACGGTTTTACCTTTTGAGTTATCCCCAAATGTTATCTTTGATCCAGCACAACTCATTACTTCTGATAGTAGATTTTTCTGTCCAGTAATGTGTCTGGAACATCCACTGTCCAGATACCATATGGAGCTGCTGATTTTGGCTTTCCTCTCCTGTTCCTACAAACACAAATTTTAGTATCTAGTACTCAATTTATTTGGGTCCAATCCTTATCAGTTCTTTAGGAACTCACATTTGTACAATTTTAGCTGACCTTGTACTTCGGGTATCCAAAGCGGTGTGTGCAACAGAAGGTGTGCTATTTCTAATAGAATGCATCTTAGAATGTTTTTCTTCCCTTCTGTTTTTGTTGTCTGGTCTGTATCTCTTCTGAACAGGTCTGGAATTATAGTGCTGGTAGTTTTTAACCTTCATAGAGGGTTGTCCTCCTGAGTTGAATCCTCTGCTGGATCCAGAACTCTGGTGAACTCTTCCCTTAGGTTCTACATAACCCAAACCATAATGCTTCCTTCTGTTCGTCTGATCTACAGTCTTTTCAACTCGAACAGTTGGTACTTCAGGTTCATATACCACATTGGATTTGACAAAGTGAATGAATTTCTCTTTGCCTTTATCCAGCTCTGGCTTTGTACTTGTTTCAGAAGTGCTTTCATTATTGCTGAATCCGAGACAACTCCTGTCTCCGGATTAATTCTGCAATTCTTGCATCTTCTATAAGGAAACAAAAGACTTGTTCCATGCATTTACCAAAACAGATAGCTTCTGGTTTTCAGACCTCATTGTTTGGTAATCTGCATTCACTTTTTCATTCTCAGTTCTTAACTTACTCATCTCAACTTTTAAATCATTGCAGTTGTTCTCTTGCAAGCAAGTGAACTTACTGACTTGATCTTTTAAGTCTTGATTTTCAATCTTAACATTCTCGAATGATTGAGAAAGTCTTGAGTACTCTTCAACCATGTCATGCTGTGCTTTAATTAAATCAGTTCGTGTAAATTCGTCAGAGTCAAATTCAAGTACCTCTCCAGATATCGAGGTTGGTTCAATATCTAGCCATGAGACATTTGATCTCTTCTGCATCACTTTCGCTAGAATGACTCTCTGAGTCAGAAGACTCAGAACTAGAATCCGCCCATTTAGATTTGCTTTCCTCAGCAATCATCGCTTTGCGGTCTCTTCTGAATTTCTTGTCATTCCTCTTGTATTCCTTTTTCTTCTGGTCATCCTTCTTGGGCTTTGGACAATCAACAATAAATTGACCAATCTTTCCACAGTTAAAACACGCCATGTCACTAGGTGGTAAATCCTTCTTGAAGTTCCGGTTAGGGCTTTGGTAAGCTCGGTGATTCTTCTTCATGAATCTGGAGAATTTCTTCACAAAAAGAGACATAACATCATTGTTAATCTTTTCAGAAGTCTTTTCAGAAGTGCTCTCAATGATGGTAGCAGGTAATGCTTGTGGAACAACTACAGCAGCAGCAGCAAGAGCCTTGGTAGGTAGATTTGTTGAGGGCTCTTCTCCGCTTTTCACTTTCAATTCGAACTCATAGGCTTTTAAATCTGCAAACAAGTCATGTAGCTCCAACTTTTTTTGATCTTTAGAGACTCTCATAGCCATTGTTTTAATGTCTCATTCCCTGGGTAAAGCTATCATCACTTTGAGTGCTATTTCTCTGTTGCCATACTCTTTCCCAAGAGCTGCTAGTTCATCAACCAGGCTGCTGAAACGTTCATCAAACTCATTAAGAGTTTCTCCAGCTTTCATTTTGAGATTCTCAAATTTCTGCATTGCTACAGAAAATTTATTCTCCTTCATCTCCTCATTTTCTTCACAGATTTGGATGAGTTTTTCCCAAATCTCTTTAGCAGTAAAACACATCTTGATCTTGCTGAAGGTATTTTTGTCGAGGGTTTTGTAAAGAATGTCCTTCGCAACATTATCAAGATTGGCTTTTTTTTCTTTGCCAGTCCATTCACTTATGTGGTTCTCAACCATCTAGGGTGCTCCCTCAGTAACAACAATAGCAGTGTTAGATTTTATGATCTTCAAAGGACCATTTGTGATGACAAACCACATGTCATCGTCTAGGGATGCAAGATGAGCTTGCATCCGGATCTTTCAATCATCAAAGTCTTCTTTTGAGAACATGGGAACCTTGCTGAAGTGTGCCATATCTGTTGTAAATATAGAACAAGAAAAATCTGCTCTGATACCACTTGTTGGAGATCGAATATAGAGTTTAGAGAGGGGTGAATAAACTCGTTCCTTTGACGGTCATTTTTGCAAAGGGTGCTAGAATCCTGTTACAGATTATAGCTAATCTTGTTCAAGATTAATTCCAGCAGATCACAATAAATAGTGCGAAAACAATCCGATAGAGTACGGTGAAACACAATAAAACAGTAGGCAATAGATAATGGTTGTTTATGGAAGTACGAAGATAAAATTTTCTACGTCTCTCCTTCTTCTGTTCCAGAAGATATCACTAAAAGACTTTGGTTTTTACAGTACAACACTTGTATACATCCACTTCGGTAGGACTTATCTTTTGCTTACTGAAACTCTTAGTTTCTCAACACGATAAAACGAATACAACAAAGTTCTGGAAAAGATTCTTTTCTAGTTTACAAAATCTTCTCAAAGATATAATAACGTGAATAAGATTGCAGAGAGAGTAAGAAACAGTCAGCACAATATGATCTCAAAAGATCATATAACTAATGTGAAGCGTGTGCTACTTTTCTGTATTTTGAGCTTTTAAGATGATAAGTAAGTCTGAGTGCTCAAATCGACGTTCGTATATAAGAGAATGTAAACGTTGTTTTGATAACATATAAACGTCGTTGATCTTGTGTATTTATAGAAGTCTTGAATCCAACGTTTATAAACAAAACGACTTCTTTGACTTCTGATAGAATCATCTTTATTACCTAAAAAAGTTCCTGCAAAAAGTTTCAGAACAATCAGTCTTGTTTCATACCACATTTGGTAAAACGTATTAAATGACTTTGTTCAGCATTAATGATGCATTTAATACTCGTACTTGGTAAAGCAACGGTAACATTTAATATAAGATCGATAAGTTCTGATTTAGCAAAAGTCAAGTTCTGCTACTGTTTTTCTAAGCGGATAAGTACTTGAAGAGTACTGCTTTGTTAAGGCAATACGAGAACTTCTGCTTTTATACTATCTTCTGGTTTTACTAACACGATCTACTGGTTTTGACTATCATCACCACAATTAAATTAAGTCTATCAACCAGATTTACAATCGAACTTTGACAATATCTTTGCATTGCGTATGCAACTGATTAGATGTTCTCTGCTAGGTATAAAATATCCATCAAACTCCAGAATCTTATTAATCTCTTGATAATTAATAACTAGTCTGGGTTTGTTATTTTTTATTTCACCATGATTTCTTACCAGGAATCATGGGCTGCAGTATGGTGAAATCCTGCTTTGATTAAACCAATGTCCAAATGTTCCTTGATTATAATCTGCATATCCCTTTGATCAATGATATTCATTGGGATAGGCTTACAACGGACAAATTCATACTCTTTGTCTTCCTTAATTTTAAGGCAAGCTTTGAGTTGATTTTTATCCCACCATGCCAAGGGACCTTCATTGTAATTTTCTTTGATCCTTTTCTTGACATCTTCCAATGATACTTTTGATTCAAATTCTACCTCATTCTTATGTAGAGCTATCTTAAGGCATTCTATTTCTTCTGGTTGGATTTTTTTATCTGCTGTTAATTGGAGCATTGTTTCTCCAAACCGTCTAGAATCCTTCATTTTTGAGTTTAGAAGTTTTCATTCATCAACACGCTTGCTACGAAACTGTATTGGCAATTTTATATAAAATGTCTCTCGCAGTCTCTAGACTATAATTTTGTGATCACAAGGTGTTATAAACACTAATCTTCTAGTCTCATTTTCTTGAGTATCGGACTTGAACATTTGTAGGAAATTATTTCCTAGCAGATTGTCAGCTCCTGTAGCATGAAAATAAATTGGTGGTGTTTTTACCTTGTACCAAGGTGTTTGTCCAGCACCGCCAATTACGATTTCTGTCATCTTAATCCCCTTACATAAGATTAAGATTCTTCTGGAAAAATCTTGTTCATCAATCTTTTGTAATTCTTCTTCCAAATTATTTGGAAAAACTCCTCTTTTTGCTATATAGATTTCAACACCTGAATCAATATAAGCAGCAAAATATTCTGCCTTATATTGTTCGTACAACATTCCTACTGGAATGTTTATCGAGAATGGGCTTGTGGTTATTAGATTTTTCACATCTTGTCATCTGCCATTAACTCCATTCCATACTCTAGACGTTTCCAAGGTTTATGTTCCTCGAGAAACTCTAGTCCAAGAACCAGTCGATCTGATTTTTTTCATGGAATTCCTTTGATATGAACTTCCAATTCTTCAATATTGATCATTCCTTGGTAAGTTCCTATCATGGTTTGTTCCAAATAGTATATGGTATTACAAGGAAGTGATTCTTTTGTTTCGTAATATCAAATACTATTTCTACTTCCTTCCACCCTTCTGGGTATCTAAGCTTTCTTATGGTCGAAAAGATTTTTGGCTCCTGTTGGGTTTTCTTGGACAAGTGTTTTTCCCCACCTGTAACTTGTAATTCTATCTCAAAAGATAGTCTCCTTGATTCCAATCTAGAACTTTGATTCCTTTGTAGAATCGATTTGTCTTGTATTTGGATACCTATTTTTTTATTATAGGAAACTCAATTCTTTCTAGATAAATTGCCTAGGCAAATTTTCCAAATATCTCGGGTATTTCAATGAACTCATTTCTAATAAACAATTCTGAATGATGTGTATTAGATAGAGCATATTAAATTTGATAGTTAATAGAATATGGTCTATTACCTTCTTTCATCAGTCTTTCTTCCTTGAAATTTTGGTGCAATGTCAAGGCTCGACTGAAATCTCGATCTGGCAGGTTGTAGGCAATTCTCGGATAAATTACTTCTACAATATTTCCTGCGCAAAGATTTTCTGAGATAGTTCCCAGTACTGAATCTTGAAGGTTCCCCATTCTTTTATCACATATAGCAATATCAATGGGTGAATCTATTCCTTCTTTGAAAGTAGCTTTTATCATAATCTGAATTGCTCCGATATGAATCCAGGACATAGTCCTTGCTACCTCTATCTTGAGCTTTTGTAATTCCTCCTTAATTTCTTCAGAATGAATTAATTGCATCTCCATTCTATTTCCTATAAGTTCTATAGGAATTGTCATTTCCCTTCTGTAAACTTTATAGATTAGATGATGATTTCTGTTTCTTAGGCCAAGACTTCCTAAGAATTTTTCTACATATCCTGCAGAGAATACTTGATATCTCTGTAAACTATGATTTTCTCTCATGATTCTTTTAACCATATTATGAGATATTGTTGTCTGACTAAAGAATTTAGACAAATCTTCATGTGTTTTGTGTCGAACGCCTCGTCTTCAGTCAGATTCCGATTCTGTTCCATCAGATTCTTCATGACCCAAGACTTCTTCTTCTTCATATACACTTTCATCTGAGGCAACGTCCTCAAATCTGTATATCTGAATAAGGTCTTCGTAATAAATTGCTTCTTCAATAACTGGGATTGTATCGAAGCGTTTAATACCTCTTTTTTCATTTTCTGGACAATTGGTCGAGATATGACATCTTGCTCCACATGTCCAGCAATTACAGTCTTTAAAACTTTCATTAGCTCGAGTATGAGCTCTTCTGAAAATTTTCTTTGTAGGTGTTCTTCCTGTGCTTCGAGAGGTACTCGATGCTTGGGATGATATCCTACTTCTTGATGGTCCACTTCTTTGTTTAGATTTGTAAGATCTGGCTTTCTGTCTAGACCAAACTGTTCTTGGTTTCCAAGAACTTCTTCCATTTCTAGCATAAGGATGAGTTCTAAAACTTTTCCTCTTATGCTTCTGTGGTTTACTTCTAATAATCGTTGGAAGATCATTTTCCTTACAACACAAAGGAGTACGTTTGTTAATACCCCTTAGTCTTTTGTAATTATTTTGTAAGAGGCTCTTCGTACCAATGTATCTGGATTGCCAAGAACATATTCCCTGATTAACATTTCTCTCCAGGGACTTGGCATCTTGGCGAAGAAGAGCTGCATTGCTATGTCTTCTTCGACTCCTGAATTCCATCTATATTTAGTGAATAACATAATGTATACATCCACTAAACATATATCATGTAATTCAAGACTATACAGAGATTGAATATATTTTTTTTTCTTCTCTGTATCTTGAATGTTAAAATATTCTACCCCTATAAATTGAGCTTTAAAAAGTGTAGTCATTCTTCCGGCTATCTCGCTAAGAGATTCTCCGGCTAGGACTGATTCTTTGGTTTCTACCGAAGTCATGTCCCAAGCAATTTTTACTGATCTCATAAGACTCATTTTCAGAAGTTTAATGAATCCTTCTCTGTTGAGATCAAGCGTTCCTGCTGCGATTCTCATAGCTGATGTCCAATCATCTATGAGATATTCTTTTTTTTGAAATCTAATACATCTAGGTTAAGCATAACCTCATAAGGATGTATTGGTTCTAAAGCAGATTTACCATAGGGTGTTTGGTGCTAAGGAATTTGATTCTTCCTTGACCTTGTTCCCGCTGGGTGCGCTTCTCCACCAGTGTAAAATTCTGATTTGGATTCTCTCATATTTATATTCTGAGATCCCACACTTTCTCTTGGTGGTTCCTGCGAAGATGACCAGGTTATAGAGGGTTGTTCACCTCCCTTCGTTTTCATTTTCAGATCTACGACTTTGAGATTTGCGAAAGATTCCGCAAGCTCTTGTAGATCTTCTAGACCGATCCTTTCTAAAGTTGTCATCAGATTTTTTTTCTGAGACAGATTTAATTAGATTGATAATCTTTTCTTCTTCAGTCAAAGGTTTTTGCACTACCTTGGCATTCCCTTGTTGATGTAATGTAATGCCCGAGACTTAATTACTGTAATCAGACGTTGAATTAATTGACATAAGTGAGGTTATAGGAACTCAAATGAAGAAGCAGGGAATCGTTACAGTATAAGCCAAGATGTTGGACCGAACATCTGGCGCAAAGATGTTAAACCGAACATGTCAAGATGTTGGCCAAGATGTTGGACCTGAACACCTCGCGCCCGAGCGGTGGAAAAGAACAGCCCGAGCGCCAATGCACCATGAGTTTGGACAGAATGTTTGGCGCCCGAGCGGTAGAATATTACCGCCCGAGCGACAGGAGATGTTCAGCCGAGTATCTCGACAGAAACTTCCGCGCCCGAGCGGTAAAGATTAACCGCCCGAGCGCCATCCTGGAAAACATGAAATGTGCCACGTTTTGTAAGCATGCAAGGTGGGATGTATATATATATATATACGTATGTCTACTCTTCAGAATATATCAGAAAGAAGAACGAGCAAATCCTCTCGAAAACCTTATGCCTTTTAGTTTAGGAATTCGAAGATTATGAAAGATCCTCCCGGCAGATTTTGAATCCGACTTCGGTACTGTGTTCTTATCGACGTAGACTACAACGGGACGTAAGTTTTGCTACGTTTTGATATGATTTGGAATTATGGTATTGTCAGAATCTGATAGGATTCATATATGATGTTCTTGACATGTTAGACATCGTATAATCGGAACCAGACTGAAGAATAGATACCATATGGAATTGTTATGATTTTCAGAGTTGATTTGAATGGAATTGATATCAGAATTGAATTGTTATCGATTATGAGATATTGGAAGTGATATCTGACTAATATGGTATTGTTGGGTATATCGATATTGTACCGTTATACCATCGATAGTGAATTAGATTGAGTATTGAACAGAACAGATTTGATGGGAGTAATGTATTGATATTATACTCCTCGATATTGTTATTGCCAGATTGATATTGTCAGGCTTTGAGTTCGAGACTTCGACAGAGTCAGAGTATCAGAAAGAAAGGTATAAAATAATGTTGAGTTGGGATTGCACAACTCGAGTGAGGTTTGACTCGAGTTTTCCTAAATCACATACCTAGTTTACTGCATTGATATTTGTAGTTAATGAGATTGATGTTTGTAGTCTATTGATTTATAGCCACTGCATGTATTGACTACTGATTCGTTTAGTCATAGACTGATTCGTCTAGCTATCGGCCGAGTTGCCTAGCTACTGGCTGATTCGCCTAGTCATCGGCTGATTCGCCTAGTCCCTGACTGATTCGTCTAATTATTTGCTGATTCGCTTAATCCTTGACTGATTCGTCAATTCTGTGGCTGTTTCGCCGAGACACTGGATATAGGAATTATATCGATGCCGTTTAGGGTTGAGTCATTCCTATCGACTGAGATTCGATATAATTCTCAATATTCAAAACCGGGATCCCTAGATTAGGAATGAGTCGAGTATGAGACGACGCGTTGTTTGAGTCAAGTCTGATACAACTAGTTGATTTACAGTTTTGATATCATACATGTTTGTTGATTGGCTGCATGTGAATGATAATTGTTATATGCTTTTGTATATGTTTTATATGATTGCATGTTTACGTTGTTTATACTGGGATTTATCTGAAGATGATGTATCTATTGATTTTAGCAGAATTAAACCGTAATTAGTTGGCCGAGATGGATATCAGTGTTAGATATTTGCGGTTTTATGAGGTTAGCAGATCAGTACCGATGAGTGATGTTTTGAATCTGATTGAATATTGCTGTTATTCTGAATCCGTGGTTGAATCACATAGTAGACAGTGGGGAATTTACATTGTACAGTCCGACCCAGAGCTGATTTTGAAATATAAGCAGCTCAGAAAGTTGATTAGAATGTACAGAACTAGATAGCGAGAGTTAGAGCAAGACATCAATCCGAGTATCAGGTTCGTGACAATGTTCTGTATGAAAATAATTGTATTGTTGTGCCAAGTGTTTCGGAGTTGAAACGATAGATACTATCGGAAACGCACAACATTCGATTCAGTATTCATCCTGGTGGCAAGAAAATATATAATGATTTGAAAAGACAGTTTTGGTGGAAACAAATGGAAGTTGATATTGCTAAATTTGTAGCCAAATGTCTGAATTGCCAACAGGTAAAGGCTAAGAGAAAGAAACCCGGAGGATTGTTACAGAGTTTGTCCATTCCTGAATGGAAATGAGATCACATTTCCATGGATTTTATAATGAAGTTATCAAGATCCTCCCGAGATTGTGATGCGATTTGGGTTGTGATTGACAGATTAACCAAATCAGCATGCTTTATTCTGTACAAGATGACGTACAGACGTGACTAGATGACTAAAATGTATGTCGGAAAAGGGGTCAGATTATATTGAATGCTAGAGTTGATTATATCATACCGTGATTTTCGGTTGATTTCGTACTTTTAACAGAATGGATAGCATGATTTTTCATCTATGGTTTATAGATAGATAGATAGTCGGAGCGAACTATCTAGATACTGGAGGATATCCAGGAACTGTAGTGCTGGATTTTAGCACTAGTGACCTGAGGTCTTGTCACTTTATGAAATATTGTACAATAATAGCTATTAGATGAATATCGAAATAGCTTTAGTCGAGGTATTGTACAGTGAGAACTGCGGATTTTCTTCGTATGGGGATAATACTGCGGTGATGCCTGAGATTGGATTTGATAGGATCAGAGATTTGATAAAGAGAACTCAGAATGAAGACTATTCTGCTGTTGAAAGTTCAATAGAATTGGTAGAATATCGAAGAAGCTAACTGATAGATAGAATCTAATATGAGACAACAAATTTCAGAATTGTTTCATTAGGGTAAGTTTTCTCTTGGCTTCTGTGTATCTCCTTCTTGTATCTGAGTTGATATCTAATTTGACTGCCTGTGATTTCGGGGACGAAATCATATCTAAGGGGGGGGAGAAATGTAATGCCCGAGACTTAATTACTGTAATCAGACGTTGATTAATTGACAGATGTGAGGTTATAGGAACTCAAATGAAGAAGCAGGGCATCGTTACAGTATAAGCCAAGATGTTGGACCGAACACCTCGCGCCCGAGCGGTGGAAAAGAACCGCCCGAGCGCCAATGCACCATGAGTTTGGACAGAATGTTTGGCGCCCGAGCAGTAGAATATTACCGCCCGAGTGCCAGGAGATGTTCAGCCGAGTATCTCGACAGAAACTTCCGCGTCCGAGCGGTAAAGATTAACCGCCCGAGCGCCATCTGGAAAACATGAAATGTGCCACGTTTTGTAAGCATGCAAGGTGGGATGTATATATATATATACACGTATGTCTACTCTTCAGAATCTATCAGAAAGAAGAACGAGCAAATCCTCTCGAAAACCTTATGCCTTTTAGTTTAGGAATTCGAAGATTATGAAAGATCCGCCCGGCAGATTTTGAATCCGACTTCGGTACTGTGTTCTTATCGACGTAGACTACAACGGGACGTAAGTTTTGCTACGTTTTGATATGATTTGGAATTATGGTATTGTCAGAATCTGATAGGATTCATATATGATGTTCTTGACATGTTAGACATCGTATAATCGGAACCAGACTGAAGAATAGATACCATATGGAATTGTTATGATTTTCAGAGTTGATTTGAATGGAATTGATATCAGAATTGAATTGTTATCGATTATGAGATATTGGAAGTGATATCTGACTAATATGGTATTGTTGGGTATATCGATATTGTACTGTTATACCATCGATAGTGAATTAGATTGAGTATTGAACAGAACAGATTTGATGGGAGTAATGTATTGATATTATACTCCTCGATATTGTTATTGCCAGATTGATATTGTCAGGCTTTGAGTTCGAGACTTCGACAGAGTCAGAGTATCAGAAAGAAAGGTATAAAATAATGTTGAGTTGGGATTGCACAACTCGAGTGAGGTTTGACTCGAGTTTTCCTAAATCACATACCTAGTTTACTGCATTGATATTTGTAGTTAATGAGATTGATGTTTGTAGTCTATTGATTTATAGCCACTGCATGTATTGACTACTTATTCGTTTAGTCATAGACTGATTCGTCTAGCTATCGGCCGAGTTGCCTAGCTACTGGCTGATTCGCCTAGTCATCGGCTGATTCGCCTAGTCCCTGACTGATTCGTCTAATTATTTGCTGATTCGCTTAATCCTTGACTGATTCGTCAATTCTGTGGCTGTTTCGCCGAGACACTGGATATAGGAATTATATCGATGCCGTTTAGGGTTGAGTCATTCCTATCGACTGAGATTCGATATAATTCTCAATATTCAAAACCGGGATCCCTAGATTAGGAATGAGTCGAGTATGAGATGACGCGTTGTTTGAGTCAAGTCTGATACAACTAGTTGATTTACAGTTTTGATATCATACATGTTTGTTGATTGGATGCATGTGAATGATAATTGTTATATGCTTTTGTATATGTTTTATATGATTGCATGTTTACGTTGTTTATACTGAGATTTATTCTCACCGGAGTTATCCGGCTGTTGTCTTGTTTTGTATGTGTGCATGATAACAGGTGGGACAGGTTCAGGGTCGAGGAGATGAGGAAAGATCGTGATTACAGTGGAGGCTCCGGACTTGGATTAGAGATAGGGTTGGACACTTGATATTAGCTGTTAAACCTTAGTTGAATAAATGTATGTAGTACAGGACTTGTACTTTTATACTGAGATGTATATATGTTTTATTTCACTACGTTCCGCATTTTAAAAAAAAATTTAGACCCTGTATTACTAATTGATTAATTAGTCCCAATGATGATTAAGAACTTGATTAGCGTCCGGGTCCCCACATGTAACAAGGGTTCAGTTCCAAAGGATGGTGGTAACCTTCCTTCTGAAGTTCTTTTATTAGGATTTTGTTCTAGTATTTGAACTCTTGTTCGAATATCCTTTAATATTCCAAGAATTTTTTCTTGTACATAATACAGCATATTGCCATAATTTTGTATCGTCTTTTGAATTTATCTAAGATCTCCAGAGAGTTTAGAAGAATCCGGTACTATCTCTAAAAACCTGTTATTTTGAATCATAAGTTTATCTTATGACTCTGATAAGTTCCTTCTTGATATCTAACATTAGTTAGATCTTCCTGCTGCAAATATTCCAGAGTTCTGGAATAATTCCTGTAAATAAATAATCTCGAACCTGGGTTCCGATTCATGTGATTTGAGAAAATTCTCCTCCTCAAACATTTAATTACTTGATATTAATAATTTTGTATGTTTGAAATAATTTTACCTAGGCTCTGATACCATTTTTCGGCCCAGAAAATCAATCACTTGAATATGAGGGTATTTTTGTCACATTTTTAGTTTTTAGGGAGTTTGGACAAAGTTTTTGAGCGATAGGGAGTTAAGGTAAAGTAGAGTTTGGGTTTGGGGATTTAAAACCAATTTTTCCAAAAATATATATATTTTCGTTTATTCTTAATTATGATTGACAAATATAGTAAAAGCCATTTTTTAAAAAAATTATTATTATACTTTATCTAAATATGCTATTTTAAAATTAGTATTGTTTGCTAAATATTTCACAATACAACTTTCTATCATTGAAAATATGCATCTATTCAATTTGTAAGATTTTTTTAAATATAAAAAAATATAAATTGTTTTAAACAAAAGAAAACGAATTCCCAAAAAATAAGAAGATTGAGATGTTTTAAAAAAAATATAAGAATTAATCTTTTCAATAAAAATATTATAATGAAAATTTAAACAACTACATTTTATAATTTGGTGTACCATAGCATAACAAATAATTCATTTACTAATCACGTATGAATGAAAATCAAAGTTAATTGAGCCATACCTTGATATTGGTTAATCCAAAATATTTTAATCTAACTCAAATATTATTAAAGTCATTCAGACAAAAAACAAAAAACAAAATTTTATAAATATACGATGTCTATCTCATATTGCAAACAAAATAATTATTCATAATTAATTATTTGTCAAAAAATACTAATTTATCTCGTACAACTAGTGACTCTCTAAATAAAAATTTTATTGTTCTCATAATAATAACTCTAAATACAAAATAATTTAAATATTATAAACAAAATTAATAACGTTACCTTTTAAGAATCGCTCGTATGAAATAAATGATAAAATCAATGAACAATATTATCACCTAACAATGTTAAATATTTTTATAAAAAAATAACATTATAAAACAAAATTATTTCAATAATAAAAAAATTAAATTAATATTTGTCAAATACTTCAAAAATATCAATGATCGATAAATCAATGCAGCGTAGTCGAACTTGAGAAGAATGTAAAAGGGAGACTCTTTTGCGGATTGTTAACATTCCCAGTTTTGCAATATTTTACTAAATAATTTTTTAATTTATATTATTTAAAAAAAACCTGTAAAATAGAGTTGAAGGTTTTACTTCTCGTAATAAATAAATTGATTCAAATTTATATAAATGAATGAGCATATGCCAGAAAAACCCAAATAATTTCATCAGTCTCGGCCCAAAACACTAAGTTATGTGGGAACGAGGCCCGATTTTATTATCTCAATCAACGATAACAAATCAGGTCCGAATTCTGATTCTTGAATTAAATAAAATTTTACTTTTCAAATTTTCAAATCTTATTAAATAAATGAAATATTGTTAAAAGTATGTAAAATAAATCGTTTCAATTATGCGTAGTAGAACATTAATCAAAATAAGGGATTCGATTGTCTTGGATTTTCGCTCTCTAAAGAAAATAATAAATCGAGGAAATAAAAAATAAAAAATAAATTTAAAAGGGAAAAATTAAACTAAGACGTGGGCCTATATTTTCAGATTGGATCTGCGTTGTCCAATCATTGAAGACTGAATCTTTGGGAAATTAAAGTCTCAAAGTCAAAATAACATGAAAGTGACAAAACATAAATAAATAAATAAATTTATAGAATATTGTTTATTGACATTAATACTCTCATACTTAACTCACGTGGAGAGAATAAAACTTATAACGTACACATTAACATCTACTTAAGCTAAAATAAAGGAAAATATCAATCTTTTTTCATCATATTTTGCTGGTGTTTCCCATCAATCCGCATTATCTACTTAATTTTGCTATTTTCGTGTCGATGATTAAACTTGAGATATTTGTCTTATTCCGCGTTTGTCGAGTTTTACAATAATTATATATATATATATATATATATATATTATGTTATCTTCTAATTTATTATCTCCAAATTTGATATTTAACAATTTTGACCCTGATACTTGCTACTTTGGTCATACTACTTTACCAAACATCTTTTCCCGATACTCATTATTTTTTTAAAATATAATATAATAAAATTGAAAATTATACAATAATTTTAAATAAAAAATACTCAAACATAATCATCTTTTATATAAAATTATAAATTTTCGAGCGAGAAAATTTTCTTGTTTTAATTCAATATCTTTGACTTGTTGTCTACGAGAAATACACACTTAAATGGTGTATTCAATTTAGGAGATTTATTGATTTTTAATAACTTTTACAATTTTAAAAATTTAGATGTATTTAATTAAGACTTTTACATACTTTATAGAAGTCTAGTCGTATTCAAAATAGAATTTCATAAAGTTTTAAGAAGACAAGTGGTATTCAACATTGACTTTTAAAAACTCTATAAAAGTTTAGAGGTATTCAAATTTTCAATAGAATTTTAATAACTTCATGGAATTCATTAATATACAAACATTAAAGCTTAAGGTATAACTATATATTGTAAAAAAAATTGTATTTCGTTCAATCCAAAAATTTGGATGAATTTTTAAAACTTCTAACTCATACACAAGCTATTTATTTCTATATATGTCGCTTCACATCACATCACCTCTTTTTTTATCTTCTCTCATCTATCTCTATCACTTTCTCAAATTTTCGAAGTGTATCTCTATATATATTTTCATCTTTCCTTTTCAAATTTTTCATTTTTTAGCTGATTGTTCATTAATAATTTTTTATTTTAATATCATAAGAAATTTTGAATTTTAGAATTGATTTTGTGATTTTTAATTTATAACTTATACAAATTAATGTAATATTCAATAATAATAAAAGATGATCCAAAAAATGTCGTTTAATTCTTAATAATTGAACAGGCTCACAACAACCATGATTTTTTTAAAATTATTTTTAGTATTTTCAGTTAATATGTAAGCTACGATATTTTTATACAAAATTATATTAGCTAAATAATATTCTTTTTCCAGATTTTCAGTCGAGCCCATCAATTTTGACTTCCCATGTTCTAAAGAATTCATCTTTCTTCTATTTTCCATGAGCTGGTGCTCTTCATAATTTCACGGCCAGACCCGCATTTATTGCATGCCATCGATTTTGTGTGTTTGTGATTCTCTACAGTGTGGGGAAATTAATTTCAACGAATTTAGTTTATCGGAGAGAGATTGGAGGACGAAGGGCGGGGGCGGGGGGTGCTGACGGGGTTTCTCTTCGTGTTTACACTTTCTCTCTTTAGACTGTTGGTGATGGAGATATTATTACTCTGGACTGAGATATCAATGTGTGATCCTTGACAGCTTATTTGTTTGGTAAACTAAAGTGGCCCATTTTTTAATTTGTTTTTCTTGAAATTTATATCTGAATTTATATTTTCGGAGGAGGAAGAGTTAAAGAAAGAAAGAGATGGGGGCATGCGTTTCTTTGCCGGAGAATTGTGTGGAAGGTGAAGTTGGTGGTTCAAGAATGAAGAATTCTAGAAAGAGGAGAAGGGATATGAGAAAAAGGGTGCCTTTTCAATTATCTGATCGATCGTCTGATGGAGTTGAAAAGATTGCACCTTTGGCTGTGGATCTACCCTTCAACAATCCCATTTTTCGTGGTTCTACTCTTTCCTTCCTTTGTGATTGTTATTATGGCATTCTTTTCCATAAGCAGATGAGTTGATTATGTTAGTTTTTATATCTATATGGTGACGTTGATTTCAATTTGCTTCTTATACTGCATTGGCTGGAGATGGAAGTTGATGTAGAATATGTGTTGGTGATGATGTTGGTTTTAGCCGTGAAACTTGAATAGATAGAAGGAAAATAGAATATATGTTGGCGACACTAATTTTTTTAGCCATGAAGATTAAGAGATCAAAGATAAATAGAATGTGTGGAGACGGGAGATAGCCACTCGAGCTCAATCATTCACTACTCTGCATTGGACTTAATGCTAGGGATATTAGAAAGTTGGGAGTTGTTGTACTTTGGAACAAAATGATAAAAAAGGAGGCTAATATTTTATATCACTTTTAAATATTGAAACTGTAAAATACTGTCATCATATGAGGCTAGTAGAGCTGAATTGATCACCGATCACTTGTGGATTAATAAACCTTTTCAGGATCTTGTGCAGTCTGTTAACTATGGTTGTAATCTTATCTGGTTTTTAGTGGTTCTTTCAAGGTATTCAATTTTCTTGCAAATGGAGTGGTATTTAATCTTTATTGTCTTGTTGATGAATTGGATTCTCTACCATTTCCAGCTGTTGAAGTTGTTGAAAACTTGTTGATTAGTAGTTAATCTACTCAAAACCAGAATTTCACTGTGGATTTGATTGCCTACGTGCTTCAGTTTTAATATTTAGGCTGTTGAGGGAATTCATGACTTTTGAAATTAATTTCAGATTGTTCTTTCTTGTCTTGTCTTATCTGTATAGTTGCTATTTCAGGAAGTGTTGAGGAAGCATGGTTTGATTCAGTTGCAGCACTGGACTCAGACTGGAGCGATGAAGATTTTCATAGTGTTCCTGATGGTAAGCTAAACTCTTATATTTTCCCCCTCTCTAGAATTTAGTAATCCAAGCTTCTAGTGAAGTTCATTCCCTTTCCACAGATATGCTCTCTCTAAACGGCATTGATGACACATCCATTGTAGATATTTCTCCAAGAAATACGAGTCATGAGGGTGGTGATTTCAGCACCAGACATGAATCTTCTGCTGAACACACCGAGGGCTTGCCAACTGCAAATTCTGCAGGCCTTTCAGTTAATGGTTCAGATAAAAGCTTAGTCCCTCCTACTGATTCCGAGCGCAGAATGAAATCCAATGAACGACTTAGTGAAACAAAGCCTTTATATCTGGATGAGAAATCTGATTCCGTTGGGGAAAATGCTGGTGGTGATGACAGTTTGTTGGATAATTGTGGAATTCTTCCAAGCAACTGTTTGCCTTGTCTTGTTTCGTCCATTACTTCTGAAGAGAAAAGAAGATCAGTAAGCTCTAGCCCTCCCAATACAAGGAAAAAGGCTACTTTGAAACTTTCGTTCAAATGGCGAGAAGGCCATCCCGCAGCTAATTTACGTGAGTGGATAATTTTTTTTTCTGGTGTTTTGGTAGGTTATGTACATTACTGCATTTTGGTTGCCTAAGAAATTCTATAGACATGTATCATTGAACACAGTTACCTTTATCTTCATAATATGTTGATTAACCTTAGGGCTGGCTCACAAGATTCAGTTCTCATGTTCGTGTTCTGTTGACTTTAATTCATGGTTTTGATGAAAAACTAATTGTTCTTGATCTATTTGTGGAAGGGATGTGAAGTATTACATCATTGTCATTGTGGATGGTTTCGAGACTATGATTCTTTTAGCTTCAAATTTAACATACCTGGAAAAGAAAATCCATCCATGTGTCATCACATACCTCTGGATTTAACTACAGCTACAAGAAAATTGAATTTGAATGGTGGGAAAAATATCCTGGCCTCGTCTTTTAGATTTGGAGCTTGACTGAAATTCTCTCTTTTGATGTTTCAAAGGATTCTCTAAATTGTCGATTTTTGTAAGCTGGTCAAGTGAAATATTAAAAAAATTGTGAAAGTCAGGCTCTTGTACCTACACTATCTATGTTTCACCTGCGGAATATATAATGATTAATCTAATGTCATGGGGATATGGACCAGCCATGACGCTACTCTTTCTCAGTCACGGTACATACCAGAATTTGTGGTACGTAGGTTGGAGAAATCTGGTTAACTCTTGGAAAAATTAGTGGCTTAACAAATAAAGTCCTGACATAATTGCTCATGACATACAGAGTTTTGAAAACGTTTCTGGTTTTTCGTATTCCAGTTTCTTCAAAACCGTTGCTCCACAGACCTATAGCTGGTTCTCAAGTACCATTCTGTCCATTGGAGAAGAGAGTGCCTGACAGTTGGTCAAACATTGAGCCTGGGAGTTTCAAGATCAGGGGACTTAATTATCTCAGGTAACAGAATCATAAAAGTTCCGTTCTACACTGAAAACCTAATAAAGTATCTCTCTCTATGTTGGTTCTCAAATCTAACATTTTCTGTGAAGGGATAAAAGGAAGGAGCTTTCTTCAAATTGTGCAGCATATTATCCCTTTGGCCTTGATGTATTTTTATCTCAGAGAAAAATTAATCACATTGCTCGCTTTGTGGAACTTCCTGTCATTAATTCTTTGGGGAAACTTCCACAAATTCTTGTGGTAAATGTTCAGGTACTGTTGACAATACACCAAGTAGATTGATCTTTATTTCTTTTTACAACAAATGAAGCCATACATATTTTCTTCTCCCGAACATTTATTTTCTCTTTGAACGGATTTAAAAGATATTATAACTATGTCAAATGAATGTTATAACTATGTCAAAATGAATGCGACACTAGCATGTTTTTATTATTTTACAGATACCACTGTATCCTGCTGCAATTTTCCAGGGTGAAACAGACGGGGAAGGAATAAGTTTTGTTATGTACTTCAAGCTTTCTGATAGCTTTGGCAAAGAAATTCCAGCTCATTTTCAGGAAAATATTAGGGTGAGGGAATCAATAAATTTTCATGTCAGCATATTCTTTTAAAATACAGAAGGATTACTTTGTTTGCTGCTATGGCTAAAATAGTATGTCATGCATGTATCACTTCTCGGCTTTCATCCACGTATTTATGGTTTTCCAATTGCAGAAGCTAATTGGTAATGAAGCAGAAAAAGTTAAAGGTTTTCGTGGAGACACAATCATACCCTGTAGAGAAAGGTTGAAGATATTGGGCCGCGTGGCGAATGTGGATGACCTTCCGCTAAGTGCTGCAGAGAGGAAGCTCATGCATGCCTACAATGAGAAACCTGTTCTTTCGCGTCCTCAACATGAATTTTACACGGTAAGCGTAAGCCTAGTATTGATGGGATCTCTATCGATATCTCAAATCTCTTTAAATCTCGAAGTATTTTTCTTTATTTCTTTACAGGGTGAAAGCTACTTTGAGATTGATTTGGATATGCACAGATTTAGCTACATTTCAAGAAAAGGGTTCGAAACTTTCACAGATAGACTAAAGCTTTGTGTATTGGATTTCGGATTAACAATACAGGTATGCACCATGCAAGTCAACATTTTTTTGTCTTTTATTTACAACTTTGGCTCGTAACTCATTCCATGCATATGGAGGTCATGCATATATTTTAAATCGCATTTAAGGATACATATCATTTGTATGCACGAAATATTAAACATGATTAGATGAACAAATGTAACAAGGATCTTCTTCTCACGGATCAGATATTTTAATGTATGCAATCTGTCTACATTTCAGGGTAACAAAGCCGAAGAGTTACCGGAACATATCTTGTGCTGTGTTAGATTAAATACTATCGATTATTTGAATTATCAAAAACTGGGATTTCCAGAAGAAACCCCCGAATAGGTGTAAAATCTTGGGAGATAATGACAGTAAATTTGATGTATTCTTTGAGTGGATGATGTCTTTTCGAGGCTTCCATTTCTTTCTCTCCCATTTTGTTAGCTACCAATGTTCTTGTAAATCCGAACGGCCTATTTTGATGATATTATTATACAAGTTTTGCAAATCCAAGATGGAAACGAAATACTCGATTACGTTGTATGCTATACATATTGTACGTGCGGCCAGAAACTGAGACCATGCATGGCATTTTACTTTTGATAAAGTAAGAACACTAGCAAGAAAAGGGATTCGCTTTAATGAAAGAATTTATTCCCCGAGGCATTCCCTTTGCTTCCAATTTTGTTGTGAAAGTTGATTCTTTCCAGCTCCACTTATTTCTAGTATCTTAATTAATCTAACTTCCCGTTCGTAGCTTTCACGTCGACCACAGATTTTTTTTTGAACTCGAGCTCGACTCGCAGATGGCGCTAGTTTAAAGTTAATCTGATGGGAAATTGAGTACTTTTTAGGTACAATATTTTGAATAATACAAACACTCGTACTCAATGGAAATTAATGATCACTTCTCTTCCAACATTATTGGAAAGTAAATATTAACAAATTTACAAACAACAGAATACTGCAGTTTGAAGTTACCTGAGAGTAACGTACACTACCGAGTCTTTCCTTTTCAGCTTACATGAAGTTCAATCTCGAGAAGAAGCACACCCAAAAACATCGACAGAAGCCCTGTGGAACAATTTAGATACCATATTTTTTCAAGAAATATTCCAGGAAATTAAATGTAAAAGTACTATTAATACTTGTTTTAATATATATTTTACCAGTAATTTTCCAGGGGAAAAATCTTGAGGCATGGCTCCAAGATCCCACGTAGAAACAATCTGTCGTCGTATTCAATCCACCGGGACAATTACAGGCGAACGACGAATCCCACGTAGAAACAATCTGTCGTCGTATTCAATCCACCGGGACAATTACAGGCGAACGACTTGGATTCGTCTTCGTTGTATCCACAAACTCCATTGCTCTTTTCGCAGCTCATGCACAGCACAGGATAATCGTTATCGAAACTGAACTTATACTTCAGTGCCAATCCATAGTTCCATTCCTCTGTATAGTATTCTGCCCCGTTGAATCCATACAAAGACGAATAGGATGAACACTGCAGCTTCGGCAAGTCCATCTCAAATGAAGGGCCAAGATTTACCGGCGTGTACACGCAGCAAGTGGACCCAGACAAACTAATCCTACTGATCTCTCCGCAAGAATACAGCAGGCTGCAAACAGACGATCCCTGAGGGTCGCATAGGTAAGTAGACGACCCATTTTCTTTGAGCTCGGTGGAGCATTCGAGCAAGGCAACAACTGTTTTGTCGTGGAAGGAGAAGGGCGCGTCCCAGTCGAGGCCGAAGCCTTTGCTTGGCTGAATGCAGGAGCAAGTGGACATGGTGGGATTAGAAATGTAGTTGATTTGGTTGGTGTAGTCGATGGAAGTGACTGTGTAGCAGCCGGTGTGGGTGGAGAACGTGAGGCGTTGTTCAGTGCATGTTAAGTACGGGAGGAAGCGTGGATTGCCACAGCCGGAGCCGGTGCCAAAAGGATATTTAATTGGGATCGTGCCGCAGGTCTTGTGACATGTTTGTGAGGAGATTAAGGTGGGTGTAAAACCCGGGATTTGGTACAATCGTGATCTTATTAGATTAACAATTTGATTATATTAGGATGGTGTAATCTTGGATATTAACGTTATTATTATCATTTCAGAAAATAAGATTTGATGCAAAGTTATCTAAGTCATGTAGATAATTTTATCGTGTGCAGAATTTTGAAGCATGAGATAATAAAATCCCTAGAAATTCGAATTAAGCAGTGTATATATATTATGTGAATTTCGAAATTTAGGGGATGAAAGATTTGAAATTCGGTTATCACCCAAATCACGGATAGATCGCAATTCAAGATAAAAGATTCGATTCAGATTTCATCACGATATCACTCGATCACGATAGCAGCCAACCCCTATAAATAGGAGGGCCCTATAGCTCGAAAATTACACCATATTTCTCACAAAATTTCGAGACTCTCCCCTAGTGTCCTTAGGATTTTTGAGTACAGCGAAGCGCTGCCGCCGTCCAGCCGCCGGAACAGGAATTTCAAAAATTTCAGTGCAGCAAACCCTAGCCTTTCACGTTTTTCTCGAAGAATTTCAAGTAAGTGGGCTTGTTTTAAATTATGGAATTTTCGGTGCATGTATTTTCGGTTTTTAAAAGATTTGGTCGAGTACAGTCATTCTTCTACCACCTTCTGGTTACGATTTTTTTTTTGTCATGAGTTATGTTTTGACACTGTGAGGATTCAACCCGATATGAGTAGGAATTCCAACCATGATATGACCCTCATACGGTGGGGATATAACCGATTCGACCTCGACTCCTTAGAGAAGTAAAAATTAGGGACTGATATCAGTAAACCATAGAAAGTTGAGGAATCTCAGTGTCTGGAAAATGTTATGCATGTAATGTGAATGTTGTACAAGTTTTTGTGTTTCGAAATTTGCATGTTGTCATTTTGTGCTCGAACGGCCCTCCTTGCTGAGTATTTCCCAAAATACTCACCCCTTACTCTCCTCTCCCCAGATAAGTCCGAATAACATGTCGAAAATGAGGAATCTGAACAATTTCGGGGCTGGTGATTTCGAAAGTTTAGTGGTCATGATTATTTCGAAATTTTTATCTAGTTGTTTTCCTTGTACACGCTTCCGCATTTTATTCTTTTCAGTTGTAAAGACATTGGTAATATTTTGAGAATTATGTAATAAACTGGTTTTCGGTTTATACTGTGCTACAAAGCTGATTGTTTCGATTGTGTGATTGATAAACAACGCCGGTGTCGACTAACCCCGGTCTCGGGGCGTGACAGTGGGAAGAAGGATGAGGAAAGTGGTGCAAAGCAGGGTTTGGAATGGGTTCCTTGACTTCATGTTGAAGAGGTAAACGCATGCAATATAGCAAGCTAAGTGGGAGAGGAAGAGAAGTGAGATTTTAAGGGTTGACATAAATAAACACTATAGATTCTCATATATTACTCAATCACTTAGATTGCATTTGGATCGATAGATTTCAAATTTATAGATTTTAATGTATTTTTATTGATTAAAGAAGTAAGACCATAAACTTCAAATTCACATATTACATTTTCAGAGAATTAAGACCATAAACTTCAAATTCATATCTTACATGTTTATATAATATTTTATATTAATTAAGATGAAGTTCAAGTTCATCCAATTATGGCCTGTCATTTGAAATACATTCTACTTTGTACTAATAACATGTGAACAAGTAAGATACTGATTTAAGATTTGATTTATCGTTTCATTATAAACAATAAAACTACTGTCAAAATGATTTAAAATTCATCTCCACAAACACAACCTTAGCTTTCTTCGTGCCAACTTTTGTTCAAAACTAATTATACCTCACATAATTATTTTTTAGTAATCTAGCATAAAAATTATGCACGTGCAAATTAGTTTATAATGTAATATTTTTTTGTTTCAAGTTATTTTTTTGTAAAAATTGTGGATATTTTTATAATTATCAATTATACTAATTTGTTTTTATTAGAACGATTATTCTTCACCACAAATTATTCCACAAACACACATGTATAAATTGTTTTAACAGTCCAACAATTAGTATATATAATAATACCATAGTTTTGGGAAAAATTGAGAGGACAGTTTATTGTTATTTAGTAAAAGAGTGCTTCTATTCACTAGGAATAAACTTTAAATACTTCTTAATTTGTAGGGTTAATGAGCAAAGTTTTAAAAAACGATAAAGCTTTACAAATTTAAGTGAGTTTAGTACGAAGTTAAACTGAAAAAATATTTTAAATTTTATTATCAAATCAATCAATAGTTTAAAAAGATTTTAACATACAAAATTTAAGAATAAATATATAGATATTAGAAATCTAAAAAATATTCGGTGCTTTAAATTTTTGGCAAAAACTAGTGTGAGACGGTCTCACGGATCGTATTTTGTGAGACAAATCTTTTATTTGGGTCATCCATGAAAAAATATTACTTTTTATGCTAAGAGTATTATTTTTTATTGTGAAATTTGGGTAATCCATGAAAAAGTATTATTTTTTATGCTAAGAGTATTACTTTTTATTGTGAATATCGGTAGGGTTGATCTATCTCACAAATAAAGATTCGTGAGACCGTCTCACAAAAGACCGTCTCTAAATTTTTTTATATTATTACCTTTTTAACGTTTTTGCTGGAACGGAGATTTTTTTTCACACCTTACGTTTAATCTAATTACGAGTGAATGCTTTGAGGGTCAATGCCAAGAAGGCCGATGTTTGTTTCCAGTGGATCACTTTTGTGCAAAGGAGATCGAACTTATAATTTTTACAGTTTGTAAAAGGTAAAATAAAAAAAAAAAAAAGAAGGAAGGAAACGATATTTTGTGAAATATTGAAATTAACAAAAAACAATCATATTATTCTAAATAATGATCAAAACTTCTTATGAAAAACCCAAATCCAACTTGTTAGTTTCAACAAAATCTCTCATTTTTCTAATACAAAAAAGTTATAATAAATAATATATTTAATTCACAGGCATATAATTTGTGTATAAAAATACCAATGATTTAATTTACGTGCTCCAATTCCAATTTAAATTTTAGGGTAAATTAGAAATAAATCCCCAAAACTAAATCTAACTTTATTCTAATTCCTACACCTAAAAAACTTTGTTTCTACTCCCTAAAGTATTAAAAAAGACAAAAATACCCTTACATATGTTAATTAAAATGATTGATTTTACTGGGATCTTAAATGGTATCAGAGCCGATGTAAAATTATTTCAAACATATAAATTTATTATTACAATGTAATTAAATGTTTGAGCAGGAGAATTTTCTCAAATAACATTAATCCGAACCCAGATTCGAGATTAATTATTTGCAGCATTTATTCCAAAACTTTAGAATATCTGAAACGAAAGATCTAACTAAGGTTAGATATCAAGAAAAAAAATGAAACTTATCAGAGTCCTACAGTAAGCTTATGATTCAAAATAATAAGTTCCTAGAAATAGTATCAGATTCCTCTAAACATTCCGTAGATCTTAGAGAAATTCAAAAGAAAATACATAATTATAACAATATGCTATATTATGTACCACAAAACGTAGAGAAAATCCTTGAAAACCAGGAATAAATTCTTAGAATTTAAATGATATTCAAACAAGAATTCAAAACTTAGAACAACATCCAAGTTTTAGTAAAAGGATTTCAGAATGAAGGTTACCAACATCTTTTGATACATAATCCTTATTACACCAATGAGGGAAAGCCAAATTGATGCCAAAAATTTTAATTGAAGAAGAAAAAATGATCAATATGATCAAAACAGTCTCAGAAAAGAAATTAATCTGATGACAACTTTAGAAAGAATTGGTCTTGAGGATATCCAAGACCTTGCAGAATCTTTTGCAAATCTCAAGATTGTAGATTTAAAGATTAACACAACTAGGGGTGAACAATCCACCATAACCTGGTCATCTTATCAGGAACCACCAATAGAAAGTATGAGATCTCAGAATATAAACATGAGAAAATCCCAACCAGACTTTCATACTGGTGGAGAATCACATCCATCAGGAACAAGGTCAAGGAGAAGTCAAATTCCCTTGCACCAAACACCCTATGGGAAATCTATTTTAGAACCTATATATCCTTATGGGGTAATGCTTAACCTAGATGTACTGGCTTTCAAAAAAGAGAAGATGTCATAGATGATTGGACATCTGCTATGAGAATCGCAGCAGACACACTTGATCTCAACAGAGAAGGATTTATTAAACTTTTAGAAATGAGTCTGATGGGATCGGTTAAAATTGCTTGGACATGACTTCGGTAGAAACCAAAGAGTCAGTCCTAACTGGAGAATCTCTTAACGAGATAGCCGGAAGAAGGGCTACCCTATTTAAAGCACAATTTATCGGGTAGACTATTTTAACAATCAAGATAAAAAGAAGAAGAAGAAATACACTCAAGCTCTGTATAGCCTTGAATTACATGACATATGTTTAGTGGATGAATATATTATGTTATTCATTAAATATAGATGTAATTCAGGGGTCGAAGAAAATATAGTAATACAACTTTTCTTCGCCAAGATGTCAAGTCCCTGGAGAGAAATGCTAATAAGAAAATATGTCCATGACAATCCAGATACGTTGGCAGGAAGAGCCTCTTTTCTCAAAGGAAAATTGGCAGAATGGTGTCATATGACATCATTACAAAAGAATTACAAATGATTAAGGGGTATTAACAAACGTACTCCTTTATGTTGTAAATAAAATGATCTTCCAACAATTATTGGAAGTAAACCACAAAGACATAAGAGGAAAAGTTTTAGAACTCATCCTTATGCCAAAGGTGGAAGAAGTTCTTGGAAACCAAGAACAGTATGATCTAGACAAAAGGCAAGATCTTACAAATCTAGGCAAATGAGTGGACCATCAAGAAGTAGGATATCATCCCAAACATCGAGTACATCTCGAAGTACGGGATAACACCTACAAAGAAAACTTTCAGAAGAGCTCATACCCGAGCTAATGAAAGTTTTAAAGATTGTAATTGCTGGACATGTGGAGCAAAAAGTCATATTTCAACCAACTGTCCATAAAATGAAAAAAGAGGAATTAAACGCTTCGATCTGACTCCGGATATTGAAGAAGCAGTTTATTATCAGGATCTTATTAAAGTATACCGGTTTGAGGATATAGCCACAGATGAAAGTATATATGAAGATGAAGAAGAAGTCTTAAGTCAGGAAAAATATGATGGAACAGAATCGGAATCTGACTGAAGACGATGTGTTTCGGCACGAAACACATGAATTTTTGTCTAGTTTCTTTAGTTAGACCACAATTTCCCATAACATGGTCCAAAAGATCATGAGAGAAAATCTTAGTCTTCGGAGATATAAATGATAATCTGCAGGACATGTAGAAAATTTCTTAGGAAATCTTAGCCTAAGAAACATAAAGCATCATCTAATCTATAAAGTTTCCAAAAGAGAAATAGCAATTCCAATGGAACTTACGAGAAATAGAATAGAGATGCAGTTAATTTCTTCCGAAGAAATTAAGGAGGAATTACAAAAACTCAAGATATAATTAGTACAAACAATGTCCTGGATTCATATCGGAGCAATTCAGATTATGATAAAGGCTATTTTTAAAGAATGAATAGATTCAACTATTGATATAGTTATATGCGATAAACGAATGAGGAACCTTCAAGATTCAGTACTGGAAAAATCTCAGGAAATCTTTGTACGAGAAAGATTGCATGAGTAATTTATCTAAGAATTGCCTACAACCTGGCAAATCGAGATTTCAGCCGAGCTTTGACATTACATCAGAAATTCAAAAAAAAGGCTGATGAAAGAGGGTAATAGACCGTATTCTATTACCTATTAGATTTTATATGCTCTATCTGATACACATCATTCGATATTGTTTATTAGAAATGAGTTCATTGAAATAACCGAGATATTCGGAAAATTTGCTCGAGAAATTTATCCAAAAAGAGTTGAATTTCCATTATTACAGGAAACAGATATCCAAATACAAGACAAACCAATTCTACAAAAGAATCAAAGTCTTAGATTGAAATCAAGAATACTATCTTCTCAAGGAGATAAAATTACAAGCTACATGTGGAGAAAAACATGTCTAAAAAACCCAACAGGTACTAAAAAGCTTTTCTAAAATAGGAAAACTTAGATGTCCAGAAAGATGGAAGAAAATAGAAATAGTATTTGATATTATGAAACAAAGGAATCAATTTTCTTGTAATACTATATACTATTTAGAACAACTTATGATAGAAACTTACCAAAGAATGATCAATATCGGAGAATTGAAAGTTAATATCAAAGGAATTCCAGGAAAAGAACTAGATCGATTGGTTCTTGGACTAGAGTTTCTCGAGGAACATAAACCGTGGAAACGTCTAGAACATGAAATGGAGTTTATGGCCGAGGATAGAATGTGAAAAATTCAATTACCACAAGCTCATTCTCAATATACATTCCAGTATGGATGTTATACGAACAATATAAGGCAAAATATTTTGCTGCTTCTATTGATTCAGGCGCCAGAATCTGTACAACAAAAAGAGGAGTTTTTCCAAATGATTTGGAAGAAGAATTACCTAAAATTGCTGGAAAAGAATTCTCTAAAAAAATCTTAATCTTATGCAAAGGGAGTAAGATGATAGAAATATTAATCGGAGGTGTTGGACAAACACCGTGTTATAAGGTGAAAACACCACCACTTTATTTTCATGATACAAGAGCTGACATTCTGTTAGGGAATAACTTCCTACAAATGTTTAAATCCTACACACACAAAAACGAGACCAGAAGATTAGTATTCACAACACCCTGTGATCACAAAGTTATATTCCAGAGACTAAGAGAGGCATTTTACAGAAAATTTCCAATTCTGTTTCGTCGCAAGGGTCGTGATGAAGGAACACTTCTGAACCAAAAAATGAAGGATTCTAGACGGTTTGGAGAAACAATGCTCCAATTAAGAGCAAATAAGAAGCTCAAACTTGAAAAAATAGAATTCCACAAGATAGCTCTACAACAGAATGATGTAGAGTTTGAATTAAAGGGTTCTTTAGAAGATATCAAGATGAGGATCAAAGAGAATTACAATGAAGATCCATTGGAATAATGAGATAAAAATCAACTCAAAGCCTGCCTTAAAATCAAGGAAAGAAAATAGTATGAATTTGTCCGATGCAAGCCTATCCCGATAAACATAGTTGATCAAAGGGATATGCAGATTATAATCAAGAAACATCTGGACCTTGGTTTGATCAAAGCATGAATTTCACCATACAGTAATCCATGTTTTCTTGTAAGAAATCATGGTGAGATAAAAAAGAACAAACCCAGACTAGTTATTAATTACCAAGAAATTAATAAAATTTTGGAGTTTGATGAGTATTTTATACCTAGTAGAGAACATCTAATTAGTTGCATACGCAATGAGAAGATATTCTCTAAATTTGATTGTAAGTCTGGATTTTATCAAATTCGAATGCAGGAAGAAAGCAAGAAATTTACAACTTTCTCCACACCAGAAGGACACTATATTTGGGAAGTATTATCAACGAGATTGGCTAATTCACCCCAGATATTTCTAAGAAAAATGGATAATCTATTTAAAGGTTGTTTCAAATTTATGTTCGTCTATATTGACGATATTTTAATCGCATCTAAAAATATGGAGGAACATATCAAGTATTTAGAAATTTTCTCTAAAGTTTGTAAAAAATAAAGACTGGTTCTATCTGAAAAGAAAAGCAGTCATTGCCACAAGAAAGATTGAATTCCTCGGAATAGAAATTGATGTGCTTAGAATAATTTTGCAGGAACACATAGTAGAAAAAGTGCAAAATTTTCCAAACAAAATAAAAGGAAAAAAACGACTTCAAAGTTTTCTGGGAGTTGTTAATTTTGCTGAGATATTTATTAAAAACCTATCAAAACACAGGATAGTGTTCAGTCCATTACTGAAAAAATGCAAAATTCATATGGACGGAAGAACACACACATGGACTTAGCCAACTCAACGAGATTTGTAAAAATCTTCCAAAAATAGATATTCCTCGGGATAAAGATGATATGATATTATATATAGATGCCAATGATCATTGATGGATGACAGTTTTAACCAAGCTCACACCAGAAAAAAAAAACCATGTAGATATTGCAGTAGACTTTTCTCAGATGCAGAAGCCATAAGATGACATATCAACGAGAAAGAATTTTATGCAGTAAAAAGGGCTTTTGAAAAATGACCATTATTTTTACTAGCAAATAAATTTACTTTGAAAATTGATAACAAACAAGTAATAGCTTTCTTGAAAAATAAAATATAATCTAAACCTGAGAAGGCTAGATTACTAAGATGGCAAGCACTATGTCAAAAATATATTTTTGATATTGTGATTATTAAATTTTATGAAAATATTTTTGTAGATTTTTTTAACAAGAGATGGACAGCGGTGATATCGATGTCATTATAAAAATGTAGAGGCATTTGAGGGAACACCTTGAAGAAGAAAAGATCAACATTAGACCAAATACAAACAATGGTAAATCTAAGGTTGATACAAATGAAGATACAATTTCTCCATTACAGGTGTATCAACAAAATTGGGAGAAATTAAAAATATGAATATGCATTAACCCAGCCATAATCAGGGTTGATGTTTCAGAAAAATATCATAGGGTATGGATGAAACCAAATTCATATCCAAAGGAGGTAAATGCATGGTATGAAATTCGGGGACCTTGCCTCGGTTTATACTACATCACCCAGATTCCCAGAATTTTCAGGATGACCTAAATGGATTCAGGAAGTGGTTCATGAAACATGGGCAAATAACAAATATTTTTCCAGATGAGACATTCAGGAGCTTTACATTATCAGTACAACACCACAACCAGCAGGAAAAAGCTCTCATGAAGCCTTTCATTTTATCAAGTTAATGAGGTCAGACATAAATGTTCGAAAATTTGTCAAGGATCCTCCGACAGAAGAAACACCCCTTGTTGCTTCAATAACTGAAGATTACATTTCCACCGGAAGAGCATGAGGTCTATGGGTCTGTCTAATCGAAATGAACAAGGTCAAGTTTCCATTTAAGTTTTATCATAATTCAGAAAATGGATCATTCCTGTTAAACACTATGACAGAGAAAACAACAAGTTTTGCAGGAAATTTATTTGAAAAGAAAAGAAATCTTTTGTGGAATAGCAAGCTGCCGGGAATAAAGAAACTCGTCGAAAATTTTGTAACATGGATCATGTAAGAAGATGGTAAAAAAAAGATCTGTCCAGAATGCCCAAATCAAAAGAGGCCAGAATTTGGCAAGGGTTTCAGACCTAGATCAGACAAGAAGCATCTTGCAGAGACAAAACCAAGTGGTGAAGGACCACAATCACGTTTTCCTCGGGTACACCAAAAGTTTAAGATTCCCTGGCAAAAATAAAGGGACATGTGACCACAGTCACTTTTCCTTGGGGATACCAAAAGACAAAGGTTCCCCGACAAAAGCAAGTAGACATGTGATTTGCCCAATATCAAAAAGACTTGGACCTAAATACACCTATAAATAAAGCGTAAATGGGAACAAGAAAATCACACAAGATTAAAACGAAGTTTGGAACCAAAAAAAATGTATTTTACATATTTTAGGGTTTCCAAAAGACGTATCAAGGTAATAAGAAATCAGCTGAAGCTTTTCAAAGATCTCTATAAACAATTAAAATAAGCGGAGAATGAGATATCAGCAGATATGATACAGACACATATTTATTGGTTATGCCAATAGATAAATATTGAAGAACAAGCTATTTCTAGATTAATGATCTAGAAAAAGACAACTCAAGAAAAGATGAGGGACCACTCAACCACCCACTCAACCCACTCAAGAGATAATGCCAACCATAGCTGGAAGGCAATATAGAAAAGTTATTTCAAGATTTTGAAGTCCGAAATTCAAATCCAAAAAAAGCTTCTATAAATATTAAGACAGAAGGAAGATGAAGGCATCACTCAACCTCTTCATTTTCTTTCAAATAATTTGTAATATTTTCTCTTTTTAATTTATGTGTATTGTAATTTTGGCTACTATAAGTAGCTAAACAAGTTGCTTCTCCTTGTTTGTGTTTGAATAATAAGTAATAAATAATAAGTAATAAGTTTCTCCTCCTTGTTTGTGTTTGTGTTTGAATAATAAGTAATAAGTAATTTTCTTTCAAACAAGTAATAATAATTTGTTGTGTTTGAATAAAAAGACCAAGACTTTCGCCCCTCTCATGTATTATTATCAAATTGAACAACTTTACTATAGACTTTGAGGTAGAAAACGAAACAGGGTTGTGCTAGGTGCTGTTGAAGGAATTCACGACACGAACCATCTGTTGCGACTGCGTGGTTAGGCTGTGAGGAGCAATCAGTAAAACCCGGTGGATATAACCCGACGGCACTCCACTCAAAGAGGTAAACTGTTCAGTTTATTATAAGGAAGCATGATGGGCCACTTATATATAAAAAAATCGATCATTTGAATATGGTATATAGGCTGGAAACCTTGCGTATCTGCATGTCTTTATGCTATATGCCTTTAAGAACAGACTCGATAGGTAAAACAATGTCACGTACCATAATTTGAAGATTAATGATATTCATGGAAATTTTAAAAAATTAAGGAGTTAAAACAAAGATTTGAAGAGATGGAGAGTAAAAAGAAAGTTGAGTCTAGAGACGGAGATTTATCATAAGGTTCCCCCCACCCCACCCCCAATTTTACTAGCCGAAAATGAGTATTATTTCAAAGCCCAAATAACAGGCCACTAAAAGCCCAAAAACTAACAAATATATGGAAGACAAACACAACATTCTTCGCTATACTGACGCATTCTTTCTACGGGTTAGCTTTGGAGGTAAAATTTTAATTACCAGTAATTAAAAGTGGTTGGGTTTGCACTTTGATTCGATTAATATTTTTCTGAGTTTTACTCTGCACGTTTGATCTACCTTGCCTATTGTAAGACTTCTCTGATTTCTTCTTGGTTTTTAGATATTGAAACAAATGTTGCACTTGTGGGTTATATTTGTCCAAAGAAAGTTAAGTATAGAAACGGAGATTTATCGTAAAGTTCCACGCACCCCACCCCACCCCACCCCACCCCCAATTTTACTAAGCCGAAAATGAGTATTATTTCAAAGCCCAAATAACAGGCCATTAAAAGCCCAAAAACTAACAAATATATGGAAGACAAACACAACATTCTTCGCTATACTGACGCATTCTTTCTACGGGTTAGCTTTGGAGGTAAAATTTTAATTACCAGTAATTAAAAGTGGTTGGGTTTGCACTTTGATTCGATTAATACTTTTCTGAGTTTTACTCTGCACGTTTGATCTACCTTGCCTATTGTAACACTTCTCTGATTTCTTATTGGTTCTTAGATATTGAAACAAATGTTGTACTTGTGGGTTATATTTGTCCAAAGAAAGTTGAGTATAGAGACGGAGATTTATCGTAAGCTTTGGAGGTAAAATTTTAATTACCAGTAATTAAAAGTGGTTGGGTTTGCACTTTGATTCGATTAATATTTTTCTGAGTTTTACTCTGCACGTTTGATCTACCTTGCCTATTGTAAGACTTCTCTGATTTCTTCTTGGTTTTTAGATATTGAAACAAATGTTGCACTTGTGGGTTATATTTGTCCAAAGAAAGTTAGTATAGAAACGGAGATTTATCGTAAAGTTCCACGCACCCCACCCCACCCCACCCCCAATTTTACAAGCCGAAAATGAGTATTATTTCAAAGCCCAAATAACAGGCCATTAAAAGCCCAAAAACTAACAAATATATGGAAGACAAACACAACATTCTTCGCTATACTGACGCATTCTTTCTACAGGTTAGCTTTGGAGGTAAAATTTTAATTACCAGTAATTAAAAGTGGTTGGGTTTGCACTTTGATTCGATTAATACTTTTCTGAGTTTTACTCTGCACGTTTGATCTACCTTGCCTATTGTAACACTTCTCTGATTTCTTATTGGTTCTTAGATATTGAAACAAATGTTGTACTTGTGGGTTATATTTGTCCAAAGAAAGTTGAGTATAGAGACGGAATTTGACTAGCCAAAAATGAGTATTATTTCAAAGCCCAAATAACAGGCCACTAAAAGCCCAAAAACTAACAAATATATGGAAGACAAACACAACATTCTTCGCTATACTGGCGCCTTCTTTCTACTGGTTAGCTTTGGAAGTAAAATTTTAATTACCAGTAATTAAAAGTGGTTGGGTTTGCAATTTGATTCGATTAATATTTTTCTGAGTTTTACTCTGCACGTTTGATCTACCTTGCTTATTGTAACAATTTTCTGATTTCTTATTGGTTTTTAAATATTGAAACAAATGTTGCACTTGTGGGTTATATTTTTCTAAAGATTGGGTTTTTAGTATTTTAGTTAATACGAGTTTGTCCAAAAGATTGAATCTTTTAATGTTTTAATCTATTAGTTTTATAATTTTTTGCTAAAACGATCTAGCCTGCAAGTTAAATTTTCAAATGCTCTCTGTGAAGTGTATTCGATATATATTCATTCGCTATTTGATAAATTTACTTTGAAAGTTATGCGGGTTGTGATTGGTCAAAGAATTTTTGGCAGTGTATGGTCTAACAAGACTAAATGGATAGCCAAGTTTCTTTTAGTAGATGCCTAGAGGATACAGGTGGACTGTTCTCCTTGAATTGAAATTTTGAAAGGAAATTCATTAAGAATACCAAGTGATACTCATTGAAAATTTATGGTCCGATTCAATCAAGTGACACTAGTCCAGACGCATGCTTCAAATTTGCTCTGAGCTTGAAATCACGAAGAAGACCGTTATAAGGGGGCCAGCCCCCAGGAGGTTGTCCCAGCGTAGCCCCTCCGACGCTCAAGTCAGAGATAGAGTATATAAGGGGAGAGCAGCAAAGGGTGCTGCTGAAAAATAATATATCGTGAATCATGAATTAGACACTCAAACCTGGTATTTATAGGATAATACATGGGCCTGTCATAGGCCTTCCATCTGGGCTAGGGATGTGCCTGATCTTGAGGGGCCTATTTATGGGGTATCACTAGTCTCCTCCTCCCAAGTCGAACTGAATCTCCGTTTCGAAGTTCGATTAATTACGTTGTCCTCGGTTTACAACATGTGAGTTGTGTGTTCTTACCCTAATGATCATTAGTCTCCAAAAATTTGAAAACAAATTAGATCACCTTCCCATTGTGAAAGGCCAGATCTGTGCCGGGCTCCCCTATAGACGACAGTCATTCATTCCCCACCTTGTTTCATTCTCCTGTCTCCACTTAATATTTTCTCCACACCCACGCCGCTCCACAACCTCGCCCGTCGCCCTACCCTCGCGCGCTCGCTAGCCTCGCTTGCCCCTTGCCATCACTTCGCTCTCGCCCGACTCTCGTCTAAAACCCCGCACGCTCGTCCTGCCCTCGCCTGACTCATCCCTCCGAGCTTAGCACGCACACCTCGCGTTGTACTCGCCGCCTTCCATGCCTCGCCCTTCTCCCAAGCCAACGTGCCCCTCGCTGGCCTCACTCCTCGCCCCTCTGCCCCCTCGCACATCCCTGCTCCTTGCCCATCCTCACCTGCTCGCCCGTCACCATCCTCGCCCGCAGCCATCTCGCCCACCCTCCTCAAGCTGCTCGCCCACTTGCATGGTCTCGCTCAGCCTCGCCTAATAGTCGCCACCTCGCCCCGCAAGCTCTCGCCCTTCCTCGCAGATCCTCGCCCCAAAATCTCTCGCCCTTCCTCGCCCAGCCTCGCCCTGCAAGCTCTCGCCCACGCTCGCCCAGGTGCCAAATGCCTCGTACCTCGCCCCTACTCACCCGAGCACGCCCTAACCTCGCCCCTCGCCCAAGCACGCACAACCCTCGCCCCTCCTCCAGCCTCGCCCTTCGCCCCTTGCGAATGATTGTGTGGTTTCTGAAGAGTTTTTGGGGGCGTTGCCCCCAAGCTCCCACGAGGTGGCTCGGCCCCCTCGACCCTCGCGACCTGACCGAGCAAGTCGATCCCCATAATATTTGCAGCGGTAAACATTGTTCGTTATCGAAAAACTAAATAATTGTGGAAATTGTTCTAACACAGTATGCCCTCGTGCCCCGCTCGCTAGCACGCCCTCGTGCTCCGCTCGCCCAGCACGCCTCGCCACTCCAGCCCCGCACCTCCTCTCGCCACAGCTTGGCCTCTTTGTCCCCATCTTCAAGGTCCTCTACTAAGCTTTAGGTAGGAGAAACAAGTACTTCACTCACCCTCCATACTTCATTCTCTTCACTCTCACCACCTCAAGCTCATCTACTAGGAACCAACCTTCACCCTCATCACCTCAAGCTCCTCTACTAGGCTTCAACCTTAGTAAGAAAATAAAATTCTCACCTCCTCAACTCGTAACTCCTTTGCTAAGCTGGGCCTTAGCAGGAAAAATGAAATCTCCTCCTCTTCACCCCTTTACTCCTCTGCTAAGCTATGCCTTAGGAGGAAAATAAAATTTTCACTACTCACCCATTTACTCCTCTGCTAGGCTATGCCTTATCAGGAAAATAAAACTCTCACCTCATCATCTCGTAACTACTCTGCTAAGCGATGCGTTAGCATAAAATAAAATTCTCACATCATTATCTCGTTACTCCTCTGCTAAGCTGGGCCTTTGTAGGAAAAATCAAACTTCAACCTCCTCACCCTCTAACTCTTCTGCTAGGCGATGCCTCAGCGGGAAAATAAAATTTCCAACTCCTCACCCTTTGACTCTTCTGCTAGGCGATGCCTCAGCAAGAAAATAAAACTTCCACCTCCTCATCCTCAGACTCCTCTGCTAGGGGATGCCTTAGCAGGAAAATAAAATTCTTACCTCATCATCTTGCAACTCCTATACAATGCCGGACCTTTGCAGGAAAATAAAATCAAACTTCAACCTCATCACCCTCTAACTTCTCTATTAGGCGATGCCTCAACAGAAAAATAAAATTTCCAACTCTTCACACTCTGACTCCTCTGCTAGGCGATGCCTCATTAGGAAAATAAAACTTCCACCTCCTCACCCTCAGACTCCTCTGCTAGGGGATGCCTTAGTAGGAAAATAAAATTCTCACATCATCATCTTGTAACTCCTCTGCTAAGCCGGGCCTGAGCTGGAAAATAAAATCAAACTTCAACCTCCTCACCCTCTAACTCCTTTGCTAGGCGATGCCTCGGCATGAAAATAAAACTTCCAACTCTTCACCCTCTGACTCCTCTGCTAGGCGATGCCTTATCAGGAAAATAAAACTTCCACCTCATCACCCTCTGACTCCTCTGCTAGGGAATGCCTTAGTAGGAAAATAAAAATCTCACCTCTTCATCTCGCAACTCCTCTGCTAAGCCAGGTCTTAGCAGGAAAAATCAAACTTCAACCTCCTCACCCTCTGACTCCTCTGCTAAGGCAATGCCTGAGCAGGAAAAAAAATTCCAACTCCTCACCCTTGATTCCTCTGTTAGGCGATGCCTCAGCAGGAAAATAAAACTTCCAAATCCTCACCCTCTGACTCCTCTGCTAGGGGATGCCTTAGCAGGAAAATAAAATTCTCACCTCATCATCTCGCAACTCCTCTGCAAAGCCAGGCCTTAGCAAGAAAAATCAAACTTCAACCTCCTCACCCTCTAACTCCTCTGCTAGGCGATGCCTCAGCAGGAAAATAAAACTTCCAACTCCTCACCCTCTGACTCCTCTGCTAGGCTATGCCTCAGCAGAAAAATAAAACTTCCAACTCCTCACCCTCTGACTCCTCTACTAGAGGATGCCTCAGCAGGAAATTGAAACTTCCACCTCCTCACCCTCTAACTCCTCTTCTAGGCGATGTCTTGGCAGGAAAATAAAACTTCCACCTCCTCACCCTCTGACTCATCTGCTAGGCGATGTCTTGGCAGCAAAATGAAACTTCCACCTCCTCACCCTCTGACTCATCTGCTAGGCGATGTCTTGGCAGCAAAATGAAACTTCCACCTCCTCACCCTCTGACTCATCTGCTAGGCGATGCCTTAGCAGGTAAAATTTAATCTTCTTCCTCCTCCACTCTTCTCCTCTACTAGGCATAGCCCAAGTAGGAAAATTAACTTTCAACCTCCCCACCTCTTATCCTCTACTAGGCATAGCCCAAGTAGGAAAATTTAATTTCTACGCCTTCATCCTCTAGCTCCTCTGCTAGGCGATGCCTTAGCAGGAAAATAAAAATTTCTCTACTCTACTCTGGTACTCTACTAGACAATGCCTTAGTAGGAAAAAGTTTAATTTTTCTCCTCCACTCTGCTCCCCTACTAGGCGATGTCTTAGTAGGAAAAATTTAATTTTTCTCTCCCACTATACTCCTCTACTAGGCGATGCCTTAGTAGGAAAAATTTTATTTCAATCTCCTCACATCTGCTCCTCTACTAGGCTCAGCCCAAGTAGGTAAAATTTAATTTCAATCTCCTCACCTCTGCTACTCTACTAGGCAATGCCTTAGTAGGAAAAATTTAATTTCAATCTTCTCACCTCTGCTCCTCTACTAGACAATGTCTTAGTAGGAAAAAATTAATTTCTACGCCTTCATCCTCTAGCTCCTCTACTAGATGATGCCTTCAGGAAAAATTTAATTTCAATCTCTGCACCTCTGCTCCTCTACTAGGCAATGCTTTAGTAGGAAAAATTTAATTTTTCTCCTCCACTATGCTCTTATACTAGGCGATGTCTTAGTAGAAAAAATTTAATTTTCAGTCTACGCATCTCTGCTCCTCTACTAGGCTCAACCCAAGTAGGTAAATTTCAGCTCATGTCATCCTCATAATACAACAACATCCATAAACTTAATACAAGAACTTGGTTTTATTAATTTTCTATCGATTACGCAAGACAAATTCAGAAACGAAATACATTAACAATAAAGGCAAGAGTAATATTTTCTAAGGTGGTAAGCATTCCAATGCCTCGTTAAAGCATTGCTCTGCGCATTCTCCAACTTTTCTCTCTGCTCTTCTTTTTTCTTGTCTATCAAGCAGAGATAATCTAGCATCACTCTCAACCTTTTGCAATTTCCTCCCCTTCCCTTCTGATTCACTCACCTCCATCACATTGTCTCGGTTCCTATTCAGAGGAACATGGGATGAGAATCGCCTCCTACCTTTAGCTTTATCCTCTTCTCTATCACCCACACCTCTCTTCCTACCCCATCTCTCTGCCCCCTCAACCCTACTTCCTCCAGGTCGCTGCTCCATCCTCTTGTGTCGTTGTGCATCCTCCAGATTTACGTACTTTTCTGCCTGAGCTAAAAGATCATTATAGGCTCAACGGAGGTTTCTTGACTAGCGATTTGAAAAATTCTCCTCCCCTCAGTCCTTGTGTGAAGTCACTTATCATGATGTCGGGGGTAGCTGCGGGTATCTCCAGCGCTACACCATTGAACCGCTGGATAAAATCTCAGAGTTTCAGCTTCTTGTTGTTTCATCACGAACAGGCTCAGATAATTTTTCTGATGCCTTTTGCTGCTAGCAAACCTAGTGCAAGAAAGCAATGGAAAAGTCCTCAAAAGACTGTATGGAGTTGGGCTGCAGCGTATTAAACCACTACTGGGCAGATCTCACCAACGTGCCCAAGAACACCCTGCACCTAACTCCATCTGAGTACTGATGTAACAAAGCTGCATTCTCAAATCTCCCCAAGTGTTCTTCTGGGTCAGTATGCCCGTAATACTCCCCTACGATTGACTGTCGAAAACATGGAGGAAGCCCTTCTTCCAAAATGGCGAGAGAAAAATGACTTTCTCTCTTGGGCGCTGCAGATCTGTTCCACAATTGCTGCCTTAACATTCGTATCTCACTCCACATCCCTTCCATCTCCGGATTCTCCTCACTTGGGAGGGGTTGCGTCTCTTCAACCTTGCTCTGATGGCCCTCAACATTCTCCTCTTGCTCCTGGCAAGTGGCTTGTCCTTAAGCAAACATAGACTCTTGGTTCCTCTTCATGGCTTCGTCTACTGTCTTGGTGATGAACTGACCCAATTGTTCCAGGGTGAAGTTCCTCACATTCTCATCGGGACGAAGCTAGTTCGGTCCTCATTTCAGGACGAGGTTGTTTGGCTCTCGTCTTAGGGTGAGGTTGTTCACGTCCCGTCTCCTCAATAAGAGGCTGCTCGGGCCTCATCGGAGGATGTGACGACACCGAATTAGTTCTTATGCTCCCTCTCCGACCTACCATCTCTACGTCTCAACTCAAGTTTCCCACAGACAGCGCCAAGTGATACTAACTGAAAATTTATGGTCCGATTCCAGTAAGTGACACTAGTCCAGACGCAGGCTTCGAATTTGCTCTGAGCATGAAATCACGAAGAAGACTGTTAGAAGGGGACCGGGAGGGTGTCCCGACGTAGTCCCTCCGACGCTCAAGTCAGAGACCGAGGATATAAGAGGAGAGCAGCTAAGGGTACTACTGAAAAATAATATATCGTGAATCATGAATTAGACACTCAAACCTGGTATTTATAGGAAAATACATGGGTCTGTCATGGGCCTTCCATCTGAGCTAGGGATGGGCCGAGGTTTAGGCCTGATCTTGAGGGGCCCATTTATGGGGTATCACCAAGAGTTAAGTATTAGACTTATTATGAATAGCTTTTGTGTGTACTTTGGTTGTCAATTCCCTCTAGGTCAATGCTTATTCTCTCAAGATGGAAGCTTGAATTTGCCGGGAGTCGATGAGGGTTGGGTATAAATATGATCTTTTAATATTTTGCCTGATATTTTTAAATATGGCTTATGAGCTTTAAATTTTTGAGAAATATCTGGATCTATAGGCAAAGATTAATGGCAGAAAGCCGATGGTTTGATATTCACCGTATGGTTCCAGGAACAGCGTCTATTGTATGTTCAAGTAATTCTCATTTTCTCTTTTTATGGGTGATTAATTGTGCAGTGAACACTGAAACTAGTTTAATTAATACTTCAATCATGCATTAATATAGTGTATATGTGATGCGGTGATGAATAAGCCTCAAGGAGAGCCCTTCCATGTCTTTTTTTTTAATGAAATGATTCCATTAAAATAGGTAAAAAAAATGTCAGAATAATACAACTACTCTGGGCATTCCAATCAGAAATTAATTAACGTAGCACAACTACATTGGTCATCCCTAGGACTAGGAAAAAGCGTATGTAAGGAAAAGATAGGACTACTCACAGCTGTTATTCATCACATCTAAGACATTAGGCATACAACGAAAGCACAAAATCATAATTTTCTTGATTATCGCTTCAACATCCAGACTCTCATTCTCAAATATGGCTCGATTTCTCGCATTCCAAATCAGATAGACGGTAGCAGCAAGCGCCATAAGTCTGAGCTTATTGATCACAGAGTTACGTTGGTATATTCCCCGGAACGCCTTGAGTACTGCATTAGAAGAGCCCATGTTCTTCTTCATGCTAAGCCAATCACGAACCCCATTCCATATCCCTTTCGAAACTTGAAAATTGAAATAAATGTGTGCAGCCGTTTCAATATGTTTTTGACACAAAATGCACGCTTTATCTGAAATAAAATCAAGTCTATCTCGAGTAAGGAATTTAGAATGTGCAAACAACCAAAGAGTGAACCTGTGCTTAGGGATGATGAACGATTTATGCAGTAGTGGTTTCCACGGCCACCTACCCAATTTGTTAACAAAGAAGTCATAAGCACGTGAGAGACCTCGACCAGAACTGAACAAATTAATTAGTGTCGAAACAGCTGCATTCACAGAACCTTCATGCAACAGCAAAATGTCTTGAATACACAGTATTTTCTTGATCAAGGGTGACTCTTCCTTAAGCCCATTCCATTCCCAAATGTTACCGTAGTGACTATAAGTATGATTCACCCACGAAATCCACAAGCAATCTTTGTTAAGATGAATCTTCCATAAAGTTTTAGCTAACAGTGCATGGTTCCAGGATTCAGATTTTTTAAGCCCCAACCCCCATCCTCAACAGGTTGACAAAGCACTTTCCAAGCCACTGGTGGTCGTTTGGTGGGCCAAACAAATTTACGGCACAATGCATATATATCATCTATAATATTAGCATGTAGGGGGAGCACCGAAAGCCAAAAGCAATCAATACCTTGGACCACTGATCTAATGAGTTCCAACTTCCCGGCGTGTAAGAGAGTGTGTCTTGGCCAAGATTTGATTTTGTTTGCAATGTTATCCACGAGGTTGCTGTAAGCTGAAGTTCTCATTTTTCTCGAAGCCACCGGGATACCAAGATAACGAAAGGGTAGGTCACCAAGATGAAAGCCTGTAATGTCAAGAATTTCCTGTCGCACCTCCATATCTATGCTTGCCATAAAGATGCTAGATTTCAAGTGATTAATTCTCAATCATGTCATATCCCCAAAGTCAGAAAGACAGTTCATAATCATGGAAATACTCCGTGTGTCACCTCGAGAAAAAATGAGCAAATCATCCGCATAGGCCATATGAGTGATGTGAGCATGAAGACATTTCGGGTGGAAGCCAAACAATGGCGATCGTGACATTTTCTTAAGTGACCGAGATATCACCTCAAGACATAGTGTAAATAAGAAAGGAGAAAGTGGGTCACCTTGTCGCAACCCTCGTTTCCCCAAAGTGCCCATGGTATTGTCCATTCATTGACAACGAATAAGAAGTAGTAGAGACGCATTCCATGATCCATCCTATAAATTTGCAAGGGAAGTTAAGAGCGACAAGAACTTCTCTCAGAAAATCCCAATCAACTGTATCATAGCTTTCTGAATATCCACTTTAAGAGTGCATCTGGGCGAACCGCGTTTACGTGCATACTTGCGAAGAAGCTCTTGAGCCAAATAAATGTTATCAACAGCAGAACGGCCCTGAATAAAAGCAACTTGGGCCTTGTCAACCAGCCCGCCAATAACTTTCCTCAATCTTTCAACCAACACTTTAGAGATAATTTTATAGAATATCGTATAACAAGAGATAGGCCGATAATCATTGACCGATAATGCATTAGTAGATTTCGGAACCAGTGTGATAATGGAGTGGTTCCATTGTTTCAATAGTCGACCATTGATAAAAAATTCTTGCACAGCTACAAAGACATCACGACCAATAATATTCCAAGAAGATTTAAAGAAAGATGATCCATACCCATCTGAACCAGGGGCTTTGCCATCATCAATATCAAATAAAGCTCCTCGGACTTCCTCCAATGACACAGAAGCTATCAAACTCTCCCAGTCACTGACCATAACACTCGGACCATCTTCCAACAGCTCTCTGGCAACCAATTTCCTTTCCATTGTACATACTAAAATCCCCTCATAAAATTCAATGAATTTACGAGATATAGCAGTCGTGTTTGTTGTGGTAGATCCATCATGGTTCTGTAGCGCAACAATGGCATTCTTTCTGTTATTTCGCTTGATGAGATCATGAAAAAATTTGGTACATCCCCTTGTTTCAGATAAGTACACTTAGTTTTTTGGGTGATGAAGGACCTCTCAGCTTCTAAGACCATCTCCGTGTACCTTCTGGTGTCTTTATACTCTACATGCATGGTACCCGTAGCTAACATGGAGGTATGCATTTTTTCCAATTTCTTTTTAGCAGCCAATGCTCGAGAGGAGATATGACTGTAATGGTTTCTATTCAGGGTAATAATTGGCTTCTTCATACCCTTGAGCAGATGTTTCAACTAGTATTGTTGTAACGCCCCGAAAATTTAAAGGTCCACGCGAACCACATACACAAATTATTAAATTTCTTTGTATTTTAATTATATGTTTTAATTGCATGAATTAATTATGTGGTCCATTTTGACATGTTTAAATTATGTTTTTCTACATGATTGCATAAAAATATATTTTTAAAGGGTATTCGAGTTGCGATCGAGGAACGGAGACCGAGGGCTGAAAAATAGAAAATATTTTTATTAAATAATTGTTTTTAATTATTTAAATTAAGGGTGATGCTTTTTCTTATTTTTGAAAATAAGGAGTTTTGAGGTGATTTTATACGCCGGGACGTAATTTTTATCGGTGTTGGTTTTTCAACAAAAATACGAACGGCAACCCGGCTAATAAATTCACAAACTTATTTAAGAAAAATTATTTTAAACATTTTAATTAAAATACTAATGGGCTTAATTAAATTTGTTAATGGGCCAAGGCTTTAATTAGTGATTTAATTAACTATATAATATACTAATCTTCCCCATAATTCACACACAACTCACGCCTCAATCTTTTACACAATTCAAAACTCCTCTCACCAAAAATCACACGGCACACACCAAATATCCAAGGGGAAAAGCGTCAAGTTTTGCAAATGTTTTCTAGCAGTCGTCTCCTCGTCGTCGTTCTTTGTCGTCAACGTATAATCGTGCGTTTAATACGCAAAGGCACGCCATAATTCCTTTTTTACTCATTCATCACACCATAGTATTTATTTAATTGTATTATGCATGAAAAATAATGGTGTTCGATTATTTTACGGTACGTTACGTATTTTCAAAATTTATCGATTTTACGCTTGTTTTGAAATCGTTTTTGAAACCAACGGACACGCTGGCATGACATGATAAAATATGATAGAATTATGTTCAAAACATGTCAATATAATTGAGGAAATAAAAATGGAATCGCATGATTTATTTTGGAAAAGAAAAAAAAAGGGGGAACCGTACGTGAGTTGAGCTTTGGGTGCATGTTATGGTTCAAGTGACTCGTTGTTTTGCATGGGGCTTGGGAGATGGCCAGGGCTGGTTGGGGGCTTGGCCAGGGTCAGTTTCAAAGGCTAGGTAGGGTCCTAGGGCGGCTAGGGTTCGAGCTTGGGGCTGGGGAAGGAGTTCACGCAGGTTGGGGCTCTTCTCGAGGGAGTTCTGGTGTGGCCGAGAATTCCAGGGGCTGCGGCTCAGTGTGGGCTGGGATAGGTGGTTCATCAGGGTCCTAGGATGATGGGCAGGGGTCGGGCTAGGGGTTGGAGTGGTGGGCTGGCTGCTGGTTGAACAAAAGTGAGGAAGCGCAGGCAGCAAAGGGGTAGCGCGCAGGTTGCTCTTCCACTTCAGGCGGCTCGTGCGCAGGGTCCAGGGGCTGGTTTGGTCTGGGTAGAGTCTGGGCGTGGTCCAGGGATGGCTAGGGTAAGGTGGGCTCGGTGGTTAAGGGATGGAAGAGTCCTAGACTAGGTAGGAGTCCTATTGTTCATGGGAGACTCACACACACAAAGGTGTAGAATTTGGGTTAAGTTTTAGGTGGGTTTGAGCGAGCTAGGGGCTGGTTCTTTGGGCTGGGCTTGGTCAGGAAGGTCCATAGATGGGTTGGCTAGGTTTTGGCTCAAGGTGGCTCGGGCGTGGCTCGAGTAAATTGGGAGATGGCTCGGGGTGTTCGATAAGGTGTCTATTTCGAAAATTAAAAGTTAAAAATGAATCCATGGGTCCACGGGGGTGGCTCATGACGTGGAAGGGTAGAATAAATCTTAAAAATGTTATGTAAAATTTGGGATCAAAATAATGAGTTTTTTATTTATTCGGGATTTAATCGTCGCACGAAACGATAATTAGCGAGTTAATCGAAACGCCTAGTTTTAAGCGGAATAAAATTATGAAAAATTAGGTTAAAGCTTAAATAATTATTAAAAGTCTAAGTTTTCAATTTGGGAATTTTATGTTAAGGTTTGGTTTAATTCAGAATTAAAACACATTAATACGTCACATTTAAAGATTAATTTAAAAGTTATCGATTTAAGCTAAATAAAAATACGAGAAAATTCATGTAAGCTTAAATAATTATTTGGGACATGTTAGAGTCAATGAATTCAAGAAAAAGTCAAAACCGAGGATTTTACGTCTAGGGGTAAAACGGTCTTTTTACACCTAAAAATTAGTAAACGTCATGGCAGTGCTATGAATGCTATTTTTATGATATTATGATTATTTTTAAATGTTTATGAAATGTTCATGATTAAATTATGATTTTTAAATGTCTATGGAATTTTTATGATTTAAGGAAGATATTTAAAAGACATGTTGCATAATTGGTTTCAAAAACAAAATTATAAGTTATCCATGATTTTTTAAAAGTAATAAGGATGTAAATGTTGAAGGAAGTGAAGTAATTGTGACTAATTCGTTAATGTTGGAGATATCGTGAGGGTGACGGTCCCAGTGGGAGCCCGACGATCGTATTTCCATTATTATGAATATGAGGTAACGGTATGAGGTAACAGTAAGAATGGGAATATCGTGAGGGGAAAAGACCCCAGAGGGAGCCCATTTATGGGAAAAGGCCCTAAAGAGAGCCCCGACGAGCGTATTTCTATTCGAAAGAGGATAGGCCAGGGCCCAGTTGACCGGTGAGAGTGTTGCTGGTGTCCCCCGCCGTCCAGTACTGCAGTTTCATGCTGATGGATCCATCGAATTTTAAGGTTTAAGAAAAGTCACAATTAACGATCTGAATTCAACAAAGGAAAAGGAAAGGGAAAAATGTTTATGATCATGAAAAATGTTTTATGCTATTTCATGTTGAGGAAGAAAGGTTAAGGTTTATGCATGTCACGAAAAAGTTATTTTTACGTAAAAGTATTTTCACTGTTGCATGTGGTTTTATATGTATTATTTGCTATAAAGATTATGGTGTGTTGAGTCTTTAGACTCACTAGGTGTGATGGATGCAGGTGAGTCTGAGGGAGGACTTGATGGGTGATTTTGCTGGACTGTCGGTGCACACAACCCGATGACCAGCGCTTCTACTTTTCCGCATTTACAATTTATGATTCACGATTTAAGTTACAGATTTTAAGACTATTTATTTCTGCTTTTGAGAGATTTTTTAGAGGTTTAGTATGGGCTATACTTTTCAGATTTATTGTTTTTTAAGTTTGGTAAAACTTGCGACGATTTCATTTATATGACTATTTCACTTGATTTTAAAATGCTAGTTGGTTGATACTTTATTTTAAAGGGTAAAATATTTTATAAAAATATTTTCATGAGTTTTATGTATATGGCCGAAAATTGAGTGTAAAAAAAATTCTAGTACTTTTAAAGCAATAAAAAGGGCAGACGTTTCAGTTATCAGAACAATGGTTCTGTAAAGGGTTGTGCCACCATCAGCGCCGAAAAGATCAGTCGTCAAGCCTCAAAGTTGTAGGTTTTACATGCTTTATGTGATTTAATATGTTGTTACCTGCACAAGTACATGAATTATATGTTCACGTCACATGTTTAATGGCATTATGAGGATATATGTTCTATATGCATTAGAATTTTCATACGTGATACGATATGAATTAAGAAATTATTTGATTTCAACGCATGTTGGCTTTGTGATGGAATTGGACGATGTTGATTTTTGGGTTTTAGTATTGACGTTATACTTTTTGGGCCATAAGTTAATCGTGAAGATTATGAAAGTTTTGGGACATGTAGATTTTCTAAGAAAATATTTATGATTCATGGTTACTAGTCGAATTAATTTTTGGGAATTAGACGTAAGGAATAATGATTTAAGGATTTGCAAGGACTTGGGAATAAGAAAATGTATAAATTGGGATTTTAAGTTTTGATGGAAGTGTTAGATTAGTTATAGGAATTGATTTTTGGGTAAGTAAGTTTAAATTTATCGAAATTATGTTATGGGAAACCTGAAGAAGGAAATTAAGAACGCCATAACTTATGGGTTAATCGTAGGATTTTCGAAATTAAGGACCAATTAAGATAATTTTTGAGAAAATTAAGAATTTATTTTTGCAATTGCTAAGGAATTTGGGGACTAGTTTAGCAATAAGAACGAATTGAATGGGTTAAATGGTAATAATTTTGAGGATTTAGACTTTTTAAGAATATTTAAAACCTTGGGATATCTTGGTTATAGTACTATAAGGAATTTGAATCAAGGGTTTTTAAGGATGAATCAATATTAAGATTGAAAATCTAAGCGTTAGCGGATGTGTTTGGGATTTTAAGATTGAAATTTGATAAGTTGATGAATATTTTGGGTATAAAATAAGGAAAATAATATACGATAAATATGGTTATCCATCTTTTAATATTGAGAATTATAAGAAAAATTGAAATTCGAGATTATAATGGTAATAGCACTAAATCATTATGGGTCTTTTTAAGTTGCGAATTGAAAAATAAGGATTTAGAAAGAAAATTTATTTGGGATCAAGGAGACGTAAGAACATTCTATAATTTAAGTTCTATCAGAGTAGCGCAGCGGAAACGTGGATTTTTGGGATACTAGAACTAAGTCTAAATTTTGGGTTATCAAGGATAAGCGAATTTCGAGGACGAAATTCAATTTAAAGGGGGGAGATTGTAACGCCCCGAAAATTTAAAGGTCCACGCGAACCACATTCACAAATTATTAAATTTTTTTGTATTTTAATTATATGTTTTAATTGGATGAATCAATTATGTGGTGCATTTTGACATGTTTAAATTATGTTTTTCTACATGGTTGCATAAAAAAATATTTTTAAAGGGTATTCGAGTTGCGATCGAGGAATGGAGACCGATGGTTGAAAAATAGAAAATATTTTTATTAAATAATTGTTTTTAATTATTTAAATTAAGGGTGATGTTTTTTCTTATTTTTGAAAATAAGGAGTTTTGAGGTGATTTTATACGCCGGGACGTAATTTTTATCGGTGTTGGTTTTTCAACAAAAATACGAACGGCAACCCGGCTAATAAATTCACAAACTTATTTAAGAAAAATTATTTTAAACATTTTAATTAAAATACTAATGGGCTTAATTAAATTTGTTAATGGGCCAAGGCTTTAATTAGTTATTTAATTAACTATATAATATACTAATCTACCCCATAATTCACACACAACTCACGCCTCAATCTTTTACACAATTCAAAACTCCTCTCACCAAAATTCACACGGCACACACCAAATATCCAAGGGGAAAAGCTTCAAGTTTTGCAAAGGTTTTCTAGCAGTCGTCTCCTCGTCGTCGTTCTTTGTCGTCAACGTATAATCGTGAGTTTAGTACGCAAAGGCACGCCATAATTCCCCTTTTACTCATTCATCACACCATAGTATTTATTTAATTGTGTTATGCATGAAAAATAATGGTGTTCGATTATTTTACGGTACGTTACGTATTTTCAAGGTTTTATCGATTTTACGCTTGTTTTGAAATCGTTTTTGAAACCAACGGACACGCTGCCATGGCATGATAAAATATGATAGAATTATGTTCAAAACATGTCAATATAATTGAGGAAATAAAGCTGGAACCGGATGGTTTATTTTGGAAAAGAAAAAAAAAAGGGGGGGGGAACCCGTACGTGAGTTGAGCTTTGGGTGCATGTTATGGTTCAAGTGACTCGTTGTTTTGCATGGGGCTTGGGAGCTGGCCAGGGCTGGTTGGGGGCTTGGCCAGGGTCAGGTTCAAAGGCTAGGTAGGGTCCTAGGGCGGCTAGGGTTCGAGCTTGGGGCTGGGGAAGGAGTTCACGCAGGTTGGGGCTCTTCTCGAGGGAGTTCTGGTGTGGCCGAGAATTCCAGGGGATGCGGCTCGGTGTAGGCTGGGCTAGGTGGTTCATCAGGGTCCTAGGATGATGGGCAGGGGTCGGGCTAGGGGTTGGAGTGGTGGGCTGGCTGCTGGTTGAACAAAAGTGAGGAAGCGCAGGCAGCAAAAGGGTAGCGCGCATGTTGCTCTTCCACTTCAGGTGGCTCGTGCACAGGGTCCAGGGGCTGGGTTGGTCTGGGTCGAGTGTGGGCGTGATCCAGGGATGGCTAGGATAAGGTGGGCTCGGTGGTTAAGGGATGGAAGAGTCCTAGACTAGGTAGGAGTCCTATTGTCATGGGAGAGACACACACACATAGGTGCAGAATTTGGGTTAAGTTTTAGGTGGGTTTGAGCGAGCTAGGGGCTGGTTATTTGGGTTGGGCTTGGTCAGGAGGGTCCATTGGCTAGGTTTTGGCTCAAGGTGGCTCGGGCGTGGCTCGAGTGAATTGGGAGATGGCTCGGTGTGTTCGATAAGGTGTCTATTTCGAAAATTAAAAGGCTAAAAATGAATCCATGGGTCCAAGGGGGTGGCTCATGACTTGGAATGGTAGAATAAATCTTAAAAATGTTATGTTTAAAATTTGGGATCAAAATAATGAGTTTTGGATTTATTCGGGATTTAATCGCCGCACGAAACGCTAATTAGCGAGTTAATTGAAACGCCTAGTTTTAAGCGAAATAAAATTATGAAAAATTAGGTTTAAGCTTAAATAATTATTAAAAGTCTAAGTTTTTAATTTGGGAATTTTATGTTAAGGTTTGGTTTAATTCAGAATTAAAACGCATTAATACGTCACATTTAATGTTTAAGGAAAGTCACAATTAACGATCTGAATTCAACAAAGGAAAAGGAAAAGGAAAAATGTTTTATGTTATGTCATGTTGAGGAAGAAATGTTAAGGTTTATGCATGTCATGAAAAAGTTATTTTTACGTAAAAGTATTTTCACTATTACATGTGGCTTTATATGTATTATTTTCTATAAAGATTATGGTGTGTTGAGTCTTTAGACTCACTAGGTGTGATGGATGCAGGTGAGTCTGAGGGAGGACTTGATGGGTGATTTTGTTGGACTTTCGGTGCACACAACCCGAGGACCAGCGCTTCTACTTTTCCGTATTTACGATTTATGATTCACGATTTAAGTTACAGATTTTAAGACTATTTATTTATGCTTTTGAGATATTTTTGAGATGTTTAGTTTGAGCTATATTTTTCAAATTTATTGCTTTTTAAGTTTGGTAAAACTTGCGACGATTTCATTTATATAACTATTTCACTTGATTTTAAAATGCTATTTGGTTGATGCTTTATTTTAAAGGGTAAAATATTTTATAAAAATATTTTCATGAGGTTTATGTATATGGCCGAAAATTGAGTGTAAAAAAAAATTTATAGTACTTTTAAAGCAATGAAAAAGGCAGACGTTTCAATTGTAAGGTACCAAACCCGTTAAAATGCCAATGCTGCCTAACCAAATCTTCAAAACCTGCATTAAGAGCCCGCATGTTAAAAAATTTGCAAGGTTTCTTGCTCTTAAGACAAGGCTTCATCAGTGAGACTGTCAACAAGTGTGGTCTGATATACAACCCGAAGCAATGAATTCTGCAACCCCTTCGAAACCTGAGACATCCCATAAATGATTGATCATAACTCGGTCAAGTTTACAGCTCACCTTCGGGCTCATCCACGTAAACAAAGAACCAATATATCGCATGTCCGATAAATCAAGAGATGCCACACAATCTACGAAGTCTTTGGTCTCATAGTTATTCACTTTCAATCCGCCCTTTTTCTCTTGTTGAGACAAGACATTATTAAAATCCCCCAAAAGTATCCATGGTAGACTACAATTCTCACCAAAACATAACAAATCAGCCCAAAGATCACGTCTCTGAACAATAGTGTTCAGCCAGTATATAAAGGATGCACAGAAAGTTTTATTTGTTATGAGACAAGTCAATCGAACATGTATAGCTTGATCATTCATGCTCAAGATGCTCAAATCCACGGTGTCAGGATTCCATAGAACAAAAATACGGCCCTTATTACTAGACAAGAAGTTGTGAGTAACTTGCATACCTTGGAACCAGATTCTCATCATGTTGAGCAACGCCTTCTCATCAAACTTGGGCTCAAGGATACCAAAAACATCAATCTTTTGAGTGCCCATAGTAGATTGGACATTCTTTTGTTTTAGAGGCTTATGCAAGCCTCTAATATTCCAACATGTTATCTTCATTGAAAACCGGAAGCAATTCCGGGTTGCCGCCCCTTCTTTACATTCCCAAAGTATTTCGTACTCTTGCTGGTATCCCCAACAATGGTATATTCAGTATCACACGAGCTATTCTCTTCCATTCCCTCAAAGAAAGTCGACATGTCCTTGTTTTTACCTTGCTCCTTAGCATCCACACTCATGGCTTTCTTTTGCTTCTTATTACTCTTTTTGTGATATACCATCTTAAATCCTTCTTCATCTACCCATGTCTTCCCACTGTTACCTTTGCCAGTATTCATATCACTGTCCATCGATTTTATCTCTATAACACTCAGATCCAAATTATCCAAATTATCCATGGTTGCTGCCTGTTCCAGTGTAACAGACGGTGGATTGTGCTCAGCTAGAGTAGGAATTGTATACTTCTTTAACTTCTCACTTCCAGTACTACCAGTACCCTTATTCATTCCAGCAGTGGAGTTAGATCTAGAGGGCGCATATTTGTATGTTTTCCCGAATCTGGATCTCCTCCTGGAACCACTCTTTTTCCACACCACACTACGGGATCTACTACGTGTTGTATAACCAGTAGCAACTGTGTCCCCTTGTGCTGCATCATCTTTATTTTTAGGAAAACAAGTTTCCAAAGCGTGACCAGCCTTCTGACAGTGCTCACAAAAATTGATGTCAAGCTCATAATCAAACTTGACTGTCACATCTCCAATAGGTAATTCAACTTCAAGTTCAGAAATTTTCGGCTTTGAAGTTTCTATCTCAATTAAAACTCTAGCATACTTAACCCTCTTACGATTATGGGTAAGCATATCCATGTGAAAAGGATTCCCAACACGAGATGCCAATTTACTAAGAATATGCGTGTTCCAGCAATCTGGTGGTAGCCCATGTATTTGAACCCGTGAAGGTACTGATTTCATGTCTTCTTCTCTAAATCTGAAGCACCTCGGCATTTCCTTGAGGAACAAGTGGTATCCATATACCATGTCGTTACCTCCACTAAGAACTCTCTCCTTGACTTCCACACTCGGAAATGTGAACACAATCCATCCGCTTTCATGAGTCTAGAATTTGATATCTGATCCCCAACGTCTAACCAAGTCAAACAAAGCAGCTGTGGGTGGTTTGCCACTAATCACATACCCAAGAAGACAAATACCATATGTTTTCTCAACTGTGTCAATATCCTCCAAGCCAAATCTTAACTTCTCATATCCCGTATCCAAGAACTCTAGCTTGTAATTAGCATCGGCCATTCTATTTTTCTTAACAAGCTAGCATACGGCACCCGAGTATTCTTGTTCATCAATCCATTATTCGCCCTAGATTTATTCAAGTTATTATCCTGGATTTGAGGCACCCCATTGTTGATATCAGTTGTGTTATTGTTCTCCTGTATGCTCCCAAAATTGACCATTTCCACATAGCGATGTAAGCCTTCATTCACATTCAAATCCATAGGCGGAACAAGAGAGAAGAGTCTACAATCAATGTAGTGTCAATCTTATCAGTAACAGACACATTGGGATTATTCAAAGTATTCTGGCTCTTAATAGGCACACTGTGGTCAGGTCCCTTAATCTCGAGCTTACGTTCATTAACTTTCCAAACTCATTGAGGAGTATTGTCGAGCACTTAAAAGGCAAAACCAGTTGTAAATGCCAAAGCAGATATGAGAAACCTCATAGCAGTAGCTAGTGAATCCACGATTGAATCCAGGAGAATCAGCAGGTAGTACAGATCAGATGTAGGAGGCCCACTCCAAAACCAGCAGACCAGAGCGTGACGAATCCAGAATCAAATCACGAACAACGCGGAAATCACACTCCTCTGTCCAAAGATGCACTATCAGTGGAGAAGAAGGAGAAGACAATGTGTGGAAAGCAGATCAAAAACAATGTCTCGAAGTTCTTAATCAGAAAGTGAGATAAATGCAAACAAGAAGAGAGAAGGGAGAGCATTTTCAAAGTCTCGCTCCTTGTCCAACTAGAGAGAAGGGAGAGCATTTTCTCTCTCTAAGCAAGAACTTAGACATGTCTTTTTGTAGGCTACTTTGATGGGCCTCTCATCAACATGAAGAGACGCACCGTCATCTTTTCAGCATACATTCGTCAAGTGTTTTCTTGTCATTCACAGCCAAGTTCGAGCATCCACAATCTCTCAATCTTTTGCTTTTCTTGTTCTTCATTCCGAATGCTATCTTCCTTTGGGTCAACCACTATAAGATCTTTTCCTGATTATTCGCCGAAGAAACCTTCCATTAGAGACTCTGAATTTGTCCACCACATTTCAACTGTCATCAAGCAACGCTGCTATGAGCACCTTCGTCGAATTTTAAAGCCCTATGAATCCAAATTCAGGCCTGATCATGTCATTTGGGTTCTCATGGAGATAAAGAATGATTATAGACTAGTATTGAATTTCTTTGACTGGTATTGCATACGAAGGGATCCATCATTTGAGGTCTGTTGCATTATTATTCAAATTGCTGTTGCTGCAAAAGATCTAAAATTGGCTCAAAAACTTTTTCATGACCTCCTGACAAAATCCAATGCCGATGGTAACATCTCATTCTCCCAGTTTCTTGAAAAGTTAATATACACTTACAAGGATTGGGGTTCAAATCCACTCGTCTTTGACATTTTTTTCCAAGTTATTGTTGAAATTGGCCGTCTCGATGATGCTAGAAAGATTTTTGATAAGATTCTGGACTATAACGTTTTTCTATCTGTTGATTCATGTAACCTATTTCTTTCCCGAGTATCAAAAAATATTGATGGTCCCAAGATGCTGCTAAAGAATTTCAGTGAATTTTCTGAAGTGGGTATTAAATGGAATACTGCATCATATAACATAGTGATGCACTCACTTTGTCAATCAAGAAAAGTGAGAGAAGCTCATAACTTACTTATGCAAATGGAATTAAGAGGTTGCATTGCTGATGCTATAAGTTACAGTACCATAATTAGTGGATATTGCAATATTGAGGAACTCCAGCTGATGTTAAAACTATTCGATACTATGCGGCAGAAAGGAGTAAAGCCAAACAGGTTTACCTTTAATAGTGTAATCCTTTTTTTATGCAAGAATGGTAAAGTTATGGATGCAGAGAAGATCTTGAGAGAGATGATGTGTGAGGGAGTTTTTCCAGATAATGTTGTTTACACAACTCTCATTGATGGATTTAGCAAAATTGGAAATGTTGGTTCTTCATTTAGAATGTACGAGGAAATGCAGACTCTGAAAATAGTTCCTGATTTTATTGCATATACTGCTCTAATTTGTTGCCTATGTCAGAACGGAAAAGTTTTGGAAGCCGACAATCTCTTTCGTGCAATGATCAATATTGGATTAAAAGCAGATGAATTTACTTATACAACTCTTATTGATGGTTATTGCAAGGCTGGTGACATTAAAATGGCATTTTCTCTGCACAATGAGATGATTCAGATGGGATTGGTTCCAAATATAGTTACATACACTGCACTGGTTGATGGGCTCTGTAAACATGGGGAGGTTGATACTGCAAATGAACTTCTTCATGAGATGGGTGAAAAGGGACTTGTTCTGAATATTTACACTTGCAATTCACTTCTCAATGGCCTTTGTAAATCGGGAAATATAGCAGAAGCAGTGAAGTTAATGAAAGATATGGAGGTGGCTGGAATATTGCCTGATACTTTTTCCTATACCACACTTATGGATGCTTATTGCAGATCTGGAGAAATGGTTATGGCACACCAATTGCTTCACGAGATGTTGCAAAAAGGGATTAAACCAACTGTTGTTACATTCAACGTACTGATGAATGGTTTTTGTGTGTCGGGGATGCTAGAAGATGGCCAGAAGCTGCTAAATTGGATGTTGGAGAAGGGTATGATGCCTAATGCCACCACTTATAACTCTCTTATGAAACAATACTGCATTAGAAATGATATGCGTTCGGCAATTGAAACATACCGAGGGATGGGCCATCAGGGAGTTGTGCCAGATGCAAATTCATATAACATAATGATTCGAGGGCATTGTAAAGCGAGGAATATGAAGGAAGCGTGGTTTTTGCATAAGGAAATCATCGAGAAAGGGTACAATCTCACGGTTGAGAGCTATAATGCGCTAATCAAGGGATTTTTGAAAAGGAAAAAGTATCTAGAGGCAAGAGAACTTTTTGAACAGATGAGAAAAAAAGGGCTATCTGCCGATAAGGAAATTTACTGCACCTTTGTGGATGTGAACTACGAGGAGGGGAAAATTGATTCAACTTTCGAGCTTTGCAATGAAGCAGTGGAAAGATGTTTCAAAGATGGAACATAAAGGTCTATAAAACCAACAGATCTTTTGCACTTTACACTTTATGTTGGGTGAGCGACCTCTACTCGACCGGCTGAGAAACTTGGTAAATCTACTTTTCATCTTATTCTTTGTTCTTGGTCTTTCTCATTAATTTCCCGACACACGCTAATCTGCAGCCTGCATGTTCTATGGTAAATGCATACATGCATACTAACATGAATATAATAAACAAATATATATATAGAGAGAGACAACATGCACACGTGTATAGACACACATGTATATGTCTATATACATGGAACCACATAGGATTTTTATGACTTCGACATGATTAGTATGAATGTAGTATTATAATGCCGATTGATTGAGTGAAAATAAAGTTGTTTCTTGTTGTTTTGAGAAGAAATAGGAACAGTACAATTTGGAAATACATATGGATAAAGAAAAACTCATTTTATTCAATTGGATTTTTCATTTTTTTCCCTCCAAATTAGACAGTTTGCTGTTTCTCACTTCCTGGGCATAACTAGTCAAATGCATACTAGGTATATGCTAGTTATCGTTTTAATATAACCTGATTCCCATCCTCGAGCAAAAATTTGTGGAACACTTGCTGCTTTGACATTTCTGTTTGGCCAAAAAGTGATTCGTATTCATTCATTGCTTTGTTAAGGGCTAGTTGAAGTCTGAAGAATGGCCACATGGTCGCTTCCGGATTAAATTTTCATGAAAAACATTCTTGGACCAAGGTTGGTTGATTCCCTGAATTCCCCATTAAATTTTAAACTGCCCTGTGTTTTTCATTCTATTGCCATGAAAATACAGGAAATTCGGGAGATTTTGAACCTCAAATCTGGGAAGTTGTAGGAAGTTTATCCTGAAATTGCGCAAATAACATATTTTCTGTTCTACTTGAAAAGAGGTAAATAAGAAAAGCATGTGGAGTGGCGTCTTGCTTTTTGATTAAGAACTTAAGGATGCCATTATGGATGGACAAAGGAAACACGTACGATGATTATTGAAATCGGTGCTCTGGTCAGTGCCAACTGCCGATTTCACAAGTGTTATCGGAAGAAGATAAATCTTTTAAATCTTTGCAGATGAATTCTGGGAATCCTTGTTAACTGGTGTTCATTTGGTGCGACTTTATGTTGCAAGAGTTCCATATGGTACGTGACAACAAATTGTCTCAACTCCAGGCTTATTAGGCATGCTTGATCTGGCGCTGGTCACTGATTTGTGCCTGATATGTGCTTGTGCTGTTCTCAGGCGTTATTTCTGTTGATTAAGATGGCTTATACATGATGCATCACTTATTCTTTAATACAATTACTTATATTTTTTAATTGAAAATTTGCGACTTTACAGAATGAGGGAGGAACTATTATCTTTTCTTAAGAACAATTTTGAGGTCTGAGAGTAAGTTGCAAGAACCATTGGAAAATCAAGCATAACTCTGCTCACGCAGTAAGATGCGCCTGTGATTCTTGCAAACTATGAGATATGGACACAAACCAGAGGACAATTGTTTTCACTACATAATATTGTTCATCAAAATCAAACTGCCACAGAAAGATAACCTCATGAAAATTGAGAAGCAACCCAAGAAAATGTCACTGAAAATTAAAGCTTCATAACTGATTACTCCTACTGTTATTATCCTGATTACTCCTATTGTTATTATCCCAACATTTTTCAAAACGAACCTTACTGATATGTTACAAGAAAAGTTCCATAAATGCCAACACTGCAGAAACCAGAAACATCAATCCCATATGAGGAATTGCCACGACGTAACCACGAGAAGGAGAAGCCTGAGGAGGCTTTGTAGTGGTTATCACTTCTTCCTTTGAGCAAGCATAGCTACATCGACTTGGACGAACCACCCTGTACACTCCACTCTGTGTTAAAATGTACACATCTTTTCTGTTATCTTGCCCAAATGAAAATATGAACTTTAAAGCAGGAAGATCGCTATTAGGCACTGATTCACACTTGATGGGAGAGTCTGTAGCACAGCTAAAGGAAATGTCAGTAGTCGTGAAGTTCCCGCTGTTTTGTGGTGTTTCTGATGCTGCCCAAATATGACTTGAGTATAGATCTCCATACAGGTAACTAAAAAAAAATGAGCACAGAAAATTAAAATGACAGATTCAATTTCGTAGATGTCATAAAGAGATTTTTATATTATAGTTTTAGCCACAACCACAACCACAACCACAACCCCGGGCTATGTGAAAACATGATAACAGTAGCTTGATTTCACCTTCCATAAATGCATGGATCAGTCTGTGCACGATAGAAAAATCCACCGGATATTGCTGCAGAACCGAGCTTATTTATCTCAGAATGGTTGTATCCCACCACAGGGAAGATGGGATCGATTGAACCAGCAGAAGTGTTTCCCCCTGGACTTTTTTGAGGTTCGAAAAGAAGAGGGCCTTCGTATACACGCCATCCATAGTTTCCTCCCTTAGTTATTATGTCGACTTCTTCATATTGATCCTGAATAAAAGTAATATTCAGCAGGCAAAAAGGACCGAAAATTTAGCTACAAATCTTTAGGTGAAAAGGCTTTGAATCTGAACCTGTCCAACATCAGCACAAAGGAAATAGGAAGGCCTTTCTGAATCAAAACTACAGCGCCAAGGATTTCTTAGTCCATAGGCCCATACTGAAGGTTCCATTTGTTCATCTTCCAAAGAAGGGTTATTTTGTGGAATACTGTAGTTTCCCCATAGGCTATGCTTAGCTATGTCCTCTTCACCTGAAAACCAAAAATTCCTTACACTGGAATGATCAAAACTGACAAAACTATAAAAAAATCTTGATTGATAAGCTCAGAATTTGATGATATGCATCAGAAACTGAAAAGATTTCAAAGTTAAGCTACCAGGAAACTACGATAACTTTTTTTTTATTTGCATGGTGACTTACTTGGTATATTGTCTACATCAACCCTCAGGATTTTTCCAAGTATTGACTTCTTATTCTGCGCAAAATTGTATGGATCACCTTTGCTTCCTCCATCTCCCATCATTATATATAAGTAACCATCTGCTGGACCAAAAAGAATTTGGCCACCGTGATTTGCAGAGAAAGGTAGCCCCATAGTAAAAGTTCTCCTCACTTCAACTGGACTTGCTTTCTCTGCCTAGAATCAGGTATAAGACATCTTTGATTCATTTAGATGTTTCTAAATAGTTTAAAAAAATCCCATTCAGATATGGAGAAAAAAGGTTTACTGTTGACAGGCTTGAAGAAGTCCCATTAGCAGTATACTCAGCAACAACCACATGATATCTGCAAGGCTTTCCTGAATCCACTGAACTTAACTCTGAAGGATCACACGAAACATCTGAGTTACACGCACATCTCCCTCCACAGGCTGGAGACTTCTCTTTGTCACAGTTAAATGATGCAAAGAATCTACCATTTGTTGCATAGTTTGGATGAAAAGCCATTCCCATCATTCCAAAGCTCGCATCCAGATGAACTTGATCAGGTTAAGTCAACAAACGGACTTGATTCATCGAGCCCTAATATATCCCCTGAATCTTGATCAGGGATAGTGGCTAACCAAATTTTGCCTGGTTGGCTAGAGAAAAAGGCGCGATTGGATCCATCAGGATGAGCAACCATATTAAGATAAGATCCATTGTCAATTTTTTCGAGGCAGATACCTTTAGGGGGAGCTAATGTATCACTTTGGTTGAGTAAAACAGGTTTACCATTGAAGCAAAGAGATTTTTCGTCAGAAGAACCAGAAAATGAATTGCAAAAATCAGACTCTGATTGCCAGAGGTCAGTTAGAGTTGATGAGGTTGCGTTTCGTGGCAATTCAGCTTTGGTTTGCAATGCAGGAGCAAAGGGAGAATTCAAGATTGATACGGTTTTACAAGCTTCCCATACAGATGAGCAAAAGCTATTGTTTGTTTGGCTTGACAAGGACGAAATTGCTGCACCACCTGTGGTGTTGCAAAGTATTGGAACTGATCGTGGGTTCGAATTGACCTCAAATAGTTCTGCAGAGAATGGATCACAAGTCTGCAGTAAAAAGAAAAACATTCATAAGCAATCTTGAAAATAAAGCTGAGTGTGTTCTTCATTGTTCAAATTCATCAAACATGTTAATCTTATGAACTGTAAAACCAACTCTTTTTATTGCGCACACAACCCGAACTAAGATCAAGTCTCCAGAAACCAACTGCTTAACAAGTCGTTCATAAATGAAAATCAACGTGCTCTAATGAAATTGCAATTGAATTTGAGTTAAATTTCCACCATAAGTGTAGACTCATGCATGAGATTTAACTTTCTGTTTTGCATTCGGCCATGGTTGCCCAGATCTCCAGATAAGGATAGTTTACAAGATTATTCTAAACAAACTGAAAGTAAAAGAATCCAGGATCAAGAAAATCTGGAACACATCTTTCACGGGATTGCTTAAAACAACAAAATCTCACAACGAAATTCTTCCACAGCTCAGGCAAGAATTCCGGCCAAAGAGTACAACAGAACTAACCGCACAGATGATGGATTTCACAACAGCAGCACAGACAGAATCAGATATATTCATAGCATCAAAACGCTTCCGCAACTGCAGATCTTCTGCTGTATTGCAGCACACTTTCCCATTGTAAGGACAGAATGCTAAATGCCCCTTTACGCTAGTAGGTGCTCCTATACACATAATTACACAAATGAAAACATGAATTCAAAAAAAATGGCAAGGAAAAAAATCAAGAAAAGACCACTCGGAAACACAAAACACCGCCGACTTTCTCAACTGACTGCACTTTAAGTCCAAGAAAATGGCACTCAAGAATCAAGAAAAACATCAAGAAAAACAGACACTTACTCAAGCTAGTGCACAAGGGCAGCGAATAAGAAGGAAGAGGGAGCAGCAGCAGCAGACTGAACAATGAGAGGATATTTAAAACGCCATCCATTTTCCAGTATTGTAGAAAGAATTATTGGACAGTAACTACATGTAGCAACCACTCAATAAATAGCGTCTCTTATCTGGTACCCCGAAACAAAGCTAGATTTGTTTAATAAAACACAGCCTCTCTCATTTGAAATTTGAAAAGGAACATATATCAGTGCATTGATTCGCTGAAAGCCATGTCCTGGCATAAAGGGTGGGTGGGACTTTGGCACTCAAACTAGTATGTTGACTTGTCTGTGAACAAGATCTGAGTGGGTGAAAGTTGTTCAGCTCAGTTAAGAAAATAATGAAGTTCGAATAGAGAAAAGGCCCAAAAGATAACGGAAGTGGGTGATTGTTGGTGGCACTAAATGAAAGCAATTTGGCATTTATTGTGCTTTTTAAATTTTGGTTCTTATACTTTTTCAAGAATTCAAAAGGTTGTAAAAAAAAGCTAAATGCAGTGCATGTGCAGGTGATGATAGTGAAGAAAGTGAAAGTAGTGAAAATGGAGAATGGGTGCATCAGCATGAACTAGGTAGGGGCTTCATTTTTGTCCTTCAATGGAGAATCGACTCGTGTCACCCCTTTACAGTAACCAAAAATGAGAAGATAGACAGAATAGATAGAAGTATAACACATCTAATTAGTCCAAATTACTTTTCTGTCTGATCGATTACTTATAGTTTATTTGATATTAAAATTTTAAATTTGAAACGAGATCGTGGTTCGAAATTATACGATAAACTTATAATGAAATGATAAGCGTATATTGTAAACTATTCAAATTTATTTACTTGTACAAAAATCAAATATATTTTCTTACCTAATCTATATGTTTATTTCGTCTATCCATAATTTATCAAACTATTTCAAATTGAATATGTTATATATGTCAATTAATTATTGGTTCGAATAAATTAATAAAAAATAATATATTATAACAACATTCATAAAATTATATTAAAAAAAATTCAAATCTTGCAAAAAAATCTAAATGAATTCACGTAAATCTGTTTATAAATCTGTGAGATTCTGTAAAAGTCAATAAAAATCTATCAAATCCATAAAAATATACAATTTGGAAAAGTCATTAAAAGTTATTAAAACTCTGAATTGAATACACCTCAGTTAAGGTCGAGAAGTATTTTTTTTTTTAACGAAGAACAATCATAAATTATTGAACATAGACGTTCAATTATTATTGGATAACGTGCCATTATTATTATTATTATTATTTCACTGATTTAAAATTTAAATGAATAATTTTTTTTAAAAAAAGTTCGTGATATAACTTTAACATGGAGTGAAAGAAATACAAATGGATAATCAAATCAATTGATAATTATTACACCTATTATTGAAATGAGAAATATCAACAGTTCTAGAATTGAAGATTCAACAGTTATGTGAGAAACCGAACTTCAATTCAACAGAGCTAAAAATTTCAACAATTAATAAATTCAGTAACCGATCATTTTTCAATAAACAAAATTCAGCAGCAGCACAAATTCACCAACAACAAGCATTGTGCAACAGCTTACATTTTCAGTAGCTGACCATTTCCAACGGGTGAAAATTCAAAAGCCGAAATCCAACATATCATGTCAACAGTCAGCCGATGATTCGGATACAAACTTATAACTTCAGCATTAAAATTGAAATCATGTCAGATAACGACCATTAATTGATAGGCTAATCACAGATTTTTGCCTATAAATGCATACAAATTTATGAGGAGTTACACATATTCGGAGCAAATCACCCAAAACTTAGAAGAAATATTTTGAGCTAAGAGAGAGAATTTTCGAGCAAAAGTCCAATAGTATTTTCGAGCAGCAATACAATAACAAGAAAATAGAAATTGTCCAAGTGTCAGCCGAAATTATTTTAGCAAATACTGTAAGTGAGGTTTCTATTTTAACTGGTGATATCTTATTTAAAACCGACCAACATGTATTGTATGATTTTAAAATTGATTTCAAAATATGTATGTTTGAAGCACGGCAATTTATGAATGAATGCTAGGAATATACATTCCGAATATCCCTTATTCACGTTCTTCTTGATTGATGCCTCACTATTTAGATGATTAAAATATAAGAGGTTGACATTAGTTAGCCATAAATTTCATTACATGATCAGTGCATAAAATATATATTGTTTACTTCTGAAAAATATGTGATTTATGTTCCGTTTTTGTATATGCGATTTCTGTTAAAAATGATTTTAAAAGTTGAGATGATTTCCTCTATTTACCGAGTAACAATTATATCACTCAGGATAAGAGCGAAGAAACGATAGAAGATGAGAGCAAACCCACTCACAGGACCCGTCGGATAACGTCCACAATTTTTTTAGTAGTTTTATTTATGTTTTTCATAATTGGGGATGATTCGCAAAATTGATGTCGGGACGACCATTTATTTCAAGAACATAACATATTTTCGTTTTAATCGGAGATAAAACAACTGATTTGCACAATTTTCTTACCCTAATTTATGTTGTGTGTATGGTAGGTGAAGAAAAGTGGCGTGTGTGGGAAAGATAGGGAGGGATTATGGGTAAGAGACATTGAGTGGTCCATTTTGATTTTGATTTTGATTTTGATTTTGTAATTAAATGGGACCAACAACCAATTTTGTAATGTTTTATGATTTACAATAAGTTTTATTAATTTAGACATTATTATCATAATTTTGAAATATAAGTTATTATTTATAAAATAATTAATGATCATTTTTTATTTAACAGATATAAAAATCAATTTTTTTTCTATTTTTAAATAATTAAAATAATTATATTTTATTTTAATAAATAATTCTATTTTATTTCAATATTTTTGTTCATAATTATAATATTGGACGAAATTCACTCCAAAGCTTTTAATTAACTAAGTTCAATTTTTTTTTAAAATAATGATTTATTTGTGTATTGGTCTTTAATTAGGGGGTATATTGGTCTTTAATTGTAATTTTATATATGTTTCTCGAATTCATTCATACTACATATGATATTATTGACTACTCTAGTGACTGTTATACGTGCAATTTTTTTTTCCCTAAATTGAAGTTGAAATCTTGTTTGAGATCAACCATGACTCAAACTGACAAAAACAAGATTAAATGCATTAATTATGATTTCGATTGAGATTGAATTTTTAGAAAAAAAACTTAATTATGAAATATTGATTGATAATGTTTGAGAGAACCACAAATTTTTTGCCATGTAATTACTTATTTAAATATATACATGTATATGAATGTATTTTCGAATTATGATACTATTGTAAAAACAATAAATTCGAAAATATTAAATAATACACGGTATTCGAATTTTCAATAAATATATGAAATTAGAAAATCCAATACAATATATTAAGTAATTTTGAAATTTAAGTATATGATATCAATCAAATTTGGAATAAAATATACGCAATGCAGCTTTTGTTCAAACGTAAGTTAATAAATTCAATGCAGTCTAGTTACATCATGAACATGTACAAGAAAACAATCTACATTAAACAATACAATATAAATTTCAAAAATTGCATATACTTAGGGAACAACTTTTCGAAATTTGGTAAGTTAATATATATGGAAGAATTATCTCAAAACTATGGAAGAAATATCAACCAAATTATAGTAAATTTTTTACCTCACCACCTATAAATATCTCACTCCATTCTCAACAATTACAGCTTCACATTTATTATATATTTCAAAAATCCTCTCCCAAATGCTGCAACATTTTTGAAGATTTTGCAACCGTCCATTTTTCGAGTGATACGTTCATACCAAGCTTCGGTCAAAATCCGTTTTACACTGGTCAAAATACACTATCATATTTTATAAACAACACATTTCAAATTCATCCACATCCAACAGACATACCTACGGTTTTTCGTCCATAAATTTGTCAAAAAGACTTCCAAACCGATATCCACTTTTCAAAATTTATTTGACGTAATTTGAACGTTGTGTGAAAGGTTAAGCCCGATCAAACAGTTTAATAAGTCGACGAGAATCCTGCAAGGTGATTGATTTTTCAATCGAAGTGCTGCTACGTTTTCAAAGTGTCGTTTGCGTGATTCTTATGCGGTTTTTGAATTCTTCAAGCAATAATAAGGTAAGTGAGCTTATTTTAAAACTATTAATTTTGTTTATGACTTTTTTTCGTTTTTGAAAGTTTCGGTCGAACATTATTTTTTTCTTCCCCATCTCATGATACAATATTATGTTTAGACACTGTGATAATTTAACTAAATATGGGCGGGAATACCATCATACGATAAGTCTGTAGCACGTATACGGTGTGATTGTAATCATTATATGGTCTCGCTCCCTCAGAGGAGTAAAAATGAGATACTGATATCAGTAAACTATGAATGTAGATGAATCTCAGTGCTTATGCCAAGTTATGGTTGCTATGCATGATATGTTATTTCGAAGATCATGTGTATTTGGTATGTATTTGCTCGAACGACTCCACTTGTTGAGTGACAACCATATCACTCATCATTTACTCTACCATTCCCAGATAACTCAAAAAAAGAAATCGAGGAACACAAACAAGACCAGTTTTAAGGTTGATAATAAGAGAGGGCAAGAAACTTATTTTAGTTTTTGTTTATTTAAGTTTTTAATTCAAGTTGTAAACACTTTCAATTTTTTTTTTTATTTTCAGAGTTTATATTGTAAAGCCGATTATATTTTATGATATTTATCAAATAAACTAGTTTTGATTTATATTGTAATGCGAGACTTGTTGTATAGAGCTTATGTGATTATTAAACAACACCGTGTCGACTAATCCCGGGCTCTAGACGTGACAATTAAAATGAAGAAAATTGAATCTTACTCGAATGCGACTAATTGTCATTACTAGTTTGGATTCAATGTGTCAAAATTAATGAAATTGTCTTTATATCATCGATCTAAGCTTATTTTTTTAATATAAATAAAAAGGGTCCAATTATTTTTTCACATCCGTCCATAATCAAAGATGTATAGCTATATTTCTTAAATAAACATATTCGAATTTTTTATATTTATTTTTTTAAAATAATAATTCTTTTTTAACATTGAAACAAAATGTGAAACTGGACAAGCACAGAAACATGGATCTTCCGTCAGAAAAATGACACCAAGTTTATTAATAATAATAAAAAAAATGCAACAGCTAAAAAGAAATCTGATCTAGATAATGGAAGTGCGTCATTCTCACGTGAATTGATTCAGAAAAAAATAAATTAAAAATTTCGGATAAGGATAAATATTGGGCCAGATTGGGCTGAGCCGCGAAGGATTCTTGGATTCGATTCCTCCCAAAAGTAGCCTATGTACCGACATCCTGGAAACCAATGTTATTTGTAGGTATCTTTGGGGTGTATTTAATATGGGAGATTTATTGATTTTAATAATTTTTGTAAATTTTAAAAGTCTATATGTATTTAATTAAAATTTTATATACTCTATAGAAGTTTAATGATATTCAAAATAGACTTTTATAGAGTTTTAAAAAGTCAAGTAATATTCAACATTGACTTTTAAAAATTGTATTTGGTTCAACCCAAAGATTTGGATTGATTTTTAAAACTTCTAACTCATACACAAACTATTTATTCATCCCTATGTCGCTTCACATCACCTCTCTTCTTATCTTCTCTTCTCTCCTCTCATCTGTCTCTATCACTATCTCAAATTTTCAAAGTGTATCTCTATATATATTTTAATCTTTCCTTTTCAAATTTTTCATTTTTTGGCTGATTGTTCATTTAATAAATTTTTATTTTAATATCATAGGAAATTTTGAATTTTAGAATTGATTTTGTGATTTTTAATTTATGTTTATAAAAATTGATGTAATATTCAATAATTACAATAGGAAATTTTGAATTCTAGAATTTCACAAATAATTCTATAAAAATCTTGCAAAAAAATCTACATGAATCCACATAAATATGTGAGATTCCATAAAAGTCAATAAAAATCTATCAAATCCATAAAGTCTATCATTTGAAAAAGTCATTAAAATTCATCAAAACTCTGGATTTAATATTAAATCGAAAAAATTGTAAATTCAAATTGAAAAAAATGGAAAAATGAAATTTTTAATTTTGATATAAAATTTAAACTAAAGTTTATATGGATTTGCTTTTGATTCTATATATCAAAATTGAACTGACTGAGAAAGCCAAAATATAATGACAAAAACTTCTGTGAGACGGTCTCACGGGTCATATTTTGTGAGACAGATCTCTTATTTGAGTCATCCATGAAAAAATATTAATTTTTATACTAAGAGTATTACTTTTTATTGTGAATATCGATAAGATTGACGCGTCTCACAGATAAAGATTCGTGAGACCGTCTCACAAGAGACCTACTCAAATATAATTTAGATTAATAATCTTATTTATATTTATATTCGGATTATATATTTTGTGGATTATATTTAGTGAATTACGAATATCCTCTTAATTTTTAGTTGATTGTTATTTATTGAATTCATTTAAACTTTACAATATTAGAAGGAAAACGATTCAGACAACGGATTATATAATTCTAAAATCTCGGTTCTTGTCCACGACGAAAAGCCGGTTCGCGAACCCCTTATCGAATAGTCTTGTAGAGTACTGGAGTATTTTGATTGTCTGATATAAGAACATAATGCTGATTGAGTGGCGCAGAGCCAAGATCCTAATATCAGCGGCACATAATTAATTAGACAATGCTGGATTATTATTTCCCATCAATATAAATCCTCCTTAAATATGTTCATATACTTTCACTACATTTGAATCAAAACAAGTTCTTTTTCTTACTTCTAGGTTTTGATATACCACTGAAGTTATGCTTTGTCAATCTCCCTCTCCTCGTCAACAAGGCTTCTGCTTACTTTGAATATAATGATATGTATTTCTTGTTCTTGCGTCGACTTTCTTTTCTAAGAATCGCGGTTGCGATATCGTTGAAGACTAATGTTTCTGCAAGGACATTAATGGTCAGGATGATGATGAGTTGATCGTATGAATCTGGTAAACTTTGAAGCAGAATCTCTGCACGTTCAACTTCTGTTATTTTATGGCATAAAGAAGTGAGTTGCGCAAATAAAGTATTTAATACGTTGATATGATCGATTACTACCGTGGATTCCGTCATTCGAAGATTGTAAAGCCTTCTCTTTAAAAAAATCTTTTTGTGGAATGACTTGTCCTCGTACAAATTTATTAGAGTATCCCAAATATCTTTTGCAGTTTCCTTTTGAGCAATTCTTAATAATACTCTATCTGTCAGAGCCAAATTCTTTCGGCCTATCTCCAATAGCTGCCAAACAATTATCCTTTCGTAAAATTGCTTGTATCTTCATTTTCCACACCATGAAATTGATTCCATCAAACTTTTCTATCTCGAACTTTGCTGCCATTCTGATAATTTGATAGACAAAAAAATAATTGCCTCAACAAATGACAGATTCCAAAAACTCTTTTATGATGTGAAATATCAGTCAAAGTTACAACTACATAACATCAAATAACATCAAATTTTAAGAGAGTTTATAAACAAGGCTAATTACACTTTGTTGACATTAGGTGTGACAACATGACAATATAAAAATAAAGATAAAAAAATGAACTCCACGGATTTACGTAAAAAACCTATAAAAATTGTTGAGATAAAAAAACACGGGCAATACGAAAAAATTTACTACAAGAATCTTCTACCTTAATACATCCCTTGAAAATAATAATAATAAAAAAACTACCTCACAATATATCGAAACAAGCTTCTCAATATTCCAGGATGAACCGAATGAGAAATTTTGGAATGAGAAAGAAATAAGAAAAAAAAGGAGATTTTTATAGATGCATTTCTCAAATGTGAACTCATGGGATGAGAAGAAAATTTTGCAGCTTCCATAATTTTTAGTCAAAAAGAGCTGCCGAAATCATTGACATCACTAGCCACCCAACAAAATGACCTCCCACAATTAAGGCATGCCTCTGCCCATGTCATTGAATATGACAGCCAATCCACGGCGTTGGTTGTCCTAACTGGACCTTAGCAATATCATATCTAAAAGTTGTGCTAAAAAGAAGAACCTAAATTACCCGAACAAGTGCAGGCGATTGATGATTTTGGATATTTGGGATCCTTTTTTCTCTTGATGCGTCTATCAATCTTTATTCCCCTAAGCCACGCGAATGAAATTTTACCACTTGAATTAATTTCTTGAATTCCATGTGGTTTGAGTTTGGATCGATGATTTGATTCGAGAAATGATTTTAAGGATGAATTTCAGACGATATAAAAATTGGATTTAATTGAAGTTCATTTAAAAATGTTTTAGTAGAGCTTAAATGAATCCACTTTAATTTAATTTCATTCAAACAAGTAAAAAGTCTCAAGTCGTGTTCTCAAGTCCATCGACCCAGATGCAGCAAAGATGCGAAAACATCGGTTACCTCGACATTGTTCTTGGATCCACTTTGAGATGGCTTCAGGTGACGGAGATTGTTCTTGAAATCAGAGTGCTGGATCGAAACAAGACTCCGGAATTGGCTAATTAAATGGGCATGTTTCTTTTGCTTAGGCGATGTGTTTTGCCGGAGACTAAGCAGCTTTTGGAGCTTTATAGGAAGATGCAAGATTTTATAAAAGCTGGTTCTAAGTGGAATTGATATTGTTTGTGATTGACAAGTTATATGGCTTAAATTCTTGTCTACTATTTTCCTTCGTGATGGAATCTAATTAAAAAAAGAAGCCATTTCAGGCCATTGGCCGACAAAACGGGGACACAAGAAAAAATAACTAAATGTGTTTGAAAGGAACTGAGTTTCGAAGTTTCATCCATGATAAGTTGACATAATTGAAAATTTTGATTGACTTTTGTATAATATGTTATTTAGTTTCAATTTTAACTTTCTATATTTTGAATTTTGCCATTTTTTGTATTTTTTGGCTGGATTGATGATGTGATATAATAGAAGTAAGCGTGACATCGACATCAAGTCATATTTAAAAAAAAACTAAAAATTGCAAAATAAAAATTATAATGATAGTCGGCTAAAGTTGAAAATTAATAATATAGAAGACCAAAATATAAAAAAAGCAAATATATAACATCAAAATTACAAAATTTCTTTATATAAATAATATATTTCTTATCGTTACTTTTGCTTGTTTGCGTTGGCGGATTTAGTATCTGTCTAGAATGGCGATATTTAAAATGCAAAATCAATTAGAAGGGTTTTACGTATGTATAATGATAGGCATTCCCTCTCTAGCTTATACTGTTGGGAAGAAACTCTATTGTAGAAAATGAAGTTGAAACAAGAAAAATAGGTCTCACGAGTCGTATTTTGTGAGACGAATTTCTTATTTGAGTCATCCATGAAAAAATATTACTTTTTATCCTAAAAGTATTACTTTTTATTGTGAATACCGGTAGGGTTGACTCGTCTCACGAACAGATAAAGATTCGTGAGACCGTCTCACAAGAGATCTACTCATATAAGATTGATATCGGGTTCTCAAATGCAAATAACTTGTAGGAATTTTCCAAGCCTTATGTGTAAAACCCAAGATTTGTTAACTCGTGATAGTACTTTGTAATTTAAAGTTGTACTAGGATATTGTTATTTATCTCATTATTTTATTTAAGATTGTCAAGTCTATCTAAAGTTATGTGAGATAATTATATCGTGTGTACAATATCTATGGAGCTCGAAATTTAAGATGATATTATATATATATTTTGAAATTGTGATAAAAAAATAGACCGTGATCCGAGAAATTAAATAAGGATATATTGGATACAAGAGGTAAATTTTTAGACATATATTCGAATTTGGGAAGAAAATATCAGATAAAGGTATAAGATTTGAGATAATATTGATATACCTGAATCAAGATAAAAAAAGGATAATATAATCTAGGAATTTCTAAATTTTCAAGTTTTATTTATAATTTTCGAAATTATATAGATAGGGAAAAGTCTACATAATAAACAAATACAAATAGGGGAAATTCAAAAGTTTGCCTATAGGAAAAATCAAGAGTCCTATTTTTTGGATAAATTATCATTAAATTCGAAATTAGATAGGGAACATTTTGGTATTTAAGGGGAAGAATTTAATTGTACTGTAAAATAAAAGATCTACCAGATGCTAGAAATTAGACATAGAATTCGAAATTTCAGACCTGGACAGAGATTATTTTCGAAATTATCCAAATAGATGAATATATAATTTCGAAATTATCCAATAAAATGGATAAAGAATGAGAAATCATTCTAAGTTTAAAGTTTGATTCAAAAGTTCAAACGCGACGATAATACACGATCACGATAGCAGTTAGCCCCTACAAATAGGAGGACCATTCAATTCAAAAATCACACCTAAATTTCACTCCATATTTTGAAATTCTCTCTAGCTCTCTCTAAGAATTTTTGAGCATTTGCTCTCCCAAGTTCTGCCAATCGTCGAGACTTTGCTCTCCCAAGTTCTGCCAAGTGTCGAAGCCCTGCTGCAGTCCAGATCCAGAAGTAGAATTCGAAAATCCCAGTGCACAAGAACCCTTCAACGTTTTTTTCCACCAGATCTGAAGTAAGCGGGCTTGTTTTAAAAGTTAAATTTTCGGTTATGCAATTTTCGTTTTTGCGAAAATTCGGTCGAGTGCAATTCTTCTTCTACCCCCTTCTTGATGCGATTATCGTATGTTTTATGTGTTGGCAGTGTGAGGATTCAACTGGATATTGGTGAGAATCCCAATATGATATGTTTATAGCCTTTACACGTGAGATTGTAACCGTTATGCGGACTCGCCCCCTTAGAGGAGTAAAAATTAGGAACTGATATCAATAAACTATGAAAAATAGAGGAATTTTAGTGCCTAGTCAAAGTTATGCTTGTGTTGATGATATGAATCATGTTGTGCATGGTTTGTGTTTTCGAAATCATTATAAATTATTATGTATGTGCTCGAATGGCCCCTAATTGTCGAGTGACGATCATATCACTCATATGTTACTCTTCTTTCCCAGATAAGCCGGATAACATATAGAGGAAGAAGAACGGGACCGGTTTTTTGGAACTTTTTGGGGCCATAAATGTAATTATAAATGTTTATATGTCATCAATTAAATAAGTCATAAACTTATGTGGTCTAATTTAGAATAAGAATTGACTTGAGGATTTAAATATAATGATATTATTGTGTGGATACCATATATAATATTTCTGGTTTGTTGAGGGGCCAAATTAGAAATAATAAAACTTGTTTAATTATAAATAATGGTTGTGTTCCCAATCTGCATATAACGTTTAAAGTTTTGTATCCCATCTACAAAACTCTCTGGCTTAAAGGAAATCTGCAGATTGAAGATCATCACCGAAAATTGACTGCAAATTTCATGGATTTGGGTACGCTTTCGCAATTATGATTATTATATATGTTGCTTCTTGAGAATTGAATAGTATTTGGGGATTGTGTGTTATGAAATGAAATCCAATTGATTTCTTCACGGTTTTGGGGCTGGTGCTGGACGAAATTATTTAGCTCCATGTTTCATTTTTTTCCCAGTTGTAAATGCTTCCGCTCAGTTTTATCGCTTTCGAGAATTTTCGTTGTGAAGACAATTTTACCTTTGATTATGAGTTATAAACTGATTTTTAGTTTATACTGTACTACGAGACTTATTGTTTTCGATTGTGTGTTTGTAAAACAATGTCGATGTCGATAACTCCGATCCCGGGACGTGACATTATGTTTACTTTATATAGCAAAAATGAAAAATGATACAGAACTTGAAGAATGTATTTTTCAGAAATGTGAGAATTGTTGGTTGTGATGCCATTGATGTTGTTTGGTAAAGAATTTCAAAGTGCCATATATTATTTATAGATCTTGAAACACCTTTTCAGCACAGCTTTTCGATCAAAATATAACTAACACAACACTTGAAACTGGTCGCAATTTAAAAATTAGAATAACAGAAAGAAATAAAAAAACAAAATAGCCAAAAACCGAAGAGACACATCATCTTGTTATTGATGTTATCTTTTTTACTATTCTATTTTCTTCTTTCTTTTTGCTTTTTCTCTTTACTCTGCTATCTTTTATCATTCGCTTTTTATTTGTAATTTTGAACAAATTCCAACATATACCCCTTAAATTTAACTTTAACTTAAACACAATTCTTTAATTAACTAAACGAAAATTGGACTAATGAATTAACTTGAAGGTCAAATAAAATAATTTACCAAACACGATATAAATAATATAAATTAAATTAATAAACAAACAATTGTTGGGATCTTGGTTCATCTACTGTTGAATCTCTTCTAACGATTGAATTTCAATTATTAAGTCATGCTTTTGACGGAATTCTATAGTCTATCAATATATTCTGTCGAGCTATATTGATCTAATTAACAAAATGCAGTAATTAAGTGTCCTTGTGTTATTTAACAATTGCAATCGCATTAACGAACCGTGGAATCTTCTAGCTTTCAACCTATTGGACTATGATTATCAATATGAATCCAACCTCATATGTCTATGCAAGTTGTAGATCCATAAATTATGTTATTATATCATGTTATAAAATCTTCTCTCGGTTTTAATTATAACACATAAAATCCATTCCTAGTTGATCAAACTCCAAAGCTGCAAGAAAAATCAATAACACAATCAAGTATACTTAAACAAATTTCAATCTTCAAAAAGAATTCACGACATAAATGTTTGGGGATATGGTCCCCTTAATACAATTTCAGGAGATGGATCATTTTCACTTTTATTATTCCCGCGTGTCATTTTTCCCAAAAGAGATTAATCATCAAGAAGCACATTATTGATATCCTTTTCTCCAAAATATTTTTCATCAATTGCTCAGATAATGTCTGCTTGGTTATCATATCGTCCTTTGTAAAAAAATCACTCATCAAAATCGAGTTACAATCTGACCTGCTATTTGTTAGATTTTGCGTTACGACAATGGAGGAATTTTGATGAGTGATTTAGTATTATTAAAAGATTTTGCGTTACGACAATGGAGGAATTTTGTATTATTATGCATGCCACTATCCCCACATATCAATAAAGGAAAAGGCAAAAGTGACAATGATTATATATGTTGTGAAAAAGTAAAAATTTATGGTAAAAAGTAAAAATCTCAAACTCTCAAAATTTACCAAACTACACACTTTATAATATTTTTCTCTCTACTCAATTGTGATTTTCTTCACAAATGAGAGATCTATTTATAGGAAATCTTTACAAATAATCCAAAAATAAAATACATCATTACTAGGAAAAACCCATTGGGATAAAAACCATAGTAAGGGAAAAAGAGTGCAGTCACGTAAACTCCCCCTCATGTTGACACGAACAATTCTTCACAAATTTCGTAGATTGCGCATCCCAATATTATATATGTGCTTTCTGAATATTGACGTAGGAAGTGCCTTTGTGAAGAGATCTGATGAGTTTTCACTTGATTGAATGTGACGAACATCAATACATTTATTCTTCTCTAGCTCCTTAGTGAATGCGAAGAACTTAGGAGGAATATGTTTAGTTCTGTCGCTTTTTATGTATCCTTCTTTCATTTGAGCAACACATGCAGCATTATCTTCATATAGTATCACAGGCTTCTCATCAGATGATAATCCGCATGAAATTTGGATATGTTGGGTCATTGATTTTAACCACACACATTCACGACTTGCTTCATGTAGTGCAATAATCTCGGCATGATTTGATGAAGTTGTTACGAGCGTTTGTTTCTGAGAACGCCAAGATATTGCAGTGCCTCCACGAGTAAATACATATCCAGTTTGGGAACGTGCCTTGTGTGGATCAGATAAGTATCCTGCATCAGCATAACCAATTATACTTGGATTAGCATCTTTTGAATACAAAAGTCCTAAGTCTGTCGTTCCTCGTAGATAACGGAATATATGTTTAATTCCGTTCCAGTGTCTCTTTGTTGGATATGTGCTAAATCTTGCCAACAGATTCACGGCAAAAGATATATCAGGCCTTGTACAATTTGTAAGGTACATAAGGGCACCGATGACACTTAGATATGGTACTTCTGGACCAAGAATATCTTCATCATCTTCACATGGACGAAATGGATCATTTTCTATGTTTAATGATCTAACAACCATTGGAGTACTTAAAGGATTTGCTTTATCCATATTAAAACGTTTAAGGATCTTTTCTGTATAATTTGTCTGGTGAACAAACATTCCACATTCTTTTTGTTCAATTTGTAAACCCAGACAATACTTGGTTTTTCCAAGATCCTTCATTTCAAATTCTTCCTTCAAGTATGACACAACTTCTTGAATTTCTTTATTCGTTCTAATGATGTTTAAATCATCAACAAATACAGCAATAATTACGCATCCGGATGTTGTTTTCTTAATGAAAACACAAGGGCATATTGAATTATTTACATATCCCTTTTTCATCAAGTGATCACTTAGTCGATTATACCACATTCGACCTGATTGCTTTAACCCATATAATGATCTTTGTAATTTCACAGAATAACATTCCCTGGGTTTTGAACTTTGTGCTTCAGGCATCTTAAATCCTTCAGGGATTTTCATATATATATTACTATCAAGTGATCCATATAAGTAAGCTGTAACAACATCCATAAGACGCATTTCTAAATTTTCAGATACCGCCAAGCTAATCAAATACCGAAACGTAATTGCATCCATCACAGGAGAATACGTTTCTTCATAATCAATTCCAGGCCTTTGAGAAAAACCTTGTGCAACAAGTCGAGCTTTATATCTTACTATTTCATTTTTCTCATTTCGCTTTCGAATAAAAACCCATTTGTATCCAACAGGTTTTACACCTTCAGGTGTAAGGACTATAGGTCCAAAAACATTACGTTTATTTAGCGAATTTAATTCAACCTGGATGGCATCTTTCCATTTTATCCAATCCTGCCGATTTTTACATTCACCAAAAGATTTTGGTTCATGATCTTCGTTATCATTTATGATGTCGATTGCCACATTATAAGAAAATATATCATCAATTTCATCTATATCTTTTCGGTTCCATATTTTTCCAGTATTAATATAATTGATAGAGATTTCATAATTCTCGTCAGTTTGTGGTTCTGACAGAACATTTTCATCATCATGTGTTTCTTCAGGAACACCATTCTCTATTTTGTGATCATCATGTGTTTCTTCAGAAACGTCATTCTTTATTTTGTGATCATCGTGTTTCTCTATGAATTTTCTTTTTCGAGGATTTTTATCCTTGGAACCGACTGGCCTTCCACGCTTCAGGCGTTTAATGACATCATGAGTATCTTCCATTTGTTTATTTGGAATTTCAATTCGAGCAGGGGCATTTGCAGCATGTATATATGATTTAGTTACCCCTTTTGTGTCTGCAAATGCATCTGGTATTTGATTTGCTATTCTTTGCAAGTGTACAATTTGTTGTACATCTTTTTCACATTGTTTTGTTCTTGGATCCAGATGTAACAATGATGATACATACCATGTAATTTCCTTTTCGGTATGTTTCTGTTCTCCCCCTAACATTGGGAAGATTTCCTCATTAAAATGACAATCAGCAAAACGTGCTGTGAACACGTCGCCTGTCTGAGGTTCAATATATCGAATGATTGATGGACTATCATAACCGATATAAATTCCAACCTTTCTTTGAGGTCCCATTTTCTTTCGTTGCGGTGGTGCAATAGGCACATACACCATACATCCAAAAATTCTCAGATGAGAAATGTCTGGTTCTTTACCAAATGCAAGCTGCAATGGGGAGTATTTATGATATACACTTGGTCTGATGCGAATTAATGAAGCAGCGTGTAAAATTGCATGTCCCCATATAGAAATAGGGAGCTTTGTTTTCATAATCATTGGTCTAGCAATCATTTGCAGACGTTTAATCAATGATTCAGCCAATCCATTCTGTGTATGTACATGAGCAACAGGATGCTCAACAATGATTCCCATAGACATACAATAATCATTGAAAGTTTGGGAAGTAAATTCACCAGCATTATCAAGTCTAATTTTCTTGATTGTATAATCGAGAAATTGATTCCTCAATTTTATTATTTGAGCAAGTAATCTTGCAAATGCAACATTTCGAGTTGATAATAAACATACATGTGACCATCTGCTGGAGGCATCAATCAATACCATAAAGTATCTGAATGGTCCACATGGTGGATGGATTGGTCCACAAATATCACCCTGAATACGTTCAAGAAACATTGGTGATTCAGTTTGGATTTTGACTGGTGATGGTCTTATAATAAGTTTTCCAAGAGAACATGCTTTACATTGAAACTTATTATTCTGAAAGATCTTCTGGTCTTTCAGTGGATGACCATGTGTATTTTCTATAATTCTTCGCATCATTGTTGAACCAGGATGTCCCAATCGATCATGCCAATTGGTTAATATCGAAGAATTATCAACTACCATGTTTGATTCAATGGGACTTATATGTGTATAATGCAATCCAGTAGGGAGCATTGGTAGTTTTTCAATCACATATTTCTTTCCTGATTTATATGTGATAAGACACATATATTTCTCATTCCCTTCATTCATTGTTTGAGTATCATACCCATGGGAATATATATCATTAAAACTCAACAAATTTCTTTTCGATTGTGGTGAATATAAAGCATCATTGATAAAAAATTTTGTACCATTAGGTAACAAAAATTGTGCTTTACCACATCCTTTAATCAAGTCTACAGGACCTGATATTGTATTCACCGTTGTTTTTGTTGGTTTTAGTTCCAAGAAATATCTTTTATCTCGGAGGATAGTGTGCGTTGTACCACTATCGGGTATGCAAACTTCAGCTTTGCTCATAGCATTTTCCATATTTGAACTTCAAAAAAAAATATGCAATGAAATAAATTACTTGCAATATATATTTAAATATAACACAAATCATAATTATACAATAAAACATTATTCTATGAATACATGAAAAATAGATTATTGTACATTTATATTCTACCATTATATTGTTCATTTTCAGAGAAATCGTTGAGAAAATCTGCAGCATCAATATTGTTCATTTCTATCCCACCAACATATTGATCATTTCCAGAGAAATCATTCATAAAATCACCAGCATCAAAATGAGTTGAATCACTCAAACGGTCACTGCGTTCAGTGCAGTTGGTCTCCTTTTCTTTCCCCTTTAATGATTCTTTATAAAGTTTACAAAGGTGCTCAGGGGCTCGACAAACTTTGGACCAATGTCCTGGAGTACCACATCTGTAACAAGAACTTTCATATCTTTTTGAGTGCTTCTCATTAACACTTGTATTCTCATGATGCCTTTTCTGTGGATGGTTTGGGACGTTCTTTTGAGATGAGTTATAAAAATAACTATCTCGATTATTTTCAAAACCACGGCCTTGACCACGACCACGGCCAATTCCACGTCCACGTCCACGTCCGCGTCCACGACCTCGACCTCGACCAAAACCTTGTCTTTGAATTTGATTTTGGTTTTCAGGTTTAAATTCATTTTTATTTACAGCATTTACTTCTGGAAATGCTGTTGATCCAGTGGGTCGGGACTGATGATTTCTCATTAATAGCTCGTTGTTTTTTTCCGCCACAAGAAGACAGGCGATGAGTTCAGAATATCTCGCGAATCCACGTACTCTATATTGTTGCTGTAGAGTAATATTTGATGCATGAAACGTGGAAAATGTTTTTTCAAGCATCTCAGATTCTGTGACCTCATGTCCACAAAATTTTAATTGCGAGATTATTCTATACATCGCCGAATTGTAATCACTGACTTTTTTAAAGTCTTGGAATCTCAATGTATTCCATTCATCCCGGGCGGTCGGAAGTATAACTTCTCTTATATGTTCGAATCTTTCTTTTAATCCCTTCCACAAAGCCATGGGATTTTTTTCAGTCAGATATTCACATTTCAATCCATCGTCGAGATGTCGACGCAAAAATATCATGGCTCTTGCCTTTTCTTGTGACGTGCATATGCCATTTTCTTTAATGGTCTCGCTTAGACCCAATGACTCAAGATGCATTTCTACATCTAGAGTCCATGGCATATAATTCTTTCCCGTGATGTCGAGCGCAACAAATTCGAGCTTTGTTAAATTTGACATGGTGGTACTAAAAAAATTACGATGCATTTTATTAGTTAATAATTATTGCAATACAAAGTAACGGATAAACAACAAGTACAAGTATTTGTAAAAATAAAGAAAACGCACGAGGAGGATATTCTCCGATAAATACAAGACTCGTGAGTATGACAACCAAAATAATTAAAAATATCATTGAGAAAGCCTTCTTTTTTCTTCGAAAAATTTGATGATGAATAATTTTTAGAGAAGAAGAGAAAGTTGGAGTGATGGAATGTGTTTGTGAGATCATATTTATAGGGCAAAAACTAGCCGTTTTTTACCATTTATGACCGTTGGGGTACAAAAAAATAAAGGTATGTATTTGTATAATTTTATGGTAATAATATGATATATATAATATTAGACATGTTTAAATAATTATGTATATCATATCATAATATTATAATGAGTGTCATAATTTATTTTGTTTAAAAACCTTATAGGCTTTTATACTTGTCGTATCCCTTACCGGGAGTGTGGGATGTCGTCTTAACATCCTCCCAGGATTTATAACAAGTTTATGAAAAATTTATTTTTATTATTTCTAATAATAACATTATATTGTATATTAAATAAATACACAATAAATAAATAACGGTAAAATAAATATAATTATTTTTGTTACCTTTTTCTTCTGTTTGGAGCTTGAAAAAGTATGTAGGACTTTTAGAGCTTCGTGCTGATAACGTGTTGTGAAAAAGTAAAAATTTATGGTAAAAAGTAAAAATCTCAAACTCTCAAAATTTACCAAACTACACACTTTATAATATTTTTCTCTCTAATCAATTGTGATTTTCTTCACAAATGAGAGATCTATTTATAGGAAATTTTTACAAATAATCCAAAAATAAAATACATCATTACCTACATCATCACACACTAATTTTCAATATTTACAACTCTTATTTTCAACATTCAAATATTCAACATTCAAATATTCAATACTCACATTTTAAATATATTTTTCAACAATATATAAAATTTACATAGATAATATACATATTAAAAAAAAATATTTTCTGGGAAAGGCCGGATTTATCTTTTAGCGCTTTTGTGCATATTCTGGAATATTGGGAATCATAAAACGTGTTTAATCATCGTTAATTATTTGACATTTTTGTTTGGATTTGATTGGATTTAAAGTAATTAAGAATGGATTAAAAAAATAATAGTAATTAAGATTAGGTCCCGTACTTAAATACAACATATAGGACCAAAGTTTTTAAATAAAACTTTTTAACAAAAAGGTATTCATTAATCACAATGATTAGTGGATTCCATGGAATGTCTATAATTTAAGCTCACAAGATATATTATGAATTTTATTTAATGATTAAATAGAATACTAAAGAATATAATATATCTAAAAAATTATCAAGTTTATAAGCCGCATTTTTGTCACTACAAAGCTACAATTTAGAGGTTTTCTTAGCTCGGTCCTTGTTGTTTTACCTGTCAAAATGATGTTTATATTCAGGGTCAATCTTGGTTCGATTTCAGATAAAAATTCGAATCACATCATATTTGATAGGTTTACAGAATTTAAAACCAAATCATATATATATATATATTTTATCAACAAACCAAACCATGTATTTTGGTTTGGTATGGTTTGGATGACTAATTTTAATTTTTGAGTTTTATAGTGAACTAGTACATGAGATATTGCACATTGAAAAAAGTAACAATTGAGATTTGATAGAAATTGAGTGATCATTTATTTGACTGTGGAATAAAATAATTATAAGTAAAAATCATACATTAAAACACTTATGCATGTTAGAATTTTGAAACTTATAAAAACCTAAACTTTTAGGATTGTAATTATGTATATTTGACTGAAACTACAATAAATAAATTTTCAATGTACGTAGTTGGACAATTACAAAGATCACTAATAATAGAATATTAATAAAAAAACAAACAAATTTTTTTAGATCCAAGAAAAATGACACTACATTAACAAACATCATCACATAATTTTCTATATTCATGTAATCGGTTTGAATCGCTTTGATTTATTTTTTTGAGTATGTTTCTTATAAGACGTTCTCACAAATTTATATACGCAATATGAGTCGATCTGATCCATAATTACTCTTAAAAAATAATAATTTTTCATGAATTAATTTATATTGGAGATCCGTCTCACTAAATTGACTAGTGAGACAGTATCACATACGTTTTTTTTTGTATTTTTTTAATCTAAAACTTGAATCAACTAACTTTACATTTTGGTTGATTTTAAAATCAGCCCAAACCATAATTTTCTGAATATCGAACCAAACTGTGTCTAGAATTCGACCGTCTATGAGGCTATCTCTAATGCTCCATGTTGGTACGTCTAAATTCTAAAATATGGTCCGATTATTCCAAAACAAGAAAGCAGCGGGAATAGATTCTTGGCAAGTTGTTTGATAAATACAAAAGTGCATGAAAAATTATAATGGCCATTTGTCACCGAAATTTATAATGATGGATCATCCTTGGAATCTTATTTTTTAAATAAATATATAATGTATTTTTATTAATATCAGGATACTTCATTGTGTACTGACTTGTGAATTACTAAGTTGAGTAGATATGTTGTGAGACAATATCACGAATTTTCATTTGTGATACAGATCAACTTTGTCTATATTTACAATAAAAAATAATATTATTGACATAAAAAACAATATTTTTTCATGAGTGACCCAAATAAAAGATCTGTCGTACAAAATTGACTCATAAGACCGTCCTCACATGAGTTTTTTTGTTACTACTTAGAACACCCGTTTAAGCCAACCGCTTGCTATTGTACTTCTTCGAGGGAAGTAAAAATGTAGACTCCATACATTCCAAATGGACAATAATTTATGGGTAAAATTATAATTTTGATATTATACATTTGTCAATCTAAAAATTGCAAAAATACAAACATACATGCGTAGAAAAATGCTTTGTTAAAAAAAAAACTAAAAAACTCAAACGATTAAAATTGTTGAATAAATCTCAGCATTTAATTCAAATAAAAAATATATGACATTGTTTAAAAAAACAAATTTATTATACATCTCTTTGCGTTGTGGGTTGGAATACTATAAGTTTCTTTTAGTTGGTTGGGCCTGAGAATTAATTATAGATGTTAGGGCTCAATAACCTTGGCCGGTCAACTTCGTGACAATTTTTTTTAAAAAAAGGTCATGTTAATGGAATATGATGCTTGATTTTTTTTAAAAAAATAAAAATGAAAATAAATCTTTCATGCAATTGTATCAAAATAAATAAATAAAACTATTGATAAATATACGATAAAATACAACATAAGTATGAAATGTTTCTAATTGTTTAAAGATTTGTTTTAAGGACATCTTTTATTAAACTCATTGGTGTTTTGTTATTATGGGTGTCAAGATGGATTCGGGTCGGGTCTGATGCATGATAACATTAAAAAACTGCTCAACGCGAGTCCTAACTCGAACGAACCCGAAAACTCCCAACCACAACCCGATTTTTTAAATTAATTAAATAAAAATTTATAAAAATAATTTTTAATTTATACTCATAATAACAAAATCTCTCATATATAATTTAAATTTGTATAAAATTGAAAATATATTTACTAAATATTGTTTAAAAATAAAAAAAATACAAAATAAACAATAATTTTTTTTAAACATACAATATATAAAAGTGTAAGCAATACTTATTAATTATATATATATTTTTAAAAAAGTTGAAAATTTTCAGGTCAACCGAACCCGATCCGATTATTTTTTGGGCCAGATATCAGGTTCAACTCGATCTAACTCGAACCCGAAAACTCCCAACGCAATACTGATTTTATCGCGCAGAATTGGGTCGGTGGACGAGTCAGGTCTTTTGACACCATGTTTGTTAATTCATATACAATTGTGGTTGATTAATTTATTACATTCATGGTTTGTGTGTTTTTTTGTTGTCTAATATTTTGTATATCTATATTGGTAATTCTGGATGTATAGGGGAAATATTAAACTACATACAATTTTTTCTTATAAAGTACAAGGAACAAAAATGGAAGGCCCAAATTTATAAGGTTTTGAATGCGAGAATGTGGAAATATATTAAAGCAGAATTTCGAAATATTCATATTAAGCTAACAACAACCTGTTGCATGCACCTCATATTTTTATTAAACCAATTGGTTGGACCGTAGGTGCGAGGGAAAGGGGCCGGAGAAACTTTCTAGTTATGAATCGGGAAAGATTAGAAGCAGGGGAAAGCAGCTTGGAGAAAGATTTAACATCTAAACTCGACCAAAAAACATCATATGTTGGTTTAAGTATGCAACATCCAATGACAAATTAAAGCAAAAAAAAATCCAACTTGAAAGGAAGATTACTATAAGATACATAGAAACAAGGGCTAACAGATCGAGGGTTGCATGAACTTGCTGAAATAATCCAAGTAAAACCAAACCAGTTAGGAAGAGTTTAGGATCCAAGTTTAGGTGCTATAAAACTTACCACTCGCCTCTGCACTTCGTGATGCTGCGGTAGGGGGAACATTTTGGAACAAAGGAGAAGCTATATTTGAAGAGAAAGGAAAAATGAAGTTTCAACCACAGAAATTAAAGATGGGATGAAAATTAAGCATGCCTGAAAAGTGTGTAAGATCCTTTGGCCTGAAAAGAAGATACAAACCCATTATGCAGAATATTAGAATAGTTGTCATAGTTGTTACACGCTTTTGTATTAGGGAAATACGCTTTTTCCTTCTTCTTGTCCATTTACTATAAATAGGACATTGCCGTTGTATTTTTGTGGTAAGTTCATCAATATATTGGTTTGAGTTTTGTGGACTTCATCTCTCGTTCATGGAGATTCATTCGCTAATATGGTATCAGAGCAATAATTCGCAGTAATTCCGCTTCTCTTCCATGGCGAGAGGTGCTCCGAACTCAAATGTACAAGGTTCCACCACCAATCAAGGCCAGGGCCAAAGAATCGCATCCGAAGATTCTGGCAGCCTCTTCTACCTGCAGAATGGTGATCATCCTGGTCTTGTTCTGGTGTCTCACCCTCATCTCAGGTAACAATTACAACACTTGAAGTCGTGCGATGACTATGGCATTGACGGCGAAAAACAAATTGAGTTTCGTCGATGGAACCTCTGTTCGTCCTCCAATTGGGGATTTTTTGTATGGTGCTTGGATCCGCTGTAATAGCATGGTTATTTCCTGGATCCTTAATTCGGTTTCCCGTGAAATTGCATATAGCTTAATGTACATAGATACTGCGCATGAAATTTGGATTGATTTGCGTGATCGTTTTCATCATAGTAATGCTCCACGTATATTTCAGATTAAGAAACTCTTGAATGGTTTACAACAAGGATCGATGGATATCAGTGGGTATTATACTCGTATGAGAACTCTTTGGGACGAATTAAGGGATTTCCAGCCAATTTCTGTAAGTACGTGTGGCTCAATGAAAGAATGGATGAACTATCAAAATCAGGATTGTGTTTTACAATTTCTGATGGGATTAAATGATTCCTATGCTCAAATCTGAGCTCAATTCTAATGATGGATCCACTTCCAGTCATGTCTAAGATTTTTTCACTTGTAGTACAGGAGGAAAGACAGCGATCAATCCATAAAGAAGCTTATGGTGGTTCTGTCTCTGCTAATCCACAGTCCTCTATGCACCAATCTCTTGCTGCAGCTTTTGTTAAAGGATCTCCACATGGTAAAAGCAATAAAAATGATAAACAACTGATTTGTTCCTACTATCACTATCCAGGACACACAGCTGACAAGTGCTATCAACTCCATGGATATCCACCCAGTCATCCCAAATACAAGCTGAAGCAAAGTGAAGATAATCGCAGCCGAGCTAATCAAGTTCGAGCTTCAACTTCTGCCTGTAATGACATTGTTCCAGTGTGTCATTCCAGTGACAAAGGCTCAAATGGTTTGAGTGATTCACTTAGTCCTGAGCATTGCAAGCAACTCATTGCCTTTCTTAGTTCTCAACTCCAACTTGGCTATGGCTCCAATTCAGTTGCACAACAGCATGAGTCTTCTGTTTCTTGTTTCAGTGGTATAAATCCTTTATCCTTTGCCTTTACTTCAATTCTGAATTGTGATTGGGTGTTGGACACTGGAGCAACACACCATATTTGTTGTTCTCTATCACTTTTCTCTTCATATGCATCTCTTGCTTCCACTATCACATTGCCGAATAATTCCACTGCACCAGCCACACATATTGGTTCAGTTCATTTGTCTTGTGATCTTGTTCTGGAAAATGTTTTATTCGTTCCTCAATTTCACTTCAACTTGTTATCAATTATTTCACTCACAACTAATCTCCCTTGCTCAGTCTCTTTCTCTTTCTGACTCTTGTCAAATTCAGGCACTCAACGAGAACAAGATGATTGGGATGGGTAGACGAGTTGGCAATCTCTATGTGTTGACCAACTCCAGCCTGGTATCACAAGTTTTTCCACCATTATCTACTGTTTGTAGTGCTTCCTTAACCCAATGTAAACTTTGGCATTTTAGAATGGGTCATCCATCTTTTTCCAGATTGTCTGTCATAAACAATGATTTAGTTCTTGGATCCTTATGTCCCGCAAAGGAGTTTGACTGTCATGTTTGTCCATTGTCTAAGCAGAAACGTTTATCCTTTATTTCAAACAATTCAGTCAGTGCAAATTTGTGTGATCTCATACATCTTGATATTTGGGGGCCATTTTCCACTTTAAGTGTTGAAGGCTATAAGTTTTTCTCACTATTGTGGATGACCATTCGCGATTCACTTGGGTTTACTTTCTCAAGGCTAAGTCTGATGTTTCTACTATATTTCCCATTTTCTTCAAAATGATTAGCACCCAATTTGAACGCAAGATCAAGGCTGTTCGGGCAGACAATGCGCCTGAGCTAGATTTTTCTAATTTCTTTCGTAGCGAAGGCATTGTTTCCCAACATTCGTGTGTTGAACGACCGCAACAGAATTCAGTTGTTTAAAGAAAACACCAACACATACTCAATGTGGCTCGTGCTTTATCTTTTCAGTCATGATCCCTTTAGTTTATTGGAGTGATTGTGTTCAAACTGCTGTGTATTTGATAAATCGAACTCCTTCTCCCCAACTTTCACATAAAACTCCATTTGAACTATTACATTCCAAACCCCCCTCTTATTCTCATTTGAAAGTCTTTGGTTGTTTGTGTTATGGATCTACCCTCTTGAGTCATTGTACTAAGTTTTCACCCCGTGCCATTAAGTCTGTGTTTTTGGGTTATCCATTGGGTTTTAAGGCATACAAACTCCTTAATCTTGTTACAAATGAAGTATACATTTCTCGTATGTGATTTTTCATGAGACCAGCTTTCCCTTTCACAATGAATCCTCCATTTCACATCTCGATTCCTTCTTTGACAATGTCTTACCTACACAATTTGAATCTTCTCATGTTCCTGCTCAACATGACCCGGTACATTCAACTCGATCCAATAGGATAATCAAACCTCCAAGTCATTTGAGTGATTTTCATTGTTATACCACCGTTTCCTCCTCTTTTAATTGTACTACTCACCCGATATCTTCTACTCTTGGTGATCATCGTTTGTCTCCAGCTCACAAATCCTTTGTACATACTATATCATCTATTGTCGAACCAAACACATTCTCTCAGGCCGTTGTTCAACCTGAATGGAGGCAAGCCATGTCTGAGGAATTGCGAGCTTTGGAAAGTAATGGGACTTGGTCCATTGTGTCTTTGCCACCTACCAAGCGTGTTATAGGCTGTAGGTGGGTGTATAAAGCAAAATTTTTTGCTGATGGTCGTTTGGAACGATATAAGGCAAGACTCGTAGCTAAGGGCTACACACAACAAGAGGGTATTGATTATCTTGAGACCTTCTCACCTGTCGCAAAGTTAGTAACCGTGAGAACCTTGTTAGCCTTGGCTTCCATTCATGGCTGGTTTTTAATGCAGCTTGATGTCAATAATGCATTCTTGCACGGTGACTTATCTAAAGAAGTGTATATGTCGTTGCCTCCGGGATATCAACGACAGGGGGAGCCTTTACCTACTAATGCGGTTTGCAGATTGCATAAGTCCTTGTATGGTTTGAAGCAAGCTTCTAGACAATGGTTTGCCAAATTCTCTTCCACATTACTTCGTATTGGTTTTGTTCAATCTCATGCAGATAATTCATTGTTTATTCGCAATCATGGCGATGTGTTTCTGGCTTTAGTGGTATATGTGGACGATATAGTCATCGCCACGAACAATGAGGAAGAAACCATTGATTTAAAGACATTTCTGGACAATCAGTTCAAGCTAAAAGACTTGGGCGATCTCAAGTACTTCCTTGGAATTGAAGTAGCACGTTCATCACGAGGCATCTCCATATGCCAACGGCATTATGCTCTCCAATTGCTTGCTGATACAGGACTTACTGGATGTAAGCCACGTACCACGCCGTTAGATGTAGGTTTGAAGTTCAGCGAAGAAGAGGGTGAGTTGCTCCCTGATCCTTCCGTATATAGACGTCTTGTTGGTAGACTTCTTTATCTCACTGTCACACGTCCTGACTTAGCATATTCAGTTAACAAGCTAAGTCAATTTGTTTCAAAGCCAAGAGACACACATTTACAAGCTATATATTCGGTGCTGAAATATGTTAAGGGGACAGTAGGTCAGGGCTTGTTCTACAGCTCATCATCTAATCCCAAGCTCAGTTTGTTTTCTGATTCTGATTGGGCAGCCTGTCCTGATACAAGACGCTCAATTTCAGGCTTTTGTGTCCTTTTGGGAGAGTCATTGATATATTGGAAGTCAAAGAAACAGCATATTGTTTCCAGATCATCTTCCGAAGCAGAGTATCGGTCAATGGTAAATGTAACATGCGAGGTGGTCTGGTTGCTTTCATTGCTCAATGATTTTCGAGTTTGCTGTGATACTCCAATACCTTTGTTTTGTGATAACCAGGCAGCCCTGCATATTGCTTCCAATCCTGTGTTTCATGAGCGTACTAAACACATCGAGATAGATTGCCATGTGGTACGAGAAAAGTTACAAGCTGGGATCATCAAAGTGTTATATGTGGCCTCAAGCTTGCAACTTGCTGATTTGTTCACAAAATCTCTTCTTCCCACACGGTTTCGAGAGCTCTTGTCCAAGATGGGTATTCACAATATTCATTCTCCATCTTGAGGGGGAGTATTAGAATAGTTGTCATAGTTGTTACACGCTTTTGTATTAGGGAAATACGCTTTTTCCTTCTTCTTGTCCATTTACTATAAATAGGACATTGCCGTTGTATTTTTGCGGTAAGTTCATCAATATATTGGTTTGAGTTTTGTGGACTTCATCTTTCGTTCACGGAGATTCATTCGCTAATACAGAATTTCATGATGACGATTTTTGTGTACTTAAATTGAAAAGTAGTCTAGAAATAAAGCAAGGACACTTTTTTTCCATTTACTTGGAATTAATGAACCACTTATTTTTAATCGGTTTGGTTTGGTGGTTTATTTTTATCCGAAATTTGAACAAAACCAATTTTTTCGATTTGGTTGATTATAAAACCAATTCAAACCATTATTAACTGCAAACCGATCCAAACCATTTAGTTTCAACATCAAAATAAATTGGCTACAAGCTAATACGTGTATCTAGAATCATGAGTCAACTTTTTCTTTCACTAGCAAAACACAAAAAATCAATTTGAATACCCAAAATTATGCAGTATAATATCATGGTGTTGAATTATGCAGTATAATATCAGCATTCCCGCGAGAAAACATAATTAAATTTCTGAAAATAGAAAGATATATGATAAAAATTGAAATTTTATAATATAGAGAAAGTGAAGAAGTAAATTTACAGAACGAAATTAAAAATTTTCCGTTTACATTTGGCACGAAGATGAACATTTTTCCATTATAGGGAATTAAATTAACCAAAAAAAGTGTATCCATCCAACCAAATTAAATATATTTGACTCGTGAGATTATAAATATATATTTTCTTTTGATGGAATTCTGGTAGCATGTGCCTATGATCCAAGGTAGACCCACTAAATCCTCGAATCAAGTGCTATTTTCATTTTAAAATTTAAAAATAAATAATATAATCTATTACTATTATAAATATATGACTTTCATTTCTGAATTTACTATTTTACCCTTTTATTTGTTTTATAATTTGTAATGTTCATGAGGTTTGTTAGGATCGGGAAAGAGTTTAGAGGGAGGGGGGTGAATGAACTCTTTTAAAATTTTCTCGTGTAACAGTGATTTCAACCGTTTTTAGGCGGTTGAAAACGTCTTCTCAAACGGTTGAGAATGTGAACTACTATTAAGTGCGGAAAACGGTTCACAATCTTTGATGCAGCTGAAAACACAATAACAGGCTAAAACAATGAGTAGAGACTTAGACAAAATAAGTAATTGCTGAAAGTAAAGTGACACAGGTTTGTTATGGATGTTCGGAGATTAACAGCTCCTACGTCACCCCTTCTTCCTCCTTATGAAGGATTCCACTAAAAGACTTTGGCTTTACAAACTTCTTGCAACAGCCCGGTCCAATCAGGACTTATCACTCTGCCTGTTTTGGAACTCTTAGTGATCACTTTACACTTCTGGATATTTAAGAACACTTAATTCACCAGATAACAAAACTGAATCAAATAACCAAAGGGTTAATGATATGAATGAATGGTTTTGATTTGGTAGCACGAAAATGATCCTTTAAATGATCAGATAAATTTCTCTTGAGTGCGTGCTGATTGAGCGATGGAGTATATGAACTTTTGATAGTGCTCTGAGATCTTTTTGAATAGAAAACGAGTCGTGATATTGCAGCTGAGAATCTCTATATTCTGCTTGCATATTCTTCCGTTAATATACACGATTTCTTTAACAGTCGGAAAGGACATAACAACGTTAACCTGATCCTCTGTACAGACGTGTTGCTATCGATATGTTGAGCATTAAATGATCTTTGATAGATGCATTTAATGTTCATTTTGCACAACATTGTTCTGAATTGCTTTTCTTGAGGAGTTCCTTTTAAGGAAACTGTTTTGGGCAACAGAACTATAGGTCTATGCTTGGTTTTTCTTTTTCTGGTAAAGATAATTAAATATAGATCAATCTTGGAACTGATGTAAGAATTTTTTTTAACACGGTGTAAATACTTGAATGTATTTAAGCCGGTCAGATAATGTCTTTGAGTAATAACTGGTTCTCTTTAATGACCGATTCTGATAACAGTCTGAAGTGAGCGGTTGAGACTAGCTGAGCGGTTGAACTGCTGTATATCTGATATACGAACCGCAACTGAAAACTTGTTTTTGCCATACACCAAAATTCTTGAGAATAATATTTTCTTAACAATTTCCCCCTTTTTGGTGATGACAAAACTAAGCTGTATGGCTCAGGAAACATTAAGATAAAGACCACAGTATATAAGAGTGAGAGAAAATTGTATTTCATTAAGAGAATGAAATTACAATTAACAGAATAACCGGCTGTAATTCGTAAATATGCAAGAAAATTTACATCGATCCACTGCTTTTCGCCTCATCTTCATTTTCTTTTAATTTGTGCAATTCCTTTATGACCGATATTTCAGCAACTTGAATCGCCGTTTGTCGCTTTCTTTCCCCCTTTTTGACATCACCATGTACGAGGAAGGTCATGATTTTCGCAAGCTGAGCACCTTGGGCATCGAGGCGTTGTTCCAAATTTGTCTGAAGACTGGTCATTTGCTCCGAGAGGCCAAGGCACATGTTAATATGTTTAGCGTTGTGTTGAGCTTGCTTGATCGAGAAACCAGTTTCCATGATGAGGATATCTTTGCATAGAGCTGACTTGACTGATCGAAGGTCTTCTTGAAGATCAAGTTGCTTTCGAGTGAGAACCAAAAGTGATTGATCCATAGTACTCAACTTAGTCAAAATTAGTTGTTGACGATCTGTTTCTAGATCTTCTTCTTCTTCAAATAGACCTTCGTCTGATAGTGATTTGTCTTTAGGAAGAATCGGGTCAGAGGAAGAGTGTTTCTCAAGAGTATTTGATTTTCAGGCTCATGGAGTTCAGCAGTAATGTCTTCAATGATTTTATCAATATCATCAGGGAAAGTCGAGGTTTTAGTCCTGGTAACAATTTGGTGATCAGGTTTGGTTGAAGGTGGACTTGATGGAGGAGATTGAGCAGGTAGTGGAGATGTGAACAGATCGGTGTCCTGTGCTTCTTTTGGAGAGGTCAACAATTGTGCTTGAAGAGTCGTTGAATCATCTTTGGTGGGAGAGCTTGGTGGAAAAATTGTTTGATCTTGAAAGTTGACAACCTGATCAAAATCGAATAAAAAATTTTCTGCTTCATCAGTAGAAACAAATTGAGCGGCTAAAAAATCAGGCTGAGACCATTGGGTAGAAATCTCCATGAGAGAGACAATTGGAGACTTAGATGGAATATCAGTGTCACTCAGATGGCTCTGTAATTCAGTGCTCAATAAGCCTTCAGACGTGTGTTTTTCAGATGGAGGAACGATGGTTTCTTCATCATCCGGTGGAGCTGACTGTGTAAGTACTGGTGAAGAGGGTTTTGAACCGAAAGACTTAGATGAAGAACCCTTTTTGGAAAGGATGGTTTGAAATTGTCCTGAACTCAATTTTTCATTGATTTGCATTATAGAATCAATCTTACCCTGTTCTGCAGTAGTTGGAAGTTTGAGGTCCTGACGCATCTGGGCGACTCTCATAGCAAGTCCCAAAGCATCCATCTCAAGTTGAGATATTATTGTAGAATCATCCATGGCAGTGGGGCTATTTGGATCAAAATTTTGCCTTTTCAGCTGAATAATGATTTGAAGAGTGCTTTCCTTCATTTGAAGTTCCAGAAAGGCTCGTCGATGAAGGGTGGTTTGAATATCAGCCGTGTCTGCCCATTCCAAAATGGACCGCTCAAGTTTAGCGGCTGCTTTGATTTTTCCAGATTTGAGTAGCGAATCAAAAGTTTCAGCCGTCCGATACTGAACCCACGTATCAAACATCTTGATCTTTTTCTGAACCGCCTCATTTACTCGCTCGCTTGCGAGTATTATGGCTGTATGAACAGCATTGTTTTGCGGTGGATTTTCAATTAAGACCTGCTTGCCTTTATCTGAGTATAGAATGATTGGAAGTCCAGAATAAGATGGCTGAATTTCTGGTTCTGTAATTTTAATTCCCTTCAGCTTCGTGACTACGATGGCAGGAATTGGGGCAGGAACCAATGGTGCCGAAAGATGCTTGACCAGCTTGATCTTAGCTGGATGTTTAGTTCTCTTTTTCTTAAAGACCTGAGCAACTGGAATTTTATCTGTAGACTCTTCATCAGAGCTAGTCTTTAAAACTAGCTTCCTTTTAGTTGCCTTGGCGGTCGAACCGATCTTTGAAGATTTCTTTTGTTTCACAAATTCTTCCCTGGCTTCCGCCTTGATGGAGACCAATACTTCATCTGTCGGTTGGTTCTTTTGGATAAATTTTTCTACCGATACCCAGGTGAAGAGCATAGTTTTGCCAACTTCAATCATGTCAACCGGTTGTACCCCAGCATCAATCAGCATATGGCAAATTTGTATCGCAAAGCCTTGCGATTGATTTTCTTTGTTGATCATGGCTACCAAGATTCTGAAGAGAACATCAGACCAGTTTACTCGTAATTCGGATGAGATAGTGGCCATTACAAAGAATTTCTCCAAGGTGATTTTATCAAAAGCCCCAGCCTTGGCAAGAAGTCCTTTTGCCACGATGTCAGCCAACAGGCAACATTCGATCTTTAAATCGCGCTTTGGGCATGTTGGATGAGAGATAGGAGACTCTGTGAGTGATAAATTTCTTCGCCAAAGATCAATATTCCCTACAGGTAGTGTGGAGAAGTCAGTGATGCCATCAGTGGGTAGGCTAAACAATTCAGCAAACATTTTCTGTGTGAATGTGAGTTTTTTGTTTTGAACAGAACAAATGATTTCTCCGTTCTTCATGTGGGCAGAGTCAAAGAATTCTTTTAATAATGTATCGGAGTAACTGTATCTACAACCCAGAAATGCTCGAAGCCCAGATTGTTCGATCGTTCGGAACATAGCCTTCATGGACTTGTTGGACATGGCAAAGATGGATGCGAAGTTAACCGCGACAGTATTCAGACCGATAGAGACAGCCATAGTCTTGATTTTCTGAGAGAGTTCGAATTCAAAGACCTGTAAGTTAGATGCGAGTGCGATCGAGTTGCAAAACAAGGTAAGCTTAGCGTGGTTGCAAATGTAGAGTATGTATGTGCGGTTCAATTTCTACCAAACAGTCCACGTGGAAGACTGCTAGTGGAGGGTTTTAAAATTTTTGAAAAAAATATGGACGGCGGCAAAATGAGTATTTTCGAATTTCAAAGAGATATCCATCACGTCAGACCGGAGCAGTCGAAAAGTTAGAGTAATGTTTACGAAAATGACGTGGAGGTATTGTGTCCACATACATTTTTGAACCAGATAAGTGATATGATTAGGAAGGAGCCGATTAAAGAATATATAAATCATTCTTAACTACTGTTCCCCCTAAATATATGCATAAATAATAATTTTGGAAAGTGAATCGTCGGTTGATTAACACAAAACGCTTCACATTCCCCACTGCAGTCATGATTACTTGTACTTCGGTGCTTGGTTCTTTATCTATAAATACATGCATAAGGTTAGCGATATAGTCACTTTGAAAAACACATAAGCAAATCAGATAAGAGAAATGAAGAGAGATATCAGTCCAGACTTAGCGGAGGAATTCATGAAGGCAGCAGTGGCTTCCCGCAAAGCTGAGATGGAGGGCAAGGTGTTGAAGAAGATGCTGGCCGTGTGGACGAAGGTCCAAAAACTCCAGTCCGTCCTTGAGGGCGGACTGGGGACTACCTCCCGCGAGATGGAAGCTCTGAGGAGATATCGGCGACATCTTGGCGTGGCCGATAATGCTGATATCTTTTCTGATGACGGTATTTATCTCCTCATGCTCTATAAGGAGCAGAGCACTCTGAGGAGGATTGCCATCTCAGAGGAGTTTTTACGTACCTCCACCGGATTGCTGACCAGCTGGTTGGCACTTTGGAGTGGGTACGTTGATAAGGAAATTAAGAATGTACTCCCCCACCTTGTTTGATAATGCTAATGAAATTAAGTATTTTGTATTTCCAACAGTCTCTTACCTTTTTCTTTTATTACCTGCAGAGTAAAACTGAGCAAACACAAGAAATATCCTTATTACGATAAGTCAATCAAACCAAGCATATTACGAAAATGAGAGAACTTAGCCTCAGGTAGTGGTTTTGTGAAAATATCGGCCGTCTGTTGATCCGTATGAACATATTCCAGCCGTATTTCCTTTTTCAAGACACGTTCTCGGATGAAATGATGTCTGAAATCAATGTGTTTGGTCCGAGAGTGCATGACAGGGTTGTACGTGATAGCTATTGCGCTAGTGTTATCGCAGAATATAGGAGATTCAGTAGCTTGAATTCCATAATCTTTTAATTGCTGCTGTATCCATAGCATCTGAGAGCAACAATTTCCAGCCGCTAAGTATTCAGCTTCAGCAGTTGATGTAGCGATTGACGTTTGTTTCTTGCTGGCCCATGATATCAACCGTTCACCTAAAAATTGACATGAAAATCTTGTACTCTTTCTGTCAACTTTGCATCCCGCATAGTCTGCATCTGAGTACCCTACAAGATTAAGACTTGAATCTTTGGGATACCAAAGACCCACATTAGCAGTTCATTTAAGATATTTAAGAATGCGTTTAGCTACTATAAAATGAGATTGAATAGGGTTAGCTTGAAATCGTGCACATAAACAAACCGCAAACATAATATCCGGTCGACTGGCGGTTAGGTATAGCAAAGAACCAATCAATCCTCTGTACATTTTTGTGTCAACAGAAATTCCCCCTTCATCTTTATCCAACTTAATTGATGAACTCATTAGGGTGGAAGATGGAGAGCAATTTTCCATGCCAAATTTCTTTAGCATATCTCGAGTATATTTGGCTTGATTGATAAATATACCATTTTCGGACTGCTTGACTTGCAGTCCTAAAAAGTAATTTAATTCGCCCATCATGCTCATCTTAAATTGTTCCTGCATAATCTTGGAGAATCTTTCACACATCTTAGGGTTAGTTGATCCAAAAATAATATCATCCACATATATTTGTACAAACAGTGAATGATCAATTTTTGAGAATTTAAACAAAGTTTTATCAACCGTTCCGATTGTGAAACCATGATCAAGCAAGAAATTGGTTAATGTATCATACCATGCTCTCGGGGCCTGTTTTAGTCCATATAGAGCTTTGTCAAGTTTATAAACATACTCAGGTAAGGTGTGATTAATAAAACCAGGTGGTTGTTCTACATGAACTTCTTCATTCAATAAACCATTCAAGAAAGCAGATTTAACATCCATTTGATATACTTTGAAATCTTTAAATGCTGCAAATGCTAAAAATATTCTAATGGCCTCTAGCCTGGCCACAGGGGCAAAAGATTCGTCAAAGTCTATATCTTCTTCTTGTCTATAACCCTGAGCTACTAGTCTAGCCTTGTTTCTAATAATTAAACCACTTTCATCCATCTTATTTCTGAATACCCATCTAGTTCCAATTACATGAGTGTTATTTGGCCAAGGAACTAGATGCCAGACCTTACTCCTTTCAAACTGATTAAGTTCCTCCTGCATGGCTTCTATCCAATTAGTATCAAGTAGTGCATCATTGATTTTCTTAGGTTCTATCTGAGAGACAAATGCAGCATGCATAAATTCATTTATCATTTGATTTCTTGTTCTAAGAGGAGCAGTAGGGTTTCCGATGACCAGCTCAAGTGGATGATCCTTTTTCCACTGGAGACATGGTCCATATGGATTTAGCTCGGTTGGTTGAATGGTTTCTTCTTCTTGTTCCAAAGCTCCTTCTTCATTTTGTACATTTTGTGGTTGCTGGTTGTCTTCTGGTTCGTTCACATGTTGAGTTTGTTCTTGAGCGGTTGGATTTTCTTTTGATATGCTTCCATCTGTTTTTCTCAGATCTACTTCATCCTCACTATTAGCTTCAAGGTTAGTAGCATCAAGATTATTTATCAAATCATGTATGCTGCTCTTGCTAGTGTCATGACATATAGATGATTCATCAAAAACAATATGTATGGATTCTTCAACAGTAAGAGTTCTTTGGTTGTAGGCTCTATATGCTTTGCTCACTGCTGAATATCCTAAGAATATACCATTATCAACTTTTACATCAAAGGCAGTAAGATGTGTTTTACCATTTATATGAATAAAACACTTACAACCGAATATGCGAAAGTACCTAACATCAGGCTGATTACCGGTCCATATTTCATATGGAGTCTTCTCATGATTTTTATTAATCATGGACCGTTTTTGAGTGTAACAGGCTGTGTTGATAGCTTCAACCCAGAACTTTTGTGAAATACCATATTCAGCTAGCATGGTTCTAGTTGCTTCCTTCAAGGTGCGATTTCTTCTTTCAGCTACTCCATTCTGTTGTGGAGATCTTGCTGTTGACAGTTCATGTTTTATGCCCTGATCTTCAAGATAGGATGATAGGAAATGGTTTAGAAATTCAGTTCCTCTGTCACTCCTGATTATGTCAATTGCCTTGCTTTTCTCATTCTGAAGTCTTTTGAGCAGCTTGATTAATTGATCAGCGGTTTGATCCTTGGAACTCAAGAACATCACCCATGTAAATCTGGAGAAGTCATCAATTACGACAAGAGTATATTTCATTCCCCCTAAGCTCATCACTGGTATTGTCCGAACAAGTCCATATGAAGTAGTTCCAGACATCTAGTTGATGAATTTCTTCCTCTATTTTTGAATGTTGAACGGACCTGTTTCCCTAATTGACATGCATTGCAAACTCTATCTTTGGCAAAATCAATGTAAGGCAAGCCGGATACAAGATTAAGTTTACTGATAATATCAATGGATTTAAAATTGAGATGATTAAGACGCTTATGCCAAAGCCAATTTTTATTATCATTTAAAGAAACAAAGCAAGTAGGTACGCTAAGACAATCATCATTCCATTTGACTTTATATGTATTCTGCTCTATGTGTCCAGTTATCATGATATTACCAGCTGTTGTTTTCACATTGCATAAGAGTTTATGAAATTCTACGATGTAACCATTATCACATAGTTGGCTTATACTTATCAGGTTATAACAAAGATTTTCTACTAGAAATACATCTCTAATGATAATTTTGCCGTGGATAATCTTACCCTTACCCACAGCTTTACCTTTAGAATTGTCACCGAATGTGATTGTTGGACCTTTGTAGTTAACTACTTCTGATAGGAGATCTTTGTTTCCAGTCATGTGTCTAGAGCATCCACTATCCAAGAACCAGATGGATTCTTCCAGGTTCCTTTTCTTTGACACCACTTCATTAGTAGATTCTTGATCTTCTTTTGCCATGAGACACTCTACTTTCTCATCCTCGCTTTCACTTGAAGATGCTTCAGAAACAGATTTTTCTGATTCTGAATCAGCCCATTTGCCTTTATCTTCTTCTGCAACTAGGACTCGCTGATTCTTCTTTTTGATGAATCTTTTATTGTCTTTAAACCATCTTCTATCACTTGACTTCTTTTCATCTTTCTTTGGCCTGTTGCATTCTGCAATAAAGTGTCATTTTTTTCCACAGTTAAAACAAGCTTGACCATTATCAGTATGGTCCTTGTTGTAGTGAGGTTTATTCGTCTGTGAATGATTTTTACGCATAAATTTACTGAATTTTTTAACGAATAAAGACATGGCTTCATTGCTTAATTGCTCGGCCGATTTCTTACTTGAGGACTCTTCAACCGGAAGAGTCACTATAGTAGCTGGCAGTGCCTTCGTCTGCTGAGAGGTTGATGGATCTTCTTCAGTTCGTATACCAAGTTCGAACTCATATGCTTTAAGGTCAACAAAGAGATCGTGAAGTTCCAGTTTGTTCAAATTTTTGGATTCTCGCATTGCAATAGTCTTCACGTCCCATTCTCTGGGAAGAGCTCTCATAACCTTTAGAGCAATTTCTCGGTTAGAATAATCTTTACCTAATGAAGTGAGTTCGATAATGATTCCACTGAACCGTTCGTCGAATTCTGCTAGAGTTTCTCCTGGCTTCATTTTTGCATTGTCAAACTTCTGAATAGCTGCTGTCAACTTGTTTTCTTTCGTTTGATCATTGCCTTCACATAGTTGAGTAAGCTTCTCCCATATTTCCTTGGCAGTAGTGCACGTCTTGATCTTTGCAAACATATTTTTGTCCAAGGTTTTGTAGAGGATATCTTTCGCGACGTTATCCAGATTTGCTTTTTTCTTATCCTCAGCAGTCTATTCTGATATGTGTTTTTCTACCATCTGAGGAGCACCTTCGATTGTAGCAGCAGCTGTATTTACTTTTAGGATTTTCATCAGCCCATCAGTGATAATGTACCACATGTCATCATCTTGGGCTGCTAGATGTGTCTGCATGCGAATCTTCCAATCATCATAATATTCTTTAGAGAACATAGGAATTTTATTGAAAGATGCCATAAGTGTTCAAAAGATATTAATGTTTGAGAGAAACCCCGCTCTGATACCACTTGTTAGGATCGGAAAAGAGTTTAGAGGGGAGGGGGTGAATGAACTCTTTTAAAATTTTCTCGTGTAACAGTGATTTCAATCGTTTTTAGGCGGTTGAAAACGTCTTCTCAAACGGTTGAGAATGTGAACTACTATTAAGTGCGGAAAACGGTTCACAATCTTTGATGCAGCTGAAAACACAATAACAGGCTAAAACAATGAGTAGAGACTTAGACAAAATAAGTAATTGCTGAAAGTAAAGTGACACAGGTTTGTTATGGATGTTCGGAGATTAACAGCTCCTACGTCACCCCTTCTTCCTCCTTAGGAAGGATTCCACTAAAAGACTTTGGCTTTACAAACTTCTTGCAACAGCCCGGTCCAATCAGGACTTATCACTCTGCCTGTTTTGGAACTCTTAGTGATCGCTTTACACTTCTGGATATTTAAGAACACTTAATTCACCAGATAACAAAACTGAATCAAATAACCAAAGGGTTAATGATATGAATAAATGGTTTTGATTTGGTAGCACGAAAATGATCCTTTAAATGATCAGATAAATTTCTCTTGAGTGTGTGCTGATTGAGCGATGGAGTATATGAACTTTTGATAGCGCTCTGAGATCTTTTAGAATATCAAACGAGTCGTGATATTGCAGCTGAGAATCTCTATATTCTGCTTGCATATTCTTCCGTTAATACACACGATTTCTTTAACGGTCGGAAAGGACATAACAACGTTAACCTGATCCTCTGTACAGACGTGTTGCTATCGATAGGTTGAGCATTAAATGACCTTTGATAGATGCATTTAATGTTCCTTTTGCACAACATTGTTCTGAATTGCTTTTCTTTAGGAGTTCCTTTTAAAGAAACTGTTTTGGGCAACAGAACTATAGGTCTATGCTTGGTTTTCCTTTTTCTGGTAAAGATAATTAAATGTAGATCAATCTTGGAACTGATGTAACAATTTGTCTTTAACGCGATGTAAATACTTGAATGTATTTAAGCCGGTCAGAGAATGTCTTTAAGTAATAGCTGGTTCTCTTTAATGACCGGTTCTGATAACAGTCTGAAGTGAGCGGTTGAACTGCTGCATATCTAATTACTTAATTTTATACATTTCAAATTCATAGAAAATCTTTATCATAATGTTATACATTTAAAAAATTGCTAATATTACTAACATATATTAGTATTATAAATAAATAAATATTATAAATATGTTACTTAACAGTGTATTAACTCAAACACGATAGTTATTATTTTCATTTTACTTTCAAACTTAATTTAATTACTTAATTTTATACATTTCAAATTCATGGAAAATCATTATCATAATGTTTTACATTTAAAAAAATTGTTAATATTACTAACATATATTACTATTATAAATAAATTATTATAAAGATATAATTTTTATTTGTAACTTACTATTTTATCATCTAACATATATTACTATTATAAATAATAATAATAATAATAATAAATATTATTATATATGACTTTTATTTGTAACTTACTATTTTATCATTTTGTTTGTTTTATATTTTGTCATGTTCATGAGGAGTTTAAAAGGATTATTAATTGAGTACTCAACTCAATCAAACTATTTATTATTTTAATTTTAATTTTAAATTTAATTTATATATTGACATAAAATTCATAGAAAATCATTATCATAAACTTAACTCAATTTAGCTATTTATTATTTTAATTTTACTTTTAAATTTAAAATTAATTATTTAATTTACATTGACATTAAATTCATAGAAAATCACTATCATAATGTTATAAATTGTTAATATTACGAACATTAAGGTAATAATGAGAAGACGAATGGAGATGAGTGTGATTGAATAAAATTAAATTATTAATAAATATTGATGTCATACAAAACATTTTTTTCCCATTTAGAATATAGATATTTCTAGAGTACTTATATATCAAAAGAGATACGTGATTGAGAGAAAATTTTTGTATGTGAGTGATTTCAATGCAAACATTTAAGCTACTTAGTCAATTTTCGAAATATGATACTAAATAAATATTACTAAATAATATATTATCTATTAATCTATTAAATATATGACTTTCATTTGTAAACTTACTATTTTACCATTTTTTTGTTTTACAATTTGTAATGTTCATGCTGTTATTTAAGTATTTTTTATGTTAGTTTAATAGGATCATTAATAGTGTACTTAACTCAATCAAACTAATTATTATTTTAATTTACTTTTAAATTTAATTTTAGTTATTTAAATTTATACATTGCTGACAAATTCATGGAAAATCTCTACCATATTAATGATTGGTAATAATGGGAAGACGAAGGAAGATGAGTCGTATTGAATAAAAATTAATTATTAATAAATATTAAGGTTATACAAAACTTCTTTCTCCCATTTAGAATAAAGATATTTTCGGACTCTTTATGCGTCAATATAGATACGTAATCGAGATATATTATTGTATGTACGTATGTGATTTCAAATATTGTTTTAAGCTATTTGATCAATTTTTTCTTTTATAAATTCTGCTAAATAAAATTACTAAATAACATGATCCATTTGATCATTTTGTGTTCTTGCAATGAGATGAGTTTTTTACCCTAGCGTGAACATGTTTTATTGTTATATGTCATTTGTATTGATCATGTGGTGTTTGGATTGCTTATGTGATTTGTTTATTTGCCGAAAGAAAATACAGAACAAACCCACATATCCCAAAAAAATGGTTTTTTTTTTCAATTCTTTATTGTTGAGATATTTGTTAATTTTTAAATACAGAATGCATGTTTTATGTTATTAAGATATCAAGATATTATATTTTTTATTTATTGGGACAAATATATTTCAAGATTTCTGTCTATAAATTAATATTTAAAATTTTTACGAAAATTATTGTATTCTCTATTCAAAATTTTTGTATTGAGATTGATAGAAGGTATTTGAATTTGAGTTTTTATGTGGTTGCTTATATTATTTCTTAATGGTTTTATTAAAGGATTTTTTCATGATGATTTCGAGGCACCATTTTTTACTTTGTGTGTTTTTTCTAAAAAAAAATTTGGAATATCTATGAAATAATGACGTTAATAAGGCATCTTCTCTTTATTTGAAAAAAATATCGGAAGATTTATACCAATTGTTAATAATATGAGTTAGTATTTAATTTGAGAGTGATTTATGCTTTTTGTTGCTCGTGTATACTTCCATTACTTTGTTATTGTACTAAATAAATTATTTTTAAACTTCGAGTTATCATTTTTCTCTTGTAGAGGTTGTTTGTGTTATGATTTTTTTATTCATTTTGATTAATATTGTTAGCGGTAATTAATTTTTCTGATATTATATGATGTGCCTTGTTGTTTATATGAAAATAATTATGAGAGTACACCAATCAAAGCCACGTATTTTGGGTCTTCTGTCCTACTAAGAGGGTAATAAATGGTTTATGTGAAATATATAATTTCTTAGTTCTTCATACATATAGTCTACGAAATACGTCAAATTTTGAACAAAAAAGTTAAGATAAATATAGTTGATGAAAAAAAAGACATGTTAAATAAAAAATAATGTTTCGTATTACTATGTCCTAATTTCTGTATTATATAATACAAGCACATTTTTTATAGATATTAGAAATTAGGTCTAATTAACATGAAACACACACACACACACACAAATATATATATATATATATATATATATATTAAATCGTATTTAAAGCAAAATGTTAAGATCAAGAATTATTCAGATTTAAATTTCAACGAAGCACAATGAAGAAGAAATTGAAGAATTGTATGTGTACGTTAAGTGTTATATAGTGATTGTATTGCTACTTCATGGTTTACGACATATGGACCCCATATAAAATGTCAATATTTCAAAAAAATAAAATACTTTTTCAAAAAGAAAAAATTCTTCATCAGAAAAAATACATGAAAAATAAATTGTGCATAATTCTCATTCTATTTATAAATGGTATGAGAATAATTTTAAAGCTTTGTGGACACAATAGATCAATTTTTTGTGCATTTTATTGAAACATCAAGTTTCACTTTATTTCCTCCAATATTATCTCGATATAATTCGAGGTGGCTAAAAGATTGTTTTTGTCTCTTTTTTTAGTCAAAGTGCCTAACCAACTAATTCATAAGATATATGATGCTAGCATAGAAAACTTCTCGTCAAATAAATTCACTTAGCCAAATATTGAAATTTAAATAAATTCTAAAATATTTCATAAAATTATATTTGACTATCATAAAATGCTTATGAAATATAAACAGTTGTATTATTATATGAAATATTGAATAAGACAAATACTTTGACATATATTTGAATGATATCTCATATGCCTATCTTAATTACGTTATTCGTGTCTTTTCTCAAGATTTTTAAAATACCATAATTAATTTTGTATGTTGTTCCACAAGATATAAAATATTTTAAAACAAAATGTAAACTCTATAGAAAAAAATTTGTTTTGTTTCAATGAATAATATAATATTATGTTCTAGACACAACAAATGAGATTGAAACTATATCATCCTTATGACATGATGCATGCAATCATTGTTTCCAAAACTTTCAAAAAAATGACGAACAAGATGACTTTCCTGAATTGCATCAAATTAAACGAGGACACAATTCTAAGATATAGTCATTTGAAGAGATTTTCAAGTATTTTTTTTATCACAGTGATTGAGAAATAATTGTTAATTTTTTTTTTAATTTTATAGCTATATGTTGATAATATTGATACTAAATATATAAAAACGATATCATAAATATCACGATGTTTGAAGAAGGTGCAACACCATTCATTGATTATGTTGTTGAATAATATATATGTTATGCATACTTTTAGTCACAAGTAAAAATCTATCACAACTACAAGCATTTTTTCTTAAGAGTTATAGTTGATGATTGTCAAAAACTGAAAAATCATTTAACAACAAAACAAATAGCCGAAAAAACAAGATTATCAAATAAAAAAAATGTAGAAAACCGAAAAAATGTCGTGATAAAGAATCAAGCTACGAGCATGTCAGATCCCAGATGATGATTGTAAATAACATAATAGATGTTAAAAACGATAAGATACTTGTTGAGTATACCAAAATGGTTATATGCATATTATAACAAACTGCGACAAAGAGTTGTTGAGTTGTCAAAATCAACCAAGAAGCATATTGAAAAGTGTATCAAGTGGATAACACAACTTGTCCGATTCATATAACGTCTATGGTCATGATTTTTTTATTTTTTGTGCCTTAATTTGTTTCAATTGATAAATGCTATTAGCCATGTTTTAATTCATTTAAATATGATCAAAATTTCGTACATATATTTTCAGCAGTTTAGGTTCTCACGTGCAGCGCACGTACACTTTTCTAGTATATAAGAAATGTATGACTCTATAAATGGTGTATTCACATTTTAATTTTGTGATGTGGAACAATTTTGTGCGTGTCTCCCTTATCCCATAGCCTGTCAAGCATTATAGCCAAGGGAGTTCGTGTCACCAAGACATCATGTATATATTCTTTTATGAAGTTTTTTTTAAGGGAAATAGATGCACTTCACCATTAGCCCGATTTATTATACTGCTCAAAAAATGGAAGCACTTCACCATCTTATAAAATGAATGAAAAACAGAAAAAATGATAATCCGAAATCCGCAAACAAAATCAATATCTTTCCAACAATCAGAAAATTCACAACCATCTTACAGGCGAAAACGAATGGAAAACAGACTTAAAGATTCAACAAAGAAGCAGAACTTAAAGAAAATTTCCTCCTCATACATTCTTTTTCCTTTCTCACTCCTTGCTTCAAGTGCTCTTTCTCTTCTTCACTTGTTATTGCCCACTGCACTTGTTAACAATTAAATATTTCAGTCAAAACATATGTATCTTAAAAATGTAACAAAACCGATGGGAGAGAAATAATAACGATGAAATTTGTCATGACAAATCAAGGCACTCAACCTTTATAAAATAGAATAGATATACCATTTTCTTGAACTCTAAAAATTTCTCAATACTTCAGGACTATACCTTCCTCTTGGAAAAATGGGTCTTTGATTAACTAGAAAAACTAGGGTAATACTAATGCAAAATCGAAGCTCTCGAACTTCTCGACTGAAAGTTGCGAATACCATGATTTCCATCCTCTTTACGGGTTCAATGTAAGTTTCAGCACCAAAATAAATTGGATACAAGCTAATACGTGTATCTAGAATCATGAGTTAATGTTCCTTTCACTAGCAAAACATAAACAAATCAATTTGAATACCATCACCTCACATAATATTGTTGTTGCTACTCTCTGTCGTTTCCTCGCCTTCTGTCTCTTTCCTGTCCTCATGCTTCTCATCCTCATTGTACTCATCCTTGTTCTCATCTTCGTTTGCATTATGCTATATAGTATCGCATTTAAACAAAACGAGATTACCCAAATCAGGCAGCAATTGCATAATAAACATATTTAGGATTAAGCCTATCATAATGAAGAGTAATTACTATAATTCAACGAGTGAATCATAATTACCAAATAGAAGGAATAATATTGAAAGAGAAAATATACTCTTAGCATATTATGATAATAAAATTGCTAACCTCTCACAGCAATGAATTCAACATATGTTAAATATACAAGTCCAGTACATTAAGGGAACAGAGCATGAACATTAGTATGATTATAAAGACAAAATATAAAGAGGGTCGTACATTTTTGAATAAAACAAAAGCAAAAATTCATTCTAACACATGCAACATATAAGATGAAAGTTATGTATTGGATATTCATAGAAACTTACCTTAGTACTTATGAAATGATGTATGCCGCCGTTCAAGTCTTTCATTTCAATGTCCTCACGTAATTTTGGCGTACTTGGCGATCCCAAAGTGAAAGTTTTCATCAGAGGGCAATCAGTTATTTGTACATCGAAAAGCGATGGTAGCTCAAATGCGTGCTTCCATTGGCAAAAACTTCTCAACTTACAATTGTCTTCAATATCCAAATATTTCAGATTAGGAAAAACAAAGTTAACAGTTACATGTGTCTCATCCTCAGTCACGTCAATCATCTCTTTGCAATATTGTATACGTAGCACATTGAGATTAACAAGAGCTTTTGCGATCGCAGATGATATTATGTTTCTGATGCCATCAGCTTTATATATAAACAAGTTCTCAAGATTATGAAAGAAACTAATTGGGATATGACGACACCATATCTTGCTTATTTTATCGGGCATGCCCCGTAGATGAAGTATCTCTAGGCCAATAATTTCAACCTGTAAAAGATAGACAAATTAAATGACAATTCATTGATTGCTCAAAATGAAATCATTTTAATCTAAACGTAAATCCAAATACATTATGCGTCATCACAACCGTAAAACATAAAAAGCCATTATTGTTGCTACTACTGTTCAAACCCAATAACAATTATAATGACGAAACATTTGTTTCTCGATATGTATATTATTAGCATATGGACATATACGACGTTATATTATTTAAAATACTTGGGTGGGTTTTTTGGGATTACGAAGAAAAGACGTACCTTTTTATTGCAAAATAAATGAAGAGAATGATGGTCGTGAGTCGGTTCTGGATCTATTGGCGAAAAACTATTCAGCCTTGGCAAATTTCCAATCCACAACTCTTTCAGCTTTGGAAACTTGATGCTTTCAACACCTTTGTAGAACGTTGTCAGGCATGGCAGACCAATTAGGTACAATTCATACAATTCTTGGAATATGATACGGCGATTTCCATCATCCCTAAATATTTCTTCTATAGTGTCATGATTAAAAACGAGGAGCCGCTCAATCATCCCGGTTGGGTATTTGTCGATTTTGGTTCGGAGTTTTGGGCAGTTTATGATTTCTAGTTCTATCAACTGGGGGAATTTTATGATTTCAACTCCTTGGGTGAAAGCTAAAAGGTTTGGCAGATTGTACAGTTTCAGTCTCTTCAACTTTGGGAACTCAATAATAGGAGCCTCTCTGTTGCTTTCCATTTCATTCCACAACACTTGCATGTCACAGAAAGAAATTTCAAGGCTTTGAAGTTGTACAAGACTCCTTGCTGTTGCGATTGAGAAGAGATATCGTAGATTGGGACAACCGTCAATTTATGCGCTCTACCATCCAAAGTCTCCTCGCTCAAACCCAAACGTAATATTTCTGCAATTTGTTTCTGAATTTTAAGCTTGTCAGTTTGTTGACTGACAACTACAGTCACAACCTCATCAAATTCTTTTCTCACCCTTTCCACAATTATTCGCACCATAGTTGTCTTCCCAACACCTCCCGCGCCGCAAATCGCTATCATACGGGCGTTGCCATCTTTCAAATACTTGATGATGTCTTCTTCCATGCTTTTTCTCGATTGAAACTCCAAAGTTGGTGCATGAGAGATAGATACCATTGATGCCGGAGGGGCTGGATCAACAATCCTAATCGAATTTCCTTCATTTCGTAGTTTTGCGATGCCTTCTGCTATTTCTTTGGCTCTCTTTCCCCCCGAGTACCGCGGGATTATATTCCATCGCTTAAGATCATCGCAGCCTTGCAAAATCCTCGTCGCCTCCTCAAGCTTCTGAGTGCCTTCATTTGACCAGTTTTCGACCTCAGTCGTAGCACTCTCGGCACGAAGCCGAGCATCTTCAATCTTTCCCTCCATATTGCGCCTTTCCCTTTCCAAACGACCAATTTCATCCCTCAGGCCTTGAACATTTCCGTCGAAGCACCACCAATAATTGATATGGAGCTTGACGGGAGGCCAGAGGACCTCAGTAACTATGAATTTGCCGACATCTTTTACATATTTAAGCGGATTTAACCAACAACAGTCTGCCATTAGAAAACAAGCGAATGGAGATGGAAAATCCAACTTGGATCTGCTCCACTATGTTATCTGAAACAGAGAGATGGAATGAGATTAAAGAAGAAATGGGATTTCGATGTAGAATAGTTGAGTTAGATCTGAGAATGAAATTACAAACAAGAAATAATGAGGTTGACTTAGAACTCTTCCCAATGGTACCATATGCCAGCCCCAAATGGCCTACCTCTTCTCATTTAGATACATTTATTCAAAAATTAGCCGACAAAATTACTACTTTTTTGGCAGCATTTGACCAGATTCCGAGAATTTTTATTTGAGGTCCCTGCAACAAAATATTGACTAATATTCCTCAACAATTGCACATGAAAGCATTTTTCTCTCACTTTTCTTCCACTGAAACAGAAAAGGCGACGAGATTAGAGACGGGGTTGACTTGCACTCTTCCTACAGTACCATCTATGTCAACACCAAATGTTCCCTAATTTTTGTGACAAAAATAGTACATTTGAGGCATTTTAACATCGGATCTGAACGAACGAGAGATTAATGCAAGAAACTCACTCTGCTGCGATCATGACCGAAGGAGCACTGCTGGAACGGATTATGGTTCATGAGAGATAGATACCATTTTATTCTTCTGCTTCAGTAATCCTTGATTTGTTTTGGGCAGGAAGATAATTAAGTTCTTGTTTTGGTTCTTGCACGGAGGAGGACCATAAGATTCTTAGATAAGAGTCAAGTGATGCAACTCCGATGGGCCAATTCCTTCTCATGTCCACAATTATTTACGAATATATATTTAATATTATATTACGGTGACAAACAGTGGATTGATAAATACTATTCAAATTAGGAAACTGACATTTGGATTTAATAAATATTGTTAATAAAATAACAATAATCCTCGTAGCAAATAATAATCCTAGCCGGTAGGATTAGGAAAAAGGGCATCTCGGTCTAATAAAAATAAGCATTAAAGTTGTCAATACCTAACGTAAATGATAGAAGCGAGTTATCTAATTAGAAATGTAAATGAGTAATTTCCATTCATCTTGTCTGTATTTTATGTATTTGAAAATTATCTCATGCCAAAAAGATGAGTGTCAAATACAAATGCAAATTGTCCATGATTAATTATGGATTTTTTTTATTAACACGCCATATAGAAATTCAAAGAAAAAACAAATGTGTATAAAATTAATTTAGTCAAGCATAAAACTCATTGCAAATGCGGCGTATGTAAGGAAAAATGATAGTCCGAAATTAGTATAAAAAAAAATCAATACTTTTCAACAATCAGGTAATTTGCTCAATTTTCAACCATCTTACCAAGAAAATGAAAGAAAAACAGAAAAAATAAATAAATGACAATGTTTTGAAATATGCAAACACACTAAGAGATTATTCACTCGATTTTCAACCATCAACAGTCTTCTGCTATGGGACGCAAATATAAATCATCCATGCAATCACGAGATTTCTCTCTAAAAAGTTCCCACGCTTCTTTTTTGTCTTAGACTCCTATTTCTATAAATTCATCGGCTTCCATATCTTAACATATATCTTTGAGTCGAGATGTCAAAATAATTTTGCATCCTCCAAGACCATTTGCACAAGGAATTCCTATATCCTTCAGCTCGAAGCTTTCCCAAACATCATCAAGTATTATGAGTTTTCTCTTCGAATCCATTAGCCTGAGAGAATATCTCTGTTGTAACTCTCAAACTTTCTTGGAGAATCAACAAGGATCGGTTGTTCTCCATGGACGTAGGTCAAATTGACTTAACCGTGTAAATCTTCTTGTTGTTTCTACTTTCTTGCAATTCTGTCTTTTTTGAGTTATTATGACAAATTCTTTCTAAAATTTTGTGCTGGATTGATTCTTGTGTGTGATTGTTCACTCATTCTATCATTGGAAAAATCAGTAGTTAGTTTAGACAAACTTTGATCGAATTCTTCAACAATAACTACAAGCAAACCTCATCAAATAACTTTTCTTTTATTGCCCTATCCTCAATTCTTTCGCCATTGTTGTCTTCCCATCACCTACCGCGCAGCGAATCACTATCATGTGGACATTGCCATCTTTCAAAGAATCCATGATGTCTTCGTTGATGCGTTTTCTCGAATGAAACTCCAAATTTGGTGCATGAGAGATAGATACCATTGATGCCAGAGGAGTGAGATCAGCAATCCTAATCAAATTTCCCTCTTTTCGTGGTTTTACAATGCCTTCTGTTGTTTCTTTGGCACTCTTTCCCACAGAGTACGACGAGATTATATTCCATACTTAAGAGCAGCCTTGCAAAATCCTCGTCGGCTCCTCAAGCTACTGAGTGCCTTCATTTGACTAGTTTTCGACCTCAGTCGTAGTACTCTCGACACGAAGCCGAGCATCTTCAATCTTTCCGTCCATATTGCAACTTCCCTTTCCAAACAACCAATTACAAAGTTGAATTATTCGATAAAGTCTTCTGTACAAACAGTCTCTGAATTGTCAGAAATCCACAATCACTACCTACAATGTACGATTTGTTAGAAGGGACAGTGACATGAAAAAGACGGAATTAACTGCTATTATATTTGGAACATATATAATATTTGATTTTACTGACCATTGGATCCAAATCGATAAATAGAAGAACTTGTAAATTAGTTAGGCTCTATTATCACATAAGGTCAAATATTCAAGCTTTCAATATCCCAACTGTTTTCAAGACTTCTTAACACACTCAAGTATTATACCAGATTATTAAGGATCAATTTGTACTTAATATATTTCATTTCGAAATACTTATAAACCGGTAGTTATTGTAATATTCAATGTTGTTTAAGTAAGTAAGCTAAACAAGGAGTTTCAGTTAGGTAATTTAAGCATTATACATTTATACTAGATTATTAAGGATCAATTTATGTTATTTATATTCCAGTCAGCCTACTCTTGATAACCCAAATGTTTTTCTTGCTAAGCCATTTTCGAGTGTTCCATCTGTCAGTCTAGCTTCCTTCCGCACAGAACTTATCTGATTAGTCAACGGATATTGACTTGGCAAGAATTACAAAATTCAAAGTTGTTAACAGTACCGAATTTTGGACAAATTAGTATGATTGTTTGTTCAACTCACCCAACCAATTAATTTACGGAAAAACTTCGAAAATATCATATGTTTTGTTGGAGATAATAAGAGATATCTGAAGAGAATTTGTTAAATTAATGATATATATTTGAATATTTGTATAGAGATTTTAAAATGTTCATTTTGAAATTTAAATTTGAAAATATATGATATATCTTTTGAGATTTAAATTTGAAAATATATGATATATCAATTTCCTCGAAAAGTTGAGAAAATAAACGCTTTCTAAAACAAATAAGCAGAATAAAAACTTAATAAAGAAAGCAAAACTTGATGCCAAAAGAGGAGCCACGAAAACGATCTTCAGCCAACTACGTTACGAATGTTGTCTGAAGATGTCCCCAACATTCAAGGCAACACAAAAGTTGATAATATATTTCTCTGAATTTCCACGATGTGCAAAAGTGTGTGTATGATTAATCTCAATGAAGAAGCCGAGAGGGGAGAGTACGCACAATGGTCCTTGATCTCCTATTAATAGAAGTAGCCTTACACAAATTCTCAATCAAAGGAATATTCTACAAAAGGTAGATAATATTTATCTTTCAATTTATATTTATCGTATAGGTATATATAATAAAATTTAATGTGTTAATATACATGTACAAATATACTTTATCATATCGACGTCGAAACAAAATAAATAACAAATAGACATAATATTAATTCATTTGGATAGTTAATTTTTACCAAAACAATTTTTTTCAAACGCACGTCATTTTTCTTAGTAAAGAGAAACATGCGAATATAGTGACTCCAAGGCCCTAATTGCGATCTTTAATGGAGTTATTTAACGATTCAAATTCATTGCGACATGAGAACAACTAAAGAAGCCTTAGACATACTCAAAACAACGTAACTGAGGTGAATCTCAGATACAATAGTCCTTTGAATACATATCCAGGATAATCATTATTCTACTATATGAGGCCAACAATTTCAAAAATAGAAGAACTTCACTTTTCTTAACCATTGATATCAAAGAAGAAAGAGAATTATTGTGAGGACCGAATATTTTCTTCTTAATCAACCTTGTAATTAAATATTTTCAAGGGAATTAATTGGATATTGGATTCTTGGGATAAATGGGAATTATATTGTAAATCCCTGTATTGAAAAGTTTATTATTTAAAATCTTAATTACCAAGTCAATAATATTTATACCAAGGCATGCAATTTTGAAAATTGAGAAGGAAGTCTTGCAAGATTTGGGTATCATACAAATTAAAATAATTGAGGCATGATAATTGCTAGAGATTTTTGAAAATCCCTCCTAGATTAATTTCCTAGTTATGGTGATGGATAGATACTGGTGTGATTGGAAACTATATCATCAAGTTGGCTCAAAAATCCCTTGACCTAGCATCACAATTTTCGAGCCAAGCAAAGGGGAAAGAATCAAGGATTTAATCTCTCAACTTAGGTAGCAAGATTTTCGAAAATGGCAAGTAAGATTGGAGTCAAATTTATGAGATTCGGCATGATTTTTGGTAGGATTTGAGTACCAAATTTAGCTCCAATCCCTCCACCTATAAATAGGCCATCACCCTCACTCCACAAACCACCACCAATTTCGAAATACCCTTGCTGCAATTTCGAAATTCCAGCAGTTCCCCTAGGCAAAACTATGCCCGGAAATCGTCCCGAAGTTAGGCTAGAATCGAAGCACTGTCAGAGCAAGCACGAGTAGCGACCATTTCCCAAAGCCAAGCATCCACGTTTTCAAATACTGTAAGCGGACTGTTTTAAATGTTTAAATTTTCGGTTTTGCATGTGTTCGTTTTTTTAAAATTCGGTCGAGCATCCTCTTCTGTCTATACGTTTTTTTGAAATTTTGGTACGTTTACGTGTTGGCACTGTGAGGATTCCCTGAAAATGGGTGGAGTTCCAACATATGGCCCTTCACGGTGGGATATAACCGTTTTATGGCATCGCCCTCTTAGAGGATTAAAACTTAGGGACTGACGTCAGTAAACCATAGAAGTTGGAAAAATCACAGCGCTATTATGTTATGAATATGATGTTACGATACGAAAAACATATGTATGTGTTGTTTTCGAAACTTGTTTAAATATTTTGTGTTGTGCCCAATATGCCCCCACTTGCTGAGTATTCCCAAATACTCACCCTCCTTACAACCCTTCCCAGATAAGCTTGAAGAAGAACTTGAGGAAGAAGAGTCCGAACAATTCTGGAGATTGTGAATGTTCAAGAGTTAGATTAAGTTTAAGTTATTATTATTCAATTTTACGTTTCCACACTAAACTCTGTCGTTTTTGAGATTTCGGTATTGTAAAGACAATGATTATTTTGTTTGAAATTATGATATATAAACTGGTTTCGGTTTACACTGTGCTACAAAGGCTTGTTGTTTCGATTCTGTGATTGTTAAAAAACACCAGTGTCAATCCAGAGTCTCGGGGTGTGACAATTATTTTTTGGGAATTGAATTTTTCTCTATCTTATCTCCTATATACACCAAAAGACTACAATCTGAAGGAGATTTTTCATCATCGAGACGTGAATAACAAAGAGGAGAAGACGTACTGGACGAGAAAATTCACGTGCCATCCTTGAGATTTCTTATTTTTATTTTTATTAATTTAATTTCAAGAATTCAAACATTAGATTTTTGTTTAGTTTTTATTTTATGGAGTAGTCGTCTTATGACTGGGACCATAATATGACAAACTTGTGATTGTTGTTTGCATATTGGATTGACTATAGTTTTGATTTATTTTATGTTATTCATTGATATTTGCATAGATCTAATGCATTTAATCTGGCCAATTAATTGTATGTTTTTGTTTGATCTTGACTCGAAAGAGAATATATTGAAAATAGCTTCAAAAATATTGATCAACACATGGTTAAACCGACTAGAAATAGTATTCGGTTTCATTACGCGATTTTATGCAAAGAGCTTGAATTCCATAGTTGTTGAATACGTTTTTATTTAATTAAATTCAATTAGAAATAGTTGGACTGTTAAATAAAAATAGGATTATTAATTCTAGAAATAGATTAATAATTAAGATAGAGAATTTCATCGTGATTTTAAAATAATTATTATTTGATCAAATCCAATACGTGATAATTATTGATGTTTGATATCATTGTGTATTCTCGGTCATTTTATTTGAATTTGAATATCTCATAAACTTAATCCGTTATTTAAGTGAATTGTGTTATTTTCTTTAGAATAATTTAATTTATTTTAAGTAGTCTAATTTTTCACAAAAATCACTTCTTTTATTTAGCCTATATTAAATTAAATAATTTATTTCCTAGTAATTCGATAATAGTATATGTGGGAACGATTTGGGCTCCATTCAACTATATTATAACCAAGGTTCTAAAAAACGCGAAGCGCCCCGAAGCGCGAATGTCGAGCTTCAAGCTTTTCAGGCTTATGCGAGATTAGTACGAGTTTAAGCGTAAAAAATCGTTTTTGATTTTTAGTATTGTTGTAATTATCTCAAACCAATAAATAGATAAAAATAAATACTGCATAAATATGATAAATAAGTATAATGTATAATGCATTAATTTTCATATTTATGGAAACATAAGAATCTAAAAATTGCAATATTTAGTTGTTTTTGCAACTAGACCACATCAAAAAATGCTAAATATTGGTCAAATCATTGTCAGATTCATATTCGAATTCTTCTTCTTCGTTTATTTCATCTTCGGTACCATCCGATATATCGTCGAAGTCCCCTTGAACATTGACATTGATATCACTTGTAGGGTGTAAAGTGTTCATCTCCACCTCATCTTCATCATCACAATTTTCAACCATCCAAAATTTAGTTTTCCTAGTATCACTTTCTAGTAGTCCCAAATTTATGTTCTCTCTTTTTCTTGTTCATCAATCTTGCATTGAATTGGACACACACTAGATAATTCATCCTTGTAGTATCTAGTCTATTTCTTTTTTTAGCGTGTATCTACATGAAAAAAAAAAGAAAAAATTAGACTAAGCTACAAATTATCATATTGACACAAAAGTAAAGTATAATGAAGTAAATATTTACCCCTTCAAGGACACTCCAATTCATTTCACATCCCGATGAACTAGTAGTCAAACCAAAGGATCATTTTTGCCATCACTTCTAAATTTGGCACCTCATTGCCATAGAAGTCCCACCAACTAACTATCAAATTTTTAAAAAAGAGATAGAAATATAATGATTTGTGTCAACAATAGTATACAAACATGAAGGGAAATGAAATAATGTTTACACACATGGATTGTAATTTTGATAATTGTTTAGGCATCCACTTGATGCTAATTTTTTTCCAAATGCTCCTTCTTTTTGTGTGTATTTTTGCAACTCAACATTTATCACATGATTTTGCATTTGAACATCAGGAAAGAACTTTTCAACAGTAGTGATCATATTATTTGTTATCTAATGATCATCTTTGATGCTTTGATTCTTGAAGAAATAATATCGATTCAGAAGATAAGTTGTCGTATGAATTGGACTATCAAGAAGACGGTTCGTTCGATCCTGGGTGTGGGGGCAGTGCCCACACCCCATATGAATGGTTGGGATTCCACTTCATGGGAAAAAAAATTAAAAAAAAAAAAATTGGGCCAGAAAAAATTCCGACCCTTGGATGTACCCCTGCAGACAGTGCCTCCCAAGACGACCCTTACTTTTTGCATCAATAATGTCTAAAGTTGGCCCATAATCACTTGCTTTCTTCAACGTTATGTGAATTTCATCCTTCGCATTCAATAACTCTCCATACACAAAACACATAGAAGGTTTTCTCCTCTTCATCAGCAAGTCTAAGAACTTTTACCAATGCAGTGAATACTCGCTAGCACAAATCTATCGAGTTCCAAAAGTTATTGGCGACAGTAGCATCAAATGCCTCTTTTCGTTTTTTGCTCCATGACCATTTAGTGTTACCCCATTCATTGCTAGCATACATCATATTTCTCAACTCTTGTTTCTTATCAAGCAAACTTTGCAATGTTAAGAAAGATGTCGCAAATCTAGTTACACCCAGCCTAACCATCTCTCTTTTTGTAAACTTTCTCATCAATGCCAAGGTCTTGTGATGAGCATAAATGAAAATGCAAAAAGATTTTGCCTTCTAGATCACTCCATTGAACATTTGAAGTTTAGAAATTCCTTCAAGCATAAGATTTATGGTGTGAGCTGAGCATGATGTCCAAAAAATGTTGGATCTTTCTAATGCTAACACATTTGCGGTAGCCATGTTGTTTGAGGCATTGTCTGTCAATTTGCACCACATTTGAGCCCCAACCTGATCAATACATGCAGTAACATATTCAAATATGTATTTCGCTACGTGAGCTTCATTTGAAGCTTCTATCGATGAAATAAAAGCAGTACCCAACTTACAATCAACACAAAAATTAATTATACTTCTTCTTTTCCTACCACTCCAACCATCAATCATAATAGAGCAACCATTATTTTCTCACTCTTCTTCCTGCTTGTTCAGAATTTCTTTTGTTTTCTCCACCTCTCCTTTTAAAAGTGGTTCTCTAAGTCGGTATTGTGAACGAGGGATATAGCCAGGACCATATTGTTCTAAAGCCTCAATTTTATTTTTTTTTTTGAAAATGTCATTGTCAATTTCATGAAAAGGAATTCCGGCTTCATACACCCATCTTGCCAAATATTGATGAACTTGGAGCAATCATTTTTTAGCAATTGCATCAGTAATATTTTGTTGTCTCATTTTTCTTATTTGCACTCATAGAAGCATCATCAACATTAATTGGCTTTGCAAATTGATCAATAGGTCCCATATCAGTTTATCTTTTTTTACTCCCTCTCTCAATGATGGAAATTTCATCATCTTCGTCTTGATCTTCACATCTATTCAAAGACATGACTACATCATTCCTGAACTTAGATCCATTCCATAATTTTTCCCGCTTCTTAGACTTATTATCCTCAAGTGCTGAACGACACTTTTCTCTTTGCTCTCCAGTTGCCCTCGTACACGCTTTTACACCTTTTCCTAGAATAACCGAAATGGGGATTTTATGCCTATAAATTCCACCGGTCGTAATTTTACCAAACAAGGTACACTTGACAGCTTTGTGATTTTGAGGATCTACTGACACAGCAGCATCCCATCCAATATCCCCAGAGTCCCTTTTCAATTCACTGTCTATAGAATGAGAATTTGATGCCATTGAAGAATCATTTCGTTCCATCGATCCCTACAAAATTCAAGCTAATATTACACAATGCAAGCTAATAAAATTTTTATTGGAGAAACTACATTTTTTAAACACAATTCATTGTTCATTTTGTTTAAAAAAATCGTGGCAGTATAACCCATTCATGCTCAAACAAAATTTCACAGTAAGAAAATTATAAAGTGAGAAACTAAGCGTAAATGGGTGAACATAATGAGATACTTGCAAAAGGAGAGTTGTCGATTTTCATTTCTGTAGTTCAGCCTTTGCCATCGGTGATGATATAGTTTAGGCGTTTATTATTGGTGAGATTTCATGGCAAAATCAGGAGAGAAGAATGAAAAGAAGAAATTTGTGTGAAGACGTGAAGTTGGAAGGTGGAAGGTCTAACGCCTAAATTATAAACCCAATTTATTTATTATTTTAAAATAACAAATAAAAAAACATGCTAATCATGATTAATTACGCTTAATTAAGTCAAACTATGGTTGACCGCTTTTTCAGTATGCATCTCGCGCTTTTTAGAATACTGATTATAACTTGACCTAGTGCACTTGCTGGTTTTCTCAACCGAAATCGTCGGTCATTTATACATATACCGACCAATCATCATCACAGTCGCCGGAAACACTATCTGTGGACGGCCAAAGCAAGTCAAACCATAATTTAATTTTTTGCAAAAATATGGTTAAAATCGGTTTAAAATTTCAAAAAACTTTACATACGAAAGTCGTAGATTGGCAAGAGATAAATCCACAGTAAAAATCCCAGCCACGTGCGGAGGCCAAAGCTCGCCCATGCGCCAGAACAGAGGGGAATGAAACTCACGCGCTACTCCAATGATCGTATTTGAGAAGGCTGAGCACTTCTGGGTGCTATTTCGGTCATTCTGAAAGTTTCGTTATTTTACGACATGCATTTTAATTATTATGAATTTTTAAAGCTTTAACGAACACTCCACAGTACGAATTTTGTACAAAAATGACTTCAAATTTTTCAAACACCTGTTTTCAATCCTAACCCTTGAAATATAATTTAAATTATATTTTAGGAATTTATCGTTTCTTTGGATTGATGTTAAGAACACCGGAAGAAGAATAACGTAGCATTATCATTACCAATTGCACGTGTTTACTACAAATTTAAGCGTAATAAAGTATTTATAATTTTCAATTTCCTAATTCAATCAAATAATTAATAATTAATGGAACCTCAGACGAATACATAGCCGGAGAGAGGGAATTAATTCGTTTACTGTTACATAATCACAAACCCAAAAAAAAAAATTTAAAAAATAAACAAGCTCAAGATTATCTGACACTTTGTCGGATCATTGGTGTGCTGTCGTTGAGCCACTAAACTTAAATTCTTACTCTCCATGTAAAATGAGTGTAATTGTGAGTAGGGTTGAATCCACAAAAAACTAAAGATTTATTTATTTCGAGGAAATACAATAAAAAAGGGATTTGTTTTCGGATAAGAGCTAATTAAAATATTAAAACTAAAATTAGAAAGCAATAAAAATAATAATAAATCTAAACGAGAATTAAATTACAGCGATGAATGATTAACGAATAAGAAAATTCAAGGGGTTTCCACTATTCAATTGTATCATCGTTCATCGGCTAACATATTGTTTATTTATGCAGTTTCAAGCAAATAACCTTAGAATTATAGGGATAGCCGCTAAAATTTTTGTGTTTTCTTTATTTAATTGACCAAACCTCAATTCAGTCAAAATTTATCAATAATCAACTGTGCACGATAACATTCCATATTGATTAAAAATAACAGTTTTGTTTTGTGAAAACAGTTAATTCTAAAATCTAACAATCGAGATAGATGCAATTGATCTAGTTCCGTTGATTTATTTAGACTAAATATGCTCTGGTAGCACAACACATCTAATCTATCGCTAATCACATTCCAATCTTTCATTACACTTGTGGATCACTGAATTCATAGATAGTAGTAGAAAATTATATATCGAATTGTTAGATTAATTAACATACAACTTTCATATTAATAAATCAAAAACCAACAAATACTTGAACAAACAAGAATATTACATTGAGGTGCAAAAAACCTCACAGTGATAAATTGAAATAGTAAAAATATTCATTGAATCATAAATAAAAAATTTAGCCTAAAGTTGTAAAGAGAAGATGAGAAATTCTTGTGTCTTCTTCTTGTTCTTCATGTTAAAGAGGTAGAAGGAAAAGAGAGAATTCTATTTTTTTCCAATTGTGTGTGCTTCCTTCTCTTCTTCAAGTAGATGGTTAATTAGGCCAAAAAGAAAAGTCCATTAACTAAAAGAAAACCTAATTTTTAAAATATCTAAAAAAAGGAATATAAGGAATAAAACTCTATCTAATATCTATTTATCTAAAAAACAACTTTTCTCTCCAAGAATTATTTTTAAGTCAAAAATCATAATTAGAACTCTAAAATTTGGCTTAATCTTCACAAAATTCGATATCCATTCCTTGAATTTCTGTCAGCTTCAGTTTCACATACAGCATAAGATCACGCTTTGTGAAAAATCCACTTCTGAATTTTTTCTGCTTCAAGTCCTTCATAAAGTTCATATTGACAATTTTAAATGTGATATAAAATCACCTTTCTTAGCTCATATTTATCCCTAAGAGCAGAAAAATTCATCATACTACAAAATAACACAAAAATGTATCAATTAAGAACGTCGGAAGTCACAAAAAAGAGAAATATGACTACAAAAATACAAACTATTACGAGCTTATTGATCATAATTCTATCTGCATTTGTCATCTTATCTTATAATTTTAAATTTTATAATTATGGTGATATAAACAAAATAAAGTACGAAATTCCAATCAGCCAATGTAATGTGATATTATTTATTTATATTTATATTGATAAATGAGCGAATAGATAGTCAAAATAGTTTTTGAAAAGGCAGTGAGGCCCATCAAAATATATAAATGATTTCCTTTGTATTGGATCGAAATCATACCAATGAATATCAAACCAAGCATTTTTTGGTTGCCTCAATAATTTTTTTTTTAAAAATTATGAATTAAAGAAAATTTATTTTATAAGCAATTCCAAATTAAATCAAGAAATTCACCAAAAGAGAATATTATTTAAAATAGAAATTTTATTCATAATATTTCCAAAATTTGTAAACCACATCCATCATCAAAATTTACCTCTATCCAGGAATTTACGATAATTATTGATTTTAGTAAAAAAAAAAAATTTAATGAGATATCTACTTACTTAAATCGAATGGATATAATAAATATAAAGATGGTGAATTATGTGTAGAGGAAGATTTTATCATTATTAAAATAGTTATTCATAAAAAAAATTAAATTTATTTATTCCTTGCAATTTTAGGATAAAATAGATATAATAGCCGACTAGGATTAATATACGTCATGTTGTGAAAAAGTAAAAATTTATGGTAAAAAGTAAAAATCTCAAACTCTCAAAATTTACCAAACTACACACTTTATAATATTTTTCTCTCTACTCAATTGTGATTTTCTTCACAAATGAGAGATCTATTTATAGGAAATCTTTACAAATAATCCAAAAATAAAATACATCATTACCTACATCATCACACACTAATTTTCAATATTTACAACTCTTATTTTCAACATTCAAATATTCAACATTCAAATATTCAATACACACATTTTAAATATTATTTTCCAATACTCCCCCTTGTGATGATGATCATGATACGATGATGTCTTCATTACGTGTTTTTGTACTGCCTCGTTAAAAACCTTACTTGGAAAAACCCATTGGGATAAAAACCATAGTAAGGGAAAAAGAGTGCAGTCACGTAAACTCCCCCTCATGTTGACACGAACAATTCTTCACAAATTTCGTAGATTGCGCATCCCAATATTATATATGTGCTTTCTGAATATTGACGTAGGAAGTGCCTTTGTGAAGAGATCTGATGAGTTTTCACTTGATTGAATGTGACGAACATCAATACATCTATTCTTCTCAAGCTCCTTGGTGAATGCGAAGAACTTAGGAGGAATATGTTTAGTTCTGTCGCTTTTAATGTATCCTTCTTTCATTTGAGCAACACATGCAGCATTATCTTCATATAGTATCACAGGCTTCTCATCAGATGATAATCCGCATGAAATTTGGATATGTTGGGTCATTGATTTTAACCACACACATTCACGACTTGCTTCATGTAGTGCAATAATCTCGGCATGATTTGATGAAGTTGTTACGAGCGTTTGTTTCTGAGAACGCCAAGATATTGCAGTGCCTCCACGAGTAAATACATATCCAGTTTGGGAACGTGCCTTGTGTGGATCAGATAAGTATCCAGCATCAGCATAACCAATTATACTTGGATTAGCATCTTTTGAATACAAAAGTCCTTAGTTTGTCGTTCCTCGTAGATAACGGAATATATGTTTAATTCCGTTCCTGTAGAACCCGTAAATCAGTAGACGTATAAGCCATGCATAATTCTAGATTTTTAAATTTAATTGACTTCATTGCATGATTATTTTAAATGCATTTGTTTGAAGTTAATTATTTCATTATTTCAGTTCAGTAGATTGATTTTTAGCATTTCAGTATTTTCAGTGAGGCCGGACCGGAGTTGGAGTTTTGAGATAGAATTTAAGATTTGAGAAATATTTTCAGAAGTTAATTTAGCTAGTAACTAAGTTCATTTAAGTTAGAAAGGAAGGTTTGAAGATTTAATTTAATTATTTGAGGTGATTAAGAAATGAACTCATTTAAGTTATTAAATTAAGGGGTTAGCTCACTAAATTATTTAAAGGATTAGTAAGGCTTTCAAGGATTATTAGTTGACTAGATAATCAACATTTCCCTTTATTTTATCATGCATTTTTCGGCCACCCTTAGTGCTAGAAGATTCATTTTCCAACTCACCAACTTTGACCAATTCTTTGCATGTAATTAGTAGGATAATTCTAGGATTTTTGGGAGCACAATTTAATTAAATAAATGGACATATCCTAGTCTAGAATCAAGCTAAATTTCGGCCACCACCTCCTAGAAGCATCCACCAACTCATTTGATATCAATTCAAAATTCAAATTCAAAAGGGGAGTGGACTTGGTCTTGATATGATCCTATTTTTGTGCACCCTTCTCCTCACCTTCATAACCATCACTCCCCCCTCCACCTCCACCGAAAATAAGACCCCTTTTCAGTAGAAAAAACGTGGATAGCAGCTAGGGAGAAAGGGAGAAAAATCGAGAGCCAAGAAAGGTAGAGAAGCAAGCCACTCCGTCTCCTCCGCGCCGTCTCGTCTCTTCTTTTCGTTTTCTTTCGAAACGAAACCAGGCATGTCTAGATTTCTTTCAAACCTCAATCAAGTCATATTATCATTTATTTTTCAGTACATGATCATGTTGTAGCAAGCAAAAACCGAGATACATGTCAAAATATTTTGGGAACACACATGCAGAATTTCGGCCCTTTCATGACAAGCTTCACGATTTCTTTTGGTTTGTGAGTTTCAGGTATTGGATCGACTCCAGGCTCCCAAGGCGGCTTGTATACATGTAGTAGGATGCATTAGGACCATGTTGGTTCATTCAAACCAGCCCCATGCTTGCTGGAAATTCAGAATGACAGCAAGTTCCCCATAAGTGCAGAAATGTGATTCGAAATTCAGTTTGGATGTCAAGGAGGAAGGATCTGATCTTGGCTGCCCCTAGGGCCTTTAGCCATGGTTGGATCACTTCCCTAGCATGTCTAAGACGTGACTAAGTCGCCCTTTTGGTGGCTTGGTCCATGGCTCATCGGTTTTTAAATAATCCACAAGAACAACCCCTTTCCCCATTCGGCCCTTCCATTTTTCAGCATATGGTTCGTTTCTTTTGTGGCTTGGTGTGGATCTTGATTGGCCTATGGCCCTTAGCCATGGTTCATATCATGCTCCTAGATGTCTAGATCGTGCCATGGTCAATCAAATGGCCACTGGAATGACGCAAGACATCGATCATAGCATAAACACTACACACGCATGCACGTTGCTCTCGGTTGGACCCTTCGGTTAAGATTTGGTGTGATGCGGATTGTGGCTGGCCTAGGGCCCTTAGCCATGGTTCAAATCACTCCTTGGGACGTTTTGGAGAGGCTTTGGTCGGTGGTTCAAGCCCCAATGGCCAAAAGTCTCGCAAACGACGCGATGCAAGCAAGGTCGCAGCTGCTGGAAATTACAGCAAGTTGCTGTGTCGGTTCAGAGGCTCGTTCGAGTTCTTGGTTGGCTTTTAGCCCATGGCCTTGGACTGGACAGTGCCTCATTGAGTTAGGAAGGTCATGTTTTTGACCGTTCATCATTTGGATCATTTTTGAGGTCGTACGAGAATTTACGGTGCAATGTGCCAAATTGACTCTCGAAAGAGCGTTTCGTGTTTTGGCCTCCATTTCACCTAGATTTCGACCCTATCATTTTAGGAACATTATTTTATGATTTTTCAGCGTATTTTAATCATGACTATACGTTGGTTCAGTGTCGGTTCAGGTTGGCTCGGAGTCATGATTAAATGCGAAGTCATTAGGCGTCATAGTCGCATCTTTTGAACGTAAATTGCATAGTTGGTCATGTTTAAGCTATTGCATATTTTTCATGGCACAGTTAGGTTGCAGCGAGCCTGGGAACGATCCAATCCAATCCAGTTGGTAAAATTACAGGAATTTTCATTATGCCAGTTAATTATTTTACGTGCATTAAATAGAAAATGATTATTTTTGAGATTTATGCGATATGGCTTGTGGTTCATTCACTATGTGGGAGTGTTATTTTATACGGTCGCCAGTGAGCGATCAGTTCAGTATGGTACCACCCGGTCGCCAGTGACCGGCCAGCTCAGATCAGTTTCAGCCTCCCCGGTAGCCAGTTACCGATCAGTTCAGCTTAGTGCAGTGGCCACAGGCGTAAAACATAATCTCAACAGAAAATTTTACCAGATATTTCAGTACAGGCTCCAAGGAGCAAATATTTTTACAGTGACTTCCAGTTCAGTTATGCACGTATTATAATTGCTCAGTACAGATTATTTTCAGTATGCCTCAGGACAGGATATTTTATCACATGCATATTTTAAATTCAGATTTTTACTCGTTACCTGCGATTTATGCATGCTGAGTCTTTAGGCTCACTAGACTTGATTGTTGTAGGTACTGATGAGGCCAGGGCCGAGGGCGGGGACCAGTGAGCCAGCTTGGGTCGGCAGTAGTGGCACCCGAGGACCTCAGAGCAGCAGTTGTTATTTTCTTCGCAAACAATTTTTATCAGTTGTTGGATATTTTTAAATCGTTGTTGTTGGCAAAACTTTGATTTTCTTCCGCTGCAATATTTTGAAATATTGAACTTGATTCACCAATGATTTTATGAATGAGGCCATTTAAGTTCTTTTAAAAAGAAAATTTTTAATTTTCCGCAAATTTCCAAGCAAGTAGTTCGAGGGCCTTCGCAGTTGGTATCAGAGCCAGGTTCTGTATAGGGTTTCACTACTACTGACCGCGAGAAGCTCACGAAGCCACGCCTTTGGTCTGTAAGTTTTTTTTCAGTTCAGCATTTTGTTCAGCATTTCAGTTATAGCATGAATTATTTTGTCAGCATGCTTCCAGATTTTCAGTATTTCAGAGTTCATTTAAAATAAAGTATGGAATTATGCATGTTAGTTACGTATGGGTTATGTTGGAACAGTATGCCCCCTAGACGCATTTTAGAGCGCAACAGAGAGGTGGAGCCTCGCCGAGAGGACAGAGAGGAGCATAGACCGGAGGGAGACCTACCACCTCCTCCACCGCCCCCACCGGACATGAGTGCCCAGATGTTAGCTGGGATGGCACAGTTCTTCGCACAGTTTGCGGGGGGCAATGCCGCAGCCATAGCCGCAGCCGCAGCCAGGCCGACAGGGCCCGAGGCAGTGTATGAGCGATTCATGAAGATGCGCCCGAAGGAATTCTCTGGGGCATCTGACCCCATGGTTGCCGAGGGATGGATCAAATCCCTCGAGGTGATCTTCGATTTTATGGAGCTGGGGGACGCAGACCGAGTCCGATGTGCCACCTACTTGTTCACTGGAGACGCCCGCTTGTGGTGGGAAGGAGCTTCGGTAGCCCTGACATTGGCTACACTTTCTTGGACCAGCTTTACGGAGGTTTTCTACTCCAAGTATTTTGCTGAGGAGGTTCGCACCAGGCTGACCACCGAGTTCATGAGCCTGAGACAGGGGGATATGTCGGTTACGGAGTTTATCCGTAAGTTCGAGAGGGGCTGTCACTTTGTGCCCCTGATAGCGAATGATGCCAAAGCCAAGCTGATGCACTTCCTGGTGGGTTTACGGCCGATCTTGCGCCGGGATGTTAGGGTATCTGACCCTGCTACTTATGAGGTTGCCGTCTCCAAGGCCTTAGCCGCAGAGCAGGATCTGCGGGATATCGAGAGGGATCGCCAGGGCAAGCGCCCAGTCCAGGCACCGCACCACCCTCCTCCTCATCAGCATCAGCAGCAGAATAAGAGGCCTTTTCATGGACCGCCCAGGAACCGAGGCCAGCAGCAGCAGCAGCAGCAGCGGGGACGCCCAGCCCCGAGGAATCAGGAGCACCCAGTCTGTCCCAGGTGCTCACGTCGCCATCCTGGAGCATGTATGGCTGGCTCAGGAAAGTGTTTTAAGTGTGGCAGTCCAGACCACATGTTGCTGCAGTGTCCTCAGAGGAATCTGCCTACCCAAGGCAGAGTTTTTGCTCTCCATGCCGCGGAAACCAACCCGGAGACTATGTTGTTGACAGGTACCTCTAAACTTTAAGTTATTATTTGAATTTCCGCGTTTTGGGAATCGAGATTTAGATTTTGAACTTAGAACTGTTATAGGATTGCATGCTCTACTCAGATTTATTTCGGGGAAATTAAGCTAGAGGAACCTAGACCTTTGCGTGTCTATAAGTTTAGATCTTGTAGTGGGATTCAACTTAGAGCTCCGCTCTTTCAGGGAGAATTTTTATATCTGGTTCCGCTACCAAGGCCTTGATAGATTCAGGGGCCACTCACTCATTTATTTCGGAGGTCTTTGCAAACTTTCTCAAGATCCAGACCATTGGGCTAGATACAGCCTTTTCAGTAGTGTTGCCGTCAGGCGAGGAGATGGCAGCTACCAATGTTATCCGAGATATAGACCTTGAGCTGCACGGTAATCTTGTTTATGCTGATCTGATTGTGCTACCGATGCCGGAATTTGACATCATCCTAGGGATGGACTGGCTATTGAGGAACAGAGTATTGATAGACTTCCAGCGGAGATCCGTTCTTGTCCGACCGCCTGGAATGGGGCAGTTCTTATTTGAGCCGGACAGGTACTTTCCTTTACCGCGCATTATTCCTTATGTTCAGGCTAGGAAGCTCATGCATAGAGGGTGTCGGGCATTTCTAGCAACCTTTTTATCTGTCCCCGAGGAACCCAGCCAGTCAGCCTCAGATGTTCCGATTGTTAGAGATTTCTTAGACGTTTTTCCCGAAGACGTCTCTGGTATGCCACCAGAGAGAGAGGTGGAGTTTTCCATTGAGCTTATGCCAGGTACGGCTCCGATATCCAAAGCACCGTACCGTCTAGCACCGACAGAGATGGCAGAGCTTAAGAAGCAGATCCAAGAACTTCTTGACAAGGAGTTCATTCGCCCGAGCTTTTCTCCATGGGGCGCGCCAGTCTTATTCGTGAAAAAGAAGGATGGCTCGATGAGGCTTTGCATTGACTACCGGGAGTTGAACAGGGTTACAGTGAAGAATAAATACCCACTGCCGAGGATTGAGGATCTGTTTGACCAGTTGCAGGGAGCTTCGATTTTCTCCAAGATAGATCTGCGTTCCGGTTATCACCAGTTGAGGGTGAGAGATGTTGTTGTCTCGAAGACAGCTTTCAGGACTCGTTATGGCCACTACGAGTTCCTAGTGATGCCGTTCGGTCTGACGAATGCGCCAGCGATCTTCATGGATCTAATGAATCGCGTATTTCAGCCGTACCTCGACCAGTTTGTGATAGTGTTCATAGATGACATTCTCGTCTACTCCAAGAGTCGGGAGGAGCACAGCAGGCATCTGACCACAGTGTTGCAGACATTGCAGAAACATAAACTATTCGCAAAGTTCAGTAAGTGCGAATTCTGGTTAGAGAAGGTGGCGTTCTTGGGCCACATTGTTTCTAGCAGTGGTATTGAGGTAGACCCCGCAAAAGTTGTAGCAGTCAGAGATTGGGTTGTGCCTCAGAATGCATCCGAGATCCGCAGTTTCCTTGGGCTAGATGGATATTACAGAAAATTCATCCAAGGATTTTCCTCTATTGCCGTTCCACTCACAGCACTGACAAAGAAAAATGTGAAGTTTGTGTGGAGCGAGGAGTGTCAGAAGAGCTTCGATACTTTGAAGCAAGCTCTTATCTCAGCACCCGTTTTGGCTGTACCGTCAGGATCTGGTGAGTTTGTCCTTTATACCGATGCTTCGAAGCTTGGTTTAGGTGCAGTTTTGATGCAGCATGGGAGAGTGATAGCGTATGCTTCTCGACAGCTGAAAATCCACGAGAAGAACTACCCCACCCATGATCTGGAGTTAGCGGCCGTAGTTTTTGCTTTGAAGATTTGGAGGCACTATCTGTATGGAGAGAAGTGTCAGATCTTTACCGACCATAAGAGCCTCAAGTATTTCTTTACGCAGAAGGAGCTGAACATGCGTCAGAGACGTTGGTTGGAGCTTGTGAAAGACTACGATTGTGACATTAGCTACCACCCGGGTAAAGCTAATGTAGTTGCGGATGCTTTGAGCAGGAAAGTCGCAGTGATGGCTCATTTGACGATTCAGAAACCTCTTCAGATCGAGATGCAGAGGTTTGATCTTGAGACTTACCCTCGAGGTAGAGTTCCTCGTTTATCTACCTTGACTATCCAGTCCTCTCTTATTGACCGTATTCGCAGCGGTCAGGCAGCAGATGAGCAGTTGGCACAGTGGAAGAAGAGAGATGAAGCTAAGGGCAGTGTTTTGTATTCAGTCAGCGACGGTATTGTGAGATACCGAGATAGGATATGGGTTCCTAGCAGTGATTCTATCCAAGCAGACATCTTATCAGAGGCCCATACGTCCCCGTACTCTATTCACCCTGGGAGTACGAAGATGTACAAAGATCTGCAGCTATTGTATTGGTGGCCAGGAATGAAGAAGGACATCAGGCGTTTTGTATCCGAGTGCCTGACTTGCCAGTTAGTGAAGGCCGAGCATCAGAGACCAGCAGGTTTGCTCAAGCCTCTTCCTATTCCCGAGTGGAAGTGGGAGAACATTACCATGGACTTTGTGACCGGATTGCCGAGGTCAGCCAGAGGATCGAATGCTATCTGGGTGATTGTAGATCGTCTTACCAAATCAGCGCACTTCTTGCCTATTAAGACGACTTTCACCATGGTTCAGTATGCAGAGCTGTATATCCGAGAGATAGTCCGACTCCACGGTATTCCAGTTTCTATCGTATCCGACAGAGATCCCAGATTCACTTCCTCGTTTTGGAAGAGTTTGCATTCGACTTTGGGTACGAAGTTGCTGTTTAGCACAGCTTTCCATCCGCAGACAGATGGACAGTCGGAGCGAGTTATTCAGATCTTAGAGGATCTTCTCCGTGCTTGCGTCATTGATTTCTCTGGGAGTTGGGAGTCGAACTTACCATTGGTAGAGTTCACCTATAACAACAGTTTCCAGTCGTCCATAGGTATGGCTCCGTATGAAGCGCTGTATGGTCGCAAGTGTAGATCTCCTGTTCATTGGGATGAAGTAGGAGAGAGAGCAGAGTTGGGTCCAGAGATTGTTCAGCAGGCAGCAGATGTAGTAGTCAAGATCCGTGATAGGATGAGGACTGCTCAGAGCCGACAGAAGAGTTATGCCGATCAGCGGAGGAGAGAGTTAGAGTTTGCAGTGGGCGATCATGTCTTCGTGAAAGTGGCACCTATGAAGGGTGTCATGAGATTTGGCAAGAAAGGGAAGCTCAGTCCGAGATTCATTGGACCGTTTGAGATCCTCGACAGAGTTGGGACGCTAGCGTATCGTGTGGCTCTTCCGCCGAATCTGGCCGGAGTACACAATGTCTTTCACGTCTCCATGCTGAGGAAGTATATGGCAAATCCTTCGCATGTGCTGAATTTCGAGCCGTTGCAGCTTACTCCGAACTTATCTTATGAGGAGAGACCCGTGCAGATCCTAGACAGACAGGAGAAGAAACTTCGGAACAAGTTGGTTAAGCGAGTCAAAGTCAAATGGCTCAACCATTCAGAGGAGGAAGCTACGTGGGAGTTTGAGCCGGAGATGAGAAGTCGATACCCTGAGTTATTCGGTGAGTTCTAATTTCGAGGACGAAATTTATTTAAGGGGGGAAGGATTGTAGAACCCGTAAATCAGTAGACGTATAAGCCATGCATAATTCTAGATTTTTAAATTTAATTGACTTCATTGCATGATTATTTTAAATGCATTTGTTTGAAGTTAATTATTTCATTATTTCAGTTCAGTAGATTGATTTTTAGCATTTCAGTATTTTCAGTGAGGCCGGACCGGAGTTGGAGTTTTGAGATAGAATTTAAGATTTGAGAAATATTTCCAGAAGTTAATTTAGCTAGTAACTAAGTTCATTTAAGTTAGAAAGGAAGGTTTGAAGATTTAATTTAATTATTTGAGGTGATTAAGAAATGAACTCATTTAAGTTATTAAATTAAGGGGTTAGCTCACTAAATTATTTAAAGGATTAGTAAGGCTTTCAAGGATTATTAGTTGACTAGATAATCAACATTTCCCTTTATTTTATCATGCATTTTTCGGCCACCCTTAGTGCTAGAAGATTCATTTTCCAACTCACCAACTTTGACCAATTCTTTGCATGTAATTAGTAGGATAATTCTAGGATTTTTGGGAGCACAATTTAATTAAATAAATGGACATATCCTAGTCTAGAATCAAGCTAAATTTCGGCCACCACCTCCTAGAAGCATCCACCAACTCATTTGATATCAATTCAAAATTCAAATTCAAAAGGGGAGTGGACTTGGTCTTGATATGATCCTATTTTTGTGCACCCTTCTCCTCACCTTCATAACCATCACTCCCCCCTCCAGCTCCACCGAAAATAAGACCCCTTTTCAGTAGAAAAAACGTGGATAGCAGCTAGGGAGAAAGGGAGAAAAATCGAGAGCCAAGAAAGGTAGAGAAGCAAGCCACTCCGTCTCCTCCGCGCCGTCTCGTCTCTTCTTTTCGTTTTCTTTCGAAACGAAACCAGGCATGTCTAGATTTCTTTCAAACCTCAATCAAGTCATATTATCATTTATTTTTCAGTACATGATCATGTTGTAGCAAGCAAAAACCGAGATACATGTCAAAATATTTTGGGAACACACATGCAGAATTTCGGCCCTTTCATGACAAGCTTCACGATTTCTTTTGGTTTGTGAGTTTCAGGTATTGGATCGACTCCAGGCTCCCAAGGCGGCTTGTATACATGTAGTAGGATGCATTAGGACCATGTTGGTCCATTCAAACCAGCCCCATGCTTGCTGGAAATTCAGAATGACAGCAAGTTCCCCATAAGTGCAGAAATGTGATTCGAAATTCAGTTTGGATGTCAAGGAGGAAGGATCTGATCTTGGCTGCCCCTAGGGTCTTTAGCCATGGTTGGATCACTTCCCTAGCATGTCTAAGACGTGACTAAGTCGCCCTTTTGGTGGCTTGGTCCATGGCTCATCGGTTTTTAAATAATCCACAAGAACAACCCCTTTCCCCATTCGGCCCTTCCATTTTTCAGCATATGGTTCGTTTCTTTTGTGGCTTGGTGTGGATCTTGATTGGCCTATGGCCCTTAGCCACGGTTCATATCATGCTCCTAGATGTCTAGATCGTGCCATGGTCAATCAAATGGCCACTGGAATGACGCAAGACATCGATCATAGCATAAACACTACACACGCATGCACGTTGCTCTCGGTTGGACCCTTCGGTTAAGATTTGGTGTGATGCGGATTGTGGCTGGCCTAGGGCCCTTAGCCATGGTTCAAATCACTCCTTGGGACGTTTTGGAGAGGCTTTGGTCGGTGGTTCAAGCCCCAATGGCCAAAAGTCTCGCAAACGACGCGATGCAAGCAAGGTCGCAGCTGCTGGAAATTACAGCAAGTTGCTGTGTCGGTTCAGAGGCTCGTTCGAGTTCTTGGTTGGCTTTTAGCCCATGGCCTTGGACTGGACAGTGCCTCATTGAGTTAGGAAGGTCATGTTTTTGACCGTTCATCATTTGGATCATTTTTGAGGTCGTACGAGAATTTACGGTGCAATGTGCCAAATTGACTCTCGAAAGAGCGTTTCGTGTTTTGGCCTCCATTTCACCTAGATTTCGACCCTATCATTTTAGGAACATTATTTTATGATTTTTCAGCGTATTTTAATCATGACTATACGTCGGTTCAGTGTCGGTTCAGGTTGGCTCGGAGTCATGATTAAATGCGAAGTCATTAGGCGTCATAGTCGCATCTTTTGAACGTAAATTGCATAGTTGGTCATGTTTAAGCTATTGCATATTTTTCATGGCACAGTTAGGTTGCAGCGAGCCTGGGAACGATCCAATCCAATCCAGTTGGTAAAATTACAGGAATTTTCATTATGCCAGTTAATTATTTTACGTGCATTAAATAGAAAATGATTATTTTTGAGATTTATGCGATATGGCTTGTGGTTCATTCACTATGTGGGAGTGTTATTTTATACGGTCGCCAGTGACCGATCAGTTCAGTATGGTACCACCCGGTCGCCAGTGACCGGCCAGCTCAGATCAGTTTCAGCCTCCCCGGTAGCCAGTTACCGATCAGTTCAGCTTAGTGCAGTGGCCACAGGCGTAAAACATAATCTCAACAGAAAATTTTACCAGATATTTCAGTACAGGCTCCAAGGAGCAAATATTTTTACAGTGACTTCCAGTTCAGTTATGCACGTATTATAATTGCTCAGTACAGATTATTTTCAGTATGCCTCATGACAGGATATTTTATCACATGCATATTTTAAATTCAGATTTTTACTCGTTACCTGCGATTTATGCATGCTGAGTCTTTAGGCTCACTAGACTTGATTGTTGTAGGTACTGATGAGGCCAGGGCCGAGGGCGGGGACCAGTGAGCCAGCTTGGGTCGGCAGTAGTGGCACCCGAGGACCTCAGAGCAGCAGTTGTTATTTTCTTCGCAAACAATTTTTATCAGTTGTTGGATATTTTTAAATCGTTGTTGTTGGCAAAACTTTGATTTTCTTCCGCTGCAATATTTTGAAATATTGAACTTGATTCACCAATGATTTTATGAATGAGGCCATTTAAGTTCTTTTAAAAAGAAAATTTTTAATTTTCCGCAAATTTCCAAGCAAGTAGTTCGAGGGCCTTCACAGTTCCAGTGTCTCTTTGTTGGATATGTGCTAAATCTTGCCAACAGATTCACGGCAAAAGATATATCAGGCCTTGTACAATTTGTAAGGTACATAAGGGCACCGATGGCACTTAGATATGGTACTTCTGGACCAAGAATATCTTCATCATCTTCACATGGACGGAATGGATCATTTTCTATGTTTAATGATCTAACAACCATTGGAGTACTTAAAGGATTTGCTTTATCCATATTAAAACGTTTAAGGATCTTTTCTGTATAATTTGTCTGGTGAACAAACATTCCACATTCTTTTTGTTCAATTTGTAAACCCAGACAATACTTGGTTTTTCCAAGATCCTTCATTTCAAATTCTTCCTTCAAGTATGACACAACTTCTTGAATTTCCTTATTAGTTCCAATGATGTTTAAATCATCAACATATACAGCAATAATTACGCATCCGGATGTTGTTTTCTTAATGAAAACACAAGGGCATATTGAATTATTTACATATCCATTTTTCATCAAGTGATCACTTAGTCGATTATACCACATTCGACCTGATTGCTTTAACCCATATAATGATCTTTGTAATTTCACAGAATAACATTCCCTGGGTTTTGAACTTTGTGTTTCAGGCATCTTAAATCCTTCAGGGATTTTCATATATATATTACTATCAAGTGATCCATATAAGTAAGCTGTAACAACATCCATAAGACGCATTTCTAAATTTTCAGATACCGCCAAGCTAATCAAATACCGAAACGTAATTGCATCCATCACAGGAGAATACGTTTCTTCATAATCAATTCCAGGCCTTTGAGAAAAACCTTGTGCAACAAGTCGAGCTTTATATCTTACTATTTCATTTTTCTCATTTCGCTTTCGAATAAAAACCCATTTGTATCCAACAGGTTTTACACCTTCAGGTGTAAGGACTATAGGTCCAAAAACATTACGTTTATTTAGCGAATTTAATTCAACCTGGATGGCATCTTTCCATTTTATCCAATCCTGCCGATTTTTACATTCACCAAAAGATTTTGGTTCATGATCTTCGTTATCATTTATGATGTCGATTGCCACATTATAAGAAAATATATCATCAATTTCATCTATATCTTTTCGGTTCCATATTTTTCCAGTATTAATATAATTGATAGAGATTTCATGATTCTCGTCAGTTTGTGGTTCTGACAGAACATTTTCATCATCATGTGTTTCTTCAGGAACACCATTCTCTATTTTGTGATCATCATGTGTTTCTTCAGAAACGTCATTCTTTATTTTGTGATCATCGTGTTTCTCTATGAATTTTCTTTTTCGAGGATTTTTATCCTTGGAACCGACTGGCCTTCCACGCTTCAGGCGTTTAATGACATCATGAGTATCTTCCATTTGTTTCTTTGGAATTTCAATTCGAGCAGGGGCATTTGCAGCATGTATATATGATTTAGTTACCCCTTTTGTGTCTGCAAATGCATCTGGTATTTGATTTGCTATTCTTTGCAAGTGTACAATTTGTTGTACATCTTTTTCACATTGTTTTGTTCTTGGATCCAGGTGTAACAATGATGATACATACCATGTAATTTCCTTTTCGGTATGTTTCTGTTCTCCCCCTAACATTGGAAAGATTTCCTCATTAAAATGACAATCAGCAAAACGCGCTGTGAACACGTCGCCTGTCTGAGGTTCAAGATATCGAATGATTGATGGACTATCATAACCGATATAAATTCCAACCTTTCTTTGAGGTCCCATTTTCTTTCGTTGCGGTGGTGCAATAGGCACATACACCATACATCCAAAAATTCTCAGATGAGAAATGTCTGGTTCTTTACCAAATGCAAGCTGCAATGGGGAGTATTTATGATATGCACTTGGTCTGATGCGAATTAATGAAGCAGCGTGTAAAATTGCATGTCCCCATATAGAAATAGGGAGCTTTGTTTTCATAATCATTGGTCTAGCAATCATTTGCAGACGTTTAATCAATGATTCAGCCAATCCATTCTGTGTATGTACATGAGCAACAGGATGCTCAACAATGATTCCCATAGACATACAATAATCATTGAAAGTTTGGGAAGTAAATTCACCAGCATTATAAAGTCTAATTTTCTTGATTGTATAATCGGGAAATTGATTCCTCAATTTTATTATTTGAGCAAGTAATCTTGCAAATGCAACATTTCGAGTTGATAATAAACATACATGTGACCATCTGCTGGAGGCATCAATCAATACCATAAAGTATCTGAATGGTCCACATGGTGGATGAATTGGTCCACAAATATCACCCTGAATACGTTCAAGAAACATTGGTGATTCAGTTTGGATTTTGACTGGTGATGGTCTTATAATAAGTTTTCCAAGAGAACATGCTTTACATTGAAACTTATTATTCTGAAAGATCTTCTGGTCTTTCAGTGGATGACCATGTGTATTTTCTATAATTCTTCGCATCATTGTTGAACCAGGATGTCCCAATCGATCATGCCAATTGGTTAATATCGAAGAAATATCAACTACCATGTTTGATTCAACGGGACTTATATGTGTATAATGCAATCCAGTAGGGAGCATTGGTAGTTTTTCAATCACATATTTCTTTCCTGATTTATATGTGATAAGACACATATATTTCTCATTCCCTTCATTCATTGTTTGAGTATCATACCCATGGGAATATATATCATTAAAACTCAACAAATTTCTTTTCGATTGTGGTGAATATAAAGCATCATTGATCAAAAATTTTGTACCATTAGGTAACAAAAATTGTGCTTTACCACATCCTTTAATCAAGTCTACAGGACCTGATATTGTATTCACCGTTGTTTTTGTTGGTTTTAGTTCCAAGAAATATCTTTTATCTCGGAGGATAGTGTGCGTTGTACCACTATCGGGTATGCAAACTTCAGCTTTGCTCATAGCATTTTCCATATTTGAACTTCAAAAAAAAATATGCAATGAAATAAATTACTTGCAATATATATTTAAATATAACACAAATCATAATTATACAATAAAACATTATTCTATGAATACATGAAAAATAGATTATTGTACATTTATATTCTACCATTATATTGTTCATTTTCAGAGAAATCGTTGAGAAAATCTGCAGCATCAATATTGTTCATTTCTATCCCACCAACATATTGATCATTTCCAGAGAAATCATTCATAAAATCACCAGCATCAAAATGAGTTGAATCACTCAAACGGTCACTGCGTTCAGTGAAGTTGGTCTCCTTTTCTTTCCCCTTTAATGATTCTTTATAAAGTTTACAAAGGTGCTCAGGGGCTCGACAAACTTTGGACCAATGTCCTGGAGTACCACATCTGTAACAAGAACTTTCATATCTTTTTGAGTGCTTCTCATTAACACTTGTATTCTCATGATACCTTTTCTGTGGATGGTTTGGGACGTTCTTTTGAGATGAGTTATAAAAATAACTATCTCGATTATTTTCAAAACCACGGCCTTGACCACGGCCAATTCCACGTCCACGTCCACGTCCGCGTCCACGACCTCGACCTCGACCAAAACCTTGTCTTTGAATTTGATTTTGGTTTCCAGGTTTAAATTCATTTTTATTTACAGCATTTACTTCTGGAAATGCTGTTGATCCAGTGGGTCGGGACTGATGATTTCTCATTAATAGCTCGTTGTTTTTTTCCGCCACAAGAAGACAGGCGATGAGTTCAGAATATCTCGCGAATCCACGTACTCTATATTGTTGCTGTAGAGTAATATTTGATGCATGAAACGTGGAAAATGTTTTTTCAAGCATCTCAGATTCTGTGACCTCATGTCCACAAAATTTTAATTGCGAGATTATTCTATACATCGCCGAATTGTAATCACTGACTTTTTTAAAGTCTTGGAATCTCAATGTATTTCATTCATCCCGGGCGGTCGGAAGTATAACTTCTCTTATATGTTCGAATCTTTCTTTTAATCCCTTCCACAAAGCCATAGGATTTTTTTCAGTCAGATATTCACATTTCAATCCATCGTCGAGATGTCGACGCAAAAATATCATGGCTCTTGCCTTTTCTTGTGACGTGCATATGCCATTTTCTTTAATGGTCTCGCTTAGACCCAATGACTCAAGATGCATTTCTACATCTAGAGTCCATGGCATATAATTCTTTCCCGTGATGTCGAGCGCAACAAATTCGAGCTTTGTTAAATTTGACATGGTGGTACTAAAAAAAATTACGATGCATTTTATTAGTTAATAATTATTGCAATACAAAGTAACGGATAAACAACAAATACAAGTATTTGTAAAAATAAAAAAAACGCACGAGGAAGGATATTCTCCGTTAAATACAAGACTCGTGAGTATGATAACCAAAATAATTAAAAATAACTTTGAGAAAGTCATCTTCTTTTTTCTTCGAAAAATTTGATGAAGAATAATTTTTAGAGAAGAAGAGAAAGTTGGAGTGATTGAATGTGTTTGTGAGATCATATTTATAGGGCAAAAACTAGCCGTTTTTTACCATTTATGACCGTTGGTGTACAAAAAAATAAATGTATGTATATCATATCACATTATTATAATGAGGTGTCGTAAGTTATTTTGTTTAAAAACCTTATAGGCTTTTATACTTGTCGTATCCCTTACCGGGAGTGTGGGATGTCGTCTTAACATCCTCCCAGGATTTATAACAAGTTTTTGAAAAATTTATTTTTATTATTTCTAATAATAACATTATATTATATATTAAATAAATACACAATAAATAAATAACAGTAAAATAAATATAATTATTTTTGTTACCTTTTTCTTCTGTTTGGAGCTTGGAAAAGGATGGAGGACTTTTAGAGCTTCGTGCTGATAACGTGTTGTGAAAAAGTAAAAATTTATGGTAAAAAGTAAAAATCTCAAACTCTCAAAATTTACCAAACTACACACTTTATAATATTTTTCTCTCTACTCAATTGTGATTTTCTTCACAAATGAGAGATCTATTTATAGGAAATCTTTACAAATAATCCAAAAATAAAATACATCATTACCTACATCATCACACACTAATTTTCAATATTTACAACTCTTATTTTCAACATTAAAATATTCAACATTCAAATATTCAATACACACATTTTAAATATTATTTTCCAATACGTCCAACTTTTTCAATCTTTTTCAATCAATTAAAGCACAAACAATGCATGTTACCTGTTTTTTTTTGTGCGCGCGCGCGCGCGGACCAGTGGTCAACTTGGAGAGCAAGTTCGAAATCAACTTGGAGAGGTTTTATCAACAGCATTAAAATTTGTTTTCTCACAACAAACAATAATTAAATTTAATATGATACAAAAAATATTTAAATAAAAAATTGAAATTATCCCCCACTCGATAGATTTGTCCACATGCCGGATTAGGTTCGGTCCAGAAAATCCCGACTCTTAACTGGCCCACTCGTGCTGGTTAAGGGCCGGGTTACGGAATCGACTGTCCAGGCCCGGACTCGGTTAATCGAAGAGTCCGGGTCCGATTCGGCCCGATTCAATAAATTTTTTTTAATACAAAATTTTAAAAAACACTTGCGCGTGTTTGTGTGTGTGTATATATGTATGTATGCATGCATGCATGCATTTGATATTGGAGCAGGTATTTTCATGGTAATTTGCTGTTTAATTAATTAATATTTTATTATATGTTCGTAGGAATTGTAAAAAGAGCTTCGAGTGTCCAAATGTTGACTATTTCTGTCGCAATTGATAACACATTTAATTTTTAAACCTGCTTATTCAATGTGAAACATACTTGGATCGACCTGAGAGAGATTTTTTTTATTATTGTTTACTATATATTTAAGTTTGTGATTTCGTGAGATTTTTGGTTATACTGTGGTGGACCATCGTGGATTGCAAATGGGAATTTCACATTAATCTACAATATAAGGTTCGAGATGAGACCAAATTTATAACTTTTTTGTTATTTTAAAGAATTACGAAGATATTAGTTTATTAGTTTTATAAAAATTATTTTAAAAAATAGAGTAGATGCTAACAAATCCTTCAACCCGAGCGAAAATTTTATATTTTTTTAAGAAAAAAATCACAAGAATTTATTTTATATCATTATTTATGGGACTGTCCCTTTTGCAATTGTGTCCATCCGTACGTAGTCTTTGACTACGTAATCTCTCTTTTTTTTTTTCAGGGGACATTATCTATTTTTGCGTTAAAAAGATCGTACAAGATTTTGGTATATTAATATTAACTTTTAGTTTTCGGTTATTTTAGGTTAAATTAAAGTTATAAAACTAGAATATATTGATGTGATATCGAGAAATATTGACGTGACATCGAAAACTGCTGATTTGTTAAATGTCAAGTCAATTATTGAACCAAAATAATTAAAAATTAATATACCAAAAACGAACTTCCAAAATTCATAATAAAAATATTATTTCTCAAAATAAAGAGAGAGCAAGAAACTGAGCCCACAATATTTACTTATTATCGTTATAATTATTAATTTTATTCAAGATATTAATATTATTAGTTTTTGTTGTGAAAAAGTAAAAATTTATGGTAAAAAGTAAAAATCTCAAAATTTACCAAACTACACACTTTATAATATTTTTCTCTCTACTCAATTGTGTTTTTCTTCACAAATGAGAGATCTATTTATAGGAAATCTTTACAAATAATCCAAAAATAAAATACATCATTACCTACATCATCACACACTAATTTTCAATATTTACAACTCTTATTTTCAACATTCAAATATTCAACATTCAAATATTCAATACACACATTTTAAATATTATTTTCCAATACTCCCCCTTGTGATGATGATCATGATACGATGATGTCTTCATTACGTGTTTTTGTACTGCCTCGTTAAAAACCTTACTTGGAAAAACCCATTGGGATAAAACCATAGTAGGGAAAAAGAGTGCAGTCACGTAAACTCTCCCTGATGTTGACATGAACAATTCTTCACAAATTTCGTAGATTGCGCATCCCAATATTATATATGTGCTTTCTGAATATTGACGTAGGAAGTGCCTTTGTGAAGAGATCTGATGAGTTTTCACTTGATTGAATGTGACGAACATCAATACATCTATTCTTCTCAAGCTCCTTGGTGAATGCGAAGAACTTAGGAGGAATATGTTTAGTTCTGTCGCTTTTTATATATCCTTCTTTCATTTGAGCAACACATGCAGCATTATCTTCATATAGTATCACAGGCTTCTCATCAGATGATAATCCGCATGAAATTTGGATATGTTGGGTCATTGATTTTAACCATACACATTCATGACTTGCTTCATGTAGTGCAATAATCTCGGCATGATTTGATGAAGTTGTTACGAGCGTTTGTTTCTGAGAACGCCAAGATATTGCAGTGCCTCCACGAGTAAATACATATCCAGTTTGGGAACGTGCCTTGTGTGAATCAGATAAGTATCCAGCATCAGCATAACCAATTATACTTGGATTAGCATCTTTTGAATACAAAAGTCCCAAGTCTGTCGTTCCTCGTAGATAACGGAATATATGTTTAATTCCGTTCCAGTGTCTCTTTGTTGGATATGTGCTAAATCTTGCCAACAGATTCACGGCAAAAGATATATCAGGCCTTGTACAATTTGTAAGGTACATAAGGGCACCGATGGCACTTAGATATGGTACTTCTGGACCAAGAATATCTTCATCATCTTCACATGGACGGAATGGATCCTTTTCTATGTTTAATGATCTAACAACCATTGGAGTACTTAAAGGATTTGCTTTATCCATATTAAAATGTTTAAGGATCTTTTCTGTATAATTTGTCTGGTGAACAAACATTCCACATTCTTTTTGTTCAATTTGTAAACCCAGACAATACTTGGTTTTTCCAAGATCCTTCATTTCAAATTCTTCCTTCAAGTATGACACAACTTCTTGAATTTCTTTATTCGTTCCAATGATGTTTAAATCATCAACATATACAGCAATAATTACGCATCCGGATGTTGTTTTCTTAATGAAAACACAAGGGCATATTTTTGTCGAAAATCGAATGCCATTTAAAAAATACGCATCGGTGTATAAAATCACCTCAAAACACCTCATTTTCGAAATACCACACAACATATACCATATATTAAACAATTAAAAATAATTATTTAATAAAAATATTTTTCCTCATATGGTCCTCGGTCTCCGTTCCTCGATCGTGACTCGAATACCTTTAAAACACAGTTTTATGCATTCATGTAGAAAAATGCATTTTAAACATGTAATTATGCACACTATATTTAATTAATGCAAATAAAAAATTTAATTAAAATACATAAAAAATTCGATAACTTGCATGCATATAATTAGGGGTGAACAACATTTCGGTTTAAACCGAATTAACCGACCGAACCGAGCCAATTCGGAAATTTGGTTCGGCTATTTCGGAAATTCGGTTTTCCAATTAAAAAAAATTCGGTTATATCGATTACGGTTTTCAAAATTTTGAAATCGGCTAACCGAATTAACCTATATAATAAATACTATTTTTTAATAAATTTTTTATTTTTTGAATCAATTTTTATATATATTTTAATTTTTAATTTTAAAATCAATTCTAATTTTAATCTATGGTCTCGTTCTCACTTCTCTAACCGAATTTCTCGTTCTCACTTCTCTATTTTCCACACTTGACTTCATCTGTCATAAAGAAAAATTACATATATAATTAAAGTTAAATCATATTTTTTTAAAACTAATCGGTTAATTTGGTGGCAACGCCACTCTATAGGCTAGCTAGAGTATATAATTTGTTTCATATCTCAATGCTGCGTAAGTACATGTCGAACCCCTCACATGTACTAAATTATGAGCTTCTGCATTTGACTCTGAATATGTCATACGAGGAAAGACCTATATAAATTTGGACAGCCAAGAAAGAAGACTCCGAAACAAGGTTATACAAATGGTCAAAGTCAAGTGGCTAAATCACTCGGAGGAAGAAGCTACTTGGGAAACCGAGAGGGACATGAGGAGTCACTACCCGGAGTTATTCTGTAAGTTATAATTTCGAGGACGAAATTTCATTTAAGGGAGATATGAATTGTAAGGTCCAAAATACGATGACATAATCCAACTGCATTAAAATATAGGAAAAATGAAAAATGACTAATTAAATGGTTTTAAACGCATGTATGGTGTGCATGTTTACATGTTTAAAATAGGTTTTTATATTAGGATGCATAAAACTGTGTTTTAAATATTATTCGAGATGCGATCGAGGAACGGAGATCGGAGACCATATGAGGGCAAATATTTTTATTAAATAATTATTTTTAATTGTTTAATTTGTGCTATATTTTAAATAAAATTTTCGAAAATGAGGTGTTTTATACGACGAGTCGTATTTTAAATCGGTGATCGATTTTCGATGAAAATAGAGATTTTTTGAAAACTCGGCTAATATTTTCACAAACTTCCCTAAACAAAATATTTTAAATATTATCTAATGGGCTTAATGGGCCTAATATACTAGGTTAATGAGTCTAAACTTGCACCATTTATTTTATTTAAAATATAAGCTAAAAACCCTCACCAAAACCCATACAATCACACGCCCCTTCACCCTAATAACACTAGGACTCTCCATCAGCCAAGAAACACACACATTACCTGAAAATTTTGAAGGAAAAATCACGTGGAAGTCGAAGAATTTCATTAAGGTCTTCCCATCGTCAACGTCCCTCACATCGCAAGTTGATCGTGCATAATATACGCAAAGACACGCCTTGATTTTCTTTCAAACATCTTTCACACCATATTATGTATATTTAATTATCCTTGTATGAAAAATATGATGCACTACTTTTATTTTTGTTTTTATGGCTAGACATGCATAAAACTAGTGTAACGTCCCGAAAATCGGAAAGTCTACGTGAACCACATGCATGCAAATTATTAAATTCTTTTAAAGCATAAAATGTATTTTTATTTTTTTGTGTTTAATTATTTTTATGCATTTTATGCATAATTCATGCATGGTAGAATTTATTCCATACATTTTATAAGTTCATGCATGAAGGTTTTTAAGTTGCATTTCGCTCTCGAACGAGGAACGGAGACCGGGAAATTTTAAAGAAAATTATTTTTATTACACGATTAATTTTTATTAATTAATATAAGATGTTTTAAATGTATTTTTCAAGAATTGGGATTTATTGGGTATTTTTACCCGCATGATTTTAATTTTTAACGGTGTGAAAATTTTATCGAATCGGGGGACTTTTTGAGGGTTCGGCTAATATTTTCAAAATCTTTCCAACACGAAATATTTTTCGGGATTGTGTTTAGATTTAATGACCCTATTTTTAAGCTTATTGGACATAAAACTTGTTTTTAAAATTTTTAATTAACAAGTAGGTCCCCTTTACTTATTACTTAATTACTTAATAAGTACCTAGGCTCCACTAAACTTATTATAAGCCACCCCAACAGCCGACATCCCTTCATTCAGATCTATTCCCTCGGTTTCCTTCATCAACAACCTCTAGGTGCATTGGTTTCACTTGTTCTCGCAAATAAATCAATCTGACGCTTCTCTGTTGCGTTTCTCTTCAACCTTCTATCATAAAAGATCAACAAGCATGCTTTGTATCTCCTTTTCTCGCATCATACACGTTGTATATTGATGTTTGCGTTCATGCATAAAGATTTCCGATCTAAGCATGTTTTTGAAAGAATTTCGGGTTCCATGTGTTTTTCTTGCACTCTTTTTGTGTTACTCACGTTTTTTCTTAATTCTTGGGCAAGGGGCTGTGGTTCTTGAGAGTTTGGAGGCTGCTGGTGGTGTCAATTTGTTGTCATGGGGTTTAGAAAATTTCTCCGGCGTTTCCCCGTTGGTCATTTCTTCGACGTTCTTGCGTAGGAAGCATCAAGGCATGCATTGTATCATTATTCTGCATCATTCACGTCGTTATATGCTGTCATGTGTGTATTATTTATGCTTGGCTCGGTATTTTCATGACACATTCTCATGGCTTCGGTTTTCATGATTTAAGTTTGCATCTTCTTGGTATCTCACGTTTTTTTTAAGGTTGCAAGGGGACTGCCGATCTGTGGTTTTGTGGGCGATCTTGCTGTGTTTAAGGTGAAATGGTGAAGGAAGTCTATGGAACACTCGGCTATGGGTGAAGGCCGATGGCTTCATGCGTGTGGCTAGGGTCTTGTATGATCTGTGTGTATGGTTGGGGAGAGATCGGTCGAGCATGGACTGAACCACGTCGTGGCTCGATCCCAGCCAAGGAGCCGACCCTTGTGGGTCTGTGACGGGGCTGGGTGAAGGCTGGAAGTTGCTGGTCTTGACCCTTAAGTGGTTCGACGGGGTTAGTGCGCGGTTGGACGCGGGTTGGTTCACTTTGTGGTGTAGCGATCGGTTGAGAAGTGTGGAGTGCACGGGAGGCTAGCCGAGAGTTCTTTGGGTTCTTAGGAGTCCTAGGGTGGTCTAGGGAAGGTCAAGTCGTTGCTGGTCCAGTTGGTTTTGGGATTGGGGACGTAATTATGGAAATGGTGCAAATGGAGTTCAAGTGGGTTATTTTTAGAAAAAGTTTCCAGCAGCTGTTCAGGGGATGATTCGAGTGTCTAATGGTCTGGTCTTGGTGGTTTTAAAGCCTTTTAGATGTTCCTTAAGTGTGGTAAAAAGTTGGGAAAAAATTGGTTGAGTTTCGGGTCGGTTCGGGTTAAAACCGGGATCTCAGTCCAAGTTTTAAAACAATTTGGTTAAGTTATGAAATGGACTCGAGTTTACGACTAGAAATGATTTTAAATATATTTTGGGACATTTTTAAGAGTTTGGTAAGTTTCGGATCAAAATGATGAGTTTTGAATTTTATCCGGGATTTAATCGCCGTACGAAACGTTAAGTAAAGAATTAATTGAAACGCCTAGATTTAAGCTTAATAAAATTATGAAAAATTATATTTAAGCTCAAATAATTATTAGAAGTCTAAGTTTTTAATTTGGGAATTTTATGCTAAGGTTTGGTTTAATTCAAGATTAAAGTGCGTTAATATGTTATGTTTAAAGATTAATTTAAAATTCATCGATTTAAGCCAAATAATAATATGAGAAAATTCTTGTAGGCTTAAATAATTATTTGGGACATTTTAGAGTCAATGAAATTAAGAAAATGTCAAAAACGTGAAATTTTACGTCTAGGGGCAAAATGGTAATTTTTGAGTTTTCAGGGGCAAAATGGTCATTTTGCACCCGGGGTGAGATGTTGGTCCTGGCAGCGCCCTGAGCACAAAATTATGATATTTTAAATGTTTATGCATCATGTTTACGATTTTTACGTAATTATGATAAATACGTTGCATGCTTGGTTTAAGTGAAAAATTATGTATATGCATGCTTTTATTAAGTGATGAATATGATGACACGTTTTGAAGGAAGTGATTTAGTTGTGACTAACACGATGACACGATGATATGATTGGAGATATCGTGAGGGAAAAGGGCTCCAGAGGGAGCCCGTTTACGGGAGAAGGCCTCAGAGGGAGCCCGGCGATCCTATTTCCATTGACATGATATGATGACATGATAGGCTCGGGTTCAATTGACAGGTGAGAGTGTCGCTGATGTCCCCCGCCGCCGGGTACCGCGGTTACACGTAGATGGATCCATCAACTGGCATGATGATACGAAAGTCACAGCTAATGAACTGAATTCAATTAAAAGAAAATGTATACGTATATGATTATATGAGATGACATGCTTTAATATGATACGATTTTACACGACACGTATACGTATATGATGACATGAGATGACATGCTTTGACACGATACGATTTTACATGACACGTATATGTATATGATGACATGAGATGACATGCTTTGACACGATACGATTTTACATGACACGTATATGTATATGATGACATGAGATGACATGCTTTGACACGATACGATTTTACACGACACGTTTACGTTATGCTTTTAAATTATGAAAGATATGTTGAGTATGATATTTTTCACTGCTGTGTGCTATGTATATGTACTTGTTATTCCTGGTACAGGTGTGTTGAGTCTTTAGACTCACTAGGCGTGTGTGATGCAGGTGAGCTTCATGATGAGGATACTTGAGGTGCCGAACTCTGAGTAGGCAGACCTGGCGCGGTGACATGACCCGAGGACCACATATTTTCCGCATAATGTTTTATGATATTGAGAGGAGAGGAATATTTTCATACGTTGATGATTTTAAGATTTTTATACGTTTATGTTCACGTATGATTTTGGATGATGGTAGTTATTTTAAACTACATTAATTTTATTGCCAATTAAAAAGATTATTTTAAATGTTATTTTTTCAATGCGAGTTGCAAAAAAAAAAAAAATTTCCGCGATTTTTCACAGACGTTACAACTAGAGTTTTTTTTTTTAAAAAAAATCTTGCTAATGATGCACAAAGGGGCTGCCATGGCAGGGGTACTTGAAGTGATGTTTTTTCACATGTTTAAGAGTCCCTAAAAGCACGATTCAAGGCTAGAACGTGGGAGGCTAAGGGCTGCACGATTTTTGGGATTTAGTATAACTATGGCTTGAATTTTGGAAGGTTTAGGAAAGGGGCCACGCGGGGTGTCTTCCAGGCAAAGGGCTGGGCTCTTTAGGGTCCTAGCCTCGAAGCCATGGTGATCCACGCAAGGCTGGGGAGATTAGGATAGGAGGGGCGCACAGCTAGGGCACTACCTAGCCGCGGCCGTGAGGTATAGTATGAACCATGCACGTTCGCATGCATGGGCTGTAGGGCTGGGCTAAGAAGGTCTTGAGGGTCTCGGTCTAGATCCTAGGAGGGTTGGTCAGGGGGCTGGTCCAACCGCATAGGGGCTAGGTCGAAGGAATGGATGGCTTGATCAAACTAGGTTTTTCGAAAAATAGGGACAAAATTCAGTAGCTGATATAGGCTTGATCGAGGGTCTTAATTGGCTTGGGTTGTATATGGTATAATTAGGTGTTATTAAGCTATGGTTCAAGTTTGGTTAAGTTTCGAGTCAATACGAGTCAAAACCGGGATGTACGTCTAAGTTTAAATACGAATTGGAAAATTAGTCGAGAAGCTTAAGTTTACGTCTAAGAAATAATTATAAGTATATTTTAAGGTGTCATGTTAAGTTTGAATGGATTTGGGTCGTCGTTTTAAGGTTTAAGGATAAATTGAGAAAGTTAGGGTTTCAGGACAAAACGATCATTTTAAACCTGAAAAATGTTATACATCCTGACAGTGGCCTGAATGCTGTAATGAATGCTAAAATGTTTTTGAAATTTTATGATGAAACGTTAATGCTAAAAGATATGTTGCATGTTTGGTTTAAAAGAAAAATGATTTATATATGCATGAATATTTATAAGTGATAGAAATATGAAAAGTTGAAGGAGGTGAATTGAGGGTGAAAATACGATAATACGATGATATCTAACGCCAAAGCTCATTTGACGGGTGAGAGTATTGCTGATGTCCTCGTCGCCCGGTACCATAGTAATAAGTAGATGGATCCATCGACCTACAACTAATACGAAAGTCACAATTGAAGACCTGGATTCAATAAAAAAGGAAACATATACGTATATGATGAAAGAAAACAAAAGTATACGATGAAAGAAAAATGTTTAAAGTTTATCTTCATGAAAAGCTACTTTGCACACGCGGTGCGTGTGTGTACAATTTTTTTTATAATTATCGAGTGACTAAAGTGAAATTTGACAAATTATCGAAGGACTAAAGTGCTATTTTTAGTTGTTGTAATTAAAAAAATAAGAACAAAAGTTTTTGTTGAAGTTAAAATTATGATAAAAACAATATTGTAATATTAATATAACACAAGGACAAAATTGGAAGAGTAAAAACTGACCAAAACACTATTTTTTGTCTCTATTATAGAGATTCTTAATAATAGTAATAGATAGATAACCAAATTAAATAATTAATTTAATTCACAAGCATGATACAATCAATATGTGTGATCTTTAAATGATGAATCACTTATATTATTAAACTTCAGAATAAATTACATGAGTTTTGTTTGATAAATAAATAAATCATATTCAAGTTCCTAAAACTTAAGTTTGGTAAATAAAAATTATATGTACAAAAGTTAAATTCTTCCACTTTAAAACAAAATAAATGTTTATTGTAAAAAAAAATTGGTAATTAATTAGTAATATAAAAAATAAGTTTTTGTGTGACGATCTTATTGATTTATATATGTTAAATCAATCAATTCAATCTATATTTAAAATGAAAAATTATATTTATCTTAAAGATAATATTTTTTATTTGATTGATCGAATAAGATATTTATCACAATAATTGAACAATTTTATAAAATTTTTGTTTAATATAAATATATGTATTTAATTAATTTGACTTTCCATTATTTTTTATTTTTATTTTGACTATGTTTGGCGGTTTGGGCAACCAGCGAGACCGTGTCGTAAATTCTCTTTGACCATGGCCGCCACCTGACTGTGTTTCCGGATAAACCCCAGAAGTTTCCTTCAATCTTCAACCAAAACCCAACTATAAATTCTCGCTTAATCGATGCTAATTTTATCACATTTTCTGTTCCATATTAATTAACGAAGAAACTCGGCTCAAAATTTACTTTCCGAAGCAGCACCGCCGCCATGGATTTATTCCTAACTGCAAAAACAGTCCGCCTAAAAAGCTCTCACGACAAGTACCTAACCGCCGATGAAGACGAGGAATCCGTAATCCAAGACCGTAACGGGTCCTCCAAATCCGCTAAATGGACGGTGGAATTCGTAGGAAATTCTGACAACATAATCCGGCTCAAGAGTTGTTACAACAAGTATTTGACCGCCTCCAACCAGCCGTTTCTGCTGGGCATGACGGGCCGGAAAGTGACCCAGTCTCTGCCGCGCCGGCTCGACAGCTCCGTCGAATGGGAGCCTATTCGAGATAACGGCGACCTTAAGTTGAAAACGAGGTACGGGCAGTTCTTGCGTGCGAATGGTGGTTTGCCGCCGTGGAGGAATTCAGTAACGCATGATGTCCCGCATCGAACGGCGACCCAGGAGTGGATTTCGTGGGACGTGCATGTGGTGGAGATTCTAGTGACTCAGTCGCCGGCAGGGAAATCGCCGCCGCCACTACCGGTGGCAGGGAAGAAAGATTCTCTCACCTCAGAGTCGAGCTGGCCGACAACGTCCCAGTCTGCGAGTTTTTCTAGACAGCAGGTGGTTAATTAATCTTGTTTTTTTTTTTTAAACTTCTTTTCAAAAGAATTATTTTCAAATATTTTTATTGATCGATGGCGATTGATCTGAGTCTGCCCCATCGTGTTACAAAAAATTCTAATATCTGAAACTGGAATGTGGATATATAAAAGTGATCAATTATATAAGAAATGGAAGATAAAAAAGTACAAGTCTTGAACTATTAATTTCATTTTAATACGCTACGATTTACAGTTTCAAAAAATGAACCCAAGAAATTAATACGTCATTCTGAAATGGATCAGTACAAGTTCATTTGCTGATTGTAAGATATCAAGAAGTTAATACAAATGATTATTGGTATATTTATGTAGTATTTTGATCCTATGTTTTGTCCATGATTCTGCAGTCAAGTGATTCTTTCATTGGTTCCCTTCCGAAAGGGAACGAAGGGAGACTAATTTACTTTTACATAACTGATGAACATGGAGAAGTCGATCATGGATTTGAGGAGCTCTGCATTTCGTTCAAGGGAAATGGAGTGCATGAGTTGACGATGAGGCTGGAGGTCGAGTTAGGAGTCGAGGGCATCACGGTGTGTGCCCGAAGCCCATTGAACGGGAAGCTTTATCCCCTTCATCTGCAGCTTCCGCCCAATAATACCACCATGCACGTTATTGTGGTGCCACCATCATCAAGAGGTGATCTTTTGTCGATTAGATTTTATTTATGTATTCTGTTTGAAACGCTAGGCTGCATGAAAATTGGCAAATGCGCACATTTAACATGGCTTCCGTCTCTGATACACGATCTTGCATCATTTGCGTGCATCCGCCTATGCTTTGAATCGTCGAATATCACCATTAGTGTTGTCTCATATGTTTTCATACTTTTGTGTATCAGTATCTCAAGATTTGGACAAAACCGGAGTGCCATTTTATGGAAGGAATCGAGAGATCCCATCAATCTTGCTCGAATAATTTCGAATGTACGTATATGCGTTCAAGCGAGTGAAGAGACAACTTGTAGCTGCTGCTGCTGGTTTCGTACAGTTCTCTCATTTTTTGTTGTTTTTTTTTTGGATCTTAAACTGATTTTGTGGCGAAAGATTTGTCAGAAGGATTTCATATTCTCGGGTGAAAAATTATTTGGTTTACGATTAAATTTGGTGATTACTTTATGTAGACTAGATTAACATGTTTACAAAAGTTTTAATTTAATAATTGAGTGAAAGTTGGAGTACATTTCCATTCGTGTATGCTTCTCAAAGAATGGGCGATGTCCTGAGTTGCATCCTCTTGTGCGAGAAATTTTTGGGCTTTGACTCCCTAATTATTCATAAAATCTTATGCCGTTAAGAATGTATTTCAGGCCAAGGATTCATGATACACTCAGGCAATCGTATGTATTGCTGATTAATGTTAAACCAACCGCATTTCAAATAAAGAACCAACCTATGCCTTACCAAGAATCTTTACACGAACACAAGCCATCTCTAAAACGATGGAAGCGAAAACGATCTCTCATAACAACCTCCCGGTTGAAAATTCCGGAAACGAGTTTGGTAAAATTATGGCAATCGTCGCGCACACGCAGATTCTTGAACATGCGAATCGGAACCCCTCGCTTTGAGTTCAACAACCCAAAAGCGATGGCCAGTCTCTTATGAAGTCTAAGGGAGTTCCCCTTCTCATCATCAAGCTCATTCGCCATGGACGCCTGTCCATAATCAGGAACATACCCTTCTGCCTCCAATTTCTGGTTAACCACATCCAAGAACTGATCGATTTCTTTCTTTCGGGGATGAGTTGTGTCCCCTGTGAAAAATTCGTGAACGCCATTGGTTTCTGTTGAAGTGCAACCAGGTTCTTTTGTAACACCTTTATCATTCATTAGTTTCCTACCACACCAACTTCGTTCCAGCGATCAGCAGATGCATATAATCTTGATAAAAGAACATAATCTCCACTACTAGCACCATCCTCTTCTGATCCCATGATCTGCTTTGCCATTTCTTCAATCAGCTCAATGTTTATACTTTTTTTACGACAAGTATCGAGAAGACTTCTCCAAATCAGATTGTCAGGCTCAATTGTCATGCTTGATACAACATCAAGTGCTTCGCAGATTAGCCCATTACGAGCTAGAAGGTGTATCAGGCAACCATAGTGCTGCAAAACTGGCTCGATCTTGTACTCGTTAACCATCGTATCAAAGTAACTACGGCCCTCATCAACCAAATCTCTGTGACTGCATGCTGTCAAGACCCCAACGAATGTGATGGAATTGGGCAGCAGTTTTTCTTCGTCGACCACTGGACTTAAATGTTCAAACACATTCTCCACCTTTCCATGCATTGCGAATCCTGAAATCATCACGTTCCAAGAATTCACATCTCATCTTGGCATCCCTTGAAACACTTGCTCCGCAATTCTCAACGATCCACATTTGCAGTACATCTCCACCAAAGAATTATTAACCAGAACATCAAAATCAGAATCCATTTCATAATTTCTCAGAATACATAAATGAGCCAACAGACCCAAAGACAAGGCCCCTAAATCTGCACAAGCATCTATCACACTCTGCAACGTGAACCATCAGATTTGAAGGTTTTATTCATCTCTACAAAACTTTTCAACGCCTCGTCAAAATCCCCCATCTGCTCAAGCGCATCTATGATCACATTCCAAGAAACCAGGCTCATCTCCAGCATTTTGTCAAATAACTTTCTCGTGCTTTCCGAGCACCCACAAGAGTCATAGAAATGAATCAAACTGTTGTTTATGTAAACATCCGTGGCAAACTCATGCTTCAAAAGGTGAGCATGAGCTTGTTTTTCTTGGCTCAAAGAAAACATATAATCACAAGCTTTTAACACAAAAGGAAATGTATGTTTATCTGGAACCACACTCCCTACCTTCACCATTTCTTCAAAAAGTGAAAATGCATTCCTTTTGTGGTCCTTGCTACGAGCATAAGCTCTAATGACAGTATTGTAAATGAAGGCATTGGGGTTCGGAATCTGGCTAAAAAGATGTAAAGTGTAACTGAGGTCTTGCAACGAGTAATAATGGACGAGTCTGCTGTAAAGAAAGAGAGCTTCTGGATTGCTTTCAGGCGGTTTAGTTGTGCGGAGGATTCTGGCGTGGATTGGTTAGACGCGGCGTATATTAATGCAGTCACTTTGGGTTAACAGGTTGTGTGGAGCGGAGGTGGGCGAAGCCGGCGCGGTGACCAAAGCCGCAGCCATTCTACAAATTCGGCGGGCGAAGTTTCGTTAATGGCCAGATCGATAGGCCCAATAATAAAATAACCCGACTCGAAAAATTGAAAGTTCTCGGGATTTCCGATTCAGTAATGGCATTTTCAGGTTCAGTGTTTCACCAAATAAATTTAGTTATTTTGGATCAAACAATATATTTTATTTTAAAAAATCAAACAATAGATGAAATAGTGGTACATCATAAATTCAAGTTTAAATGAATAAATAATCAATTTTTAAAAATTTTAAAATTGCAATATTATTACTTTCTATAAATCTACAACATTCAACTCTAATGAAAATAGATTCAAGATCAATTAGTTTATCATATTCATAAATAAAATATTCATGATTCTTTTATTTGAATTTTATGTATTTTCGTTCCAAAACATAAATAAAACCTCGTTAAATAATATTAACCTAAAACATGGATGCTTAATCAAGGGTTAGCCATGTTGGGACTTAAACAAGAATAAGCAACGCTGGAGCGAGTTTTTGTTTTTGTTTTTTGGTTGGATATTCCTAAATCTAAGGGGTTGGAGAAGCTCGAAGTCGAGCCGTTACATGAGGAATTCCGGGGGAAACCAGTGGAGCTAAGCTCCAGGAGTTTTTTAGAACAATGTAACTTTTGAATACCAAATTAATCTCGTGTTTTGCCCTTTTATCCACCCGAATTCAGTCATTCTAACATGTTAATCGTTAAAATGGACGGAAATGGAGACTTCATTGGTAGAAACCCCAAATCAAATTTGGAAATAAATATTTTTTAGTAACAATCTGTTATCATTACTAGAAATTTACCACATCTACTGAGTATGAAGATTTGTTAGTTGCGTTTGGATTGATGTATTTTAAATATATTCAAATTTATTTTTTTAGTTTTAGATAAACAAGACCATAATCTTCAAATTCATTCATTCCATTTTTATATAGTGTGTCATATTAATAATGATTAATTTCAGTTCACCTAATAATTGTGGCATTTGAAATTAATTCTAGTTCGTGTAACTAATATGTTAATAAGTAAGATATAAATTTAATATTTCATCCATTGTTTCATTGTTAACGAATAAAAATGTAATCGAAATCAATTGATATCAGATCCATTCATCCAATTACAACCAAAAAAAAGTTTCAAATAATTAATTAGGATGTTACAGAGAATGTCACAGAAGATTTCTTCACGATCCATTGTAGCCTTATTTTTCTTTTGGCAATGTAGCGATTCCTCCCAATTCCTTAAGGTCGCGACCTATGGCGGAATTCATCCAGCCGGACATGTATCATCCCTATTCAAAGTGTTCGAACAAGTACATGCTCAAATTTCTCGGACATGTATGTGCATATTGATTGGCTCGTATCCAGAGTTAGACGGAAATTTTTGGTCATGAAATTGCTGTTTCATCTTCTATTGGAATTGCGAGCTTTTGGAATATTTTGTTTTTTTCTTGCTTGTGGTATACATTTTATAAAAATAAATTACTAACTAAATATTGTGTATAATACATACATGGTGGATAATGTAGTGCTATTATATATATTAAGTACAAAGCATGAAAAGAATTCAAAGTGTACCTGCATAACGAGTTAAATAAAACCGTAGCACTCACGTTTATTTCTCTACAGAGAATATATAGATCATACAAATTAAAAGCCAAACACATGCATGCAAAGCTTTTTGGACGAGCCTATCGTATAAGATTTGCTTAGTGTGTGGTTTATATAGTTGACGTAGTTTGCAAGGTAATGTATTCAACATAAAGGTTTATCCGGTACGCACCTACGGATAACGACTATAGATTGCCCGTTACAAAAACAAAAATATTACGTATGTTGATCAAGATAAGGAGTGTTGAAAAGGATTATTGGTGTTTGTTGAGGCCACTGAATAAAGACCAAAGCTAGCCAGACCACTTAGGTTTTCATTTCATGTCTCTCAGAATCTGTGTTTGTCAATCTTCTTTTGTAGGTCTTCCTTCTTTGCCCCCACAACCTTATCAACTATCTTCCCTCTCTTTATCATCAGGAAAGTAGGCATTGCTTGGACCCCAAAATCTTGTGCCACATCCTGCGCGCAGTTTACACAATCCAGAAAATATCAGAAACTAAATCTTGGATAGTAGGGAACTTGTTACAGCTAGATTTTGATTGAAAACTAGCTAGGAAGATATATAATATGGCGTACAAACAACTCATCAACATCAATCTTGATGAAGTCCACATCCGTGTATTTCACCGCGAATTCGTTGATCGCAGGTTCAATGTAACGGCACGGCCCACACCAGGAAGCTGTGAAATCAACCACCATCTTCAAAAAAATAAGTTAACTCACTCATTAGATAAACATTTCACAAGAAACAAAATCAGAACTTGAGAATAACAATATTGTGAAACTTATACAACATATACAAGTTTTGAAGTTTGTTTTGCGGATTCGAAATGAATTCTCCATTTCGCAGTGGAGTGGAATGCGATAACTTGACCCTTCTTGATCGACGGCGATCGATTATATTTAGTGGTGATCTGATGAACATCAGTCGACAAACCGGCACCCATTTTTCTTCTTCCGAAATATAGTAGCCTTGTTTTATTTATTTTTTAGTATTTGCAATATTGTTGGCTTGAATATAACTGGGTGGCCAGTGGTTTTTATACTAGTCCGTAGCCTAGACTTTCCTTCCTTTATTTTCATAAAATAGCATGCAGAATATGTTCTTCTTGGGACCCATTTTACATGTCCACCGCTGATGTTAAATATGGAAAGACTTGATGCTAATTTCCTCTATGCAAAAAGCTTGTGTGAGACGTTATCACAGGTCGTATTTTGTGAGACGGATCTCTTATTTGGGTCATCCATGAAAAATTATTACTTTTTATACTAAGAGTATTACTTTTTATTGTGAATATCAGGTAGGATTGATCCGTCTCACAGATAAAGATTCGTGAGACTGTCTCACAAGAGACATACTCCTTCCCCTATTATCAAAGAATTATTTGCTTAATCAGAAAAATGCCTTCGTCGAATCAGTGTTTGTTAACATAATTTGATCATACATTTAATCTCTCCGGCTGTTGATTTTATGTTACAGATAATTAATCTAAAATCACATGTCATTGAAAAAGTAATTAGGAATTAAACTGAGAAAATAATTATATATTATGTATATTCTAAAGAATTGTTGTTAAAAAAATTAGCATGATCCAACAATTGAGCATAAATAAAGTTTAGTATGTATTTAAGATGAAGCTTCAAAAACATATTATTTTATCCAATTAAAATTATTTGAAACATTTTTAACCTGACTTGCTATTCTGGTTTTGGTCCTCTAAATTAAAAGTCGATAAAGTTAATTTTAGTTCTTCTATCAAAGTATTGATATTAAATGCTAAAGAAACAACTTATTCGTTAGGATGAAACTTTATAATAAAAGTATTTTTATATTTTTCTCTAGTATTACTAAATATTATCAATCAAACTTTATAATAAAAGTATTTTTATATTTTTCTCTAGTATTACTAAATATTATCAATCAAACTTTATAATAAAAGTATTTTTATATTTTTCTCTAGTATTACTAAATATTATCAATATATAATTATAAATTAATAGTGGCTTTAGCCAGTCCATAAGTTTAGCTATCTTTCTCATCAAAATTCCTTTATAGTTCCAACACGTAGCGAATTTGACTCTTTATAAAATGCACCATATCCATCGTTTTGGCTCTATACTTTTAAACTGATATTTCAATTGTGGATTCTAAAATTCCAATTTCCGAGGTAAGCATGACATCACTATCACCTGATAAACCAAATGATAATGATTTGAGTTTTGGTAGAATTTCATATCTTCTGTCTTCGTCTTCATTTATTATATTTATACTATATCTATCCATATCTAGATATCCGTCAGAAGATTGGATATTCATATCCTACTCAAATATCCTATTATCACATATAATTATATTTTCTCGAATTTGAGTTATTTCGAGTAAGTTATAAATATTTACTAAATTATTGAGAACTATTAGTAAACAAATTAAATATAAAAATTAAAAAATTAAACATTATGGAAGAAATAACAAAATATTAAAAACAATTTATCATAACATCATTATCTCACAAAAATAGCTCCATCTATATATTAATAATTTTCTTCATTCCATCCAACTAATATCATTCAATAAAAGCATATTAGAATAAAACCATAGATGAAAGATCATATATATAGAATATTAATTTATTTGGTTCAAGTATATGTAAGATTCTTTAAGACCCGCCTCAATATCCATATCCAATTACACATTTATTTAATCGAGTAAAATCTCCTCCACACCATTCTCCATTCGCGTCGGGTATCGAATTCTCCGTCGGGTTCAGAGGAAATTGTCATCCTTATGTTAATATTTTGCGACGTATTTGACTTAGAATTTAGGCTGAATTTATGAATCATTAATATTATTATTTTGGCTATTTTTTGGCCTAATAATAAACAAATCAACATAATTTGTTTTTGATTTATTTAAGATATTTGTAGAATATATTGAAATATTATTTGTGATTAAAATTTGTTAGAACATTTTAGTTTTTGTGACTTTAACAAGGTTGTAGATCAAATGAATAATTACAACAAATTGATCAAATGACAACTGATTATACGAGTCTGCTTCAGTGGATCAGTTAGTCTAATCAACAAAGATTCTCTGATCAGCTGCTATCATTCTTTAAAAGAGCAGAGCCTAGATGATGATTAGATAAGTTCGTCCATAACTTCTTTTTATTTCGTTGAATGACGGAGTCCATGCATACTACCCGGATATGGACGATGACATGGTAACAAAAACGTTTGTATTTGAAAATAGATAAAAATATTCAAAAAGACGATCGTTGCAGACGATACCTATAAATAGATCAGTAAGACAAGCTTTAGAATTAGAATGAGACACCTTTCCTTGCAATCAAAGCTTTCTGAGTTAAAAGCATTATTTAAAAGCCCAACTGATTGAAGCAAGCACACATTGATATTTTGTAATCTAATTATTTAAGGATCAATTCATGCTTAGATTTCCTTGTGAAATACTTGTCATTGAAAGTAAAAAGCCTTACAGCTCATTTGGTTAAAGAGTTAGTCGTCTATTAAAAGTTTCAGTTACACTGGTGATAAACCATATTGAAGTGGGTGATATCAAAGTATTGTAACTACCAAAGGTTTTTGGTGTAACCCATACGCAAGGAAGACGGGGTGACATAACAGTTTTGAACTCTCCGAACATCCAAAAACAAATTAATTTACATTTCTGTCAGCCTATATTTACTTACTTATGTGATAGCCTAATGTATTTATACTTAAACCGTTTTCCGAGTTCAACCTTTTCAATGAGTCTATTTCCTCGTAGTTTCCACTGCTGACTTATTGAATACACTACTGACAAGATTTACATTTCAATGTTGCTAGCCTAACCGAAATATTCATCGAGTTAGTTGAGATTATTTATTCACTCCCTCTAAATCAATCTCTGATCTTAAGAAGTGATATCAGAGAAGATTATTTCCTGTCTCTGAACACTATTCAAATAAATGACCTTAGAAATCCAATGTTTTCCAAATAGGATTTTAATGACTGGATGTTCAGGATGCAGGCTCATTTAGCTGCACAAGATGATGATATGTAGTTTGTCATCAGAGACGGGCCAATGAAAATCTTGAAAGCAAACACTATCATTGCCATTTCTGATGGTGCTCCTCAGATGATCGAAAAATCAAGAATGGAGTCGACCAATGATGAAAAAAGGCAAATCTAAGCAATGTTGACAAGAAGATCTTGTACAAGACATTGGACAAAATACTATCAGAAATTTCAAGATGTGATCCACTATCAATGAAATCTGGGAGAAATTGATAAAACTATGTGGAGTCAATGATCAAACAAAAGAAAATAAATTGTCTGTTACAATACATAAATTTGACAGCATCAATATGAAGGCAATAAAGTCTATGTCAGACTTTGATGAAAGACTCAACAATATCACAATCAAGCTGGCTGCTCATGACAAAGAGTATGAAAATTTTGAAGTATAATTGAAAGTAATAAGGGCACTTCCAAGGGAATCAGATGTAAAAAAAAAGGCCATACATGGATCAAAAGACCTGAACAATCTTGAACTGCACGTTCTATTTACAGAAATTAAGGCATATGAATTTGAACTTGAAACAAGGACTGATGGTGAGTCATCAACCAAACTAACAAAGGCTCTGGTTGTTGCAATCATTGAACAATCTGTCTCGAAAGAGAAGTCAGCTGAGTAGTGATGCTATGTCATTGTTTGTGAATAAATCTGGCAAGTTTGTTAGGAACAAACAGAGCAAGTATCAAATCCCAACTAGACACAATCATTACAAAAAAGAGTCCACACCTGAAGATAACGTGTGTTTCAATTGTGGGAAGGTCGAACATTTCATAGACGACTGTCCTAAGTCAAAAATAATGAAAGGAAGCCAATTGATAAACATGGCCAATCTCATGACAGTAAAAAAAATTCAAAGGATGACATAATGTAATTCAAAATGAAAAAAGATCAAAGGTGTTGGTGGCTGAAGATAGCAAGGCCAAGTGGGCTGATTCTAATACTGACTCATCCGAGTCATAATGTTCCACCAGTGAGAGTGATGAAGATGAGGTGTAGTGACTCAAGACCGATGCAGAGCTGGAATCTGCCAATGATGAGGTATTTGATTTAATCTCAACTGATTTTACACGAGATGATCTTATCACCACACTTAATGACATGATAGTATATTACAAGGTACTTTCCCAATCATTTATGGAAGTGAAAGAAAAGCAAGCAAACCCAACTAACAGTGATAAAGAGCTTAACTAAGAATAGTCAGGTGAAGTGTTCTATCTCAAGGCAGAAGTTGCAAAGCTTAAGACTGAGAATGAAAGAGTATTTATGGAGCATCATCATGTTATTTCATAGAATAATAAATTAACTGAACTGAATAACATTTGAAACAAGTATTCAGTGAGTCTTGATAAATGCAGGAGTAGCAGAAGCACTCACGAGACAAAACTGGTCCCGGCTTCAGTGTTGATGATAACAACTTCATTGATAGCAGTTGTAAGGTCTAAAAATTCGAACGACGTAACCTAACTGCATGCAAATCTAAGGTTTTATTAAAATGATTATTTAATTATTTTTAAAGGTATGTTTATGACATGAATATGTGCTTTATTTCATGAATTACTAGATTGCATTTAATTGGGTTTTTAGCGGTATTCCACGCTCGAACGAGGAAAGAAGATCGGGGATAGTTAAGGAAAAATATTTTATTAAATAATTATTTTTAATTATTTAATATATGGTGAACTTTTATGAAATTTTCGAAAATGAGATTTTTAAGGTATTTTTATGCATTGAGCAGTATTTTAAACCAGTAGCCGATTTTTGGCAAAGCGGATGATTTTTTGAGGGTTCGAGTAATATTTTTGAAAACAAATTTAAACAAAATATTTTACGATTGTGTTATTGGGCTTGGTGGGCCTATTTTATTATATTTTTGGGCTTGGACTCCTAGACATGTTATTTTAAAATTCAAAGCCCAAAACCCTATTTTTTTGTTATTTCACTAAAACCTACCCCAAACCCTAAAACTAACGCCTCCCACCTCTCCAGTAGCCACTCGTGAGCTCCAGCGACATGTTTGATCGAGTGTTACAAGAATTTTCATAAGAAACGTTGCCCCGTTTCTCCGGTGTCCATCTCTCGCATCTTTTACGTGTATTTTCGAGCATACATACGCAAAGGCACGCCCTATACCCTATTTTCTCATCGATCACATCACAATATGTATGTTGAATGTTTATTCATGATATTTTGTCGATCTACCATTATGCACCGAATTTACATGGCTTTTACATGAAAAAAATGAGGTTTCTTCACTTGTTTTCTCACGTTTTTGGTTATGGTTGAAGGGGCTGCCAGCTTTGTTGGTGGGGGACGATTTCAAGAAGTTTTAAAGGAGTTTTAAATGTTGAGACCATAGCTGGATTGTGTGGTATGAAGCCGATCAAAATTTCCGTGTTGGTGTCTCGATTTTGGAGAGTTTTGGTGGTTCATGTGTATTCGAGGGCATGGGGTTGAGGTCATGGCTAGGGCAGTGCAGGAAGGTTTGTTTGTGGTCTAGGATGGGTTGGTTCGAGCCTAGTCCGGGTCGGGTGAGCGTAGGATGGTTTGGATTTGAGGTTGAAAATTGGGGTTTTTGCTTGAGGACCTTGCATTCTTTCGCATATTATGTTTATGAGTCAGGGGTTTTAAACAATAGTTTCACATGCTTATGAATTTTGTTTATGTTCTGGTGATGGCCAGAATTTTAGTATTTTTGTTAGACAGTAACTCCTCGATGATGTCATATTTTAAGATTTCATGTAACTGTAGTTATTTTTCTAGTCAAGGATTGGATGAATTTTAAAGTGCATGATTAACTTATTTAAATTTTATGAGAGTGTGTATTTTTGTCACAGCTTTAAAAAAAAAAATTTCATAGAATTTTTAGTAGTAGACGTTTCAGCAGTTGTAAGGTCCAAAATTAAGACGACGTAATTCAACTGCATGAAAATCTAGGAAATATGAAAAATGGCAAAATAATTGATTTTAATTGCTTAATTGATTATGTGACAGGCATGATTATATGTTAAATAGGATTTTATTGTCATTATGCATAAAACTGTATTTTTAAGGATTATGCGAGTTGAGATCGAGGAACGGAGACCAAAGGCTGAAAAACGTAAAATATTTTTATTAAATAACTGTTTTTAATTATTTAAAATATGAGTGATGCTTTGTCATATTTTTGAAAATAAGTGGTTTTTGAGGTGATTTTATACGCCGGGACGTAAATTTTATCGGTGTTGGTTTTTCAACAAAAATACGAATGTTTTAGCGATCCAACTAATAAATTCACAACTTATTTAAACAAAATAAGTTTTAATATTTTAGTGGATCACTAATGAGCCTAATTAACTCCACTAATGGACCTAAACTTGTTTAGTGATTAATTAAAGTACATAATATACTAAACCACCCCATTAAACACTTGAACCCCACGCCAAACACAATCAAAGTTCTCTCCAAACCCTCCCCTCAATTTACACGGCACACACTCAATATTTTGAAGAGAAATTTTCGTAAATTCAAGGGAAACATCAAAGCCAACGTCTCTTCGTCGCCGTTATTCAATCGCCAACGATTTCTCGTGCGTAAAATACTCAAAGGCACGCATATTTATTTCCTTCAAACATCTATCACACCATAATATGAATTTAAACATTTTTGTATGAAAAACAAGTGAAGTTCTTATTTATTTCGTTTTTACATGAACATGAATTTCTAAAGCTTCGTTTCTGTTTCAAATCATGTTTATATGTTGTATAAGGGGCTGCCATGATTAGGATATGATTAAGGATGATTTACACAAGTTTTAGAGCCATAGAAAGCAACAAAAACGGTGCACATCAGGAACTAACAAAGCTGGAACCAAAATCTGTCGGGCTGTGATCTTAGGGGCTCGACTTTTGGGTTTTGTGGCTTGGCTTGAGACCAGGGCTAGTCAGGGTCCGTGAAAGGTCAAGGGTAAGCTAGGACCCGAGTTAAGATGGCTGGGAGGAGTCCTAGGAAGCTAGGACTCCCACCCGAGGGCCAACATGGGATCGTGCAGGGTTGTGCAGGTTGGATGGCTCGGCCTGGGGGCTCAGGGCTGGGCTAGGGTGCCTCACTGGGTCCTAATTGAGTGCACATGAGGTTGGTTCAAGGGCAGGGTTGAGGGCTAGGTCCTAGGCTTGAGTTCAAGGACTCCATCTCAAGTAGGTCTCCCGGTCGAGTGCATGATCTGGTGTTGTGCTTCGGTTTCGAGCTAGGGGTCTAGTCTATTGGTTCCTTGGGTCAAGGAGGGTTCCAGGAGGGCTTGGTCAGGGTTCGGCTCGGTGTGGCTCGAGCTGGGCTCGAGAAAAAACCAAAGATGGCTCATGGGTTCAAAGCTAGGTTCGGTTAGGGTTTTTCTAGGAAAATAAATTGAAACACGGCTCACGGGGGTCGAGTCATGGTTCACGAGTGCTAAAATAATATGAAAAGTCTAAGTTTTGAATTTAAGAATTTTATTTTAAATTTTGAAATTTTTCGTGATTAAAACGCTTTCAAAACAACTAATAACGAAATAATTCAAAAGTATAGTATTTAAGCTAAATAAATTTTGGGAAATTTAGTTTAAGCTTAAATAATTATTTGGGACATATTAGAGTCAATGAAATTGAGAAAAAGTAAAAAATGTGAAATTTTACTTATAGGGGTAAAATCATAATTTTGCACCCAAAAATTGGTAAATGTCATGTCAGTGCTCTAATTGTTGTTTTATATGTTAATATGATTATTTTAAATGTTCATGGATATGTATATGTTAAAATTTTTAAAATGTTTATGAATTTTATGATTTATTATGGACATTTAAAAGACATGCTGCATGCTTGGTTTAAAAGAAAAACGTTATATCCATGTTTAAATTTTATAAAGTTATGAGAATATGAAACGTTGAAGAAAGTGAAGTAATTGAGACTAATATGAGGATATGTTGGAGATATCGTGAGGGTGACGGTCCCAGTGGGAGCCCCGACGATCGTATTTCCTTGGATACGGATATGTATACGATGATATGTTAATACGTAAGGCCAATGCTCTGTTGACCGGTGAGAGTGTTGCTGATGTCCCTGCCGCCCAGTACTGTGGTTACATGTAGATGGATCCATCGCCCAACACGTAGATGTAGATGAACACGAAAGTCATAATTAACGATCTGAATTCAACAAAAAGGAATATGTATATGTTGATGATAATACGTATATGAATATGTTGAAAATGATATGAAAAGATTTATGTTTTGAAGTTATGCATGTCATGAAAATGGTATCTTTAAGTAAAAGTATTTTTCACTGTTGCTTGTAGTTTTATACGTATTATTTGGTATAAAGAATATGATGTGTTGTGTCTTTAGACTCAGTAGGTGTGATTGATGCATGTGAGTATGATATTAATGTTGAGGGAGGCTTGGATGCCTGATTTTACTGGACTGAAGGTGCATATAACCCCAGGACCATCGCTTCTATTTTCCGCATTTAAGTTTATGATTTACATTAAAGATTTTTAAGACTATTTATTTATACTTTTTGAGTGGTTTTTGAGAGGTTTAGTATGAGCTATACTTTTCACATTTATTGCTTTTTAGGTTTGGTAAAACGGTTGACGATTTCATGTTTTGACTATTTCCTTTAATTTTCAAATACTAGTTGGATGGTTTATTTTAAAAATGGTGTCAAGGTATTTTAAAGTATATATATTTGTATATTTTCGAAATTATGGAGATAAAAGAAAAAAAATTTCTAGTACTTTTTAAGTAAAACGAATAGCAGACGTCACAGCAGTACTCAATCAACTTGAATATGTGCAAAAGGAAATACATTCAAAGTCAAATACAATAAATGAACATCCAAGGCCTACTGATCAAGTTGAGAAGCAAGTCGAACTGATGAATAAAGGCAGAAATTTTGGTATTGGATATAGATCAGAGAGTTCCTCTATCAAGCTCAACTAGTCTGTTCAAATATTCAGTCCAGCAAAATATAACTGTACGGAGGCTAAGCTCTATCGATAACTGCAACCTCTTCAGAAGTGATATAGGTGGACCAATGATGACAGAAGGGGTAAACAACATCCTGTTTCCAACCAACAGAGCATCACACACAACCCAAGCATTGCCCACACGTACTCTTGCACAACCATAGTAGAACAAAAACAGAGTGGTCGGCCAATCAGGCTGATCCAATTGTGGGTTCGTAAGGGACTAATCTCGTTTGGACCCAAATAGGATTGTGTACCAATTGATTTACTTTGTGAATACAAGATAATAAACGAGAAGGGATGAAAAATTCAATCTGATGCTTGGATTGTGGATGTTCGAGGCACATGACTGTTCAAGCCCAGCTATTTTCTGATTTAATCAACCCTGAAGGACCCAAAATTACTTCTGATGACAATGATAAGGGAAAGACCATGCGAAAGAGTAAGATTACTCATGGGAATGTGGTAGTCACTGACGTATTATTTGTTGAGAATCTGTGTTTGATTAGTATCAGTCAACTCTGTGATAATTCTTACTTGGTTGAATTTCATAACAGTAAATGTTTAATTAAGGATGCTGATAACGGAATCTTGTTAGCTAAGTTAGAAATGGTAAAACATGTAAAATTGATTGGAATAGTGATTATCTAGCCTCACCATCCTATTTTGATGTTATTAATAATGATACAAAGTTACTATGACAAAAAAGATTTAATCGCCTCAACCTTAGATCAATTAATAATATGCGTAAATTGAACCTAACTTATGGTTTAGCTAGTATTGCTTTTGTTAAAAATCGATAAACAGATCAATTCTACCTTTTAACAATAAAGGTATCAAAATTGACAAATAGATGCTTAGAACTGTTGCATATTGATTTTTCTCGGTCATATAATTATAATCAGTTTAGGATGAATGAGATATACACTCATAATTGTTGATGGGTTATAATTCTTAGTGGTGAAGATCATACCAGAACCCAACTGATTCAACTTCTTAAGCATATTCAAAATGAGAAATCAGTCTCAGTAATCAGGATTAGAAGTTATCGAGGTACTGAGTTTACTAACAAAGCTTTGGATGGGTATTTATCAAAACAAGAGATTCAATATCAGTACTGCAAGAACTCTTCAACATATTAGAGTTGTTGAATGAAGGAACATGACCTTGAAGGAAGCAACTAGGACAATGCTTGCTGATTATGATGTTTTCCAATGATTTTGGGCTATGGAATGAAAATAAGCTTAACTCATCTTATTTTCATGTTTTTTACTGTAAATATCACATTCAGAATAATGGTAAAAATCATCTATCTGAATTTGATGTCAAATCTGATATCGAAATATTTCTTGGTTACGTAGCGGTCAGCAAGTATTTTTGTGCATTTAATAAGAAAATATTAGATGTTGAAGAAACTGTTCATATTTTTTTATGAAACCGGACTGATTGATGATCAAACTAACCTACCTGATTTGAGCAATCAGATGAAAGTGATGGATTTGGTAGATGACATTGAATATGAATCAGTATTAACAATATGATTAATTAGTCACCTGAACTAGAGATCTTAGATAAGTCAGCTTGACAAAGAAATGAAGAACAAGTGAACCAGACTGCTCTAAACCAAGCTGACTTGAACCAGACTGATGATAGTCATGCCAGTGATGATCTAAATGATGAGATTCAACTAGATGAGAACCGAGATGATGGGGAGAATTTAACTGATCCTACTCCAATCTTACTAACAGTGACCTTTTTGGACCAAGTTACAAATGGAGTTAGACTCATCCACCCTCATTGGTGATTGGTAATCCTTCAACAAATCTTAGAACTAGACAACAAATGATTAATGAATTTTTGCATGCTCTTTCACAATTACAACGTAAAAAGATATATGGATCTTTCCTATATAGCAGTTGGATAGAAGCAATGAAGGATAAACTAAATCAATTTGATAAAAATCACATGTCGTACTTAGTACCCAGATCTTCTAATTAATCAGTCATAGGAACTCGGTGGCTTTATAGAAATAAATTGAATGAAGATGGACTTGTAATTAGGAATAAAACAATACTAGTTACACAAGGTTTTAGACAGGAAGAAGCCATAGATTTTTATGAGACTTTTGCACCATTAGTAAGGATAGAGACTATTAAAATTTTTCTTGCTTATGCATCTTATAAAAACTTCAAATTATTTCACATGGATGTAAAGAGTGTGTTTCTAAATGGACTACTGCAAGAAGAAATGTATGTGGAACAACATCCAGGTTTTAATCATAATACTTTACTTGATCATGTTTTTAGATTAAATAAAGCCATGTATGACTTGAAACAAGCATCTTGAGCCTGATATGACAAATTATCACAATTTTTACTTGATCACAGTTTTACAATTGGCTCTGTGAATAAAAAAAATTATTTACATTTGTTAAAATTGATATACTATGTTAGCACAGGTATATGTTGATGAAATCATTTTTGGGTCGACTAACTCAATATTATGTGAGAAATTTTTCAAGTTAATGCAGGATAAATTTGAAATGAGCAAGTTGACATTCTTTCGGGGATTACAAGTCAAACAGCTAGACTCTGGAATTTTTATAAATCAAGTCAAATATAATAAAGAGTTGTGAATAGGGTCACTATTATGATTAACTACTCGCCGACATGATATTATGTTTGCATTATGTATATATGCTCGCTTTCAATTTGATCCTAAACAATCACACTATCTAGCTGCTAAGAGCATTTTGAAATATCTTTCAATTTCAAATTTTAGTTTGATATTCATATGCAGATTATGCAGGATGCGATTGGACATGAAGAGTATTAGTGGGAAATGTCAGTTCCTTGGATGCAGCACGTAATATCTAGTCACGTGAAGTTGTGTGCAACTGTTATGGATTCAACAACAACTCAAAGAATACGAGATTGATGCATCCGAATCACCAATATTTTGTGACAACACAAATGCAATGACAATTACTTACAATCCAGTTCTGCACCCTTGGACCAAGCATAGCGACATTCCTCATCATGTTAACCGAGATTATCAGTTGGAAAGGAAAATTAAATTGGAATATGTCTCCCCTAAACAACAGACATCTGACATATTTACCAAACCTTTCACCGAGACTAAGTTTTCTTGTTTTATAAACATTTTAGGCCTTATTGATTTATCTTAGAATGTGTGTTCTAAGAGGAAACTTGTAAGGCCCATGGGCCTAATCTTTTTGGGTCCTGCAATCACAGTCCTCATGATAGCTCATAAAACCTTACTCACATAACTCTTCACACCTATATGTAGAGTACATGCTTTACAATAAAATGCACCTTTTTTATTGTGGATGTTTACGTAAACTTTACACGTAAATATAACGTTGAAAAAAAATAAAACTGAAAAAAAAAGGTAGTAGACTAGTACAAAATTTAATAGCATAAGAAAGCAAACTTGAAAAAAAAAAACCAAATTTAAAAGACTAAAGTTTTAATTTTTCTTGACACAGAGGAGAGTACTTTTACAAAATTTTCCTTCGCAAATTTTTACAATCACACGCCCTTGTCCTTTCTGCCCTTTGCTTCACGATATGACAATTATTAAATTCATTGATAATTTTGTCGAACGACGAAGGAAAAAAAAAGAGAACAAAAGGTGCCGCAACTTCTTGTGCAGAAATTCTTGGAAAAGGTTTAATATGATGTTATACGAGATTGATCGAGTGCTTCTTTAAAATATTTCTTAAGAATATTTTTTGTCGTCAACTCCTATAAAAAAAATTTGTCGGAGTAAATTAAAAAAGTCCGAGGTGAAAATAATATTCCCCGATGTAAAAAAAAGAGAGGTAAAAGTGAGTTGTCCTGCACTGCTGCACTAACATTGAAATTCGATTTGGAAATCTAATGTACTGATTCTGAAGAGATGCATTGATTTTGTTAAAGGCTGCAATAAATTAATTTATTTGCTTTGACAAATGAAATCTACAAAACGTAGGCTTTTTAAATAATACAGTAATTAAAGTCTCCATTCGTATCTTAGTGAGAAATAATTTGGAATATTGACATTAATAATTATATTAACCTTTTTTTAACAATATCAACCCTTTTGAAGGTTCTTTTCTTTTGATTATTTTAACTTGGCACAAGGTCTAACATAATGGTACAATAAACAGCAACGATCTGGAATCAAATTTGTCGCAATATCATCTCCATTTTTGACGAAAAAAATTAATGCCCTGAGAAAACTTGAGGTGTTTCGTTTGACAGGAGGGAAAATATTCCCGAGGATCTTATGTATTTTTTAAGGTGATAGTGCTGTCACAAAGAAGAAAAGTTTCAACCAAAAAGTTGCTCTTTTGTGATGTGCTCTGTAAATATATATGTTTCTTTGTATTTCATGAATAAATAACTGTATATTGATAGGTGTTAAAAGAGGTAACAGACAAGTAATTTACACCTTAATGAAATCACTAACTCGGTGTTATAAAACATTGATTTGGGAATTTAAAATGCCAATTAAACGTGTTGGCTCAGTGGCTTAGACTTGCAAGAAAAGCTTGGTGTGATCAACAGATTTGAAGTGAAAGGGCCCGATTGGAAACTTGGAACAATCCATTAGAGTCCTGGCAGTTGGAGTTGTTTGGGCTGAAGTTAGAAATCTAAGAAAAAATGGCACATATCAAAAAGATGAATAAACGTGTAGAAAATTACGACGGTCATAAGCTTGCATTTTTATAAACGGTGTATGTGCCGGCTCAATTTTAGAATCCGCATACGCGTCTTCTTTTGACTCTCGAGATCCCGATCAACTCATTGATGGTATGAGAAATACCTATATATATCAGTGATTGAGGTCCCTAAACACATACATCATAAAAACAAAATTACACCATCTACGGAGAGAGTTGGAATGCTTAAAATACCTTAATCGGAGGAAAATAAAAAAATTACAAATTATATGATGGCCGGAGGTAATACTCGATATGCTTCTTCATATTGTTTATCATGTTCATAGATATGTAGAAACATGATTTTGTTGAAAAAAACTCTAATATTTGGTATCAGAGCCGTGACATATCTGTATTGAAAATATTTTGTTCATTTTCTGAAAATCGGATATCATGAACTTTTGGAAGAATTATTTATGGAAGCTTTGCATAAGAAACTTGAAGTTTCAAGTTCGAACATAATAAAATTAAGAAATTTACTTGGGAATTTCTTCTGAATATAACTAGTTGGTAGGAGAACTTTGTTCTCGTTTGCACTTTGAAGTTCTTGCTTGAAGTTTTGAAAATTAAATAAAGTTTCTAAATTTGAAAATGAAACGAGCAAATTTCTAGAGAAAAATATTCAGAAGTTGAAGAAGAAGGCTTGTAAATTTGGAAGATGACTTGAAAGCATTGTATTCTATAATTCTAATGTAATCATGTGTGATGTGTTGAATTGTCAAAGTTGAATACTCATTCTAAAGTTGAATACTCATTCAATTGAAGTATTGAATAATTCTAATGCAATCAAGTATGATGTGTTGAATTGTTAAAGTTGAAGACCCACACAATTGAAGACAAGTAAATAAATTCAATTTTTTATTCTTTTAAAATTTAAAAATAATAATTAATTAATGTGTTAATAAATTATATATATAAGTCAGTATACATATAAAATTTAGTTAAATAATTTATACACATTAAAAATAGTTCTAAAGTTTCTGTATAATTTATATTTTTTGTACGTGTAATTTATTGTTTATGTATATACATATATTATGTGGAATAATATTAATACACAGAAATTAAAATCATAAATATTGTATATTCTTTTAATATGAGATTTCATAACATTAAAAGAATATACAATATTTCAGTACATTAAAATTCACATTATGTTAATATTAAATTCTATAAAGTTGTTTATAATTTTAAATGAACATATCAAGTAAAATGTGGATGTAAAATAGTTTAATGAAAATTTTTGATTTATAAGATTCACATAAAAATAAATAATTAGGTTAAATAATAATTATAAGGTAAAATAAGAAAACATAATCTGGTAAAGTTCTTCATAGATCGATTTAAACTATCTTGAATTGACATTGGTCTCCCTGAGAAACGTTATTATGTCTAAGAGTTACGTATTTAAAGGGTTTTAACACTACCTATCTTTCCTGATAGTACTATTGGAAAATGTTGATTGTGTAACTACATAATTTTTATATAAAGCATTAAATACAACCAAAAATTTGTTCAGTGAACCGTATAATTTTAAATAACTGAGGAATAACAACAACATCTTTGATTATGAAAAATTATGCATTATGTGAATTTAGATCACCTAATGGATATTAATTGTAATTAATTATATAAACATAATAAATTTTATTCTATAGGGATTTTTGTTATAAATATATAACTAATTAGGTTAAATTATCAAATTATATCTTTTAATTTACCCATAAGAGTTAAAGAAAATATAATTTGATAGTTTTATCATAAAGTTACAGAAAAATATTATTGAATTATAACTTTAGCTCACATGCAAGTTGTAATGCCCGAGATTTATAGTGTTGTTAATCTGAAATGATTCATTGATGAATTGATGTGATTATAGACAGAACGGATCAGACCGGGGAAGCCGGAAAGAAGTTTGAATGATGTGCGAGGAAAAGACCTCGCGCATATGCGCGACCCTGCCGGGCGCATATGCGCGAGGCAGGCAGAGCTCCTCGTGCATATGCGCGACATGGATTCGCGCAGGTGCGCGAGGGTACCCGAGAGTTGTGAAGAATGGTAAAGGACCTCGCGCATATGCGCGAGACGTGTTGGGCAAAAAATGAAGCCACTTGCCCCTTATCATGCATTGATATATATAAGCAACGTTATTCCTTCAGAATTCAGAAAGGAAAAGAGGAAAACGAGAAAAGGGTCAGCAGAATTGTGTGAAAAATCCTTACGCCTTTATATTTCGATCCGTCCGTCTGATTTTTGATCCAACTTCAGTACTGTGTTCCTATCGACGCAGGCTACAACTGGACGTAAGTTTTGATATGATTTGAAATTATGAAACTGTCAGGATCGGATATGATTCATATATGGTGTTCTCGACATGCTAGACATCATATAATCGGAATCGGATTGAAGAACCGATACCGTATGAAATTGTTATTATTTTTAGAGTTGATTTGATTGAGATTGATATTAGATTTGTGTTGTATCGATTATGAGTTGTGATAATTGATATCTGTTGATATTGTATTGACGAAGATATTTAGATTGTTCCGTTATGCCAGTTGATTTTGAGTTAGATTCAGATTGATCAGATTCGGTATTGATTTGAGCAGTATATTGATATTGTACTTCTTGATATTGTCATTGCCAGATTGAGTATTGACAGACTTCGAATTCCAGACTTGAACGTTGTCAGAACTGCAACTAAAGAAAGGTATAAGTCAATGTGGTACCGGGAGAACGACTCGAGTATGATATACTTGAGTTTCCCTAAATCACATACTTATTGTTATTGTGTGCAATGATTTTAATTGATATGCTTGTTCTATTGATTTATAGAAAGCATGTATTAGACGAGTATTAGACTAATGATCTTGTGACATAGGTGTCAGATAGTGATGAAATCGTCACTGGCACATTGCACATTGTCACATGATAGTGATTTGGCGAAAATGCCAAAGTCTGTGACGGATAGGTTAAGACACCGGATGTTTGGTTATATCGATGTTGAATAGAATTAGAGTTTCTTCTATTACTGATATTCGATATGGAATACCAACGTCTGGAAACCGGGATCCCTAGACTAGGATTGAGTCTAGTCTGAGACGTGGAGTCACGAGTCTGATTGACAATTTTATATTGGTTATGTTTCAGATTTTGATACATGTTACTGATATCTGTTACATGTTTTTACATTGTTTATATGATTGCACGTTTCGTTGATTTATACTGGGATATATTTCTCACCGGAGTTATCCGGCTGTTGTCGTGTTTGTATGTGTGCATGGCAACAGGTGGGTCAGGATCGGGGTCGAGGAGATGAAGAGAGATCGTGATTAGAGTGGAGACTACGGACCATGATTAGAGATAGGATTTGGACACTTGATATTTAGTTGTTAAACCTTAGTTTGAATGATTGTATATAGTACAAAACTTGTACTTTAATACTGACATGTATATTAGAATGTATTCCATTACGTTTCGCATTTAATACTGTATTTTTTTAAAAAAAATTTAGACCCTATTTATTATAATCGATTAAATTGTTCCAATGATGATTAAGAACATGAATAGCGTCCGGGTCCCCACACAAGTTTTATGACGCTAGATTTTTGTGACATGATTTACATTGGTAAAACGTAATATTTACCTCAAATTTTAAAGTTATAAGCATATTATATTTTTATGCAGTTATGCAACCTACGAATTTTTCTGATATGAAATGTGACATTCTCGAACTAAAGTGCGATAACTATAAAATATGGAAAGAAATAATTCTTCTTCAGCTGGGGTGAATGGATTTTGATTATGCTATATGGAAAAACGAACCATATGCCATTACTGAAAACAGAATTCTAGACGATGTTGATTTTTATGAAAAATGATAGCGATCTAATCGACTTTGTGTGCTGTTCATAAAAATCAAAATCTATGCTGTTATATGTCGTTCCGTCAAACAACATAGTAATGTTACAAAATTATTGAAAGTTACTGATGAGCAATTTCTTCAAATAAGGCACTTGCCATCATCTTAATTATGAAATTATTTTCGTTAAGACTCATCAACGTGAGAGGTGTGCAAGCACATCACGAAGATGCGGGACTTAGCGGCTCGATTGAAAACACTTGAATTGGAAATGTATGAAACTTTTCTTGTGCACTATATTTTATGCACTCTTCCATAACAACGTGGATCATTCTCGATATACAAATGGTTGCAGATTCGATCAAGATATATGTGTTGAAGGGAACGTACTGTACGATAACCATGACTTAAGGTTTTTGTAGGCGCTGTTAATGATATCTAAGGGATGATGGGACGATGCTACTAGATGATCTTAACATGATCCGATGTGTGCAATCAAACTTGAGTTCTGACGTTCTTGATCAAGGGATTGATGAAAAGAATGAGGCTGATTATTATAAGCCCGAATAGAAATAAAAATTATCCTGAATCACATTAAGTTGTGAGCCCACGATTAGCTATATCCTTGAATCATTGATGGTCATATATGTCACTCCTCGAAACCGAGACGCGTCATCGGCATTGTTTAAAAATTTAAAATCATATAACAATAAGCCACGTAGTGCATGAAATAGCCAAAAGCCAGTCTTTTACAGTGCATAACACAATTGCGAAAGCCATAACATAAATGAAATAAAACTAAAACCGATGATTGAACTTCATGTCTCGAACTTGATCACCAACTCCAAAACAAGTGTTGTTCATCCTCTTCCAATTGATCTTCGCCCTTATCTAGGAAGGCAAGTAATGGGATGATCGTTTTGGGAAACACTCAGCATGTGAGAGCCAACCGCACACGAGAATGTCGAAATATACATTTAATATGAGTTAAAAGGTGAAATATTGCAGAACATATCGCAACATGAATCAAGACATGAGACAAACAGAATTCGAAACAAGGCATCAAAACATATCAAAACAAGGCAATGTTATTCATATCTTTATCCATGGTATAATAATCAGTCCCTAATTGTTATTCTTCTAAGTGGGCGAGACCATAAATCAGTTATTGTAATCCACTACATCAGGTCCTTATCTTATCATGTCTTTGAAATTTTCTTACCATTTTTACTTCGAATCATAACAGTGTGTTTTCAAAACATCACTAGCATAACAGAGAAATCATGCAGAACAAAAAATGTACAAATCAAATGACATGAAACGAGTAGTGTACGATTGGGTTTTCAAAAACAGGAACGTCATTATTTTAAAATACATATATAAGCCCACTTACATGAAAAAGTGCTTCAAAAATCTTGGAATGAACAAGCCGGAGTTTGACACCAAAAAACCAGTCACTTTGCAAAAATGTTTTTGCCTAATTGGACCGTTGGATCGATCTGAATTTTGGATATGTTGCTCAAAACACGTGTAGGTATATTATGAACGGTGAAATCGGATTTGGACGTCTAAAACAATGAGAAAAATTTTCTGAAATTAGACAGAATTTTTGGTACTAAAAATTGCAACTTTTAGAGAGGACTTTTGGTGTTGTTTGGTGTGATTTCACTCATCCATTTGTCAATATTTGTAGGCCAATATATTCAGCTGAAAAGTATGTCATTTACAGGCCATTAACGACAATTTAAACTCCATAATAGCACCTTAATGTGGCTGTTACAAGTCTCATATAATTCAGCTGAATGTGTCTTCCTCTTGCCCCTTCAAATTTCGAAAATATGGCTTGAATTGGTTGTGAAATTGTCAAAAGAATGTGGTCAACACCACCATTAAAATGATGATAAATGAATATAATTATGATTGTTTGCACAAGGTATCCATTTCTAATTCTTGTCTTGATGCATGGGTGTACACATTTTTCATATAAAGGTTACCATGAATGCATGTAATCAATCCCATGAAATAATTCCTATTCAATTCTAAACTGAAATCAACTTGTACTTTGTCTCTCGGTATAGTAAAATTTTGGATCTTTACAATATAAGTATTGGATTTTGTGTCCCGTTGAGATAGTCAAGTTCAAAGAGTTGAATTTGACGACTGTACTTTGATGGACATCAAACATATTGCTTATAAAAGAATTTATAAGTTGATTCCGTACGATGAAAATTGTGGAAGTTAGCTTAATTGCTAATTAAGTGAAGATAATGGAATTGCATGTTTACAAAACTGGCAACTGCCAAAAATAGATCAATGAAAAATTGTCCTTCGAAATTTTCATTATTCATTATATGAATGGGGTTTGTACCATCGACACATATACATTATCTGATCGTCGATCGATGTTAAAATGAATTCACAATTATTTATTTAGTAAATTTAGAATATATTAATTAAATAATATTATTATTACCGATGACTACTATATACCAGTATATACAAGATTCTCATGGAATATTCTAAAGGAATGTATAAATGATCAATTAATGAATATTTAATTAAGAAATTGAATATGATTATCTAATTTTATATATGTATATATGTGTGTCTATTATCAATAGTTGACTTTGAATGATATTTTCAAAAAAATAAAATAATACATGAGAATTTTAAATGATGGAATTATAGCATCATGATTCAAGTAAGATTCCTGATTTTATCATGAATTAAAACTTATAAATATTTCATTAAGTGTTATATAAAAAAAACATAACTTTTGCACGAATTTTGGTTCACAAAATTTTCTCTCTCCCCTTAATATTTCTGGCCACCCCATATTACGGAAAAAAAATTTTGGCCACCCACCGCCGCACCTGCCGTCCTGACGCCGCCGCAACTCCGCCGATTTTCTAAAACTCTAGCGATCAAATCTCGTTGCAAACTTCAATTAGATCTCTAGTACGATTTGTACGAGAAACAAAGTTTTTGATCGTGGATTTGATTTGACGATCGAAGAAAGTGAAAAATCCATACGTATGAATTTACAAGAAGAATTATTACCGCTTAAAAACCGAAATAGTTGGAGCCGATGTTAAATATGCAAAGATAAATCGTATCTAAATACTTTATGAATAATTTAAATCATACGACGCCCAAAGAACGTTTTGAATGTCAAAACTAAAATTTTAAACTTTCGCTTCGTCTTGAGTGCGAGAAAATGATACTCCAACAATATGTGCTACACGTTCTTTTTCCAGGTCTGTCCACTGAAGGAAGGACTGCATCGAACACTTCTTTTACATTGTTGCTCTCTGAATAACATTTCTTTTTCATAGGCCACAAATGACTTAACAAGTGTTCCAATAAGCGTATAAACACGGTTTCCTTCCGGTCGTTGTTTATGTCACTCCAGAGATTTACGATGTTTCGATATGACCGTAGAGTCACGGAGATTTATATGGAAAAATAGTAGTCACCATTTCTTGTTCAGGATTGTGTAGAAACTGCAGAGTTCTATGAGAAATACTTAAATTTGCACGCATTGCGATGTTCTGGTTTCCTGCCTGCTTATGTTAAGTTGGGCTTTTACATGTTTTAGGTTTGGAGTCCAATTTTTAATCAAATTGGCTTTTACATGTTTATGTGGTCCAATTTTAAAAAAAGTGGGGCTGTGAACTGTACAAAATACGTGTAATTCAAGTCTGTCATTGTTGAAAAGCCCAAATCTTCACTCGTCCAGCATCATAAGGTTATGTATGATAACTTTTGAAATAATGAAATTGCGTTCTGAAACTTAAAATTCTCTCTAAGTAGTGAACCTTTTGAACTAGTTCATGCGCAGCATAATTTGCTTCACGGGGACAATGCTGAGTACAACTTCCAGATGTGCTCGCCCTGCTGTTTTAATGGAAGAGACAATGGGAGCATCCATTGCAAAAGGCGACGGCTGGTGAATAACATCAGTAGTAGACATAGCATCTGTTTCTAAAAGAGTTTTTGTACCAAATCTCTTGAAATATCGAAAATATACACTTCTCTCATGTCAAAATTAAATATACATCTTAGACCTTAACTTTTTATAAATTTTACACTGAAGGAAAATATAATTTCCATATTAAATTGATTTCCTTATATTATCTTTTCTTTGTTGATTTGATTCAGTATAATATTTAATTATGGTTTTGTCTTTCTAGATAATTATGTTAAGATTTTATTGTGATATAATATCTACCTTAAATTTAATTTCAGTTCTTGATAAGATTATGTGGAATATTGAGTTTGCCTTTTCTAGATATTATATTTATGATAAAGATCTTGAAGATATGATATTATTGATTTAACTCTTGATTTCTTTAATTTTTAGATTTTCTTGTGAGATGCAGTGAATTATAAATATAAGAGATGGAGATTCAAAAGAAGAGAGACGAAGAGAAATTCAGAGAGTTTTAGTGGTGGAGTTTTTTGTGGAGTATTTTTCGTGGGCGACTTCTTCAATTTATTGCTATCGTGTTTTTCACTCTTTGCTTGAAAGTTTTCGTGGTTGCATATCGTGTGCACTTTTGCACGTCGTGAATTTAAGAGAAAACCTTATTCAAGAGACGTGCTATGTTTTGAAGAGTAGTGATAGGGTGTTGCCGTGAATGTTGAGAACATCTGCGGACAACATCTGTGAAGAAGTTGGCCGAAAACTATTTCTCGTGGATCTTCTTTTAGCAAGACGTTTTGCTTTCTTGTTTTAGTTTTATTCTGGTTATTTGTTTTAAAAAGCATTTGTTTTCTCAACTTGTTGAGGAAATTGATTTTAGTGAGAATCACTAGTGATAGGTTTTTGTAAACGATTAAGTTTTCTAGTGATTAATTTTTGCCCTGAGGCACCGCACAAGTATTTATACTTGTGCAAATTTAATCATGTACATCTATTTATTTAAAGTCAATTTGTGTTACAAAATATAATATTCCGCTGCATGTTGTCCGAGATGTTGTAACATCTGGCACAACACTTAATTCTGATAAAACACAAATTTACTATTTTACATCCTATTCTGATATTTTTATTATTTGTGGTATCTGTCGAACAAAATAAGTTCTTTCAAGTGGTATCAGAGCATACTCTTGATATACTAAGTGCTGATTCTGGTTTTTGTTTTGTTTGACAGAAAATAAATCAAATGGACACCTCACTTGCAAGCGCAAGCACTTCGACCACCAGTCCTAGATGGTACCAATTACAGCCTATGGAAGGTCAAAATCAGATACTACATAAAATCCATAGATGAACGGGCATGGCAGCGTGTCATCAATGGATGGACTTCACCAAGCATGACAGACCGAGATGGTGACAGCTTGCCAAAACCTGAAACTGACTGGACTACTGATGAAGTGCAAAGTTCGAACTACAATTCAAAGGCCTTAAATGCTATCTTTACGTCTGTTGACGTGAATATGTTCAGTTTGATCACAAACTGTACTTCTGCTAAAAGTGCATGGGATATCCTCCAAAGACACTGTGAAGGTTCTGAAAGTGTGCGACGAACCAGATTAAGGATGCTCACTTCCAAATTTGAGATGATGAGGATGGAAGAATCTGAAAACATACTAGACTATGATCGACGCCTACGGGAAATGGCTAATGAGACGTTCAGCCTTGGAGACCCTATCTCCAATGAACGTTTGGTTAGCAAAGTTCTTCGCTCCCTGCCCGAAAGATTCAACATAAAAATCTGCGCAATAGATGAGGCTAAGGACACTTCTCAAATGCCTTTGGAAGATCTTATTAGTTCACTTCGTACCTTCGAAATGAACTTGGACATGCAAAAGAAGGAACAAGGAGAAGACAATTGCTACAAGCCTCGAATGACTCATACAATGAATTCATTCAAATTTCCCAAAAAGTCAATAATTCTGATCTTTGCGAAGACTCTATCTCCTTTATCACAAAGAAATTCGGTGATTACTTGAAAAGAATCCGAGACAAGAAGAAGGATGCAAAACCATCGAAATTTCCAAGTCTTCCACCTCTTGAAAGGCCACAAAGGTTTCCTGCCTAGCAACAATTTCAACCATGGAATGATGGCAAGGGACAATCTAATGCAAGGAAGTATGATTCGGTGCAGTGTAGAGAGTGCCAAGGTTTCGGTCACTATGCCAATGAATGTGCCAACATATTACGCAAGAACAAAGGCTACAATGTTTCCTTAAGCGATGAAGAATCTGATGAGGAGGAGAAATCCAATGATGAAGATAACCACACCTCCTTGAATGCACTGTTGACAGAAAGACACTGCCTGCAGGTGAATCCTTTAAGTGTTGCCCTAGGTCTTGCCAAACCTGGCCGCAACATCTGCGAAAAATCAATCTGTCTGAAATCTACAGCTTCTGAAATTCAAGTGGAGATGATGAATTAGAAGATGATGAAGAAATCACTCTTGAGAGTGTTCAAAAACTTTATGAAGAGCTATTTGAAGATTGGACCAAAAGAAACAAGCTAAATTCAACTCTTACGAAGGAGAACGTCGATCTAAAAGCCGTGGTTGCCAAACTTGAAGTAATTTTGAGCAAAAAAGACTTAGAACTTGGCAAGACCAAAGAAGAGCTTCACAAGGCAACAGAAACTTTGTCCAAATTCAATTCAAGCACATCCAAGCTTGAATCCATACTTTTGATGGGAAGAGATGACAAGAAAGGCTTAGGCTTCAAAGACAGTGTGTTTGAAATAGGTGAATCTTCCAAGTCTACTGTTTTTGTGAAAGGAAAAGCTGATACATCTCCACAACCACAATCCAAGTCACCAATCAAAAGCTCTCAATCAAAAAGACAACCTGCTGCACCCATTCCTAAGAAGAAACACAGGTATGTATACCATTACTGTTTTAAGCCTGGTCATATCAGGCCCTACTGTTTTAAACTCAGGAATGACTGCTGGAATCGAAAGACTAATCGGATGTTGCCCCGAATGTTGTCCAACATTTCCCGCAACTATCTCCAACCATCGACCTACAGTAAGACAAATTTGGGTACCAAAGGTAAAAACTCACTGTAATATTGTCTATACCTCTTTAAAAACTAACACTGCAGGTCATTGGTACTTTGATAGTGGAAGCTCTCGCCATATGACAAGATTACGAGAATATCTCATTGATTATGTTGATCAAAAAGGTGGTACAGTAAACTATGGAGGGGGAGCTAAAGAAAGGATTGTTGGAAAGGGAACATTAAATGTTGAAGGACTACCAAAGCTCCACAATGTGCTTCATGTTGAAGGATTAAATTTGAATTTGATAAGCATAAGCAACTGTGTGATGATAATTTGCATGTCGAGTTTGATAAACATACGTGTGAAGTGTTTGACTGAAACTAACTTGTGCATTATGACATGTACAAAGTCTTCGGACAATTGCTACAAAATAGGTGAAGAACTTTCATGCAAACATGCAGAAGTTAGTGAACTCGACCTATGGCATCAAAAATTTGTACATGCTAGTTTCAAAACCCTGAAGAATTTGAGTAAGTACGATGTCGTACGAGGTATGCCTAACCTATCATCTAGTACACCATATGTTTGTGGAGACTGTCAAAATGGTAAGCAAACTCGCGTGTCACATCACATGTTGCCCTACTTTGGGACAACTACTTTGCCTCGAATTGCTACATATGGATCTTATGGGTCCTGTGGAAGTGGAAAGGTTTTGGAGGTAAGAAGTATGCATTTGTTTGTGTTGATGATTTCTCACGGTTTTCATGGATAAGTTTCATTACGAAGAAATCAGACACTTTCAATGTGTTTAAAAAGTTGGTCACAAGGATTACAAACTTTCATAATTTGAAGGTGAGAAGGATAATGACTGACCATGGTAAGGAATTTGAAAACTCCTCATTCTCATCTTTTTGTGACAATAAAGGTATTTCACATGAATTTTCTGCTCCAAAGAAACCACAACAAAATGGGATAGCCGAACGTAAGAATAGAACACTTCAAGAAATGGCAAGGGTGATGCTGACTTCAAAGTGCATTTCAAAGCGTTTTTGGGCAGAAGCCCTTAACACCGCATGTCATATTTCAAATAGGGCGTATTTGAGAAGTGGTTCGACTATGACATCGCATGAGATAATTATGGGAAAGAAGTCTAACCTTAAATATTTTCATGTTTTTGGTTGTGTGTGCTATGTTTTGAATGACATGGATCAACTTGCAAAATTTGATTCAAAGAGTGATAAGTGTTTGTTTTTGGGATACGCAACTAATAATCGAGCTTACCGCATGTTTAATTTACAAACAAGGACTATTATGGAATTAATTAATGTTGTTTTTTATGATTGTGCAGATCTCAAGAAGGATGACGTTGATGATCTTCTGGAAAACCCGATCATACTGGAAAATGCAGGTGTTGCCCCAGATGTTGCTACACCTAGCACAACACGTGACACTGAAGTCACTGAAGCTGAGGACGAAACGAATAACGATGATGACGCAGTAAATGATGGGCAGAATATTCCAAGTAAAATTCAGAAAAATCATCCATCATCTCAAATAATTGGAAGTATGCATGAAGGTGTCCAAACTCGAAAGAAAGAAAAAGTGGATTACCGAAAGATGGCTGGACTTATTTGCATGAGCTCCTTATACTCACAGATTGAGTGAATATCTACTGGAAATTGGCTTCAAACGAGGTGAGGTAGACAAAACTCTTTTTATTCAGAAATCTGAAGGTGAGATTCTTATTTGTCAAGTCTATGTTGATAATATAATCTTTGGTTCCTCATCTCAAAAGTATGCTGATAATTTTGTTGAGTGCATGTCATCTACATTTGAAATGAGCATGGTTGGTGAATTAAGTTTCTTTTTTGGATTTACAAATAAAACAAATGCATGATGACATCTTTTTGTGTCACTTTCAACTGCTGAATCCGAATATGTGGCAGCAGGAAGTGGTTGCGCACTCATTTTTTGTGGATGAATCAAATGATAGATGACTATGGACTTAAAAGTGAAACTTTAGTTGTGTACTGTGATAATTCTAGTGCAATCAATATTTCAAAAATTCCAGTACAACAATCTCGAACAAAACACATTGACATTAGACATCACATTATTCGAAATTTAGTAGAAATAGGATTGATTCGGATTGAATTTGTTGGTACAAATAACCAATTGACTGGCATATTCACAAAAGCATTAGATTTAGAGAGATTCTCCAACCTTAGGAAATCTCTCAGCATGTGTTCTGCCTGATCATTCATAGATGTTGTCCCAGATGTTACAACATCTCGGACAACACCTAACATGCATATGCATTTTTAGGATTTTGGCATTCTGCATTACATTCATACTGTTATATGATGTGTTATCACAATGATGTACAATCTTCTGGTGCACTTACAATTTCTTGTTCTATCTAAACTTAACACACTTGGATATGATTAATAATCTGATTAAATCACAAAGTAGTTGAAGGATGATCATGTACTCCATGACTTTGTCTCATACGAAAAGTGACTTGAAAAGATTGAATAAAAAGAAAAATCAATTATGCATGTGCTCTATATCAGAAGAAAAGATGGGAAAAAGCTACCTAAAAGAGTCCAATGAAGACTGTGCTTTTAGTGTGGGAGCTACCTCTTCTGAATTTAATACAGAGGGCAAAAATAGAAGAAAATGGAAAAAAGCTACCTAGAGGAGTCCCTAAAGAAGACCGTTCTTCTAGTGTGGGAGCTACCACTTCTATGATCAGAAAGTTGATAAGTCTTTAAGTGTGCAGAAAGAACGAAATATATTTTGAAATTGGACGTGTTGTCAGAAGATGTTGCCAATATTTTTGAAAACACTTCATTTGTGAACATATCTCATATTTGTTTTCATGTTTTCATTTCTGTTACATTCTGTTATTAGGCATAATTAGGTCATGCATAAACATAACATTGTGAATATTGTTGTGTCATGAGGTATGAGTATTTCAACAGAGAAAATTCGTTGAAAATCCAGATTTTACGAAAAATTGAATATGTGTGATTTTTTATGGTTCAGTGGTGTTAAATCGATGTGGGTTTCAATTCTGGAAATTTTTTTGAAATTATTTTTGACGCAATTATCTCAGTAATTTTGGATAGTAATTACGAACTAAAACTGATCTTGCCTCCTACTGAGAACTTAGTTTCTGACTATCGTCTGGACTATGGAGGTAGATGTCCATTCTGGACAAAAAGGGGGAGAAGATGCGACTCAAACTCAAGGGACTGTGAATTGAAAGGATCAAATGATACCATCTATCTGATACCTTTGCTTGATTTCTTTTTTAATGTTCTGCTCTGTTAAGGTTCTGCTTCCCTGATGTGTTTCTGTTTTAATTAACTGTTAATGATTTTTGCATGTGTTGTCTCAGGTGTTGCCAACACAACGAACAACACCCGTACCAACTTGATTTTATTCAGGAGAAGAAAACTTCTTATATTAAGGGGGAGTTAACTGGAGTTCAACTGAGAAATTGAGTTTGATTTGATTTTGTTCAGAAAGGTAAAAAGGGGGAGATTGAAGGAAAATATAATTTCCATATTAAATTGATTTTCCTAATATTATTTTTTCCTTGTTGATTTGATTGAGTATAATATTTAATTATGGTTTTTGCCTTTCTAGATAATTATGTTAATATTTTATTGTGATATAATATCTTCCTTAAATCTATTTTCATTCTTGATAAGATTATGTGGAATATGGGTTTGCCTTTTCTAGATATTATATTTATGATAAAGATCTTGAAGATATGATATTATTGATTTAACTCTTGATTTTTTTATTTTTTAGATTTTCTTGTGATATGCAGTGAATTATAAATATAAGAGATGGAGATTCAAAAGAAGAGAGACGAAGAGAAATTCAGAGAGTTTTAGTGGAGAAGTTTTAGTGGTAGAGTTTTTCGTGGAGTATTTTTCGTGGGCGGCTTCTTCAATTTATTGCTATCGTGTTTTTCACTCTTTGCTTGAAAGTTTTTGTGGTTGCATATCGTCTGCACTTTTGCACGTCGTGAATTTAAGAGAAAACCTTATTCAAGAGACGTGCTATGTTTTGAAGAGTGGTGATAGGGTGTTGCCGTGAATGTTGAGAACATCTGCGGACAACATCTGTGAAGAAGTTGGCCGAAAAACTATTTCTCGTGGATCTCCTTTTAGCAACACGTTTTGCTTTCTTGTTTTAGTTTTATTTTGGTTATTTGTTTTAGAAAGCATTTGTTTTCTCAACTTGTTGAGGAAATTGATTTTAGTGAGAATCACTAGTGATAGGTTTTTGTAAACGATTAAGTTTTCTAGTGATTAATTTTTGCCCTGAGGCATCGCACAAGTATTTATACTTGTGCAAATTTAATCATGTACATCTATTTATTTAAAGTCAATTTGTGTTACAAAATATAATATTCCGCAGCATGTTGTCCGAGATGTTGTAACATCTGACACAACACTTAATTTTGATAAAACACAAATTTACTATTTTACATCCTATTCTGATATTTTTATTATTTGTGGTATCTATCGAACAAAATAAGTTCTTTCGTACACGAACACCCCTTGCATCAGCTGGAAATGTGGCGAGCTGAAGTTTTTTTATGATATCGCTTAGTGATCAAAACGATCAGGGAAAAACGGTTAGAAAGAAAACTCTATTTTCTATGAGTCACATTTCAGTCCGACTAGACTAGTTCGGACGTTATCTATACTAACAGGATGTTGTCGGTTGTTGTACCTATGTCATCTATCTCGATCATGCAACATCTAGTTAGCATAGTCTGAACTAGTCTAGCTGGTTTGAAATATGACTTGTAGTAAAATGAGTTTTGTTTCTAATCGTTTAGTCCGCTGGTCATTTTGATCACTTATCTATGAATTATCCTGAAAATAATTCAACTTGTCGGATTTTCAATTGTTAAGGTCTAAGATGTTTATTTAGTTTTCACAGTAGAGAAATATGAATTTTCGATAATTTAAAGGGAAATTTTAAGGAAAAAAACTCGTTTCTATAAGTTCTCTTGTCTAATTTATAGGCTAGTCATGTTAGAGCTGCTCATTGAGTTTGTTTATAATTGACAATATTCAATATTAACTAGCCGCTAGGGTATCGTATTGTATTATGGAGAGAAGGTTGATTTGTTTATGGAATAATAAAGGTAATTAATTTTAAGTATTAACGTAATCAAGTTTTAATCATTATAGTATTTAATATAATTATATATTCAATATATTTTTAGAAGAATATATGTTTAGAATTCTGAAAGCTTAATTTCAGCTACCAAACTCAGTCAAACCAATTAAATATATCTTTTCGATAATCGTACCCCAAAAAAAAAAGATAGATCTCGTGTTTTAAACCACTTAATGCGACAATGACGCTTTCCACTATAGTGGGCAACATGACTTTGAAAACGCTTTTTCATGATAAGATATTAGTTAATTAAATATAATTAATTATGAAACTTAATCAGTTTGACTACAGATTAAACCTGTCTGGAAAACATTTACATACCATAATCCGCGTTAGGTATAGTAAGTTATATGAATTTTTTAATATATTTTTTTTGGGGGAATTATATATGCTTTTTTTTTTTGCCTAACATAATAGAAATCAAAAGAGGGCATAGACTTGTACTGACCAAATATTAGCATAAATTTTCTTAAGTTGACACGTTAGTGGTTCCAATATATAATAAACTATTAGTTTGAAAATATAATTTTAACAGATAAAAATGTTAAGTTTTAACCGTTGTATAGTTTAAAAATTTGAGTTGTATTATTATCATAAATTATAATTTTTTATAAGACAGAAAACATTCGATCATTCGTTACATCTTTATGTTATTTAGTTTTAGCGTCTGCGTTTCCTCTTTACTTATTATTATTTTTACATAAATTCCTTGTAGTTTTGCCCTTTATTTAATTTTTCAAAACATTCTTGCATATACACTTGCCTTCCCTTATTTTTACTATAATTTAAATATTTATTGTTTGTCGAGATTATTAAATATATCATTGGATCAGGGCCGTATCTCCAGTGAGGCGAGAGAGGCCATCGCCTCAGGGCCCGATCCTCACAGGGGCCAAAAAAAAAAAATCGTTAATCTCATATTGTTGAGGCATGTACTTAAATAGTATGTGCAATGGACATTTAAAAAAAAATTGGACATTGGTCCATTGAAAACATGATTAAATATGATTATTGTGTTCATTGTGGATTTAATCAAATTATGTAGAGGCCAAACAATAAAGCTACACGGCTCATTAATTAAATTTTTAAAAATTTTGTATGTATAAAATGGTAATGTTTATCCAATATATTTATTATTTTATCTTGTGTCAACTCATGTGTTAAACTTTTATACTTTACTTGTCGATTATTTGGCCTCTTTTCTTGAATTTATGTAGTTGGACACAATTCAAAAAATAAAACACAAAAAATTGTGATACTTACCTATTTTACATATCTTTATTTTCTTTTTTCTTGAGTAAAATATAATATTTATTATTTAAAACAAATCATATATTTTTACTATATTGGTTCATTATATTTATCATTTTGTTATTTGATAGTTTATATTGATAAATTTCAATTTTGGCAACATATCTTACAATTTTTGTCAATTTCAATCTTTTTTCAATATAATTGTTCATATGATATTGCATTACGTTAGAGCCATGTTGATGTTGTGGCGCAAGAAGAAAAAAATCGCAAAAAGATAAATATATAATTCGTAAATTATATTTTCCTTATATCTATTGTTTGGTTATTTTTAATTTGCAAAATGAGCTTTATGGTTATTTATCACAACAAAATATTGCCTCAGGCTCTGTGAACCACAGGTACGGCTCTGCATTGGATTTAGGGATATATAATTGCATAGTAGTTGAACTGATATTAATATGATTCGAATTAGGATTTTATAGATATAGAATGAGCAAAAGCGTCAGAATGATGGGTCTCATATTAGAGTAGATCTCTTGTGAGACGATCTCACGAATCTTTATCTGTGAGACGACCCGTGAGACCGTCACACACAAGTTTTTGCCATCATAATTATGACTAACATATAATTGTTTCGATCTAAGAAAATAGTTAACACAAATTATCATTGCTAATAAGTTGTATGACATTATGAACTATTTTGAACATTTACTTTTAACTCATACAAAATAATGTGTAAGACAATTAGTCTCCCACAATTACGCCCTTCGGACATCCACACTCCGGTGTTGTGTCTAAGCTCATTGCCCATTCATATTGATTCGATCATATACATATTGTCTCACGTTTTTGTGTAATAAAATTACTAAATTAAGGGAAAAAAACTATGGGCAAGATGGTCGTGTCTCTTTCGAAATTTGATTATGCCTTCACTAGATAGTGTCTCAACGGGTTGAATGCTTCCCTAGCCAACATTTCTGTTCAAGGAAGGTCTGATCTCCATTATTTCAATTCTGCTTCCGAGAAAGACACATTCGAATCTCCTTGATAAAAAAATGTGGGTTTTGAGGTTATCTATTGCTATAATTTTTCATCGATATACACAAATTATAATTTAGTATTTTATGTTGTCAAAATTGTAATTCAGTCATTTTTTTCAATCTTTTCAATTTTATTTATATTTTTCATCGAGTGTACTGATATTACATTACACATGTGAGTACTACTTTGACCTCACGTCAGTTTTGCATTAATGTTATGTCAAAAAATGATTAAAATAGTCAAAAAAATAGATATTGGACTAAAACTAGAATTTGACGATATTTATGGGCAAAATTCAGTTTTATATATCGTCAAATACTAGTTTTACGAAAAAAATGATATTATTCCGATAACCCTAGAGTTATAGTTGCCAAAAAATATATACATTTCAAATATATTATATACAAAAACTTTTAAAAATAATTTTAAGTAATACCACTTTAGGCTTTAGCCATCAACAAATAATCACGTTTGTAATGATTTACATGTTATTGAGTTAGTAAACGAGTTTACTTAATAAATATCGAGAGGCAGAAAATGTCAATTTCAATATCATAATAAAAAAAATACACGTTTGCTAGCATTAGTTTAGTTTGTATGCAATCAAGATTTTATAAGTGGTAGGCCGAAACAACTTAAATGTAATAATATTCAAATAAAGTTAAGAGTCACATGTTCAAATCAAGAACGTGCTAAATTAATTAATTAAATTATGAAATAAAAATCACTTCCAAATTGATTGAACGATAGAATCAAATTGATCACTATATCAAATTTGTTAAAGTATGGCCATCAAGCTTATGTAGGAATAATATATAAACAAGTGTTCAGAATTCGATTTCTCATATCAACACTTTCACGGACGAGTTTGTCACACATGACTTGTTCAATATGATTTATCTGGCTAACATGGTTTGTAACTATTACGTTACTCTGGTGATTTAACATATAACATATATATGCAAGACTGATCACTAGCTACATTAGGTTTCTTGAAACACACCAACTATTTTCCTAAAATATTTATTTATCTTGATAATTTTATTATTCTGAAAAAATAAAATATAACAAAATAAAAACTCAGATGCAAAATTTAATATGAAAAAACTAGTTCAACATGATAGAATTTCACAGAAAAAATTATTCTATATATGATTACACTTTATATTAAAATTTAATTTATATACACACATCATTTGTCATGCAAAATTTACAAATACTTGATATACAATAAATAAAATACAGATTTCGAAAAAGAAATTAAGAGTACTTAACCAGATCGGGCTTGTATATGAACTAAACTTGTGACAAATAATGCTCCATGCAAGAACAATAAATCTTATTTTTAAATCATGTTTGGATTGAAAAGATTTTGAAGATAAATTTCAAATTATATCAACATAAATACATTTAAAATTTCTCACAATTATTATTAAAAATACTTAACTTTACATGTTATAGCTAATCCGATCTTGTCAAGTGTACTATATTCGTTGGACAATATATTACTCACTATTTATTTATAACTTAAAAATAGTTATTAAACCTTAAAAAAACTTATTATTACAATTTAAAAAAATGAATATAAAAAGATTTAGAAATTTTTTAGACAAAAATTATATTATATTAAAACATATAGTAAAAAGTGTTTTAAAAATATTTTTATTTTTCAGATCCGAATGCTGTTCTTTATTTTCCCGAACCTAATAGTCTTATACGAAAATGAATATTGGTCTAAGAATATTAGATGTCCTTAAACCAATAATATATATATATATATATATATATATATAGACTTCATAATTAATAATTTTCAAGTTACACAAAATGCGTTAAGAAGTATTCACACTTTTAGAACTATTTTTACAAAATATTTTCGGACTTTATTGTTGAATTAATGTTTGATTCCAAATAATTTACCGCTTGACTAAATTGATCAGTCCTTCAACACTACTATCATTACCCTACAAAACATAATTTCAAGCCAATTTATCACAAGAAGAGAGCCTAATTTTATTGCAATCAAGATTTCATCATTTGATTTGGTGGAGTAGATGAGCGCATAGTCAACAGTCAGGAAATCATTTACCTACAAACACTTTCTCGTGAAAGTTTGTCACACATTAAGTGACACCCACCTATTGAATATGTTAGAGTAGGTGCCCGCAAACCAACTCGTGGCTTGGATTTTTATTGATTCTAATGTAAAAAATTCTTCATTTTAATAATATTTTACGATTTTATTCAGTTGTGACATTATACTTTATATGTATACCCATACAAGTTGCATAGATAAATGTCTTTGAATATACAATAGGTACCATGAGGTATGTCTCTTAACTTAAGATCATGAATCTCATTAGGAAGTGTATAGTATATTCTAAACAGGTTCCTAGTAGAATCAGCTGCCTAAAACAAGGATAAATGTCGCTTGAGCTCGAGACTAGCATATGTGATGTAAATGTTATGTTTCATTGGCAAGAACATGAATATGTCCATTCACACAAATGGGTGATCATAGGATGGTGTACTGAACAACCCTCCATCGTACTGTCTAAGTCGTTCTCACTTGTCGAGTGGAATAATCCGCTGTTATGGTTGTACACCACTAGTCCTTTATTCTCGGACAATGTAGGAGCTATACGTACTAGCATGCACTTTGATTCATTTACCGACTCCATTAAGGATCATCAGGTGGCGAGGTTGGGTGTAGTTTTGAAATATATGGGAACAAATGTATTGTAGTCTGAGATTCACCGTTTGCTTACAGGTGAAAATATCTCATGTGATATGATAAGTTAATAGTTTAAGGAGTCTCTAGTTAGAGCAAACAATGTGCTTTAGGGAAAAATGTTTTCCTAATTGCACTTGTCATGTCACTATTAGTACTTAAAGATAAATCGCATCGTTATCAAATTCATATGCAACTCTTGATATACCAATAGTTGCAGATTCGATCGGAATATATGTTGAAGGGACTGTACTATATGCTAACCATGACTTAAAGTTCTTGCAGACACTATCAGTGATACCTAGGGGGATCATGAGACGATGCTACTAGATGCTCTTACTATGATCCGATGGGTATGGAATCAGAAATGAATTCTGACATCTTGATCAAGTAATTGATGAAAAGAATGAGGCTAACTAGTGTAAGATCGAATAAGAATAAATGTTATTCTGAATCACATAAAGATGTGAACTCACAGCTAGTTGTGTCCCTGAACCATTGAGGGTCACACAAGTATCGCACTCAATGTTCCCGTTGAGAAAGTCAAAGTTCAACGAGATGAATTTGATGACTTATAGTTTGTTGAAGATCAAACATGATGCTTATAAAGAAGTTTATAAGCTGATTTCATAGTCATAATTGCAGCCAATTGTATCACATTATGAACCATTTTGAAATTCTACTTTTAACTCGTACAAAATTATGTGTAAGACAACTAGTCTTTCGCAATTACGCCCTTCAGACATCCACACTCCGGCGTTGTGTCTAAGCTCATTGCTCATTCATATCGATTTGATCATATACACATATTGTTTCACGTCTTTATGTAATGAAATTACTAAATTAAGTAGAAAAAAACCAAGGGCAAAATGGTCGTGTCTCTTTCCAAAGTTCATGATTGTGCCTTCACTAGATAGTGTCTCAACGGGTTGAATACTTCCCTAGCCAACATTTCTGTTCAAGGAAGGTTTGATATCCATTATTTCAATTCTGCTTCCGAGAAACACACATTCGAATCTCCTTGATTAAAATGTGGGTTTTGAGGTCTGTGCTATACTTTTTCATAGGTATAGACAAAATATAATTTAGTATTTTATGTTGTTAAAATTGTATTTCAATCATTTTTTTCAATTTTTTCAATCTTATTCATATTTTTCATCGAGTGTAGTGATATTACATTACACATGTGAGTACTACGTTGATGTCAGGTCAATTTTGCATCGAGTGTACTGATATTACATTACGTTACTCTGGTGATTTAACATATAACATATATATGCACGAGTGATCACTAGCTACATTTGGTTTCTAGAACACACCAACTATTTTCCTAAAATATATATTTATCTTGATAATTTTATTGTTCTGAAAATATAAAATGTAACAAAATAAAAACTCAGATGCAAAATTTAATATGAAAAACTAGTCCAACATGATAGAATTTCACAAAAAATATTCTACATATGATTACACTTTATATTGAAATTTAATTTGTATACACACATAATTTGTCATCCATAATTTACAAATACTTGATATACAATAAATAGAATACAGATGTAAGAGTACTTAACCGGATTGGGCTTCTATATGAACTAAACTTGTGAGAAATTGTCACATCTCGGGATCGGGATTAGTCGACACCCGCATTGCTCAACGATCACATAATCGGCCAAACAACAAGCCTTATAGTTCAGTATAAACCAAAACTAATCTATTTCATAATTAACTCAAAATAATCTTGTCTTATATCGATAAATTTCCAAAACAAAATAAAATGTGTGGAAGCATCGTACAATTTGAATCAAAATTTAGGAAGAACATAAGCGAGTAATCTTCATATCTTGAAACTTCATCACCAACCCCAAACATGTCATTCATCCTCGTCTACTTGATCTTCGTTCTTATCTGTAGAGGGTAGAGTAAGGGGTGAGTGTTTGGGAAAACACTCTGCAAGTGAGGGCCGATCGGTCATCGTTGATAACAAATGTGTGTGTGTGTGTATATATATACACACACACACACACACACACACGATCGATCATATATATGTTATATATATTATATATATCGTATATCATTGGAATACTGACATCATGTTCAAATAATATCATATCATATCATATTAAATAAAACAAATGGCACTGAAAATCATCTTATTTTACATGGTTAACTGACCAGTTCCCTAAGTTATATCCTCTAAGGGGGCGAGGTCATAGTATCGGTTATTATATCCACCAGATCATGGCCAAATCAAATCAAATCAAATGTCAAAATTTCCTGACTATTTCAAAAGCAAATCATAACAGTGCTTTCAAAAATATTTTTCTCAAACATACTTTCAAATATCATTTAGCAAATTGAAGAAATAACTTATGCCGATCAAATTTCAAGAAACACACATAATTTATTTTTTGTGCAAACGTGGACACACTTATGAAGAACAAATATGTCAATATATATATATATATATATATATCAAATAATACACTTATGAAATACAAGTATACATAAAAAGTATAGTAAAAACCTACTTACACTCGGTTCAAATATACGATTCGAACTTAAATGATACTTGGGTACAACTTGGATCGAACACGGGTAGCAATTCGGGTGAACTTGGGAAGCACCTCGGTCACAATTTGGGCATCACTTGGATTATCATTACAATGGTTGAATACAGCCTCTCTTTTTTGCTTGAAGTGGTCGAAACTTATGAGTGATTTGGGAGGATTTTTGGTGTGGTTTTACACTAAACCAAAGCCTCTATTTATAGGCTTACAAGGATAAGGTGAAGGTTCACTCTATTTATTATCATGTATCTCACCTTAAATGTCATTATCCATGGTCATTAACCATCTCTTAATGACACTTATTTATGACCAATAACTTCATATTAAAAACAAGTATTCATGATCATTAACCTCCTCTTAATTATCATTATTTTGCTCTTAATATAGTTAATTTAATGGTTGATTTATTGTGGTTTAAATTAGCCATTAAAATGATCTTATATATATATATTTCTCGAATTTGGTTTAAATGTAGTAAACTTTTGGTATTATTATTGTATTTATCAATTTTTGACAATTTTAATAATTTTTATGATAGTTTTGATTTTGAAACATACACGTTAATGTCATGTCGACATCACATTAGCTCTATTTGGTATCATATTAGTGTCACATAAGAAAAATTACATTGAAATTCGATAATATTAAGACTAAAATTTAGTTGTATTGCTATTGTATATCCCATATTTGATGGAAATATTACGTTATAACATTTATAATATTGTATATTGTTAGATTTATTGACAAATAGTGGGCCTCTTATTATGAACTTGAATTGATTGTTTCTAAAAATACATTGGATTCCAATTACTGGCATGACAATGATTAACATTCGGGTAACATTCAATTTTTTTTAGTTTTCATTCTCATCCTCGTCTGAAGCCTGGATATACCTATTTTACTCAAATATCTTATTACCGCTTACAATTAAATTTTTTTCAGATTGAATTATTTCGATGAAACTAGGGATATTTACCAAATTATTAAGAGAAAAATTTAAAAAAAATAGATTGAAGAGAAAAATTAGTTAACTAAAAATCATAGAAGAAATAACGACATATTAAAAATATTGTATCTCGACATCATTATCCTACAAAAATATCATTAGCTCTATATTAATAATTTTCTCATTTCATCCAACTATAATAATCCCACAAAAGCATATTAGAATTAATATAGTATCCAAAAAATTATATTTCAGCAAAAACATATTAAACATTTATTGAAACATTTCTTTAATAAAAATAAATAAATAGGGTTAGGAGGCAACATAGAGTTTTTCGGCATAACTCCTCCGATGCTTAATTCAGGCCGGAGAGCAAACTTAAGAGTGAGTTATAGTAGCGCTAAGTGAGCAAGAATATATGAATGTCTAAAATCGTAGCCAATACCTGATATTTATAGAGACAGAAGATGTTAGTTACCTTATAGGAGTAGAATTCTTGTTAAGATAGGACTCTACCTGGGATAAGAAACATCATGCGGGAGGACTCATTGACCACAACAGCTAGGACTTTTGATGGAGGCTAGAACTATTGTCTTATCTCGACGAGATTTGATAGAATCTCGTATTTATCGGAGTTTCTCATTTATCGATGAAGATGTATGTCTCCATATTCAATAAATGCGTTAGAGCTCGGACTCCATGGCCACATTAGTGGACTCGGACCTTTAATAAACAGTGCTGATGAGATCGGCCCTATTAAAGATTCATGGGCTCGGACATATGGGTTAGGACTTCTGGCCTTGGTAGCCGGGCCCTTGATCCCAATGAGGCTTGAGTCTTATTAGGCTAAGACCAATACTGGGATGAGCTTGGTTCTGTCCCGACTTGTCAGATGAAGGCATCCTAAAACTTAGACATAATAAACTTACTGTGGGTGGGTCCAATGGTAAGTGATCGGGAATAAGTTGCGCTAGTCGAGAAACCTCTCGAAATTTCAAAAGAACAACGGCTCGAAAAGAAATAAGGATGAAAATGGAAAGGTAGAGGCTCCTATTTATAACTGAGTAGGGTTGCCTCAATTGTCCGATCATGATGTAATCAAGGGTCCAAATCTTGTCGGGTAGTCGTACAGATTCCTCGGGAACCTTGCTGTAACAGAATCTCGATCGTTCATTCATGAATTGTTTGGATCCACATCTAGACCACCAAAGTGCTACATAAGATTCAACACACACAAAAAATACAAGTTGGTGAGCAAGAAGGGCTCGAGATCTGACCGGACATTCTATCTAAACTTCATTCATCTTTTAGATTAAAAAGGGGAGGTACTATTGATACCTTCTAAAATTGTTGTCTGGACAGATTCAAGTCCACCCTAGAATTGACCCTAGCCCAATAAGACCCAGGATTCATTGGGATCAAGGGCCTAGCTATCGAGCTCATAAGTCTGAACCCATATGCCCGAGCCTATGAATCTCTAATAGGGCCAATCTCCTCATCATTGTTTACTAAAGCTACGAGCCCACTAATGTGGTCGGGGAGTCCGAGCTCTAACGCAGTTAGGGAATATGGAGACATCTTTGTAGATAAATGAGAAACTCCGATAAATAAAAGATTCGATAAAATCTCGTCCATATAAGGCAATAGTCATAGCCGTCATCAAGAGTCTAACTATTGTAGTACTTACTGAGTCCCACCGCATGATGTTTCTTATCTCATATAAAGTTCTTTCTTAACAAGAATTCTACTCTCATAAGGTAACTAACCCCCCCCCCCCCCCCCCCCCCCCCCCCCGCGCTGCCTCTATAAATACAAGGTATTGGCTATCATTTTAGACACTCACGTTCTCATGCTCATTTAACACTACTATATCTCTCACTCTTAAGTTTTCTCTCTAGTCTGCCTTAAGTATCGGAGGGGTCACGTTGAAAAACTCTCTGGCGCCCCCTAACCCTATTTTTGAATATGTGAACCACTCAGCACTGATCCAACCTCAAAAGCTCGAAAGATTTGAAAATCCGCTCATCAAACCAAACCCAAAATAAAATTTTGATATCATCATATTCCTTAATGACAAGTCAAGCTTAATTATTTGTAACTATCCAATAGCTACCCGCAATTTTGACCATTTAAAGAATCAAACTATATGATTCCTTTATCTTATCTCGTCATTTTCAAATATAACTTCCAAAATCATACCGAGCAATTACTTTGTCATAATTTAATTATATTATATTTCTCCTCAAATGAAATGAAATAATGCATCGGATCATGACTAATGATAACATAGAGAAAATAAGAATAGGGTTTCTTATTGAACCGTAGAAACAACATAGAGAGTTTATATAGTTAAGGTTTACAATGAAAGTAAATAGACTATAATATCCTTAGGCACTAATAAATATAATATTACTAATATAATATAACTAATATTCCCCCTCAAACTCATGATACTGCAGCGATAAGCATTGAGAGTTTGTCAGACAAGAAACGGAAGCGCGAAGCCGAGAGTGCTTTTGTAAAAATATCAGCAATTTGCAGATGAGAAGAAACGAATGGCAATGTAATGGTGCCGATCTGTAGGTGGTGGCAAGTGACATGACAATCAATCTCGATATGTTTGGTTCGCTAATGAAAAACTTGATTGTGTGCAATCTGAATAGCACTCTGATTATCACAATGTAACGGAGTAGGGTGACAAAGAGAAATACCCATATCAGCAAGCAACTGGCATAACCAAATGATTTCACAGGTAGTCGAGGCCATGGCACTATACTCTGCTTCTGTAGAAGAGCGATATATGACATCTTGTTTCTTACTCTTCCACGAAATAGGCGAGTCACCGAGGAAAATACAAAATCCAGTGGTCGATTTGCGATCCGTAGGATCACCGGCCCAATCTGCATCAGAATAAGCACGCAGCTCTAACGAAGACGTAGAAGGGAACAAGAGACTATGAAACTGAGTGCCCCGAAGGTACCTGAGAATATGAAGAACGGCAGCCCAATGAACTGTAGTAGGAGCAGTGACAAACTGACTAACCACATGAACAACATGCGCAATGTCGGGGCGAGTCACAGTAAGATAAACCAAACTGCCTACAATGGTACGATAGAGACTGGAATCTATCAAAGGAGTGCCATCCGACGGAGAGTATCTAGCATTAGTCTCAAGGGGAGTATCAACAATCTTGTTGTCGGTGAGTCGAGTACGCTCAAACAAATCAGCTATATACTTTGATTGAGATAATAGATAGCCTTTTGGAGAATATGCAACCTCAATTCCCAAAAAATAACGCAGCACACCTAAATCTTTCATAGCGAAGCAACGTGCCAACTCAGACTTCAAAGACTCAATATCATTATAATCATCACCAGTAATTATCATGTCATCAACATACAACGATAATAGAATACGACCTGCCGTTGTACGCTTGACAAATAATGCTGAATCGTGGTGACTAGGAAGAAAGCCAAACGAAATGATCACTATGGAAAACTTCTCAAACCAGGCACGTGGTGCTTGTTTGAGACCATAAATAGCTTTGCGAAGTTTGCAAACTTTACCAGGTTGATGAGCTACACCGGGAGGAGGCGTCATATAAACTTTCTCATGAAGATCGCCATTCAAGAAGGCATTCTTGACATCCATCTGAGATGTTTTCCATTGGCAAACAGAAGCAACTGCAATCAGAGTGCGAACACTCGTCATTTTTGCAACTGGGGCAAACGTTTCTTCGTAATCCATGCCATACTCCTGGGAATAGCCTTTAGCAACAAGTCGGGCCTTGTATCGTTCAATAGATCCATCGGATTTGGTTTTAATCTTGTAGACCCAACGAGAACCAATGGTATGTTTTCCGGACGGCAGCGAAACCAAATCCCATGTATGAGTCTGGTGTAGAGCAGTAAGTTCCTCAGCCATAGCAGCCTGCCAAAGAGGATCACGAACTGCCTCTCTATAGGACAAAAGCTTAGAAAGACGATGAACAGAGGCAACAAAAGAAGCAAAGGAAGTAGAATAAGAAGAGTACTCAAAATCAGGGAGTTTAGTAGACTTACGAGTACGAGTAGACTGACGCAGAGGAGGATCGTCCACAATCTCATCCGACAACTGGGTGGTCATAGGGGTAGGGGCATGAGAGGTGGATGCCTCGTGAACCAAAGTATCAGATAGAACTTCGTCGGGGTCGGTATCGAAGGGATCAATACGAACTAAATCTGACAGTGTCATGTGATGAGAACTAGCAGGAACAGAAAAGAAGGGAATATGCTCTAGAAACACAACATGACGCGAGACATACAATTTTTGACTAACTGGATCAAAACAACGATATCCCTTTTGACCAACACCATAACCAAAAAAGACACATAAGGCGGACTGAGGAGACAATTTATTACGCTCTACATGTGGTCGGAGAACAAAGCAAGTACAACCGAAGACACGCAACGATGAATAATCAGGTGAATGACTATATAACTTTTCAAAAGGGGACAAACCAGAATTATGAGATATTTGAATTCTATTGATCACATGAGCAGCTGTAAGTACTACCTCCCCCCAAAACTCACTTGGAACCTCGGCTGACAACAAGAACGAACGAGCTGTTTCAACAAGATGGCGATGTTTCCTTTCAGCAACACCATTTTGTTGAGGAGTGTCTGTACACGAGGTTTGGTGGAGAGTCCCATCAGAAGCAAGTAACTGAGAAAATTTTTTAGAAGTGTATTCACACCCCAAATCACACCGAAAACGTTTAATGACAGCAGAATGTTGGGTTTTCACAAGGGCTCTAAAGTTACTGAATATGGTAAGAAAATCAGACCTGTGTTTCATAAGATAAACCCAAGTATAACGAGTGAAATCATCAATGAACGAAACATAATATTTGGAACCCCCTTTGGTGGATACAAGAGAGGGTCCCCCTTTGGTGCACAAGATCAAATGGCGCAATAGAAAAAGAAATACTTTTATAAAAAGGCAAGGCAGAAAATTTAGCCAGTTTCCAACAACGACAATCTGAAATATCATGACTGGATAAATGACCTAAAACTCCTGTAGACAACAAAAACTTTAAACGAGACGCAGAAAAATGACCCAAACGAGAATGCCAAAGATAAAAATCAGAAGACGAACAACTCAAACGAAAAGACGACAAATCCACACTAGAAGCAGCAATATCTGATATTTGGAGCTCATCCAAAACATAGAGTCCCTCTTCCCTACGGCCTGTCCCAATCACCTTCTGAGATTGCGGGTCCTGAACACAACAATTGGTAGAAGTAAAAAGAACTGAGAGACCAGAATCGCAAAATTGACCAACAGATGCAAGATTTAAGGTTAGACTAGGAATATGATATACATCTGATAGAGATACACGAGATGTGCTAACAGAGCCAATTCCTACCAATGGCATTGGAGTACCATCGGCGGTCATGACAAACAAAGAGGGAGCAGAAGTAACATATGTAAAAGAATCAATATCAGAAGACATATGATGAGAAGCGCCTGAATCTAAGATCCATAAGGGAGACGATTTACCTGAATTAGCAGACAAAGACAAACATTTAGGAGAGGAGGCTGACATGGCATGAGACTGTGAAGTAAGGAACTGCTGAAACTGCTCAAACATATATGGATCCAAAGACGGGGCAGCAACTGGATTGTTGGAATGAGGTGGGCGATACGGCCATGGAGCAGTCTGCGGCGGGCGTTGTTGTTGCGGTGGTCGTGGTTGCTGCTATTGCTTGCCTTTACTCAGCAATTTCGGACACTGAGCCTTCCAATGACCTTTCCCTTTGCAAAAAGCACATTCATCTGGAGAGACCTTAGGAGCTGATCTGTTTTGGTTGCTAGGTGGTAGACTGTTGAGGAGCAGCAAAGACGGATGGAGTCGTAGGTGTGACAAACACCTTATCTACTTTAGACTTAAGCCGAATCTCCTTTGCTAACAGTTCATTAACCATTGAATCAACATATGGAAGAGGAGAACGATGTATAATTGTCCCACGCAATCCCTCGAAATCATTACGAAGGGCCATCAAAACTGTACCAGACGTTGTGCTTCTATACGAGAAATATACGGTTCAAATGCTCGCAGCTCTGCAGATTCAGTGAGAGCCAACTGATCCCAGAGATTAGTCATGGCAGAATAAAACTTTTGAATACTCATATCATTCTGCTGAAGTGCGCGAATATCTGACTCCAATTGATACTGTTTGGCGAAATTATACTGCATATACAATCTAGCCAGATGATCTCATACCTCTTTAGCCGTCTCATACTTAGCCAACTGAAAACCAATAGAGTGAGTAACAAAATTGTTAATCCACGTAATAATCTTCGAATTATCAGCCTCCCAATTGTCGACCAAGGCCGCATAATCGTTTGCCTGGTCGTCTGTAAGTTTAACCCGCACACCTGTAACATAGCTCCACATAGATTTTCCACGCAAAAAAATCTTCATAACATAGATCCAATACGTGTAGTTTTTACCATCCAATTGAATACTAATCGACTGAAGGGAATCATCCTTACGACTAGTCATAATGAAAGAGACACAGAGAAATAATCCCCAAATCTGAAATCCTTGAATCAACAGAATTTGAAATCCCCAAATAACCAAATCAACATAGTCGAAAAATCCAAAATTGACAAAATCCAATCAAACAAAGCGAGAACAAATCAAAGTGAAAAATCTGGAAAATCGAAAATTACAAACCCCAAATTGCAGTCCCGTTTTTCCTTAACCGAACTGTCTTAAAAATAAAAAAACGATCTCCACCGTTCAGAATGTACCTCTATATGTTCTAAACCAACTGTCAAAATTTCAAGACGATCCAACGGCTGAAACCTGAGAAATCGCAATTCTCGTCTTGCTGCTCCTGAAAATTTCGAAAACTTCGAAAAATCCCCTTCTTTTTCTTCTTTTTCTTTTCAAGTCCGAGAAACGTAATTCGATCCTCAATAACTATAGACTGGATTAACAGTCTCTCAAAACATCAAACAAATTTATAGGACGGCTCTGATACCATGATAACATAGAAAAAAGAAGAATAGAGTTTCTTATTGAACCGTAGAAACAACATAGAGAGTTTATATAGTTAAGGTTTACAATGAAAGTAAATAGACTATAATATTCTTATGCACTAATAAATATAATATTACTAATATAATATAACTAATACCTTGTATGAGATTAAAAAAAACAGGTAGGATGCCTTTGAAAGAATACCAAAATAAATATCATATCTAAATATCACAATCAGCCGATACTTCTATGGAGAGGTGTTTGCAAAAGATTATACTGTTAAAATGATTGAATTTATAGATCGTGAAGAATCGAAAAAAAAATAAGTAATGTTTCATGTTTGAAAATAAAAATGAAAATTTCAGTTCTATAATGTTTGATAAATAAGTTATTCTAATACTAGTTTTTTAATAAAATTTCAAAAATACCTTTAATTAAATGAGTATGTCTCTTGTGAGATGGTCTCACGAATTTTTATCTGTGAGACGGGTCAGCCCTATCGATATCACAATAAAAAATAATACTCTTAGCATAAAAGTAATATTTTTTCATTGATGGCTCAAATAAGAGATCCATCTCATAAAATACGATCTGTGAGACCGTCTTACACAAATTTTTGTCTAATTAGATAGAACGCCACTCTCTGTCTCTTCAAAATTATTTTGGCATAAGAGCATACAAAAATATTTTTATTTATATACCAAAAATATCTTAATCGCGTTTGAATAACCAAAATCATCATGAGACCGGCTTTGATACTTTAAAATTAAATTAAGCGAAAGTTAGCGCAAAATCTTGGTAAAGACACAAAAAAATTGATTTTTTAAGTGATTACTGAATAATCAAAATTTTAAAGGTTGCAAACATTTTATTTCATATTTCTGAAACACTACTATTGTGGCAATTATGTGAAACACGTTGTAATTTCTTATTTCTAAATAATTATATAGCACATTTTAACAAATAAATTCATATTATAAATATTAACAATATAAAAAATAGTTATCTTTCACATTAAAAAAATACATTAATAAAAAAATACTCAATAATAAAAAAATCAATAAACCTAAAAATAATAAAAAAGTTTACGATAATGTTGTTGCATCATGCATGACACATCACTGTAGCATGCACCATCCCCCATGTCATCGCTGGCGCAAAGGAGATATAGCTCACGTTTAATAATGTCACATTAGTCTTTACGATGAAACATTAATTAAATTGAAAAAAAAATAAGATTTAAGATATAATTTTGATAATATAAAAAAATAAAATTATAAAAAGATAAACATATTAAGCAAACATCACACTTTCTCAAAGAAAATTTTTCAACATGAAACTAGAGATGCGTAACAGTCCAGATCAAACTAGAATAGATCTGAATCTGATTCAATGTGAAACATTTTTAATCGATTCTAATTTGAACTTAATCCGATGTTAACGTTGATTCGGATCAGGTTTACGATGTAGTTGAATTTGATCCAATAATATTTTCTATTTTGATTACACTGTTTCGTAAAGAAAAGCTTCTTTATATACATTATGGTTTGACATAAATAAATTTAAAAAAATTGATTCCAAGAAAATTTAATCTGATTCAATTCAGTTTTGGTTTCGGATTAAGCACTCCTAATCGATCCGCCCCTGTATATACAAGATTATTACATTTCCATTACTCTACGATCCGAAATCTGTTTAATCCGGTTCAGTTATCGTGAACCGTACGTCAAACCTCAAATTATACGACAGGTGAGTGCAACGTTAATTAATATACAATGAATGGGATTGCGGGGCTTCACATTTACGATCTAATTTTTTGGGTGAAAAATCAACAGACTTTTATATATATATATATATATATATATATATATATATCAACTCGTGAAAATGTATGGTAACCATGATTTTTAATATTATCTTATACAATTTTAATTATACCACCGAATGATCAACTCTTCAATCAGTTGTTATAATCAATAGATCTTCAGATTGATATTAAGATTGCTAAGAGAAACAAATTAGTGTTTTGGGATGATTTTTAAAATCCTCAAAAAATAATTTTCCGTCTAAAAAGAAATTTTTTGTGACATTGATTTTTTTTCTTCTTCTTGATTTGAGAACTTTTTTTTGGCATAAACTGTATTTTCTGTCCTAATTTAATTTTCGCGTGTTAACTATCTTCACAAAAACAATTATGAGCACATATCACACAGATCAATTTTATGAGACGGATCTCTAACATCATTCAGCTCTATGAAAAATATTAATTTTTATGTCAAAAATATTATTTTTTATTGTAAATATATGTCAGGTTAACTCATCTCATATATATATATGTATATATATATATAATATATAAATATATATATATATGACTTACAAATCTATCTTTATTTGTGGTTAATAACAATCAACTTTTATTTACGAAAGTAATAAAAAATTTAACTCATAATAAAGTATGAGTTTCGAGAAAACATTTATAATTCTTATTATTTCATATATAAAAAATTAGTTAATTAATACTACCGTAAATTTTCAGTTTTATGAATACAAGTAGTTTGGGTCATATTTTACACATGCGCTTAATATCAATTATATTTATATGGCAAACAATAACATAAAAAATAACATAAATAATAAACTTCAGATGTTTATGTATGAGCGAATATTTATCATTTTACCAAAAACTATAACTGATTGTAACCGTGTAACTCAAATCTTTTTAAATCGTATAACAACTCAAGCACCATATTCGATTGATCTATACATCAGAGATAATTATTACACCAAACAGACTACATCTCAATAACTGTACTCGTTAAAATCAATGAGAATCGAATTCACGACTTTGACTCTAATAACAATTGTAGGATCGAGCCCTTGTCTCTAGAACAAAAGTTATAGATGTTAGTCAATGTGTAACTTTATTTTCTTTTACTCGTGGAAGCGCATAGTACACCTGTTTGGATGCTAATGAATCGGGATGTTACTCAAATGATTCTGAGGAGGTACATGTCTTTCTGCTGATATTGTCTTATATCCCTTAGAGATCAGTTTTACCCTCTCTAACGTTGATTCTGTCCTCAACAGAGACAATATTGTCCGTTAAGATCTAACGTCACTCTTTTAGGGTCCATCAATCCTACTAGATCAAGCGACACAACGTCAGCAGCTTAACACACGAGAGCTTTCTAAGAGATCACTTGTGAAAACCCGAATTTCCAGCATTTTCAGCAGCAATGCAAAATTTCTAGCAGAAGCTAATATTTCAGAGGCTGGTATTTTTTCCAGCAGATTAGAATCCAGCAGCATACAACAGGTAAAATCCAGCAGCAGAAGAGCGAGATTCCAGCAGACAGTTACTGATTCAGCTTATGACTTGTAACTGAAGCATTTAACATGGAATAAGGTTGTTAATGTCAGATTATGGCCATTAATTGGGAGGCTAACAGTCAGAATTTTGCCTATAAATAACACCCTCAAATCTCTGAATTGGTGTTACACAAATCTTGAGATTATCACTTGAATTTTCGAGCTAAGAGAGTGCTTATTTTCGAACAGTAGAAACCAGTAGCAAGAACAAGCAGATTCCAGACTTCAACCGAAACTTTATAGCAAATTACAGTAAGTGGGCTTATGTATAAATATCTTGAAATCAGTTTGATGATTCCTGTTTTGAAACCAAATATATGTATTTTGATCTCTGATTTTTGGAACACTGAAATCTAGTGAACTAATGATAGAAATATATATTCTGAACATTTCCGAATTCTGATTTCTGATTCTGGCATCACCCCTTAGAGGAGAGAACATATAGGGGACTGATATCAGTTAGCCATGAAATTCACAAACGTGCTTGGTGCTTACTTACTTGCATTTCTGTTCTGAATACCGATTCATGTTCTGAAAATAAGAAGTTTTCTGTATATTATTTGTATTACCGTTTCTGTTGAAAATGATTTCGAAAGCTGTGAGTTATTCCCGTCCCCCGCTTATTGAGTGACGATCAGTTTTGGGGCTGGTGAAGAAGACTGTCATTTCTCAGTTTTGATTCTAGTTTATGTTATTTCCGCTGCATCTGTTAAGATACTGTTATGTATGGTTTTACATTTCTGCTGTAAAACATTAGTATTTGAGTTGTAACAGATAATGGATTATTTAGTATTATGAATAAAAAGACTGGTTTCTGAATTTTATACTTCTGAGGCTTGTTGTTTTCGAATGTAAATTGGAGAGCAACGTCGGTGTCGACTAACCCCCGTCCCGGGGCGTGACATCACTCATCCCAATTCTACTATGATTTATACACGCTTAACCTAACCTAAAATCCCAAGATGTATATAAATATGCTTCTTGGGAGACTTGAACTCACGACCTCTCTAGACGACCTCTCTCTAGACCAAATATAAGATAAAACAGTTACCACTAGGCCAAAAGCTATAACTATTAGCCAATATGCAACTTCATTTCATTATACGTTTGAAAACACGGAGTGCACTTACTTGGATGAAAATAGGTTGTGCTGTTAGTCTCATGAATCCGGGAATGTGCAAGTCTATTTGCTAGTGTTGTCTCATACCAGTCTTACCATTTTCTTACCGTCAGACATATTCCTAACCCCTTAAAGACGAGTCTTACAATTTCCTTACCGTCAGACCTATTCCTAACAGATATAATGTTTCCAATTAAGATCTTATGTCACTTTTTTACGATCAACCTAGCTAACAAGATCAAGCGATGCAACTCAACAGTTTGACACACGAGAACTTCTTAAAAATTATCAATCTTAATACTACTCTCACTCATGCATGTTTAACCTAACAATTGACCAAGTCAAGTCAAGTCATGGAGGGACGACTCCACATTATTATAATATTTCTGCTGTAAAATTTTAAATTATTTAATAAACAAGAATAAAACATACATTTGAAGCGCTTAATATAATATATCGGGTCTATTTATATCAAAGCTAATAGAATAATACTCGAAACTCTAAAACTAAATACAATTAAAAAATTTTAAAAGGAGTACAATGAGATACTATAAAAGACAAATAGCTAGTTTGTATTAATCTTAATTTGGTCTCCAATATATATATACAATCACACAAATAAAAATAAATTTTCACAATTAATATTACTATCTAGGCAAATTGATTGATCCTATCTGGTTTTGAAAAAATAATTTATCAAGAATTGTACAATCGAATTCAAGTATTTGATCCCTTAGTTGTGCGAGACAAAAATTAGATTTTGACCGAAATGAAATTAAACAACAATATCCAAATAATCGCGCCATTAATCTATGCAATATGCTAGATCATTCTATAAAATATATATGGGAAATTTTGATATATGATTTTATACAAACTTTAATTTCATCTATAAACGTTTTTATTTTATAAAAATCTTCCTAAATATTACGTACACTTCATACTTTATTAAATCTTCCTAAATATTACGTACATTTCTATATATATATATATACACTATATACACACACACACACACACACATCGCTAGTTATAATAAAATAAACTACGCACTTTTGACTTGGAACTTACAAAGTATGATAAACTAAAAAAATAAAAAATATATTGCTCTTTAATTTCTCTCCCACTATTTAAATTGGATTTTTGAGCCCTCTCATCATCTTCAAGTTGAACATGTGATCACCTCTTCTTTCCTCCAAAAACACATAAATTCTTTGCTCCAAAATAAAATAGATAAATTTTTGTGGGGATTCCATTTTTCAACTCGTCCACAGGAAGAAAAACAATGGTGGGTTCTCTTCTTTTTTTCTTCTTCATTTTTACCATTCAGGTTTCCCGCATTTCTTGATTATTTTGCTCTGTTTTTTCATGTGTTTAGTTGATAAATAATTTTTATTAATTTTTTGATAGGAAGTGGAGAATTACCAGTTGGCAGAGACATGGGATGGATATGTCGATTGGAGGGGGAAACCAGCTGTGAGAAGCAAACATGGCGGCATGGTGGCTGCTTCCTTTGTTTTGGGTAAGTTTTGAACTAAAATTATTGAGAAAATTGAGGATTTCTAGCATGTTTCAACTGAAAAGAGCCTCTTTTGGTTGCGGGATTCGTGATTTTGCGTTCTTGTCCCGTCGATTGATCATTAGTTTGGAAATAGGAAGGAAACTATTTGTCTTCCTATTCCAAACAAAATTTATGACAAATCGTTCACTTTTTTAAGAATGCGTTTGTCCATGATCTTTTTGTACAAACTATTTTTTTAGCCGGAGGGATTCGATGTAATGAACTCGAGAATTCATTTTCAAATTTAGGATCTAATTATATTTTTTTTGGAACTCACATGTAGTTGTGGAGGTACTGGAGAATTTGGCATATTTGGCAAATGCAAGCAACTTGGTGTTGTACCTGTCGGAATACATGCATTATTCGCCGTCGGGTTCCGCCAACGCTGTCACCAATTTTATGGGCACGGCCTTTCTTTTGGCCCTTCTCGGTGGCTTCTTGTCCGATGCTTTCTTCACGACTTATCACATCTACCTCCTCAGTGCTCTGGTGGAATTCTTGGTACGTAAAATTGATTTTTTTTGGGAAAAAAAAAGATTAAATTTTTTTTGTTTAATTTTTTAATCATAAAATTTAGGGTATTATTAGTATGAAAATTTAAACTGATGTGTCTCATTTAATATATTTGACACGAAACTGCATGTGGGTTCAGAAATTGCGTCGTATGAGCATAGATCTGGCAGCCGTATTAATTGCATGAAAATCCAATCAGGATATAGGGAAATGTGAGAAAACCATGCGGTTTAATTCACGTTTATTGATGCATGCATCCCTTGAATTTTGGATTATCAACAAGTTGTTTTTATTATTATTTTTTTCGCAATAAAAGGGTATAAAATGAAAATTAATTAAAAAAAGTAAAATTTAAGAATCTAAAATAGGCAATAAAATTCAAAATTTTAATTAAGGGAAAAAATATTAGGCAAAAACTTGTGTGAGACGGTCTTACGGGTTGTATTTTGTGAGACAGATCTCTTATTTAGGTCATCCATGAAAAAGTATTATTTTTTATGCTAAAATTATTACTTTTTATTGTGAATATCGGTAGGGTTGACCTGTCTTACATATAGTGATACTGTATCACAAAAGACCTACTCAAATATTTTATATTTGATCGTTACCCGAAAAAATAGGAAACTTAGTGGTGACACCTCTAGACCACTTGCGGGTCATGCTATCTGCAAGTTGATTCGCTGGTTTGGCGCAATATTATATGTGCACACGAGAATTGGTTTAGCTCCCATCTTTTTTTCCTCTTCTTTTTTAAAAAATTAAATGGGAATTAAGAAAACTCCAAATTTGGAAATTATAATATATAATAAAATCATGAAATTCAATCCCTAACGTAAATCACATGCATCATATCTAAGATCAACTAATATATATTATAAAACCCATTATTTTATTTTATTTTATTTTTATTATTATTCCTCTTTTTTTTCTTGAAAAATATATATTTTTTAAATGGTTTTCCCCAGCTGTTCTGATAGACCACAAGAAAAGAACTTTCAACCAGCTTATCATGAATACTCCTTTATTCTGATGGGTTTTTGCTCACAAATATTTTCTGGAAAATTCTCCGAAATCTCTCATTCAAGATTGTGGTTGAAGAACAATATTGCATTGAATATTTTAATTTCTTAGCTAATTACAGCTAATCAGTATCACAATGTTGACATATCATGATATATAATATGATATAAACTTAAGCATGTTTCCACTAAGATTTTAGGATGGCCACATATTTATATATGGCGGCAACTTTGTTGTATTTTATTGTGAATGGAAGAATATAAGGCGATTACGAACTTTGCTTCCTAATACCTGCCCCTTATTTGAGGGAAATCCTTTGAATATGATCTTTTAATGATACCCCACCGTAAGCAAATCGATGCCACGTTCACGGGTTTTCTAAATCTCTGGTCCATGCGATACAACATGTGAATCGTGGAGTTTATAATATTAATTTAGGAGTTAGATTTCACAGAAAGATTGTTTAATTACCGAAGAAGATTTTAACTTAAAGAACATAAAACAAAACCAGGTTTAGTTTTTGTGATCTTCTGATTGTTTAATATGTAGGGTTTGGTAATACTTACAATACAAGCAAAAGTTGGTTCCCTAAAGCCTCCAAAATGTGACCCTTCCAATACAAACAATATTCCATGCGAACAAGTTCATGGTGCAAAGGCTGCAATGCTGTTTTTAGGCCTCTATTTAGTGGCTCTTGGTGTCGGAGGCATTAAGGGATCTTTACCATCTCATGGAGCTGAACAGTTTGATGGGGAGATCCCTCGTGGAAGGAAGCAGAGATCGACTTTCTTCAACTACTTTGTGTTTTCCCTCTCATGTGGTGCCCTGTTCGCGGTGACCTTAGTCGTGTGGATTGAGGATAACTTGGGATGGCAATGGGGGTTTGGGATTTCAACGTTGGCTATATTGCTGTCCATTCCGATCTTTCTAACCGGTTCCCGGTATTATAGGAACAAGATTCCTCTTGGAAGTCCACTTACGGGTATAGGCAAGGTAAGTCGTGGCGGATGTTTTAGTTTGTATGTAGTTAAATGGTTTTTTAACATTATTCTTAGGAAGAATTTACTTCATCCATGACTTATGAGTGGTTTATGGAGTAGGTTTTGCTTGCTGCATTATTCAATACCGGAACGCCAACAAGTTCAAGCAACGCCATTGCCAATGTGGCCACGAGCCCGTCTCCAGCTCTTGCCTCTGGAGAAGGTGGTGATGTAGAAAACAAGAAGCTCGAGAAAACACTAGATTCTCCATCAGAGAGTCTCAAATTTCTCAACAGAGCAGCAGTGAATGTTCCGGCCTGCAACGTGTTAAAATGCTCAGTGCAACAAGTGGAAGAAGTCAAGATTGTCGTAAAAGTCCTCCCAATATTCGCTTGCACGATCATGCTTAACTGCTGTCTTGCTCAGCTATCAACATTTTCGGTCCAGCAAGCTGCCACCATGAACACGAAGCTCGGAACCTTAAAAATCCCTCCAGCTTCTCTTCCAATCTTCCCTGTTGTATTTATAATGATTCTCGCACCGCTATACGATCACGTAATCATCCCATTTGCTCGAAAAATGACAAAATCAGAGATGGGGATAACTCACCTCCAGAGAATCGGAGTTGGCCTAGTCCTCTCCATTATAGCCATGGCTGTGGCTGCATTGGTCGAAATCAGACGCAAAAGTGTAGCAACCGATTTGGGGCTACTCGACTCCGCCAAACCACTTCCCATTACGTTCCTCTGGATCGCTTTTCAGTATTTGTTTCTAGGATCAGCTGATCTTTTCACTCTAGCAGGGCTTCTAGAATTTTTCTTCACGGAGGCAGCATTTAGCATGAGATCATTGGCAACTGCTTTATCTTGGGTTTCATTAGCAACAGGATACTACTTAAGTACCGTGATCGTATCGATTGTTAACAGTCTCACCCGCGATACGCCTTGGCTTTCTGGCAAGAACTTGAATCATTATCAGTTGGAAAAGTTCTACTGGCTAATGTGCGCGTTAAGCGGACTGAATTTTATGCATTATCTGTTCTGGGCTACCAAGTATAAGTACCGATCGACGGGGATCAAGAGATGAACCTAGTTCATGTTTCTTGAGTTAAATGGTAATGTGGTATATAGGTCTATTAGTTGCTGGTCATGCAAGAAGAGGCCAAGTTTATAGTTTGATGTGAATTTGTGTTTTAGCAATTAACATCATTTGTTCTTGGTAAAGAAGTACATTGCTTGTGGTTTTTGTTGGAATTTTTATTGTTAGTAAATCAATAACATGATTTTAGCCAATTTGTGTGCAAACGTATTAATCTTCATTTAAGTGATTCCAGCGTGAGAAACACGATTATCCCCTGTTGGTTGAGAAGTCGATGTCCTTCACGGTCCATTTTTAATCCGCCTAGCTAAATTTTGAATGAAATGGAGTTTTGAATTCCACATGATACAAGGGAGTTGGTTAATTTAAACAACCTCTAAGATTATGGATTTTTTTTCTTGGCAAAGGAAAAATCCATTATAACTTTTATAGAGGTTGCTGAAAAACATTTCATTTCCCATAATTGCCATATTTATGGTCATACGGAAGTTTATTGGTAAATGTGTTGGTGTACTGATTTCTCGTACTCAGTAGGAGTTTCAAATTTTTTTTCGACGCTTGAAAATTTCTTTGGACATCGTATGCTATTTAAATATTAATAGGTTGTTTAGATTGTTTACCTGTGCATAAATTACGCTGGGTTCCAAACAAATCTGAGATTAGCGAAGATGACTTCTTATATCTCGCTTCGAACGGATCTCTGCCTTTTGATCGTCAAATTAGATCCATGATCAGAGATTGTATTTCTTGTTTGGATTGCACTAATAATCACAAATAATTTATGCGTTGAGGCTGTGACGTCTGTGTTTGATCAATTTTATTTATATGGACTTATATGTGAATAATTATGCGTTGTGGATTGTCTATTAAATTAAACCCAAAATAAAGTGATCAACTAAAATTTCGGGTTATTGGGCTTTAATGTATCTAATAGGTTGTGGGCCTTTAATTGTAGAGACATAAGTGTAATTTCTGTTTTTATGATGAGCTAAAACAGAAATACTATAAGATAATTATAAAAATTATCTATATATGTGGGTCATAGTTCTCAGATCACGCTTTATCACGTTTCATATTCTCTTCCCCATTGAGAAAATAGTTTAGAAGAAAAAACTAAAGGATTTTCTCAAGGAAAGAGCGCGTAGATCTGGAAGATCAAAACACGTTCTAAAGAATTCATGATTATGACTTCAAGTACGCTTCCGCTTATGTTTTCAGTCAAATTCTTAATGATTTAGCATGATGGATTCTGCGATTTATAGGTTTTCTCCAACAAGTGGTATCAGAGTCACTCAAGCCTGAATCGTTGAGACTTATTTAAAGTTTTGGATATTATTTGGATCCAGATCTGGAAAAGAAAATTTTGTTTAGAATTTTTTTTTGATATGGTTTCAGATCGAGAAAATATTTTGATATGACTTCAGATTTGGAAGATATTTTGGTTGAAAACCAAACCTTTTAAAGTTTCAGTTTTGGTAAAAATGTTTGGTTGAAAATTTTAAAGATTTAGTATAAGATTTTGATTTTCCTTCTAGTTTGTTCAACAAAATATTTTAGTTGAAAATTGAAAAAAAAAAAATGGATTAAATTTTTTTTAAAAAGAGTACGGATCCAGGTCTGGCCGTACGAAACGGGTCGGGCCGTGCGGATTTGGGCCGACCAAGACGAAATTTCGAAAATAAATTTTTTGCGGTCCAGGTTTATTCGTTTTAAATTTAAATATTCAATTATTCAAATAATGATAAGGTTTAGGTATTTTTTAAAATAGATCAATTGAAATACAAAAGGATTTTGGTATATATGATCTATATGAATATTAATCGACCCAAAGAAAGGTTAATATTTAATATAATTACATATACACTTGTGGTGGTAAACATGTGATATTGTTCGGTTTTTCATGTGAATAATAAATCGGCCCAAAGGAAAGTTGTTATTTGACATGATAGTTACTATCATTGTTTGATTGTTGCACCATGATATCACTTACAAGTTAATCTTTTGTCCAAAGATGAAACATTAATGGACTGCTCGATATTCTTTTATGGGGTTTACATTATTTGAATTTACTGATTATTTTATTTTGATATTTGGTTGAGTATGTATATTTGGTTTTTGTTCTCTGTTTAGATTTGATTCCTGCAAATATTCATTCCAACATTAAGTCTATTCCTATGTTAAATGACTCTAATTTTAAATTATGGCAAGAGAATTTATTGGTAGTTCTCGGAGTCATGGATTTGGACCTTGCGATAAGGGTTGAATCTCTTCCTGCTGTTACGGATAAGAGTACCTCTGATGAAAAAAGAGAGTTTAAAAGATGGGAGAGGTTGAATCGCATGTGTATGATGACCATGAAGAGGATCACTCCAGAAACATTTAGGGGCACAATATCTAGCGACATTGCTGCCGCTAAGGATTCCTTCGGGACCTTGAAAAAAGGTTCGCTAAAAGTGAAAAATCCAAAATTTGGTATTCTTCTGGCAAGTCTTGTTTAAATGAGGTACATGGATAAAGACAATATCAGGGAGTACATTATGGAAATATCTCATCTTGCTTCAAGGTTGAAAGCACTAAAGCTTGACCTCTCTGAGGACTTACTGGTGCATCTGGTTTTGATATATCTTCCTCCACATTTAACCAGTTCAAGGTGAGCTATAACTGTCAGAAAGAGACTTGGTCTCTGAATGAGCTCATCTTGCACTGTGTCCATGAAGAGGAAAGATTGAAGTAAGACAAGACAGAAAATCCTCATTATGCCTCTACCTCGAAGGATAAAAGAAAGAAAAAGAAGGATAAAGAAGCTGCGGATACACAGCCTCCGAAGAAACAACAGAAGAATTATAGTGATTCTCAAAGTTCCGGTTGTTTTTTCTATGGCAGTGATGGGCATATGAAGAAGCAATGCAGTAATACCACGTTTGGCGTGCTAAAAAATGTATGCTTCTGAATATGGTTTGTTCTGAGGTTAATTTAACTTCAGTGCCTAGACTCACGTTGGTGGATAGATTTTGGTGCAAAAACTCACATCAGTGTGTCTATGCAGGGTTGCCTAGATTGCTGAAAACCAAGTGATGTTGAAAGATTCATCTACGTTGGTGACGGCAACGAAGTTGAAGTTGAGGCAATAGAAAAATTCATATTATTGTTAAAGACTGGAATATATTTGGATCTTTATGAAACATTTGTTGTACCGTCTTTTAGACGGAATTCGATTTCCATTTCTGCATTGGACAAATTTGGTTATTCTTGTTCTTTTGAAATGGAATATTCAATTTGTTTCTTGATTCAAAATTTGTTGGTTCTGGTTCTTTATCAGGATACGATAATCTTTATTTTTTGGATGTTATTGCTTCGTTTAATGAATCCCTGCAAACAAATAGAGGCACTAAAAGAAAATAAACTAGTGAGAATTCAGCTGCGTTATGGCACAAAAGATTATGTCATATTTCTGAAAAAAAAGAATAAGAAGACTTGTGTCAAACGAAATTTTTGAATCTTTAGATTACACAGATTTTAATAATTGTGTTAATTGTATAAAGGAAAAACAAACCAACAAAAGGAGATTTGAAACCAACAGATGTTTAGGAGTTTTAAAACTTAAACATACTGATATTTGTGGTCCATTCCTTTCGGCTACTTGGAATGGTTAACAGTATTTTATAATGTTCACAGACGATTTTTCAATATATGGCTTCATTTATCTAATTCACGAAAAAGCACAGTCATTGGATATGTTCAAAAAATATAAATCTGAAGTTGAAAATCAACTTGACTTAACTATTAAATGCGTTAGATCTGACCGTGGTGGTGAATACTATGGTACGTATGACGGTTCAGGTGAACAACGTTCAGGACCTTTTGTTAGATTCTTAGAGGAATGCGGTATCGTACCATAGTAGACTATACTGGGTTTGCCCACTATGAATAGTGTTGCTGAAAGAAGAAACAGAACGCTTAAGGACATGGTAAGGAGTATGATCAGTCATTCTACCTTACCAGAATCATTCTGGGGAGAAGCATAAAATCCTGCCGCATATATCCTTAACAGGGTTCCAACTAAGACAGCGACCAAAACTCCTTATGAACTTTGGATGGGTAAAAAGCCTAGTCTTAAGCATCTGCACGTTCGGGGATTTCCAACTGAGGGCCTTACAAGCCTAATGAAAAGAAACTAGAGTCAAGGACGATCAATTGTTATTTCATTGGATACTCTGAAAGATCCATGGGGTACAAGTTTTATGATCCCACAAGTAAGTCGATTTTTTAATCAGGAAATGCTCGGTTCTTTGAGGATGTTGAGTTTGCGGGGGGAGATAAAGTAAGGGATATTGTCAGGTGTCTTGGAATTTGATCAAGATCACAATCCTCACTTTGACCAAGAAACAATACAAGAAGACAATATTAGAGATCCTCACATTCCAGATGAACAAACTCAAACACCTCCAAAACCTATGTCATTAAGGAGATCCATCAGAGAGCGGAGAAATGTAGTGTCAGATGATTACATTGTATTTTTTCAAGAACATGAGGCAGACATTGGACTAATGGAGGACGATCCTATTAACTTCCGTCAAGCTATGGAAAGTTCTAACTCTCAAAAATAGAATGATGCCATGAATGAGGAAATAAAGTCCATGAAGGATAATGACGTATGAGATCTTGTCCCACTGCCTAAAGGTACGAAGCTCATTGGTTGCAAATTGATATTTAAAACCAAAAACATTTGAAAGGCAATGTGGAAAAATATAAAGATCGTCTTGTCGCTAAATGCTTTACACAGAAAGAAGGCATTGATTACAAAAAGACTTTCTCTCCGGTTTATTCGAAAGACTCTTTAAGGATTATAATGGTTTTGGTGGCGCATTTCAATGTTGAGCTTCATCAGATGGATGTAAAGACTGCATTTCTAAATGGTGACATTGATAAATGACTTATATGGTGCAGCCAAAAAATTTTGTGTCCAAAGACAAATAATATGGTTCGCAAAATTAAAGAAATCCATCTATGGGCTCAAGCATGCATACCTGCAATGGTATTTCCAATTTTATCAAGTGATCATTTTGTTTGGTTTTGAGATGAATTTGGTCGATCATTGTGTGTACCATAACTTCAGTGGAAGTAAGTATATTTTTTTGGTTTTATATGTTGATGAAATTCTACTCGCTAGTAACGATATAGAGTTGTTGCATGACACCAAGAGATTTCTAGCTAAGAATTTTGAGATGAAAGATCTTGGTGATGCCTCTTTTGTACTGGGTATTCAGATACATCCGGATCGTTCTCGAGGTGTTCTTGGATTATCTCAGAAAGGCTATATCGAGAAAGTTCTCAAGCAATATAGGATGCAAGATTGTAAACCAACAGATATCCCTGTGGCTAAGGAATACAAATTTAGTCTAAACAATGCCCAAAGAATGATTTTGAGGAAAAAAAAATGCAGAAGATTCCTTATGCATCTGCAGTAGGGAGTCTGATATATGCACATGTTTGTACACGTCCATATATTTTATACGTGACAGGAATGATGTGATGATATTTAAGTAATCCATGAGTGGAACATTGGAAAGCAGTCAAAAAGTTTTTACGGTACCTAAAGAGAACAAAAGATTACATGCACATATATCGGAGCTTGGATCAGGTTGAGATCATTGGGTATATTGACTACGATTTTGCTGGATGCCATGATAGTATGAAATCTACGTCGGGCTACATCTATCTCCTTGCTGGAGGTGCTATTTCCTGGAAGAGTGCTAAACAGTCACTTATAGCCTCTTCCACCATGACAACTGAGTTTGTAGCGTGTTATGAGGCATCCAATCATGGTCAAAACATATTAACATCAAGTTTCTGGTTGTTAAAAAAAGAATTCATAGTGAAAAGTTGTCTATTGAGCATATCGATAAAAACTCTGTGGTTGTGGATCCGCTTACTAAGGAACTACCACCTAAACAGTTTCATGAGCACAGTGCTAGCAAGTGTGTTATGTCAATTGAGGAAATTCAGTTTTAGTGAGAGTTTGTTTCTTTAAATGCTTTTTAGTTGTAGACATTTTCAGCTACAGTTATGTAAATTTATTTTCTGAATAAATAAATTTCAAGTTAAGTCACACTCTGATTATGGTTTAAAGTAAGATCTCAATAAGGTTAAGGGAGGACCAGTTGAAAATAGGCATGTTATGGTCACATTGCATAAAATTTCAATGCATTCACTTCATGATCCATGCCATTCAGTTGTGTTGGCATACATGACCATTGATTGGTCCAGTTATCTTGAGTGTAGTAAAGATTGTTTTGATCCTATGTTGATGTGATTGATGGAACAGATTGGTTATAGATAAATTTTGGAATGACAACAATTTTGGGCTCATAAGGTTATTTTCACAAACATAATTATAAGGTTGCACATATAGCCCAAGTGGTAGATTGTTGGATCAATTTTATTTATATGGGCTTATATGTGAATAATTATGTGCTGTGGATTGTCTATTAAGTTAAGTTCAAAATAAAGTGATCAACTAAGGTTTCAGGTTATTGGGCTTTAATGTATCTACTATGTTGTGGGCTTTTAATATATAGAGACATAAGTGTAATTTCTGTTTTTATGATGGGCTGAAATAGAAATACCAGAAGATAATGATAAACATTATCTATATATATGGGTCATGGTTCCCAAATCACGTTCTATCACGTTCTTTATTCTCTTCCCCATTAAGAAAATAGTTTAGAAGAGAAAATTAAAGGATTCTCTCAAGGAAAGAGTGCGTAGATCTAGAAGATCAAGACGTTCTAAATAATTCAGGATTATGACTTCAGGTATACTTCCGCTTAAGTTTTCAGGTCAAATTTTGAATGATTTTGCATGATGGATTCTGCGGTTTATGGGTTTTTCCCAACAGTCTGAATTTCCAAAATCTGGAGTCAGTACAGTGTTGGAGGGCAGTGATGGAATAGCTTGGCCGAAATTTTTCTCCTATTTTCTTTGAGATGGCCGAAAATTTCCTTTTTTGAAGCTTATTGATTCTTAATGAATGTATGATTGAAGCTAATTAACTCAATATAATCCAAAATAGCTTACGTGAATTGATTTGCTTCTTTTTCATCAATTCAACATGGTCGTGAGTTCTTTTCTCCTTCACAGAACAAATAATTTTGAATTTATTATAATCCTGATTGACGATCTGACACGGTCGATGTATCAAGGTTACAATTTTTGTTCATATAATGAAAATTGAAATTTTCGAAGATCAAAATTTTCACTTACCATATTGAACAGGTATTAGTTTTGTGAACTCCTTAACCAAAACTGGTTAACCAAAACTGACAGTTCCACTCTTCTTCCTTAATTAGCAGCTAAGCTAACTTAAATTTCTTCCAACTTATGGAATCAACTTATAAACTCCTTTATAACCATCTTGTTTGATTTCTATCAAACAATAGTAGCCAAATTCAACTCCTTGAACTTTGACTTTCTCAACGAGAACACATAATCTGATACTTGTGTGACCCTCAATGGTTCATAGATACAGCTAGTTGTGGATTCAGATCTCCATATGATTCAGAATAATGTTTATTCTTGTTCGGGTTTACCCTAATTAGCCACATTCTTTTCATCAGCTTCTTGATCAAGAATGTCAGAACTCATTTCTGATTGCACCCGATCGAATCTGCAACCATTGATATATCAAGATTTGCATATGAATTCAATGACGATGAGTTGTATCTTTGAATAATAATAGTGACATGATATTTTCAACTAGGAACACACATTTCTCTAAAACACATTTCTTGTTTTAGCCAGAGACTCCTTGCACTATTAACTCATCAGATCACATAGGATACTTTCACCCGTATGCAAATGGTGAATTCCCGGCTATAATGTATTTGCTCCTACGTATTTCGAAACTACACCTAACCTCGCCACCTAATGACCATCAATAGAGTCGGTAAACGGATCAAAGTGCATGCTAGTACGTAATTGTCTCAGGTCAAAAGACTAATGGTGTACAACCATAACTGAGGACTATTTCACTCGATAAATGTGAACTACTTGGATGCTCTATGGAGGGTTGTTCAGTGAATCATCAAATGATCACCCATCTGTATGAATGAACATCTCCATGCAATTACCATTGAAATATGTCGTTTACATCATAGATGATAGTCTCGAACTCAATTGATCTTTATCTTCATTTTAGGCGGTTGATTCGACTAGGAACCTGTTTATAATATATGGTACACTTCCTAATGAGTTTCATGATCTTACGTTGGGAGACAGATCTTAAGGTACCTATTATATATTCAAGAACTTTATCTATACAGCTTGCATAGATAAAGTAAATGTAACGTACCGTACTTTTTACTACTAAAATTTGCGGAAGAATTAAAAATTTTTCTTAAATAAAACGTGAGCATTCAAAATTCGATAAAATAAATTGTACGTCTCAACAAAGATCTAAAATAGAGTTTGACAAAAGTATTTGAACATTTTCATAAAGACTTAAAAACATGGCGGTCCTCGGGTTTAGCCTCCCGCTCAGTCCAAGCCTGCTCCTAGGTCCCCACCTCATGTCTCCTCATAAACATCCTCACCTCCATCGTTCAAGTCTAGTGAGTCTAAAGACTCAACACGTATAAACTGAAAGTAACAAGTACTACATAATAAGATCACATGCAACTTTAAAATAGGGCATACATACTTTAAACTTGAACTTGCAAGATAAAACTTGAACATACGTACATACATGCTTAGACGTGCCATAAACTTTTCTTAAACATGCTTGCATACTTGAACATAATTAAACATACATGGCTTCATCATTTTGCGTAGAGGATATTTCAAAGCAAGTGACCCATAACATAATTCGCCTGATCAGACTAAACCACAGTACTGGGATGACAGGGGCGAACCCACTGCCACATACATGAGATCTCCGTTCATGTTTTAACGGGTGGATTGGTCCCCATTCATGCTTTAACGCTTTCCAATCCTGATCTAAACCCGTTCATGCTTTAACGGGGTGGAGAGGTCCTCGGCCACGTTCACCGACTTCCAAACCCATTCATAATTTGGTCACAAGACATTTAGCATACCTCAAAAACTTGAAAATAATTTTCTTGCACGTCACATACTTACTTGGCGTTGAGGGATTCGTTGGACTTCGATTGGGGCCGTTGCTGCACCTACTAACTTGAATTCAAATACTTAACTTGCATAACTTAGACGTAGGTATTCGTGCTCACCACCTAGTCAAATCCATAACATAAGTCGTTCTAGATTGCCCGGGCCTTGACCTCGCTTAATCATCTTACTAACCATGATCTTAAACACCGAATCAATCCTAGAAGTTAAACCTAAAATGTTCCCAACAAAACACAGTACACGGACCCCGTGCATAGGTCCGGGTAAGGGTCCGTGTACATACAGTAAGGACATGCTCGAAAGGAAGGAGGGGCACGGACCCCGTGCCTAGGTCCGTGTGGGGGTCCGTTAGCCTCGGGAATTTGGCACTGCGAGAGAACAAAGGCACGGACCCCGTGACACGGCCCGTGTGCCGGTCCGTGTAGCCTCGGGAAATTCGAAACCTGTGTGAGAGACTTAACATGTTAATTCCCTTTTCTTACCAAACCAAAAGGGGCTGAGAATTGGCACCTTGAGATCTCTCTTAGGACACTAAGGTATTGACTCCAACCCGCACAAGCCATTAAAATTTACCACCCAGTCAGACCAGTAACAATGAACGACTCAACCCGAAGTTTCGACATCACTTTTCTTCCTACGACTCTTAGTACAACTTGGTGCCTAACGACACGAAAGGAGACACCAATAATAATCCTAACATCATTCTTGACTTACTTAAACGCAGCAGCGATCACCCGTCGATTCCCAACGAAACCTGCAACAATAAAACTCAAGAACACATCAATACATAATTTTCTGAAAACGAAGTTTGAGCAGCCTCACGAAAAACGTCATAACTCACTCAATTTTCATCCAAAAATTTCAAATTTACTGTCAAATCGAAGGTATCAAAAAGTTCTACCATTTTCGTGTTGAAAGTTTTCTCAAAATCCCGACTGAAAAATCGCAGTTTTCAACAAAACAGCAAGTTACGAAATTTCAGATCTAAAAATATTTCGAAACGCATTCGATGCATCTTCCGCTCAAACTTCTACATCACGCATATATTTTTACGCACAATAATCAACACAACGCATAATACGACAATATCGATGCAGAAATAACAGAATATACGTGCCTTTTGATGATAAACTTTACCGAAACGGCGATACCGAAGCGGAGAAAGAAGCGAGGTTAATTCGGGACGAACGTGGCTCGATTTTTCTTGAATAAAAGTGACGAAATTTACTGAAATCTATGAAGGAAGGGGGCGGCTGCTGAGTGACTCCAAGAACCCTAATATTTGCTATTAAAAATGTGTAATTGAGAATGAATGTGTAAGTGTGTGTTGTGTGTTGTAGCGTGAGTTTTAGTGTGTGTAAACATGTGTGTGTGCGTGTGTTTAGGATAGTAATTAGGGAATAGTTAGTGTTAAATAATTAATAAAATTACTAATAATAAGGCTAATTAAAATACCACCTAACATGTCATTTATAATGCTAATAAAATGCTAACTCATTATAATTTTAAAATAAAATGCCACAATACTAATTCTTTAAAAGTTTAAAATAATTAAATCACCTAGTGATAAAATTAGACTTTTTTTAAAAAAAAATACTAAAACTAAATAAATTATTTAAAATGCCCCTTCCTAGCTTTAAAATAAAATACCGCATTTCAAAATACCAAAATCACAACCGGTCTTTTCCTGGATCCCGCTTCGAATAATCGCCTGAAGCATGAAACTCGAAAAACATTTTAACGTGCATCACATAAACATGAATAATTTAAAATAATGTATTTTCATAGATCATGCACGGCTAAAATCAACTTAAGATTAGTTAAATGTTTTAAATAATTAAATAAATGAATGAGTTATACGTGTACTGAATTTGGGCACTACCGTAAATGTCATAATTGAATAAAACCATATTAAAATAAAGATGTGTATACATAGAGTCACTAAAACCAAATTCACAAATTGGTTCATTAGACACCTGCTCTAATAAAATGGTCGATATTTGGGTGAGTGCTTTGGATGTCCATGAATGTGAAACAATGGGACTGCTATATAAATATGTAATAAATTTTCTCATTGAATCTCACTCTATATTATCTTTTTTTAGGCATATATTATCTTATTGTACGTATTACTTTTTTGTTTTTTGTTATTTGTTATTTGTTATTTGTTATTTTACTACTGAACATTTATGTTTTGGATTTTTTTGTCCCTCGGTAACAACCTTCGGTATCACATTATGTTCGTCTGTATTCCTCATATCTTGGGTTGACAAATCCATTGAGTGTCAAAGAACCCAACATGCTTAGTGCATTCCTTCACATTTAATAACTTATTCAGCTTATTCGATTCACATTTAAAGCCCAAAAAGCCTCTTAACACGATGAAATGATCTCTTCCCTAAAAATCCTTAAATAGAAATCCTTAAAAAGAAATCCTTAAATCTCATTTCAATTATTTGTGGGAGCAATTTGGTAGAAATTACATTTATTGCAGTGCATTCCAGCTCTCAAAAATTTAAAATTTCCCCGTAGGCAAAGGCCGTATGCACGTGGTTTCTGTCTGCAAATGTTTAAAGACTCGTAAAGACATTTCAATTCTGTCCTGCCATCGAGCCCACCGACATTTTCGCCACGATTGGTGACAATATTTCCTAATTTAAGAGATTCCCAGGTTTTATTTTAAGGATCGAGCTCGAATTCAAACTTGTAAAAGGAAGATAGGAAGCAAAATTTGAAAAATAGTTGGAGCCGAGAGACATAAGTATGATAATACAAGTTTGAAGCTAGAATTGTTTAACTACATTCTAGGAATTAAATCTGAGCATTTCAAGAATATCTCAAAAGAATTCAGTAATCCAAATAAAAAAATTTTAAGTTCGTCTCCACTCAAAACTCACTTAACCCTCACCCAAACACTATGACTAGGCACACCCTGGTGCACCACAAACAGCATATAATAGCCCGGTGGCGCGATGTTAGCTGTTGGCGGTGCATACACCGTCAGCTTATGAGCAAATACAGATAATTGTTCTGCACTAGCAATGTGCAACACCAGGAGTCTCTGGTTCATGGCGAAAGAGTGAGTGGAAAATGAAGGTGCAGCCATTGTTACGGTGTACTCTCCCTCAGGCTGGTACATGTTCATGCTCAAGGTGATGGAGAATTCCTGGCAGTAGGATAAGACATTGTCTGTTGGACCCTCAATGGAGAGAATTGAAGGGCGGAAATGGCTGTATTTCTCCGCCCCGTACGGCGGAGAGAAAGCTTCTAAGCTTAGTTCCGTGGGGTACTTCACGTCGGTGAAGGTGTACCTTACGTGTGGATTGCTTCCCCCAACTAGGATTCTGCCATCTGGCAACAAGGTGGCTGAGGAGTGGTAGAGTCTTGGGATTTTGCTGGGGTTGAGCACGGTGAATCTTTTCTTCGGGTCGGATTCGTCGGGTCTGTAGAAAAGCGGGTTAAGTACCGGGTCAATTGCGGATTCCCACCCGGCTGTTCCTTTAGCTGCTCCGTTTAAAATGATGAGGTCGCCGGTCGGTAGGATAAGCATGTCTGGCATTACCCTACCCATTGGCATATTTTCCATGACCCATTTAGGATTCGGATCCGTAACCCGGATTCTTCCACATGATTTAGAAGCTGCCATGAAATGACCGTTCGTAGCATTGATGTACGCGCCACCTCTTGCACCCCCGCACACCATCACCTCCACCGACGGTGAAACTGGTGGAAGCGTAAAAAACCCATCTGCAATGGGGGGATTTAGCTTCAGCGGCAGCATAGCCGATGAACCTGTCGCAGGATACGATCTTTTCTCACCTGGAATCGCCGGAAATTCTTTTACAATCTTGTAATTCACGTAATCCAGCACTACAGAGCGTTGATTTGCGAAAACGAAGAGATTTCCGTCTGGCAATAGATGCAAGAATGGATACAGATTGTTCTCTTCTGCCGGGTCTGTGGTTTCTTTCAAAAATGGGAAATAATAAACCTGTTTTTCGAGTAAATTCTTGGGGAAGAACTCGTAGTTAAAAGCCCTTCTTCCACCGACAACAATCACACGCCCATCGGGAAGAATTTGATTAGACGCATACCATCTCTGAACAGATAGAGTCTCATGCTGCAGCTCAATCCAGTCGCATTCATCGTGGCTGCATGGAGTAAATATCCTAATTTTGTGGTCTCCGCCATGATATCCACCAGTTTGAATGAGAATTCCGGCGGAATTAACGGAGCCGGAGGAACACCAGACGTCTGTCTGCACCATTAGCGGGCGGTAGGTGTTGGAAGCGACGTCGTATAGGAGGGAGTGAGCAGTGCAATCTTCTATGATGGCCTCATCGTTGTACCTACATTTCCCAGAAGGTAATGATAGGTTTGAACGACCGAAATCGGTTCGGTCAAAGATGACGATTTTGTTGTTGAAGAGGAGTTGCATGTGCATGGCGGAGACACCAATGGATTTCTGTAAAAGGGTCCATTCTCCGCCGCCGGTGACATGAACGGCTGTGTGGCGTGAGGTGGTGATGGTGAAAGGGAAGATTGGAAACGAGATCTGTGGTTGGAATCTTGCCGAGGAGGCCGCCGACGAGGCCGCCGACGAGGCGAGGCCAGCCGGGGAAAAGGCAAGTTTGGGGTGTGGGTGGCGCTGTGAAGTGGAAGTGAAGAGCAAGAGAGTGATGGCAAGAAACAGCACAAGAGAGAATTTCTTGAATTTCATTTGAAGATAAGGGAAGGGGTTCTCTTCGATTTTCTTGATTGAAACAAAAATCTTGAAGATGGCTATAAATTCAATTCAGAATGAACTGTTATTCGGCAAAGAAGTGGAATTTGTAAATCTTTCTGTTACGCTCATATTTGCTTTTCCTTGCATAATATATAAATAGGCCATAATTGAGGGTGATAATTATATTGGGGAGCATGCAAAAATTTAGAACACGGAAATTAAACTCATCGAGAGTTGATTTAGGAACGCGAATTAAATGAAATCCGCGTTCCTAAATCAACTCTCGATGAATTTAATTTTCGTGTTCTAAATTCTTGCATGACATGCATATGAACATAGTGCTTGGTCGAAAATATCGAAAATATAATAAAAAATGATCGATTAAAGATATTTATGTCATTGTATCAGAAATCGCAACAATTTTGACCATCTATAAAATCTCGAAATATCTCCTCAAAACCCACAAGTAGTTGAATAGTACTAAAATAAACTTAATGCTCGTGGGTTTAATATTGGATAGTGAGAAGAAAACATATAAATTAGGGAATTAAAGCTGCAACTCAGCACCAGCAATTTGAGAAAATCGCGTTTCCATTTTGATCTTGATCAAGTTCAAGTCGTCGGACACGGCTTGTCCGAGCATCTTCTTGTGCTCGAGCTCAAATTTTGATGTCTCATGCTCAAAGACCCCTCGAGTATTCGACGTTAAGATATTTATTGTTTTAATATTTTTATCAAGAAAAAAAAAAAATATATATATATATATAACAATTAATACTCTAGCTAGTTTGAGTAGGTTTTGTGGGGCTAGGAAAAGTTCTTGTGCAACAATTCCTGTAGCATTTTATGTTACAATAACAATTTACAATCATGTGTCTAATTCAACATATTTTAAAATTTGTCACACCTAGTGGCGGAGTCACATGCACATACACCCGGGCTTCCAATTTTTTTTTAAAAAAATTTATATGTAAATTTTATATAATTTTGGAATAGTATGATATTAACCCGAGTATATCAATTTAAAATATTAAAAGATTCTAGAGTTTAAAATTCTAATCCGAACATAGCCATAGTTCTGACCCTGCCACTCACACCAATACAAACCCAACATATGTAATTAACTGATATTGTAACAGAAAATGTTGCAGAAAATGTTATAGTAGATTTTTATTCGGGTGATTTACTCGTGCAATACATCATAATATATTAACACAATTTTGTATATTTTATGCATAATTATGATTTATGTAGACATTTATAAATCGATGTTCTAAAATACTTAATCAAGCCTCGATTAAGAACATTTAAGCTTGAACCTGGCCTAAAACCTTTCGCTTTGGTCGAAAGTGGTTGAATAAAAGGTCAAACATAGGTTGACTATATTAAGTATTGTCAAATACGCGTAAGTGTGTTAAAAAATTGATTAATAAGAATAAGATGAAACACAAATTAGTGAATGTGAGGGCCCGTCGTTTTAATTAATATTTAATTATCAAACAACAAGGATTAATTGGTGTAAACAGCAAAAACGAGTTTAAAACGTTCATTCGAGAAGCGTTCTGGATGATGGGCTTGAATTGTTTGGGCTCAGGGTGCAATTTTCTGATTTTTCGAATTTTTGGATAAAATTGATATTTTTGAAAATTGGTTCAATTTTTATTTTGGAAAATTTTTTTTTAGAAAATTAATAATTTTCTTGTGAAATAAATAATTAGAATATGATTTTAATTATTTATGGTAAAAATGAGTTTTACAAGAAATCAATTATTATTGATTTAATTGGAAATTAAATAAAGGAGTTTATTTAATTTATTAAATTCTTTAATAATTGTGGTGGTTAGTAATAAAATTATTAGATATATGATTTATCAATTAATTAAATTGTTTAATTAAATTTATTTTAATATTTGATATTAAATGCATGAAGGATGATCGAGAGCCTTGACCAATGTGTTAGGTGTATGTTAGGATATTTTACTGTTTTTTATTCATTTTGTTAATATTTGATATTATTAAAGTGTGCCTTGTTTATGGCCCGTTCCCACCCCATGAGATGTATCCTTATGTGCCATGGCTATTTAAATGTAATTATTAGAAATAGTGGGAGATCAAGACTGAAAGATGGTGGGCCCGATGATCAAGATGAAGACATGTAAAATATTGGAAGCTCTTGTAATAGTTGCATTTGCATCCCTGCATTCACCTAGGTTTTGGACCTGGATCCGTGTCTGGCTCACATGGATCTAATAGTGTTGGTGAATCGATCATCCTTATTTATTGTTAAATGTCATATTATGATATATGTGATATATAGTAGCATGCATGTATGTATATTATTAGATAATATTGTTGCATGGATCCGGCAAAAAAATACAAACTCGTGGCACGCGATTTGAAATTAAAATGATGAGACAATTTTAAAATTAAAATCCCTCATTTTGAATATGATTCAAAATTCATATCAAACCGTAAAAGTAAAAATTAAAAGAGTTTAATTTTTCCTTGCCTTCCATCAACCGTGGTTGCATGTTGATCGCTACCCGCGGACAGTGTCTGGCTCATATTATTGGGGAGGCCTGGACGCCGGAAAGCTGTGACTTCCACCGGACATATGATGTGAATTGAGTGGAACTCCCATGACTTCGGCTCATATTATTGGGGGAACTCATGGCGACCGTCTACTACAATTCAATATTGATGGGCCGGTTTGACACGCGAAAATAAACGACGTCATATTATTGGGTTCTTATTAAACGTGAGGCAAAACACGCGGAGGTTGCATAGGGATGCAATTGGATTCTACCTTTTAGAAATTATAATTGGCTGATATTATTCGGGATTATAATTGGCTAATTGGACTCTACGTGCCCACTAAAGAAATATGATTTCTCTTTTTCATCAGAGGGCGGTGAAAATGTCAAAATAGTGGGAGGGAGATTTATAAAATAAAATCCATATTTTATATCTTAAAATTATTTTAAAATAATCAGCAACCATTATTCTGTTTCCATATCAGTATATTTTCGATTTCGTCACGTAATCCATTTTTATTATTAACAAGCTAAATCTAATTTTCAAGACTGGTCGGGAAAATTGTTCTAAATTCGGAGAAAATGATATACACACTAATGTCAGTCTTGCTGAACTGACAAAGCATGCAAGATGGTAGGACCATAGTATGCAAGCTAAAGTGTGATGTGCTCGCTTTTATGTCAAATGAACTGTAGGGACAGTTTGAGAAAATGTTGAATGTTGCTGACATTCGAATAAACATGCAAGAGTTGCATGGTACATGAAACTCGTACAGTGATGAACACCATTTTAAAAGCTCATGACTACATGCATGCAAGATGGGGCTCTGGCCCATGAGCGTAGTGTACATATAATTGGGCTTATTGAAAATGTGGTGGGCCTGGAATATGTGATTCCTAACGAGTTAATTGATAACATCAATTTGTTGTCTTTCACTTCCTCATTTTACGGGGTTATGGTGAACTTCAAGTTTAATAAGATATTTGATAGCCTTGAAGAGCTAGTCAATATGCTTATAACTTATGAGATCATCATAAAATAAGAAAAATTGTTGTTTTTATAATGGGCCTTTCGTCAGACGAAAAATGACCCACGAGGTAAGGGAAAGAAATGTTCTGCCCTCACAAGAAAAACAATCCCAATAAGAGGCAAACTCTGAAAGATACTTAAAAGGCCTAAAAAGCCCGATAAGTTAGAACATATTTATTTCACTGCAAGAAGTCCGGACATAAGAAATTATATGTGTCAGAAATGTTCTGGAAATGATAAGTGAATGTCCAAGTAAACATAATTTCAACAACAAACAAAATAAAGTTAGATGATCCAAATCTCTCACAAATATGGCACGCTAGACTATGTCACATTTCCCAAAGAAGGATGCACAAGCTAGTGGAAGAAGGCATGTTTGACTTGTCAGACATAAATTCTCTACCAACTTGTGAGTCCTCTCTAAAAGAAAAAATGACTAAAACTCCATTCAATGGAAACGTGGAACGTGCGCATGGTCTGTTGGATTTGATCCACACAGATATTTGTGGCTCGCTAAGTGTTACCACAAAATATGGGCAATCCTATTACCTTTACTGATGACCATTCGAGGTATTGGTATGTTTATTTGATGAAACACAAATCTGAAGCATTTGAAAGGTTCAAAGAATTCAGATCTGAAGTAGAAAACTAGCTAAAAAGAAGTATTAAGGCATTTCGATCTGATCGAAGTGGAGAATACTTGAGTGCTGAATTTTTGGGTTATCTAAAAGAGAATGAGATTCTCTCACAGTGGACTCCACCAGCAACACCACAATTGAATGGTGTTTCTGAACGTCGTAAGCGAACCTTGTTGGACATGGTTCGATCTATGATGGGATTCACTGAATTGCCTACATCGTTTTGGGGCTTTGCGCTTGAAACTGCGGCAATGTTGTTGAATAATGGCTATACTAGAGCAGTGGATAAAACAACATATGAGATATGGATGGGGAAAAACTCCCAAATATTCTTACATGAGAATATGGAGATGTCTTGCTTATGTGAAGCAGACAGTGGGAGACAAATTGGATAGTAGATCCACTTTGTGCTACTTTGTAGGATATCCAAAGAATTCTGTTGGGTATTATTTCTATCGTCCCAATGAAGCAAAAGTGTTTGTTTCAAGAAATGCCACTTTTTGGAAAAGGAATTTCTATTAGATAGAAAAGGCAAGATGATAGAACTTGAAGAAATTCAAGATACTCCCTCAACTGTAGAAGTTTAACCCATTTCCAAGAACCAGTAGTTGAAGTACAAGCTCCTAAGAGGTCTGATAGGGTTATTAGACCACCTGCAAGACATACGCTTCTTCATGAACAAGACCATGATGAGTCTTGTGTAGGATATGATCAAATGAACTTTAAAGAAGAAATATCTGATACTGATTCAACCAAATGGCTTGAAGCCATGCAGTCAAAAAAATGGACTCTATATATTCAAACCAAGTCTGGACATTGGTGGATCAACCTGAGGAAATCGTTCCTATAGGGTGCAAATGGATCTACAAAAGAAAGCTTGGGGCGAATGGGAAGGTAGTGACCTTCAAAGCAAGGCTGATTTCAAAAGATTATACTCAAAGGCAAGGAGTTGACTATGAGGAAACTTTTTCACCAGTTGCTATGTTTAAGTCCATTAGATTACTACTAGCCATAGCATCATGGTATGACTATGAGATATGGCAAATGGATGTAAAGACTGCATCCCTCAATGGAGACATCAAAGAGGAAATTTATATGTCTCAACCTGAGGGATACAAATCAGTAGGAAGTGAGCATAAGGTATGCAAACTTCAGAGATCAATATATGGTCTCAAGCAGGAGTCAAGGAGTTGGAACCTCAGATTTGATAGCACTATCAAAGAGTTTGGTTCTGCTAAGAATCCTGAGGAACCATGAGTATACAAGAAAATTAGTGGGAGTGCAGTGACATTCCTAGTACTTTACGTTGACGATATCCTGCTCATTGGGAATGATGTAGGATTTCTGCAATCAACTAAAGTACGGTTAGCCAGTAAATTTTCCATGAAAGACATGGATGAAGCATCCTACATATTGGGAATACAAATCTATAGAGATAGATCAAAGAGGATGCTAGGACTCACCCAAGTCACTTATATCGATATCATTTTGAAACGATTCTCTATGGAAGAGTCCAAGAGAGGATACTTACCAATATGTCATGGTGTTACTCTATCTAAAGCTTTGTGTCCAAAAACTGATAAAGAGATAGAGATGATGACACATATTTCATATGCGTCAGCCATTGGTAGTATCATGTATGGTGTGATATAGACACGTCTTGATGTTGCTTACGCTCTGAGTGTTACAAGCAGATATCAGGCAAACCCTGGTCCAATGTATTGGAAGGCCGTGAAAGATATTCTTAAGTACTTAAGAAGGACTAAGAACTTGTTCATGGTCTATGGGGTGGAGAAGTGAAATTGGAAGGCTACACTGATTCTAGCTTCCGATGTGACGTAGATGATTCAAAATCGACCTCTGACTTTGTATTCATGCTATATGGTGCTGCTGTCTCTTGGAAAGGTTCCAAGCAAGACACCGTTGCGGATTCCACCACTGAAGCTGAATACATTTTTGCATCTTATGCAGCCAAAGAGGTAGTTTGGATGAGAAATTTTGTCCAAGAGTTGGGCGTTATTCCTAATAGAGTTGATCCAGTCCCGTCGTACTATGACAACACTGGTGCCATTGCGCAAGCAAAGGAACCAAGGTCTCATCAGCGATCCAAACATGTACTGAGGAAGTTCCACATCATACGGGAGATGGTGGGAAGAGGAGACATATCAGTTGATAGAGTCCCCTCTGCAGATAATGTTGCTGATCCACTTACAAAGCCCTTGCCAGGACCATTGTTTGAAAAGCATCGCGAACAATGGGATTAAGGGTAGTTGGCTCTAGGGCAAGTGGGAGATTGTTAGAGTAGATGCCCTGCAAGCCAACGGTTGGCTAGGGAATTTATTGACTCAAGTGAAATAAACAATCTTTATTTTAATATAATTTACTTTTTAATGGTTTTGTTATGCTTTATCTGTATGACCCGACCCTGCTGCATCAATACTGCGCCTAACCCGAGCTTAGATGCATCGGTATATAACACAAAGTCTCCTTGCCCTGATGGCATGGCTAGGACCGGCGCTGAAATAAAAGCTCGTTTCAAAGTATCGAAGCTCTTCTGACATTCATCACTCCAAAAGAATTTAGCATTCTTCTTGGTCAGTGAAGTGAGTGGCACTGCTATCGACGAAAACTCCTGAATGAACTCACGGTAGTAACTGGCTAAGCCCAGAAAACTGCAGATTTCTGATGCATTCTTCGGCTCAACCCATTCCTTAACTGCTTCCACCTTAGCTGGATCCACCTCAATAATACTGCTAGATATTATATGACCCAAAAATGCTACCTTCTCCAACTAGAATTCACACTTACTAAATTTTGCAAACAACTTGCGACTCTTAAAGGCCTGCAAAACTGTACCCAAGTGCTGACTGTGCTCCTCGTGGCCCTTCGAGTAAATAAGGATATCGTCAATAAATACTATGATGAAATGGTCGAGGTAAGGCCGAAATACTCGATTCATGAGGTCCATGAAAATTGATGGAGCATTAGTCGCTAAAAACTCGTAATGTTCATATCTAGTCCTGAAGGTTGTCTTAGTTTTACTTTACTATGACCTCGAATTCTGACTTTTCTCACAATTCCCAATATTAGAAATGGAGGTTCAAACTTATCTTATCTCACTTCCTTATACTATACCCGTAATGTTTATCGATCTATTACCTTAGCATTTATGCAGTTCAACCTAAGAAATCTTAGCACCAAAAGTTACTGATCAACTTCTATCCTTGGTTCAACACTCAAAAGTTAAACCTTATCTTAACCCAGTAATAACATTGACCTACGGTCCTTGAATCGAATCTTTACCTTACGACACCAAACTTACATAACTTAGCCATTTATAAGTACATCCCAAATAAAGATTATTGCAAATCTTAAATTTCGAGTAACATTAATCCATAAAACCCCAAAATATACATTATCGATATTCTACGTAGATAATAAAACCTTCCTAGCATCAAACACATGCTCAAACTATTATCTTCCCAATTACATTATAGTTGAGGCCTAAGGAACTTAAACCCTCCTCATTGGAACGAATGTCACACTTTGACGTATCCTCAGTACTAAATTCATTCTAACGTATAAAGCTTAATAAGTTTCCCCATGTTAATGATGGACTAATTCTAATAAATCAACTTCGCTTATAACCCACAGAATTCAAAAATCCTCATATAAAGATTTTAAATTTCTTACTCGATAAAAATCTTAATATTCGACCATTGCTAACCTATGTTGAATACAACTAATTCCCTTTTGTTTTTATTTCATCAAATATCCCCGTATAATCACCTATTTCATAAACTTGAAATTAAAGCTTACACAACCAAAGTAGTCTTAGATAACCTAATTCCAGTACTCGTATCCACTTAATCCTAAGTTTCTTAATGACTTACGAAGATTCCTTAAGACGAGGTGCCTGATAGGGCCTCTTGCTTTGTCTATCGACCTCAATGTCCCTCTAGTCCTGCTCTATCGCCAAAATTCTCGACACGGCAACTGCATAAGTCATCGGACTAGCAACCCTCACATCACGACGCAAGATCGGCCGTAACCTACAATAAAATGCCTCAACTTCTCCCGCGCATCATTCGCAATCAGGGGTACAAAGTGACACCCCCTCTCAAACTCCGCAACGCTGCTATCCCCCTAACGCAACGTCATAAACTCCCTAGTCAGTTGGATCGTACTTCCTCATTGAAGTAATTGGAGTAAAATACCTCCTTAAATTCATCCCATGACAGAGTCTGCAGATTCACCGACATGGACGCGCTCTCCCCCCATAGCCTAGCGTCCTCTATCAACAAAAAGGTTGCACATCTAACTCTGTCTGCATCCTGCAGCTCCATAAACGCAAAGATTACCTCGATGGACTTAATCCATCCTTCTGCTATCATCGGGTCAGTAGTCCCCGAGAACTCCTTAGGGTCCATCCTCCTAAACCTCTCGTAAACTGCTTCTGGCCTGGGCCTCGCCCCTGCATCCACTATAGCTTGGTTTCCCGCAAACTATGCGACGAACTGAGCCATCCCTACAAGCTTCTAATCCTGCATATCTGGCGGTGGATGAGGAGGAGTAGCTCTCTCCCCATCTGGGCTCCCCTATTCTCATCTCCTGCTTCACGCACAATCCTACGTCTAGGAGGTATACTTTTCCCACATTTACTCAACACGTAAACCCAACATGCATGAACATGATATAGACAACATAAGATGCACGTACTTGAACTTAAAAACATGCACAAGCTGAAATCAGAACTACATGCTTACTACATAACATAAATTTAAAACTTTGAAACTTACAGACTTGAGGTGTGACATCGTGAGCTTCTTGCGACTGGCAGTAGGCGTAACCCTTTACAAGAACACCGCTCTGATACCAACTGTAACGTACCGTACTTTTACCATTCAAAATTTGCGGAAAAATTAAAATTTTCTTAAACATAAAATAACCTTCAAATTTTGCCATAAAATATCTCAACCAAGTCCCCCATAAGACATGGTTGTTCAAAATAACTACAATAAAATTTGCTCACAAAAGGTTTGTTCAAAGTATTTCCATCAAAATATGAAATCAGAGTAATTTAACTTTTGCATAAAACTTAAACATGGCGGTCCTCGGGTTTAGCCTCTCGCTCAGTCCAAGCCTGCCCCTTGGTCGCCACCTCCTGTCTCCTCAACAACATACTCACCTGCATCGATCAAGTCTAGTGAGTCTAAAGACTCAACACGTATAAACTGAAAGTAACGAGTAGTACATAATAAAATCACATACAACTTTAAAATAGGACATACATACTGAAAACTTGAACTTGCATAATAAAACTGAACATACGTACATACATACTTAGACGTTCCATCAACATAAACTTTTCTTAAACGTGCTTGCATACACTGAACATACTTGAACATATATAACTTCATCATTTTGCGTAGAGGATGTTTCAAAGCAAGTGACCCATAACATAATAAATGCCTGATCAGACAAACCACAGTACTGAGCTGACAGGGACGCATCCACTGCCGCATACATGAGATCCCCGTTCATAATTTAACGGGCTGGTTGGTCCCCGTTCATAATTTAACGCTTTCCAACCTCGATCTAACTCGTTCATAATTTAACGGGCGGATTGGTCCCCGTTCATAATTTAACGATTTCCAATCCTAACATAATTTGGTCACAAGACATTTAGCATACCTCCAAAAACTTAAAATATTTTCTTTGCACGTCATCATACTTACTTGGCGTTGAGGGATTCGTTGGATCTCACTTGGGGCCGCTACTGCACATACTAACATGAATTTTAAATACTTAACTTGCATGTCTTAGACGTAGGTACTCGAGCTCACCACCAAAGTGAATAAGTAGCTTATGACATTCTAGTTCGCTCAGGACTTGACCTTGCATAATCATCGTACTAAACCATGACATAAAACCACAAACCAAATCCTATATTTTTACATAAATAAATTTTAACCAAGGTGCTAAACCATGATATAGAACCCCGAAGCAAATAATAAAAAAATAAAAAAAAAAGTTTTTAATTTTTTTTTATAAAAAAAGGGTGTACACGAACCCCGTGTACGGGTCCGGGTAGGCTCTGGAAATTCGCATTTTTGAAGGAAAGAGGACACGGACTCCGTGCCGGGGGTCCGGGTACTCTCTGTCTTTGCAAATTCACGAAAACTCACTAACCTAATCTTTCACCCTTACAAACCAAGCCTAAGGACCATGAACCAACACCTCGAGACTCATCCTAGGATGTTATTACATTGATTCAAACCCGTAAAAACGCCCCAAACATCCCTAAGCATCAACAATTAATTCCAACACAACAATAACCCGTAATTAGGCATCGTTTCGCTTCCTACGACTTCTATTACATCCCAAGCCAATCCCGACCCGAACGAACCACCAAATAATACCTAAATACATCTCGTAACATATCTAAATGCAGTAGCACAAGCCCGGCGATGTCTAACGAAGCCCGCAACAATTAACTTCAAGAACACAATTTACATAAAAGTCGCAGCTTGAGCAGTCCCACGAAAAACTCCATAACTCACTCGATTTTCGTCCAAAAATTTCGAATTTTATATCAAATCGAAGGCATCGAAACGTTCTACGTTTTTTACGTTGAAATTTTTCTCAAAATATTGACCAAAAATTCGCAGTAACTCAAAATACAGTGAAAAATGGGATTTCAGATCTAAAAACTCTTTCAAAACGCATCAATAAATTCCTGCTCAAACTACTACACATCATACGTGGATTTTACGCATAAAAACAACGCAACACATACTATGACATGATCGACGCAGAAAAGAGAGATTATACGTGCCTTTTGATATTCAAAATACCGTAACGACGATACCGAAGCGGAGAAAGAAGCGAGGTTGATCCGGGACGACCGCGGCGCTAAAATCTTTCAATAAAATCACCGAAAACCTACTGGAAGATCGAGTGGAAGGGGCGGCTGCTCTAGAGAAGGAGACCCTAGGTTTTCTATCCTCTCAAAATTTTAAAATCTGAAAAGACTTGTGTGTGTGTGTGTCGCTATTTAGTGTGTGTAAAAGTGTGTGTGTGTGATTAGTAATTTAGGGAAAATTGCATAATTAAATAATAAATAAAACTATTTAAATACTTACACTCTTTAAACTTTAATAAAATCCCTCAATTAAAATAATGCACACAAAAATACTAATTTTAAAAGTTTTAAACTCTTAAATAACTAAACACCTAAATAAGGCTTTAAAATACTAAACTAAATAAATTATTTAAAATGCCCCTTCCTAATTTTTAAAATAAAATACCGCATTTTAAATTGTCAAGAATCGTCCCCGGTCTGTTCCTCGATCCCGCCTCGAATAATCGCCTGAAACATGAAACTCGAAAAACATTTTAACGTGCATCGTATAAACATAATTAATTTAAAATAATACATTTAAATAAATCATGCACTACTAAGACTCGTTTTAAAATTAAATAAATTCTTTAATAATTAAATAATGCATGAGTTATACGTGTACTGAATTTGGGCACTACAGAGGTGGTAGGGGAAAACCCCCTAATATCATAGCACAACATGGAAAACAGAGGCCAATAGCCCAAAAGTTATCCAGTTCATCCAGTAATACTGAGCAGAATAAGAGTTAAACAATGAATTTCAAGAATTCTTGAAACAAAAGCAGAAAAATAATACAGATTCTCAAGCTTCAGCATCATATGCTAATATCATAAAAGAAGATGATAATGATTCTGCTCTATATACAGAGACAAAATATCGTGAATTAATAGAAAAAGATACTCAATGGGAGAAAACTCCATGGACTATCATGGAAAGATACTTGACCAATACATCATATGTATATGGTTCTTACAAACAAAGAGAATTTTATGAAAATCTTCTTTTATCTACAAAAAGTGTTGATATTACTCACTTTTTCAGTAATATCCAGCAAAAAGAGAGTTATAACTTCTCTAAGTTCATTATCAAAAAGATAATATCCATTGAAGAATGGGGTATATCTCCATTGGTTGAAAAAGAATTTTATTATGAAAGTCATAAAATGAGTTTTAAATTCAATTTTTGGGATTATATTGAAAGTTTTAATAAAACTTTATTCTATGAAAATGAAAAGAGGAAACATACATGGTTTCTAAAGATTTGTGAAAATGTTTATCATCATCCTGTTCCAAATTGGTTTTTAATCTGGTGGAAGATATTTGGTCCATCTGTAAAGATTTTGCCAGAAGTTTTTATAAAACACATGAATACTTGCTTAAATGTTTCCCCAAGTATTAAAAAATCGTTTTCTGAACATTGGATAAATGGAAAAAACTTTATGTTTGTTTTTCATGAAATTTGGAATTCCTTGGATCTGGAAATGGCAACCAGAATTTGGATACACTGATGAAGGTATCCCTTGCATATGGCGAGTCAGTTCTACTAAATTTTGGGACAAATTATTGCGAGATGATCCAGAAACTTGAAAACCTTATGGTTATGATACTCTTCATCAAATAGAGGAAAAAATTTCGTTATATCAGAAAGAATTTCATAATCAACAAGAGAAGGAGAAAGCCTCTATGAGTCCATTTAAGATTCTCACTCAGAAATACTCTGAGATTTATTCAAAAGAAAAAATAATTGAAGTTTATATTGAAGAAATGAAGAAGGATCTTTATCAGAATATTGGATGTTCTGATTCAAAATCTGATCAATCTATGACATCTGAATCCAGTGAAAATCGATTTATCCATCTAATGAAGATGCATGATGCACAAGATCCAGATGATGATATTCCTCAACTCTCTCAAATTGATAATATTTATGAAAATTTGAAGAATTCTATAAAGGACAATATTAAAGATGATTAAATTCGTTGGAAGTGGAATCTCACTATTCAGAGTTGGTGGAATAACACATCATGGTATATCGTGACAAAAGTGGGTGGTATATCACTATAGACTTTTAAAATTTTGTAACCATGTTACTTTTTGCTTTAATAAAGTATTTTACCATTTATATTTTGAGATGGAATCCGGGGTTTCATGTCCGGCTCTTCTATCTATTTATAGGTTTATTCTGTGTTCTTAGAGGACACGGTCCAGTTTTCTCCCCTTCTATTTCTCTTATAAACAACTCTTCTGAAGTTTATCAATAAAAGTTTGAAGTTCTGATAACAACTTTGTAAGTTTACATTGTTTTTATTTTCTGTTTTTATCTACTGTTTTAAATAATTTATATTTCATAGATTAGCCTGAATGACAGGCTAAAATATTCGTGCTAAATTATTATCTTACTATGCCATTATCTATATTTATTTGTAACTTGGAATCAGATTGAGATAATAAAAGATTTATTTAAATTTTTGGAATTTAATGTAATATAAGAGTCTTTGGTTAGAACATAAGGTAAAAAGATGAACCAGGAAATGGTAAACACAAGGTTCGAGTTTAACCAGGAAAAATAAATTCATGTTGTAGCCCTTCAGCCTGCTTAGCCGAGAGATGGCGTTTAAGGAGTTTATGGGTGATTTTTATGAATTTATGTTTCTGAGGTGGACCTCGATAAAATTCTTTGCTCTTTAATTTCTTGGGTATATCTTTAATAAATCCTTTTATGTTTTGTAAAAGTTTCAAATAAGAACCTTATATTCATTATTATTCTGGAATGTAAATTCTTCATTTTCTTAACTCAGTATGAGTTGAAGATGGTATATAAGCTGGAAACCAATAACCTCCATGTGTGCGAGAGCCACTAAGAAAAAATTTGGTAAAACAATGCCACGTATCAGATTACTTTGATTCCAAGCCTTTGATGGTATCAGAGCCATGAAAATAGTCTGATTAATAATTTAGCACTTGTATTCAATGAATATTTTTGGAATGAAAGAAACTGTTCAAAACAGTTTAAATGAAGAATATGATTTACCTGAAAATTTAGATTTATTAAATAAATGGACTATTCCTAAGATAGAATCTAAAATGATCTATAAATTAGGAGCTTTTGCAAGAATTGGTTTTAAACAAATATTTAAAACTACAGAATCTTCAGTACCTCTTCATAATGATGAAATTGTTATTAGATTATTAAATAATAAAGATACTTTATCTTATAAGAAAAATTACAGACTTATTCATATAGGTTTAATTTAAATTGCTTTTAGACCTTTAACTTTAGAAGGTTTACCAGAAAGCTTCATAGCAGCTTTAAGAGATGGTAGAAATTTGAATTGAAAACAATCACTTATGGGAATAATTCAATTTAGTCTGGCACATGGTCCAGTATATTTTGATGTTTATCCTAATTTATCTTTATCCCCGTCAGATATAAATATCTTAGATTCTTTAACATTAAATGTTAAAACTCATGGTTATAATTATACTCCTGGAACAGAAGTCATATGTATCTGTTATCGTATTTATTATAAACCATTATTTACACTTAATCCTATGTGTAAAACAATAGATAAAAAATTAAATGAAACTATTCTCATAGAAACTAATTTTAATAGATCTAATATTACAACTCGTAGATCTATAAAATGGAAAGAAATTAAATTTCCATAAAATTGGATAATTGAACAAGCTGTTCCTAGAAATCCTATAATAAATAGAGATTTACAACAAGTTATACAGAATAATGAAGGATCTGTTCAAATACAGTTCAATAATGAACAAAGAAGATTATTACCATCTTCTATCTATGCTAGATCAAGATCTAGTCATTCTTTTATTTCACCTTTAGATTATATAGTAGATATACCACAAACTTCTAGAGCTTCTACTTCTCAGATAAAGAAGATGTAGAGTCTTCTGTACAAGATACAGTAGAAGAATTAATCATAAATCAAAACATTATTGTTCATAAAAGTAACTTTCAAAAAGTTAAAGAAACTGATACAGTTTCAGAAATGAATTTTAGTATTTAATGGATAGTAAACCAAAAATTGATTTTAATAAAGGATCTCTTTCTAGAGCAAAGATTAATGCAGAATTTTATTTATCCAAATATGAATCTTTCAGAGATTGATACTTTAAAAGTTTTTCTGAAGAAGAGTTTGATTATTAACCAAAATAAATTGATACATTTTGTTCCTTGGTTTTTTAAAACATTTATTATAGGTTATATTTCTATTCTTGAAAGAAATTATAAACTTTCTTCTGGACAGATTCAAAAATCTGTTTATCCTCCTCAACAATCTTTTATTATAGAATTTTTTTTTAAATTTTACTGCTTTTTCAAAATTATTTGACAATGATATGTTACAAATAACTGTTAAACATATCAATCAGATAATTGAAAAACAGAATTATACAAATTTATATCTTACTAGAATAGGAGAGGAAATAGTTTCTTTAAAGGATCATATTGATAAAATTATTTTAGCCATTAATCAAATTAAACCAGATGTTCATATACAAACAAAAGATGATAATAATATTGTTTCTATTGCTACTTCTTCTATACAATCCCCTCCAGATATAAAAGATTTTAAATTTAAATCTTCTGTTTCTGATATAGAAAAATTATTAGAAAAAAATTTAAAAATCTTAATTTAAATACTCTTAATGAAGAGTTTGAAAATATTGATAATTATTCTGATGAAGAAATTAATAAAATTAAATGGGCAGATAAACCTACCCAACATAAATATTACTATGATAGACCTACTCCCATGGATGTTCTTATTGAAGAACAAGAATACATTTTTGCTAATAGTTATAATGGGAAAAGTATTTATGAATGGAATATTGATGGTTTTAGTGATAAGAAAATTTATAATACTGCTCACAGAATGCTTATGTATAGTATTGTGTCTAAAATTTCAGGCAATAATGATAAAAATATTGCTAGAATGATTATAGCAGGATTTACTGGCCAACTTAAAGGTTGGTGGGATAATTATTTAAATCAATCTCAAAAAGATGATATTATAGATTCAATAAAAATTGAGAATAATATTCAATCAAAAAATGTAGTTTATTATTTAATAATGACAATGATTGAATATTTTACTGGTAGATTCACTGATAATGGTGAACAAATTCGTACTTTATTAAGTAATTTAAAATGTAAAACTCTTACTGATTTTAGATGGTACATAGATACCTTTTTATCTCGAATATATGAGATACCAAACTGTAATTATAGTCTTTGGAAAGCCAAATTTTTAGATGGTTTACCTTTTCTATTTGCTGAAAGAATTAGAAAAGTCTTAAGAAAAGATGATATTAATATTTCATATGATAATTATACTTATGGAAAATTAATTAGTACTTGTATTCAAGAGGGTTTAGCTCTCTGTAATGAATTAAAATTAAATAATCAAATTAAAAGACAGAATTTACTTGAGAAAAAACAATTAAGTAAATTTTGTGATCAATTTGGTATGGATTTATCTAATAAAGGTAATAGGAAAATAATCGATAAAGATGAAAAAATTTATAGAAAGAAAAGACATTTGTCTGATAGACAAAAGGATAAGAAAAAGAAAAGAAAAGAAAGCCGTAATTTACGAAAAGTAGAAAAATATAATAATAAAAATAAATTAATAATTTGTAGAAAATGCAAAAAGCCAGTGCATTATGCTAATCAATGTTGGGCTAAAAATAAAATTAATAATTTAGATATAGATGATAATCTTAAAGAAATATTATTTAAAATAATAATAGATTCAAATAATAATTCTGATAGTGAAACTGATAGTTCATTATAATCTTATATTTCAGAAGAAATATTAGATAGTGAATCAGATAATTCAGGTATAGAATAATGTAATAACTGTATAAAAGAAAAATCTTGTATAAATCATATAAATGATAATAATAATAAAAATGATGATTTTTATAAACTCGTGTCTCAATTCCAAGATCTAAATATTAATGTTTTAACAAACAATAATATTTTAAAATTCCTTAAAATGATTAAGGATCCAATATTAAAATCTACAATTATTGATCAAATGAAAATACTGCTTCAACCAGCAATAATAATAACATTATTGTTAAACAAGAACAAGCTTATTCCATGAAAGAAGTAAAAAATCTTCTACAACAAAAATATAGTAAACAAAATCCAGTTACTATACAGAATCTAGTCAAAGAAATAGAAAATTTTAAAGAACAAGTAAAAATTTTACAAAATAATAATAATATTTTAAATTATCGTATTTCAATTATTGAAACTAATAATAATAATTCAGTTAATAATTCTGAAAGTTTTGACAATCTTCAAGATATTTCATTTCCTGATCCAAATAAAAAACATTTATATGTTTTAAGCATGATCATATCTCAAAAATGGTATACCAATATTACCTTATTAATTGAAAATTCTTATGAAAGAAATTTCATGGCTATTATTGATAGTGGTGCAGATTTAAATGTAATACCGAAAGGATTAATTCCTACAAAATATTTTCATAAAACTACTCATTCTCTTTCTCATGCAGGAGGAGAACCATTATAAATAAATTATAAATTACCAAAAGCATATATTTGCATAGATAAAAACTGTATTCAAACCAATTTTTTAGTAGCAAAAGATATTTCTAGCCAACTTATTCTTGGACTTCCTTTTATATATCAAATTTATCCTTTAACCTATGTTGATGAAACAGGTATTATAGGAACTTTTCAAGGTAATTTTATTTCTTTTAAGTTTATAACTAAACCTGTTCATATAAATAAAATAGTTATTAAATAAAAAAATCATATTAAATAAATTTTTTGTCAGATTAAATAATAATTAATTAAAGCTATGGGTATATAATGGGCTTATACAAAGTAGTGACACATAATCTGAACCAATCGTCCAGCTATTGTTTTATTTCGAGTGACAAATTCCTTTCTCCAAGTAAAAAAATTATGTTTTTGAGCATTAATTTAGTTCAAGAATCTGAATTTTATCAACTAGTTGATATATAAATTGAATTGAAATTTATGAGTTTTGAAGGTTAGAATCTAAGTGATTTGAACTCAATTCTTTGATGGTTTATATTTTTTTTATTTCCACACACATTACATATATAATTACACGATGAAACTAAATAAAATTTAAAAATAGAAAAAATAATTAGAAATCAATATTAAAAATGAGATAAAATGCAAAATCATATTAATTTTTATTAAAAAAATAAATTGTCAGATAAATACATAATCTATAATTTAAAATTTTATAAAATATTTATTTATTAATAGTTGAACACACGGTTGTGAAAACACTGCTATAAATATCATTTTATATACCAAATTTTCATCAATGCTAGTTTATGATATTTTTGTCTCAACTACACAAAATGTAAAATTTATCATACTGATTAAAATCTTTCCCAACAAAACATATATCTTTATCTTGAATTTTGTCATCAATCCAAATAATTATCTTATCTTACACACCAAACATATAAGAATTATGTTGTTAAATCTTTGCCAATTGATGTGGACGATACAAATAGCCCCATTACAAATAACAATTGCGTTATATACGTGGAATCCCCTTTACAAGTTGCCACAAATTCTTGTCTAGTCAAGCTTTTGATCACAGAATCCCACGTGATTGTGGAAAAAGTTTCAACAGTCTACAATCATATAAAAATAAGGGATGGGGGAGTAATTAATTTAATATTAGAAGGTATCTTTGAAAATATTCAAACATATTCCTTTGAACAAATATAAGAAACAATTTTTTTTTTGTATTTATGATGTCGACTGAAGGATCAATGGCATTAGCACAATGTCGCAATTATTTTTTATCTGATTCACGTGACTAGATCGTTGTGTTTATGACATTGAAATAAACAGCAAAATTTAATTTAACGTTTCTGAAAATCGAGTTGATAAGTCGTGGAGTTTTCCCAGCATGTCTATTGCATACCATGTTGGAAAATTCAAGAAAAGTGTGCCAATTTTCTTGTCTTATTTCCCTCAAATGCTAGTTATTTAAACCAATCACGTAGAGGACTTATTTGCGGCAGACATGGTGCCCATTTTCTTGTTATTCCTCTGCTTGTCATACGCTGCTGAAGCTCATTTGTTTCACTCCTTCGAGAAAATTCAACTCCCAACACCTGGTTCTGAGGCCTATGCTTTTGACTCAAAGAACAGGGGGCCATACACTGGTCTAAATGATGGAAGGATTGTCAAATATGAAGGCCCAGAATTTGGATTTGTGGAATTTGCTTCCACTTCTCCAAATAGGTAACAAAACTCAGCCTTTCCTTTTGTGTGTATTCTGGTGTCTGTGATTCTAGTTAGCTTGATTGGTTTTGAGTTGGGTTGAATAGATATAATGTTTGGTAGAAATGAATCGAGCATGCTCACTTAGATTTTGAGCTAAATTCTAGCCAAAGTGTTCTTTGAGAACTCGTGAATTATTATTAGTGAAAACGATGCCAACGAGTTAGATGATTAGAAGGATAGAGCTTGATATTAAGTTCTTTTTACAGGACTAAAGAATTTTGTGATGGAAAAGATGGAAATGATCCAAGTAACGGGCCGAAGTGTGGGAGGCCAATAGGTCTTGAATTCAACCATAAAACCAACGAGCTCTACATTATCGATGCTTACCGGGGTTTAATGGTGGTGGGGAGGAGCGGCGGCATTGCAACTCGGCTTGCAGGGGGAAGAGACGGAGTTCCCTTTGATGCACCAGATGCTATAGCCATTGATCCCATTACTGGTGCAGTTTACTTCACAGATGTTGGCAATATTTTCTTCAAAACCAAGTAAATTCTACTAGTCCTCTCCATATATATAATTTTTCATATTGTGTACTAATAGGATTGCCATTTATTTTGCAGTAACATGACAGAGATACTACTGAGTGGAGATACAAGCGGAAGGCTACTGAAATACAACCCAAAGACGAAGCAACGAACTGTGGTTTTAACTGGTCTAGCGGTACCGAATGGAGCGGTGGTTAGCAAGGATGGCTCGTTTGTACTGGTTGCAGAGTACATAGCCTGCAGAATAATAAGGTTTTGGATAAAGGGTCCCAAAGCAAATACAACAGACATTTTCGTCAATCTTCCGGGGAATCCAGACAACATCAAGAGGACAAGATCAGGAGATTTTTGGGTTCCGGTTAACATTCAAAAGCTGCAGCCTAAACTTACCAGTTTTCCTTTAGGACAGAAGATTAATGAACATGGCCAGATTCTTGAAACAGTCAATTTCTATGCAGAATACAATAGTACTTACGTAACTGAAGTCCAAGAGCATCGAGGGTCATTGTATGTTGCGTCGGTGTATACAGATTTTGTTGGTGTCTATAGGGGACTGAAGTGCTAATAAGGAAAAAAACCACTTATCTTACATTCCTTAAAACAATTATTGATTTTGTCGATGTTAAAATCCAAACTTGTGGAGTATATTGAATTCACGGATCCTACATTTAACATCCAAACTCGAGGTGTATATTGAATTCGCGGATCCTACATTTATGACCGTTCGATTGAATTATGTTGAGAATGATTTTGTGAAGACAAAGCATTTTGAACAATAATTTACTAAATGTTATTATCCACAAATTTCATTTCAATAAATTAAAAGGCATGTTAATCTGAATTAAAATGAGATGTAACAGCCATTTCAATAGCCATTATCAGCCTGAGTTATTGCAGGTGCCCTTTCAGCTGCTCATGTTGGCCTATAAATAGTGGTTCAGTCCAAGAGAAAAACCACAAAAAATTCCTCTCCAAAGGCTGCAGAAATTTGGTCATATACTAGATGCAAGAGAGAGACACTTTCTGCTGCAATTTCTCCATATTTTCAAGCAAGTGGCTGTTCATTTAGCAACATTTTTTCGAGAAATCTGGTCCAAGTGGATTTCCATTTTAGAGTTCTCAAAGAAAAGTCATCGTCCAAGGATTTTGTCTACTTCAGAGATACTTCCAAACAATATAGACCACATTTTAGTAGCAAGAAAACAAGACAAGTGGGATTTTGTATGTACATTTTTTATTAAGTTTGCACACTTATATTTTCTTTTATAAGTGTGCTTAATGTTTTCCAAAAAATTATTATACATGTCTTAAACTCGATCGTCGTGATACATATTCGTTTATATTTGATATGAAATCTCTGAAATCCATTTGTTATTCGATATTATTTATGATATTCGAAAGTATTTTTAATTATTTGAAATGCATTTTAATGATTTTAGTTAGAAATGACAATGAAAATTCTAATGTTTGATTTACTTTGATATAGTCCTGATGCGGTGAGATATAATAACCTTTTATTTGGCCTCGTCCTTTAGAGGAGTAACATATAGGGGAATGATCAGTAGATCATGAAAAAATGAGATGATTTTCAATACTATGTTTGTATTTTGTTCATATTATATTCAACATGCTCATAATTGAAAATTTGATTTTGTATACGTATATGTATCTTTGTTATTTATTATGCATGATCGGCTCCCATTTCCTGAGTTTTTCCCCCAAACACTCAATCCTTACTCTCCATCTCATATAAGAATGAAGAGCAATTAGATGAGAAAGAGCAAGCCATGTTTTCGGGCTGGTGATGAAGAATCCGTTCAAGATCAAGCATATTTAATAATTCGGTTTTGTTAAGTTTATAACTCGCTTTCGCATTTTGTTTTGAATCGCATTGTAAAGATGGCTATATATTTTTATGAAATAGACTGATTTGGATATTTAATTACTACGAGGTTTGTTGTTTACAAATTGAGTGTCTATGAAATAATGTCGGTGTCGACTAACCCCATCCAGGGCTTGGCATTTAAGTGGTATCAGATCTTCCAGGTTCATAATCCGGTTGGGAGAAATCGGGGAAAATTTGCACAAGAAAGGCGTTCCAACGCCTATAATTCGAGCAACAGGCGCTTCAGCAGCGACAACGGGAGCCTTAGCACCTTGTTTTGTGAAAATGCACATTAGGAGCCTCGGGGCCAAAAATTCGATGAACAGACACCTCAATGTCACTAGAAGGCCCCTTGGCGCAGGAAAATCAAGGTACTGGCGCCTCAAGGCCTATGTTGTGCTCCAATTTTTGAAAATCTTGTAGAGTCCTTAACTTTGTGTATAAAACTCAGAATTCGATTCCGTAAAATTTTCTAAAAACCTCATGATGTTGAATATCCCTCTATATCAAAATCTGTTAACTTTCCAATTTTCGAAAATTTCTTGAAAAATCTCGATCGACCTTTGTATTGCACCGAAATACTAAAAATTGCTTGATTGATTCTAATCTTGGTCTATTTAACTTACCATCATTTTGAATTGTTCTAAACCATTTTATTTTTCTTGATCAAAGATTATAATAAAGATTTATAATTCATTTGCTTTATTTCACATTTTTTTGCACTTCCTAAAACTTTGATTTGTATTGCATTCTCTTATCGTTGGAATGAATAAAAAGATTACTTGGTTATTATTGACTCATTTATTTATATTGACAAACAAATGTCTTAGAAACTTGCACGTTTATAGGACATGGATGGAAGATCAGTACGAAACAATCACAACCCACGCTACAGAAATCGCAACAACAATCAAAAAAACAACAACAACAATGGGAATCCATCTCCGCCACCAACATTGGGATTGAGCCTAAGTCAAGCTGACTTTATGACTATAGCAACCATTGTGGCTACCACATTCCAAGAGTTGGAAAACCCAAACACCTACGAAAATCCGCACCATTGCCAGGACCTCAAACACATGGGGTCAAGTATCACTACGAGTTTATCCGAAAGAATCGAGCTAAAAAATTCAAAGGAGATTCGAACCTCGAGGTCGCCCAAAATTGGCTAAAAAATATCGGAACCCAACTCCGCCTACTCAAGATTCCCAACGAGTTCAAGATGAATGTGGTGACACTATTTTTAGAAGAAAAACAGCCAAATGGTGGAAGACAGTCTCACCAACTATGACAGCAGTCAGACCAATCACATGACAATAATTTTGATAGGTATTCATGAAACAATACTACCTAGCTGAAGTGAGATTATAGAAGTTGGGTGAGCTAAAAAAAATTCACTCAAACTTTGAATATGTCTGTGGTGGAGTATACCTCAAAGTTCAACTATCTTGGAACCTATGCTCCCACTATCATGGATGATGATACCTTGAAAATGCATCGGTTCAAGCGTGGTCTGATTAGCCGTATCCAATCAGGCTTAGCAGTTTACTAACCCACGAGCTTTTCTGATCTTATAGGCGCAAAAATAAGAGCTGAGACAGATATCAAGCGCCGGGAGGATGAGAATAAGAATATACAACCTCTTACAGGGAAATCTTCTCAAGAGAAGCAGCAATTCAAAAGACCAAATAAGTTTAGTGGGTCATTCAAGGGTACTTCGTCCTGCCCAACCTACGAAGAGGCCAAGATGTGTCCCACCTGCAATAGCACCCATCTTGGGGATTGCCGTAGGAAGTCTGGTGCATGCTTCAATTGTGGGAATTCGGGACATCGAGTTGTTGATTGTCATGAACCTAGGAAAGGGACAAGGTCAAGTAATGATGCTAATCCCAACAAGATGAAGGAAAATAAGCCCAATGCGTGAGTGTTTGAAATAACACAAGAAGAGGCGAACGACGCGAACAATGTTAGTTGCAGGTACCATTCTAATAAAAAATGACAGCTCATCTATTGTTTGATTTTGGTGCCACTCATTTGTTTACATCTAAGAGGTTTACTAAGAAGTTAGGTTTTACATCTGAAATACTTGTTGAACATTTTAGAGTGCAACTCCCACTAGTAAAATAATTTAAACACATAAGGTACATCGGAACTGCAAAATCTGTATTAGTGGACAAACATTCCAAGCTGAGTTGATTCAACTCAAAATGGTGGAATTCAAATCCATTTTAGGAAAAGATTGGTTAGCAAGGAATCATGCTTTAGTAGATTGTCATATGATGAACATCAAACTACGGGCTCCAAGCCAGGTGGAAGTTGCTTATCAAGGCAAATTCAAGGAACATAAATCCCTTCTATCTGCCCCAGAAATTGAAAGCCATGATGAGCGGAGAATAAGTTTACCTAGTTATGATAAGCGAGGTATAGGAACAAACTACACTTGCATTAGAGGAGATTTTGATAGTACAAGAGTTTCTGGATGTTTTTCCTAAAGAATTCCCTAGCACAATTCCCAACAGTGAATTAAAATTCATAACCGGAGCTGCACCGATCTCAAAAGCACCATACCGAATGGCTCCAGCAGAATGAAAGAATTAAGGGAAGAACTCTAAGAATTGTTGGATAAGAAGCAAATCCGGCCAAGTGCATCTCGGTGGGGAGCTCCTGTCCTATTTTTAAAGAACAAGGACTGAAACATAAGATTTTGTATTGATTACAGGGAACTGAATAAGATCACAATCAAGAATAAGTAGCCACTTCCAAGGATATATGACATGTTTTACCAACTCAAAAGAGCTTTGGTCTTTTCAAAGTCTCAAATATTTGTTAAAAAAAGGAGTCAAACATGAAGCAGAGACGGTGAATCGAACTCTTGAAGGAGTACAACTTGACGATAAGCTACCATCTGGTCAAAGTAAACAAGGTAGCTGATGCTTTGAGTCGGAAAAACATGGGAAAGTGATCATAGCTTCACTTTCTGCACAGCTATGCCTTCGAGAGATGATAAAGATAAGTCAGGATTGAGATCCCACTGTGATGAAACTGAAAGATCAAGCCAAAGAAGGGAAATCATCGGTTCTCCAAGCAGATGACAAAGGAGTCCTATGGATTAAGGGGAGATTATGTGTACCAAATGTCGATAACTTTCGAAAATAAGTAATGTCTAAAGCATATAAGTCACAATTTTCAATCCACCCCTATAGTACCAAGATGTATAGAGACTTGAAGAAAAACTTCTGGTGGAGTGGAATGAAGAAGGACATTGCAATGTTTGTCTCCAAGTGTCACGTGTGCCAACAAGTCAAAGCTGATCACCAAAGACTCAAGGGACTTCTTCAACCATTAGAAATCTTGCAATGAAAATGAGAACATATTTTAATGGATTTTGCAATCAGTTTACCAAATTCTAGACAAAATCTTGATGTTATATGTATAATTGTGGATAGATTAACGAAATATTCACATTTCTTACATGTTCGTATGAATTACATTCTGGATAAATTGGCTACCTTGTAGATGAAAAATATTGTGAGATTGCATGGAGTTCCATTAAGCATTTTATCATATTGAGATCCAAGATTCGTCTCGTTTTTGGAAGAGCTTTCAACAAGCTATGGGGACTAAAGTTACACTTAGTACGACATATCACCCTCAAAATGATGGTCAAACTGATAGGACAATACAAACTTTTGAGGATATGCTGAGGGAATTTTCTCCAGACATCAGTGTAATTGAAGTGAACATCTACCCTTGATTGAGTTCCCTTATAATAACAGTTAACACAAGAACATTGGAATGGCACCATACGAAGCTCTGTATGGGCAAAAATGTTGATCTAAATTATATTGGGATGAAGTAGGAGAAAAAGCCATAACTGGACTCGAACCGATCCAAGAAATAGTGGATAAAATTACCATGATCAACGAGAGATTAAAGATTGCACAAGATTGACATAAAAGCTGGGCTGATATGTATAGAAGACAAGTGGAATTTGAAGTAGGCGAGAAAGCATATGAGAAGGTTTCACCCATGAAAAGTATGATCCGATTCAATAAGGCTGGGAAATAGAATACTAGACATGTCAGACCTTTTGAAATTCTTGAGAAAGTGAGGACCCTTGGTTATAGATTAGCACTTCTACCCGTTATGCCAAGATTTCACAATGTCTTCCATGTTTCGCAACTAAGAAGATATATTCCAGATCCAAGTCATATTCTTGAAGCGAGAGCACTTCTTATCGAAGGAAATTTAAATGAAAAATTAAAGTACGAAGAAACTCTTATTTGAATTTTGGACACAAGGACCAAGTATTTAGGCGACAAATCATTCAATATGTCAAAGTTCAATATTCTAACCATTCTGAAAAAGAAGCTACATGGGAAATTGAAGAGAAAATGTGAAAAAAATACCCCTACCTCTTCGAGAATTGAGTCAACACAAATTTTGATGACGAAACTTCCCATAAGGACGGAGGGATGTGAAGACCAAATATTTTAATCAATAATTTGCAGATTGTATTATCACTACAACAAAAATGGCTTTCGCAGCGCGCAAATTCCCTTTCTGTGGCGCACATTGCACGCTGCACAACTGCAAGCTGTTGAAAATTCAAGATTATCCGCGGCGCGCATGTTATCCATGGCGTACATGCGCACGCCGTTAATACTATTATCCGCGGTGCGTACATGCACGCCGCAAATACTATTATCGATAGCGCGTGCACGCATGTTGCGGATAATATTATCTACAGCGTGCAATGTACGCTATTAATATTCATATCCGAAACATGCAAACAAATTTTACATCGTTCGTTTGCAATCCGATAAAATCAAATTCGTTAAAAAAATCAATCGAATGGACAAAAACGATAAACCAAAATTTTACAAAAAATTTAGTGTAACTTTAAGTTTAATTAACACAAAATTGATAAAAGTCATTGTTTTTCAGTATATAAAAACAGAAAGTCTGAAAATCCAAAGCAAGATATGGAATCTGTAACAACTAGATGGTATATATATAACAATGATTAAACTTTCAATACACGCATATCAGTAGAATATTTATTAATCACACAATACTATAAATTTAGATAACCATGCTACCGTGCTTCCTATCGCGTCCTCGAGAAACTGCATTTCATCATTTGGTCGAATTAGGTCCAGCTTCTCCACCAAAACCTTATCAACCCAAACTTTCCAACAAGATCTACCAAGAACAACGCGATGCACTTTTGTGTTTGTATCTATTGATGCAATTCGACCTTCTGGAACAACTAATTCATCAGCACACCAATGAATTAGCTTACATTTAGTATTAGCACGGATATCTCCAAGACTCACATTCCTCAAATTTGACTGTAAATAAACAATGAAAAGTTATTGATTCAACCATGTCTATTTTTGTAACAATTTTGCGGTTCAAAAATACATAATTTAAAGATAATTACCTGAGAAACATGATCACAATTAGCTCTTTTCTTGGCACCAATATCAATATCACAATTACTACCAACTTCATTCCCAATACCGCTACCAATGCCTACCACTAGCAACCTAATTTTACAATCAAATCGTGTCAAGCAATGTAATCATGATAATTCAAAAGGTGTGTATATATATCAAACATATTTTTTTATATGTTGTTTACTTACTAACATGTTCTTGCTGATTTTGTTGATTCATAATTTGTAAAAACATGGACCTCATTTCTTGCGTTTCTAGATGATTTTGTTGCATTTGTTGTTGAAGGCTTTATACCATAGTTTGAAGTTGTTGAACAGTTCCATTTTGTTTCACAGAAGCTCCAACTTTCGATGATGTAACTCCGAAGCCCATTCCGCGTACTCTACCTTGAGCTTCCTTGCCAAACACAAGGCTAATTGCATCATCAACAATGTTAGTTGTGTTTTGAGATTCAGGTGGACATCCTTGAATTTCTTTCAACAAAAAAAAAATTTATGAGCAAACATGATAAAACAGAGAAGGGATTTCAAATAACAGATAATGCACTTCCATTCCCATAATATAGAAAAACAGATAGTGAAGCTTCGTTGCTACTAGAAGACCACCAAAACCACTTAAGCTCTGTGTAAGATACCCCAAATTACGGCCAATACACATTAACTCCTAGAGAGAGGCAAAGTCCTATTCATGGATTGATCATGTTGCCAATTATGAAATTTTTAATCTTGATATAATATGAGCAAGCATTTATAACGTACGCTATTAATGTCTAGACACGATTTTTAAATTTTTTTTACTATTAACAGCACACATAAACATGCACGCTGTTAATAATACTATTAACGGCGTGCCTTTATTGTGCGCTGTTAATAGTACACTGCGAAAAGCTATTTTTGTTGTAGTGTATATCCACATATTTCAAGAAACTAGCAAAAAAGCACGTGCATCCGCACGTGAACTCATATTTTAAATAACTAAAAAATAAATTAATAGTAAAAATATTTTTAATCTTTGCATAACGTGATCAAATTGATCAAACAACATTTCGTTCGGAAAAAGATAGATCAAAACAAATTATAAGAATTTGGAATAATGATCTATCAGATTAAGTACTAAATTGAACTAAAATAACAATACAAATACAATGATGTGAAATGATTTGAATTGATTAAGTAATATAAGAGTGTAAATAGAATTATATGAATATATTTTAATTAATTAAGCAATATAAGAGTGGAAGAAAATATTTTAGTATATGATGTTGATATTTATCTACTCATTACATCAATTAATTGATAAATATGTTCCTAAAATGTAAAAATTACATCTTGAAAATTTAAAATAATACTTACTTATAATTTGGAATAATTAAGAACATGTGACAACAATTTTTCATTTTAAGTTTTATTACAAGAGTATTACTTTTTATTGTGAATAACGGTAAGGTCGACTGGTCTCACATATAAAAATTCGTGAGACCTTCTCACAAGAGACTTACTCTACACCAACATAACTTCCAATTTAGTTATGTTAACATTATACTAATAATTATTTGTAGGAATATCTTGCTCTTACTCTTTTTTTACTCATTTGTGTCATTTTAAAACAATTTCATAATAATTTTATCTATGTACCATTTGACTCTACTTTTTTATACATATAATAGATGCCGTCATTGATTTTTTTTTTTTTTAGAAAAATAAGCTGAAAACGTATCAATTGTGATAACATTTGTGAATAAGCTCAATTTTTATTTTTTTTTCAAATTAAGTGTTTATTGATTTTTTTTACTTAATGTGTGCTTACCTTTTTGTCAATATAATTCTCATTATATACTTGTATGTAAATAACTCTACAAATACAAATAAAATGTCATGGCATTATTGTTATGATTGAGTACTATTTGATAATATATAAATATGAGGAGATTTAAATAAAATAGAATCTATGAGAGTAATTAAAACAATTAATCATTCAATTAATTTTAATTATTATCAAAATTAGTGGGAAAAAACTAATGAAAAAATTGATTGATTTTCTACATATTTCTTTCTCATTTTAGCAATTGTACAACAATATTTTTCTAGTATCATATCATCCGATGTATCATGTATGTGGATGAACGATTCATTTGTTCACACTTTTATAGGTACTTCTTATTCAAATTTATTAATTTTTTTATTAATATTATTCAAATTCACAATTAAATTTAGATTTACAATATATTATATTTGTTCATGCATTTAGAAATTAATAGTTTGACAAAATAAATTTAAAATTTTGATTAAATATAATTTTATTTTCAATTCAAATTGTTTTATTTAATTTAAAAGTAATAATGATTATTTTAATTTTTTATTTTTTCATTTGTCAATATTTAATTTGGAATTTATTTGAATGACTCTTCGTTCAAAGCACTCAGATACTTTATCATCAATCCTTCATATATATAATTTTTTGAAGTTTTTTTTAAATCTAATTATATTAAAATTTATTTTTAATAATTCATTGAATGAATTCAAATGATAGTGAAATAGAACAATAAATAACATAATTAATTTATTTAGAATTTAATGAAAGTCCAAGAAATTTATTAAAATGAAAAAAATAATTGATATTAATATTAAGTAAATTTAATAGTATGATTTTTTAAAAAATAGCTCAAACATTTAAAAACATGGAGATGGCTTATTTGCTACATATAAATTAAAATATGAATATAACTCTTTATTTACAACAATTAGAAAAATTTTCTATCATCCACACATTTATATGTATATATATAATGAAATAAATTTTTTAAATGAAATATGACTTAATTAAATATTATTAGAATGAAAGAAAGATAAGGGAAAAAAGTCAAAATCACAAAATCATAACCATAAAATGTGGTTAATTAGTATTAATTATTAATTAATAGACTAAATGTGAAACTACCACATATCTTACTTAATAATGAAAATAAGTAAGCATGCAAATGATAATTATGTCCTTTCACAATTGGAAAAGAAGCTATTAACAGAAAATTTGAATTCGTTTTCACTATATATTTATATTTTAAGTTTTTTTTTCTTATTATCGTCTGAAAAATAAAATCATGTACATTACTGATTAATTATATATATATTGGACATTAAAAAGTTACTAAATTTGAATTATAATAAAATATAATTACTTAAGTATAATAATATTTTCCAATTCAATTGATTATTATTAAAAGGTTATCAATACATTAGATTTATATTGTACCTAACTTTTTCAAATTTTTCCTCTTTTTTGTTAATTAAAAACAATAAAAAAAACTAATGAAAGAATTGATTGATATTCTACATATTTCTTTCTCGTTTTAGCAACTGTACAACATGTATGTGGATGAACGATTCTTCGTCCACACTTTTATATGTACTTCTGATTCAAATTTATTAACTTTTTTGATTAATATTATTTAAATTCACAATTAAATTTAGTTTTATAAAATATTATATTTGTTCATGCATTTAGAAATTAATAGTTTGACAAAATAAATTTAAAATTTTGATTAAATATAATTTTATTTTCAATTCAATTCGTTTTATTTAGTTTAAAAATAATAATGATTATTTTAATTTTTTTTGTTTTTTCATTTATCAATATTAAATTTAGAACGAAAATTATTAAAATGAAAAAAATAATTGATATTAATATTAAGTAAATTTAATAGTATGTTTATTTAAAATTAGCTCAAACATTTAAAAACATGGAGAAGAAAGTCAAAAGCACAAAATAATAACCATAAAATATGGTTAATTAGTATTAATTATTAATTAATGGACTAAATGTGAAATTACCACATATGTTACCTAATAATGAAAATAAATAAACATGTGAAGGGTAATAATGTCCGTTCACAATGAGAAAACTTTTCTACTATCCACACTTTTATAGGTACTAGAAAAAGACACCTGCGTTGCACATGGAAACACATTTCTATTGTTGATAAATGTTGTTAAAGAAATGAGTTAAGAAGAGATTATAAGTTTGCAAATAATTAATGATTTTCATCTATTTTATTTAGTCAAACAGTAAAATTCAATGTAATATAATTTAAAAAAAGTATTAAAATAAATATGAGATAAAGAAAAAATATAATCTATAGTGTTGATCACATTATTTTACTATTATTTATTTAATTCAATACAAATAAAAATATAACGTAGATAATGCATTCTAAAACTTAAATCAAATAATTGTGTCAACATTTTCTTCTTTTATATTTTGGAATTTTCTATCTTTCACGAGTTTTTCCTTTTTCATTCGCCCTTTCTTCTTCATGAAAGAAGCAATATTATCATCATCTTCAATAACTATTCTTGTGGTGTTATCGCCATCAATCATTTGCATTTTCATATCTTTATTCTTTGATGATTCTTTTCTTGGACGACCTCTCTTTTTTTGTATTTTTTTATGCTGAAAATCTTTCCTTGCAGGAGAAGCTATAATTTCATCATCCTTAATCTCCGTATTTGTATTGTCGTGGTCTTCTATTATTTGTATGCCAATATCGTTAATAATATTTGTTGGAGATCCTCTTTTCTTTTTAATATCTTCTTGTTCGAAATCTATAGATCTCTTTTTGCTTGCAACGTTTTTGTTGTTGAAATTTGTGCTTGGATTTTGAATGCCTTCAATTACAAATGCTAATGTTCCGTCTTTTATTTCAACCGACTTGTCCATTTTAAGAAGAAATGTATATTCTTCTCTATTTGGTGTCTCTAAATGTCCTGTAGTATATTGAAGTGTTGTCATCCTGTAGAAAAAGAATATTATTATTAGTAAATGATAATTATATATATTCTTTGGGAAAAAAAATCATTATTTGTATACCTTAGTGATGGAATCGATATAATCTTCAACTGCTGCAGCCAATAAAAACATTTGCGACATTTCCGAACAATGTAACACTTGCAGTGGCAGTGCCATCATTTACGCTCATCGTTATTCTATATCTACAATAACAATTTAATGTAAGACATTATTATCAACTCATGTAAACTTATAAATATAATGTTTAAATGTAATTTTACCTTGACACAATACTGATATTGAAGTCTATGCAGTTATTACAGCTCCGGGTTTTCATTGTTTTGTTGACTGATTTTGAGCAATTACTACATGCTTCGTACCATGGATTCGCCTTATTTCTACCTCATATATGTATGCCTTGAAGCAATAGAATTTGTTCTGTATTTGTCAATAAGTGAGATACATAATGTCAAATTAAATATCAATTTTTGATTCCCTATCTAATTTTTTTTATTAAAATGTCATTAATAAAATATTTGCTCCATTGAATAAATATTCGAAAAAATAATTGTGAAGTAATAAAAATAAATTGAATAATAAATTATACGTAACCTTTGGTAGAATATTAATCTGATCGAGAATTTGCCTCAAAGTAATTTCTTCAGCATCTTTAATTTGATGTGTCATCCATAATTCTTCTAGACTTCTTTCTTTGAAGTTGTTACCTAACCTGTAGTAGAATGATTAACATAAAGATATTTACAAACTTGAATAGTAAATAGAAATAATATCAATATTATAGTTTTGTTAAAAACAATCGAAAATAAAAATACCATATATTTATTGTTTCTTTTTCTATGCAAGATGAATTTGTGAACATTTTTGTTGTTGTTGTTGATTTGAACTGAAACTTTCCTATTATCAGTCATAAGAAGAAGTAGTGAGTAATGCTAATGAATAATTTTTGTAAATATTGATTATAAAATTTTTAAAAAATTTACCTTCAAATATATGTCTTTTCAAGTTACGAAAAGCTATAACCGGTTTATCCATCTCTATCTCTTGTAAAAATAGTCCTTCGTTAATAGCAAGATCATCCCATAAAGTAATTGTTATAGTATCTAGCCTTTAAGAAGAGGGAAAAATAGTTAAAATCAGTAAAAATATATTTATCCAATCATATATCGTAAAATTTTAATATTAAAATAAGGCTTTGAAAAATATTAGTTTGCTTTTTCTTTTTTATGAAGACATAAATATAGAATAAATACTCACGAAGGATTTATAAGTACTATCTCTCTTCTATATCCGATAATGTTCATATCTTTTTTGTGAAATTTATTAAGCTGTCGAACTTCCTTCAGAACACCAATTATATCTGCAAAATTTTTACAACATGTGATAATTTCATTACATAAATCTAGAAAGTTTTTATTGTTCGCATAAATCGATACCTATATCTTCATTAGTATGTGATTCTCTGCTTGCATCATTGAACATTGTAAATTCACAAGTCACATTGGAACAAGTGAATTGAGTTTGTAGTTCGTCAATTGTCGTCTTCGTTTGGAAAATCAATTCTATCCGTTTGTTGACATTTGGATAGTTGTTGACTTCTTGAATAATTGGATCGGAGATGATGTAAGTTTTGTTTATCTTCAACTGATCTTGAAAAAAATCTATTGTGTTCGAAAACATTATTCCATGTATTTTTGTTCCCTTCAATGAAAACGGAATATGTTTATTTAATTATTATAACAACAATTTAAATATAGATGAATATGGATAAGAAGAAAGTACCTCTTCGTCCACAAAGATCAGTTTTCTTATAGGCTTCGAATTTGATTTGGCGGGTATTTGGCTTCCCTGTCGTATTACTTTAACCTTTATGGAAGCATTGTTTTGACTTGGTTGCAACGAGATGATAGGACATATGTGCAAGGTGTCCATTCGAACTATATGATTTTGTACTCTTTAATTGGCATGACACAAAAAATTTTGAGAATGAAATATATTAAACAAAAATAATTTAAATAAATAATAAGTATATTGGAAATAATAGAAATTTATAGATATTGGTCTTACCACATTGTGATTGAAATATAATTGGAATAATGTTTTCGAACACATTATATTTTTTTCAAGATCAGTTGAAGATAAACAAAACTTACATCATCTCCGATCCAATTATTCAAGAAGTCAACAACAACTATCCAAATGTCAACAAACGGATAGAATTGATTTTCCAAACGAAGCCGACAATTGACGAACTACAAACTCAATTCACTTGTTCCAATGTGACTTCTGAATTTACAATGTTCGATGATGCAAGCAGAGAATCACATACTAATGAAGATATAGGTATCGATTTATGCGAACAATAAAAACTTTCTAGATTTATGTAATGAAATTATCACATGTTGTAAAAATTTTGCAGATATAATTGGTGTTCTGAAGGAAGTTCGACAGCTTAATAAATTTCACAAAAAAGATATGAACATCATCGGATATAGAAGAGAGATATTACTTATAAATCCTTGGGGAGTATTTATTCTATCTCTATGTCTTCATAAAAAAGAAAAAGAAAACTAATATTTTTCGAAGCCTTATTTTAGTATTAAAATTTTACGATATATGATTGAATAAATATATTTTTACTGATTTTAACTATTTTTCCCTCTTCTTAAAGGCTAGATACTATAACAATTACTTTATGGGATGATCTTGCTATTAACGAAGGACTATTTTTACAAGAGTTAGAGATGGATAAACCGGTTATAGCTTTCTGTAACTTGAAAAAACATATATTTGAAGGTAAATTTTTTAAAAATTTTATAATCAATATTTACAAAAATTATTCATTAGCATTACTCACTACTTCTTCTTATGACTGATAATAGGAAAGTTTCAGTTCAAATCAACAACAACAACGTTCACAAATCCATCTTGCATAGAAAAAGAAACAATAAATATATGATATTATTATTTTCGATTGTTTTTAACAAAACTATAATATTGATATTATTTCATTTTACTATTCAAGTTTGTAAATATCTTTATGTTAATCATCCTACTACATGTTAGGTAACAACTTCAAAGAAAGAAGTCTTGAAGAATTATGGATGACACATCAAATTAAAGATGCTGAAGAAATTACTTTGAGGCAAATTCTCGATCAGATTAATATTCTACCAAAGATTACGTATCATTTATTATTCAATTTATTTTTATTACTTCACAATTATTTTTTTGAATATTTATTCAATGGAGCAAATATTTTATTAATGACATTTAAAAAAAATATTAGATAGGGAATCAAAAATTGATATTTAATTTGACGTTATGTATCTCACTTATTAACAAATACAGAACAAATTCTATTGCTTCAAGGCATACATATATGAGGTAGAAAATAAGGCGAATCCATGGTACGAAGCATGTAGTAATTGCTCAAAATCAGTCAACAAAACAATGAAAACCCGGAGCTGTAATAACTGCATAGACTTCAATATCAGTATTGTGTCAAAGTAAAATTACATTTAATTTTTGCGATCAATAAAATATTGAATGTATAAATTATTTTTCATCAGTATTATGGCATAGATTAGTATGATAAAAATAAAATGTTTGGGTTTAGGTAGAAAAGAAAATTCCAATTATATATATACATACCATGATGAAAAAATATATTATTCCATATGCAAAATGATCGAAGAAAATTTTGAAATGTGAAACTTTAGCTAGCTTTTGAAAAATTGCACAAATTTTGTACTGCACAACATTTCTACCCCAAATTGTATGCTTTTTTTCTCCTCCACTGAAAAACAGAGAGAAACAAATTCAACCGTCGGTCTTTCCAGGAATTTTTGCACAGAAACAGGGTGACTAACATCAAGAAAATTGAAATAACCCCCTCAACAATTGGTACCAAAAGTCGAGCTAAATTGAGAGGTTAAAAACTCACTCACCGGCAGCTTATGAAACTCGAGCTAGGGCAAGATTTCGAACTCCAAATGCCTTGAAAAGTCAAGTCCAAGCAACGGCGGAGGTCCGGTCCGGTGGATGACGGCGGAAGAACGATCGGCAGAAGAACAGTCGTCGACAAAGTTGCGAAATACCCCTCAATATCGGTATCAATAGAACGATTATGACGAGATTTTTTCGAATATGTATTTATTTCTAAATTTTGACGACATACGGCGACAAACCGGCGACCGGTTTGTAATGAATTCGAGTTAGAAACGACAATGAAAATTCGAGTTAGAAACGACAATGAAAATTCCGATGTTTGATTTGATATGGCCCTGATGCGGTGAGATATAAAAACAATTTATTTGGCCTCGCCCCTTAGAGGAGCAACATATAGGGGACTGAACAGTAGGGAATGGAAACATGAGATTATTTTCAGTAGTATATTTTTATTTTGTTCGTATTATATTCAACATGCTCATAATTGAAAATTTTGATTCTGTATAGGTATGTGTATCTTTTTTATTTATTATGCACGATCGACTCTCATTTGCTGAGTGTTTCTCCAAATACTCACCCCTTACTCTCTCTTCCCAGATTAGGATAAAGAGCAAGTAGATGAGAATAAGCAAGCCATGTTTTGGGGCTGTTGATGAAGTACCCGTTCGAGATCAAGTAAAGTTAATAATTCGTTTTTGTGAAACAATTTCAGTGTCAGCTAACCCCGGTTTCAGGGCGTGACAAATTTACTCTCTTTACTGCCACTAGTTGTAACTTTAAAAGTCATTGCTGGGTAGTCGTAGTTCAGATCGTTGGATTTTGTTTTGTCCTCTGGATAGTGGATACTTTGTCGATATATTTTACAAAGAATTGATGCATTGTATCTGGTGTTGCAAAGAAATTTGATATAATCGTCAGGCGAATTCTCATATATGAGGCCAAGAACAGTAGCTTTGACAGGATCAATGTGGCATGTTCCGTAAGAAAATTCAGCCTTTAGATCCCTTGTGGCATTCATTCTCTATGCTATGAGATGAGAAAAATAAATCATTTAACATACATAGCTATGATGCAACTATAATTAAAATTATACATGATAAAATTCAAATTACCTGTTGTCATAAAATCTGATTTGATCACAGAAAGTGACCAATCGGGGTGAAATGATTTCACATAAGCAGATGCACCAGTGACATGAGGACATTACGTATATGTCCCAAATAAAATATTGAAACACCTACTTATTTAAAAGTACGAAAATATATATATATATATATGTATGTATATATATATATGTATATATAGTAAGTATAAATACTCGTAAGTATTTGACAGTAAAAATAGTTCAGTTTAAAATGGCCAAACTCATCTAGAAACTTACGTAAACATAAATGAGTAAAAATTCTAAAATCATCAGCGTATCAAAATCAGTGTATAAAAATGTTCATATCCTCTCTATCTCATAAAAACATAAATGTGCGGAAAACATGTGGTCCTCGGGTCGTGTCGCCCCACCATGTCTGCTTACTCAGAGTTCGGCACCTCCAGTCCCTTCAATATCATGCTCACCTGCATCACACACGCCTAGTGAGTCTAAAGACTCAACACGCTTGTACCAGAAATAACAAGTACATATACATGGCACACAACATTGAAAATATCATAATAAACATATATTTCGTGAACTTAAAAGCATGGACATAAACGTGTCGTATAAACTCAAACATGTCAAAGCATGTCTCATCATCATTATAAATGTATACATTTTATTTTCAATTGAATTCAATTCATTAGTTGTGACTTTCGTATCAACTCTATTCGATGAATCCATCTACGTATAACCACGGTACCGGACGGCGGGGATATCAGCGATATCATTACCCATCCACTGAACCTTGGCCTCAGCTCATCATATCTCATGTCATCGTATAAATATACATCGTTAGTCACAACCAATCATCATCCTTCAAAAACATCATCATATCACCACTTAATAAAAACATGCATATACGTAACTTTTTCCTTAAAACCAAGCATGCACCGTATTTATCATAATTTCATAAAAATCATAAATGTGATGCATAAACATTTAAACATGATAAAATGTGCTCAGGGTGCTGCCAGGACAAAATTCTCACCGGAAACCCAAAATGACCGTTTTATCCCTGGACCTCTAAAATTTGACCGAAGCTTACCAAACTACTTAAAACATCCCAAAAGATTTTAAATTATTTCTTAGGCATAAACTCGAGCCCGTTTCAAACTTAATCGATTCGTTTTAAAATTGGACCGGAGTCCCGCTTTTAATCCGAATCAACCCGAAACCTTACCAAAATTTTCCCAACTCAAACCATGTCTTAAATTTACTATACCAGCTCCTAAACCATTAATTCCAGACCACCTAAGCTCTAGAGAAATAGCCCTAAAGTTTCTGGAAAAATTTAGCTTTCCCCCTATCAACTCTCCATGCACCAACTCGAAAACTAGCACCCCTAGGCTCCACCAGCTCGTACCAGCCACAAACCAAGCCACCTGGGACCTAGACCAGACCCTAAGGGACCTACCACACACATGGACCCAGCCCCATGCACTCTGGAAAATCGCATCACCCGCTCGTCTCCAAGGAATACAACCCGCGGCCAAGTCTCCTAGATACCGATCGAGCGACTTCAAGGGTGGTTCCAGCAGCGTTCGAGCCTTCCCCAGCCATGACTCAGACCCCACATGGTCCGGTCTAAGCTTTGGATCGACCCTTGCACCGCTAGTCCCACCCTTCCCGCACGATCTTCCCTAAACCCACACCAAATGCAAGCACCACCTTCTCGGCCCTTCAGCCTACAGCCACCATCAATGATTCTAATCCCCAAAAAATATCGTGCCACCATGTTCAGCCCCTTAACAACCAAAAGCCGCAGCCCCTTGTACAACATAACAAGAAACGTGAGTAACGATCATGGAAATGCAAGAAACATATGTAAAACTGAAAATCTCTCATGCTCAAGGCTGAATCAAAAGTTTTTCATACATATACACATTCATCAGCATATAAAACGTGAGTGATGAGTAAAGAAGTTATACAAAGCGTGCCTTGATGAATTCAACACATGAACGTCGAAGAACGAAAATCGAGAAAGCACCAGAGAACTTTTTCTTGAAGGAAAAGGCTTGGCCAAAGCTTGCTGCTGAGGGAGGTGCTGAAAACGAGAGGGTATGAGCTGAATGGAGGGGGTGTCGGCTGGTGCAGAAGGATATTAGGTTTAGGGTGTGATTAAGGGGTAATTAAAAATAATAAGTATGCATTAATGGGCCCTAGTAATTTTTAAAAGAGGTTCCTAGCCCAACAAGCTTAAAAGTAGTTCCATTAAATCTAAACACACTCTCAAAAAATATTTCGTTTTGGTACATTTTTGAAAATATTAGCCGAACCCTCAAAACGTCTCCTGCTTCTATAAAATTTGTGTACCGCTGAAAAATATGTTTTGATGGGTAAAAATACCTAACAAAGCCTATTTCTTGAAAAATACATTTAAAACACCTTATATTAATAAATAAAAATTAACCATGTAATTAAAATTATTTTCCTGGTAATTCCCCGGTGTCCGTTCCTCGTTCGGGCGTGAAATGCAACTTAAAAATCATAGTGTATAAACTTTTAAAATTTCATGAAATAAATCCTATCATGCAATAATTATGCATAAAAATAATTAAACACATAATTAAATAAATTCCTAGATTGCATGCATTCAGGTTACATGAATTAAATTCCTGGACCTTACAACTCTCCCCCCTTAAATAAAATTTCGTCCTCGAAATTTAGAACATACCGAATAACTCTGGGTAGCGACTCCTCATCTTGGTCTCGACCTCCCAAGTAGCCCCTTCTTCGTAATGATTCAGCCACTTGACCTTGTCCATTTGGATCACCTTGTTCCGGAGCCTCTTCTCCTCTCTGTCCAGTATCTGTGTGGGTAGAGACTCCAAATGACAGGTGCGATGTTAGTTGAAGTGGCTCATAGTTCATGCACATACGAAGGATTGGACATGTACTTCTGCAACATGGAGACGTGGAACACATTATGAACTCTCGCCAGATTCGACGGTAATGCAACTCTGTATGCAAGTGTCCCAACTCTCTCTAGGATCTCGAATGGCCCGATGAATCTAGGGCTGAGCTTGCCCTTCTTCTCGAACCTCATCACACTTTTCATTGGTGCGACTTTCACAAAAACATGATCCCCTACTTCGAACTCAAGATCTCACCGCCTATGATCTGCATAACTCTTCTGACGGCTCTGAGCGGTCTTCATCCTGTCTCGAATCCTGCCCACTAACTCTGCTGTATGCCTGACAATGTCTGGACCCAAATCTGCTCGCTCTCCCACCTCATTCCAATAAACTGACGACCTACACTTTCTCCCGTAAATTGACTCGTATGGAGCCATACCTATCGATGCCTGGTAACTATGAAATCCACAAGAGGTAACTTCGGCTCCCATCTGCCTTGGAAGTCGATCATGCAAGCTCGGAGTAGGTCCTCCGGAATCTGGATCACCCTCTCTGACTGACCGTCTGTCTGAGGATGAAAAGCAATACCGAACAATAGCTTCGTACCCAACGCCTGATGGAGAATCTTCCAGAATGCAGACGTGAATATCGGATCCCTGTCTGACACGATGGATAGTGGAATCCCGTGCAGTCTGACTATCTCTATGATGTACAGCTCTGCGTACTGAGTCATGTGAATGTCTTCCTGATCGGTAAGAAATGAGCTGATTTAGTGAGCCGATCAACAATCACCCAAATGGCATTGAATCCTCCGGTATTCCTCGGAAGCCTGTCACGAAATCCATGGAGATATTCTCACATTTCCACTCGGGAATAGGGAGTGGTCTCAGCTTCCCTGCAAGTTTATGATGTTCTACCTTGACCTGCTGACAAGTCAAACACTCGGAGATGAATCGCAAAATATCTCGCTTCATGCCCGGCCACCACTAAAGAGTCTGTAGATCCTTATACATCTTCATACTCCCTGGATGAATGGAGTACAGGGTGCTGTGGGCCTCGCTCAAGATATCTGATCGAAGGGAATCACTGTCAGGAACCCGTAGGTGGTCCCTATATCTGACTATGCCATCCAAAACTGTGTATAGTCTCTGGCGCTTAGCCTTGTCCCTCCGTCTCCACTTCTGTAACTGCTCGTCAGAAGTCTGCCCTGCTCGAATTCTTTCTCTCAGAATCGGCTGTACTGTCAGAGTAACAAGATTCAGGGCCTCGTCCCTGGCATAAACTGTAAGCTCAAATATCTAAATCTCAGCCTGTAGCGGTCTCTGCACTGACAAATGAGCAATCACTGCGCGCTTCCTGCTCAAAGCGTCCGTAACCACATTAGGCTTACCAGGATGGTAGCTAATGTCACAATCATAGTCCTTCACCAGCTCAAGCCATCTCCTTTGTCGCATATTCAGCTCTTTCTATGTGAAAAAGTACTTCAGGCTCTTATGGTCAGTAAAAATCCTGCACTTCTCCCCATACAGATAGTGTCTCCAGATCTTCAAGGCAAATACCACTGATGCTAGCTCGAGGTAATGAGTCGGATAATTTTTCTCATGGACCTTCAGCAGTCTGTACACGTAGGCTATCACTCTAGTCATGCTGCATCAGAACCGCGCCCAAACCGAGCTTCGATGCATCTGTATAAACCACAAACTCTCCCTGCACTGATGGCATAGCTAGTACAAGTGCAGTGGTCAACGCTAGCTTTAATCTGTCAAAGCTCTCCTGACACGCAGATACCCAAATAAACTTGGAATTCTTCTTCGTTAAGGCGATCATAGGCACCGCAATATAAGAGAAGCCCTGAATGAACTTCCTGTAGTAACCAGCTAATCCCAAGAAACTACGGATCTCTGTCACGCTCTTGGGCACTGGCCAATCTCTGACTGCCTCTATCTTACTGGGGTCGACCTCTATGCCATCCTGAGATACAATGTGGCCCAAGAATGCCACTCTGTCAAGCCAGAACTCACAGTTACTGAACTTGGCATACAACAGCCTGTCCTGTAGAGTCTGCAGTACTGTCCTCAGGTGATGACTGTGCTCTTCCCTGCTCTTCGAATAGATTAGAATATCGTCAATGAAAAATACGACGAACTGATCCAAGTATGGCTAAAACACGCGATTCATAAGATCCTGAAGATCGCTGGCGCGTTCGTCAGGCCGAAGGGCATCACCATAAACTTATAGTGACCGTAACGCGTCTGGAAGGATGTCTTATGCACATCAGACTCCATCACTTTCAGCTGGTGGTATCCGGATCAAGTCCACGATCCTTGGCAGCAGATACTTGTTCTTGATTGTGACTTTGTTCAGCTCTCTGTAGTCAATACATAGTCGCATGCTGCCATCCTTCTTCTTGAAAAAGATAATTGGTGCGCCTCAAGGAGAAAAACTAGGGCGAATGAAACCCTTATCTAACAGATCCTGAATCTGATCTTTGAGCTCCTTCATCTCTGCATGCGTTAACCGGAAGGGTGCTTTAGATATCGGCAATGTGCCTGGCATAAGCTCAATCGAAAAGTTCACCTCTCTGTTTGATGGGATGCTTGAAACATCGTCAGGGAAAACACCGGAGAACTCCCTGGCCACATCAATGTCCTCTAGCCTCTGCTCGACTGGATCAGACACCGACAAGATGCTGGCCAAAAATGCCTGGCAGCCTCTCCTCATAAGCTTCCTCGCACACAAGCAGGAAATGACATGCGGCATCTGCTGATGTCTAGCTGCCTAAAAAACAAATGGCTTCCCACTGGGCGGTCTGACAGACACCGACCTTTCTCGAAAATCTATGACTGCACCATGAGAATATAGCCAGTCCATCTCCAAGATGATGTCGAACTCTGGTAATGGTAGCACTATCAAATCTGTGTGCACCGTATACTTCTGTAACCGAAGCTCCAATCTCTTCACAATCTGAAAAGTGAACATCTGATCCCCGGATGGAATCGATACTCTAAACCCTGAATCCATCGCTACTGGTATGATTCCTAGTCGCTTGACGAAGGATTCAGATATAAACGAATGCGCAGCCCCTGAATCTAGCAATGCATGCATGGCTACACATGCAATATATATCCTCCATGCGACAAAACATATCATCAAATCTAATAGTGTTGAACTTAAGGAATTTCTTACCAGCAATTAACCCAAAATCCTCAAAAATCATTGAATTAACCCAAACATCATTCCTAAATTTGAAATTAATCCTCAGAAAAATAAAAAATTGCAACTTAGCCCCTCAAAGTTCGAAAGTTGTAATATGACCCCATAAAAATCATTAGTTGATAAAATATGCTCTACCTAGTTGGTATATGTCCCAACTAGGTAGAGCATACATCCTAATTCCTCTTAAGTTATCAATCCCAATAAATAAATCCCCAAGCAAGCATTAAATCCATGAAATCGTGCGATAATTAAAATCATAAACAAAAGGGTTACCAGTAATCAATGTCGAGTCTGGCTCTGCCTCAGCCTCCTCGGCATGCATCACATAAGTTCAGCCACTAGTGGGGCCATTGCTCCTAGGGCAATCCGCTGATTTATGGCCCTCATGTCCGCAAACAAAGCATTTAAAGGTTCCCCACCTGTACTCGCCGAAATGGAACCTACTGCACTGTGGGCATGGCTGCCTGTCATCTGGTTTAGGTGCCCTTGGTGCCTGAGGAGGTCTATGCTGCTGCTGTGGCCTCCTAAATTGCCCTTGGGGCTTCTGCTGCTCCTGCTGCCTCGGCGGCCGAGTAAATTGCTTTTTCTGCTGCTGGGAACTGGACTGTGTCTGATGCCGCTTCCTCTGCATCTCATAGTCTATGTCCCGCAGAGCCTGCTCCGCCTGAAAAGCGCAAGGGTGGCTTCATCATAACCTGCCGACCTCATCAGCATGACGTCCCGGCGAAGGGTGGGTCTCAAGTCTATCTAAGAAATGCCTCAGCTTCTTGGCGGCATCTCCCGCTATGATGAGCACAAAATGGTAGCACCTGTCAAACTTGCGGATAAACTCCGCCACAGATAAGTCCCCCTGCCGGAGGCTCATGAACTCCCTCGTCAGGCGGCCGCTGACATCCGCTGAGAAATACTTTCCGAAGAACATCTCCCTAAACCTGGCCCAAGTGAGAGTAGCCACAGTCCACTGCATGTGCAGCTCCCTCCCACCAAAGGTACGCGTCATTCTCAGCATATAAATAGTGCACCTGGCCCGGTCTTCATCCCTCATATTAAGGTACTCAAAATACAACTTCAGAGACCTAATCATTCCCTCTGCCATGAATGGATTGGTGGTACTCCCCGAACTCCTTCGTGTTAAGCCGACAGAACTGCTCAAAAACATTTGTCTGCTGATGGGGTGCCTGCTGGTCCAGCTGGGCCTGCTCCATGAGCCTCGCTATCCCCTCAAGTACTCGGGTAGCTGGGTCCTTCGGCAGTGGTGGTGGAGGTCCTCTGCCTCCTCAAGGAATCTCATCCTGCCTATCTGTACTGGGCACACGTCTGGGAAGCATATCTGAATACAGTCTAATTTATAAACGTAACCCATCATGCAATTAATCTAGTTTTTAAAATAATAAATCCTTAAAAAAGCAGTTAAGCATGTACAGTAAATCATCTTAGAGCGTAAATCATGTTAACATGCAGGTGATAACAGTAAATCATACAAAACATTTAAAACACAAAAGCTTATAGACTTGAGGCTTGAAGACTGAGCGACAGAAGTAGGCGGTGGCACAACCATATACATGACCCTTGCTCTGATACCAACTGAAACGTCTACTTATTTAAAAGTGAGGAAATATTTTATTTATTTATTTATTTTAAAAAGCTCACATTTTAGAAATAACATTTACATGTTTGGCACGCATGCGTTCTACTGAAAAATAAAACATTAAAAAATAATCGCAAGTATTTGACAGTAAAAATAGTGCAGTTTAAAATGGACAAACTCATCCAGAAACATACGTAAACATAAATGAGTAAAAATTCTAAAATCATCAGCGTATCAAAACCAGCGTATAAAAATGTTCATATCCTCTCAATCTCCTAAAAATATAAATGTGCGGAAAACATGTAGTCCTCGAGTCGAGTCGTTCACCAGGTCTGTCTACTCAGAGTTCAGCACCTGCAGTCCCCTAAATATCATGCTCACCTGCATCACACACGTCTAGTGAATCTAAAGACTTAACACACCTGTACCAGAAATAACAAATACATATACATGGCACACAACAGTGAAAAATATCATAATCAACATATATTTCGTGAACTTAAAAGCATGGACATAAACGTGTCGTATAAACTCAAACGTGTCAAAGCATGTCTCATCATCATCATAAACATATAAATTTTCTTTTCAATTGAATTCAGTTCACTAGCTGTCACTTTCATATCATCTCTATCATATCAGCTCTATTCAATGGATACGTCTATGTATAACCACAGTACCAGGGCGGCGTAGACATCAGCGACAACATTACACATCCACTGAGCCTTGACCTCAGCTCATCATATCTCATGTCATTGCATACATATACATCGTCAGTCACAACCTAATTCACATCCTTCAAAAACATCATCATATTCACCAATTAATAAAAACATGCATATACGTAACTTTTTCCTTAAAACCAAGCATGCACCGTATTTATCATAATTTCATAAAAATCATAAACTTGATGCATAAACATTTAAAACATGATAAAATGTGCTCAGGGCGCTTCCAGGACAAAAATCTCACACTGGGTGCAAAACGATCATTTTGCCCCTGGAAACCCAAAAATGATCGTTTTACCCCTGGACCTCTAAAAATTGACCCGAAGCTTACCAAACTCCTTAAAACATCCCAAAAAATTTTAAAAGTATTTCTTAGGCATAAACTCGAGCCCGTTTCAAAACTTAATCGATTCGTTTCAAAACTTGGACCGGAATCCCGGTTTTAATATGAATCAACCCGAAACATTACCAAAATTTTCCCAACTCCAACCATGTCTTAAATTTACTAGACCAACTCCTAAACCATTAATTCCAGACCACCTAAGCTCACGAGAACCAGCCCTAAAGTTGCTAGAAAAATTTAGCTTTTCCCCCTATCAACTCTCAATGCACCAACTCGAAAACTAGCATCCCTAGGCTCCACCAAGCTTGCATCAGCCACGAACCAAGCCACCTGGGACCTAGACCAGACCCTAAGGGACCTACCATACCCATGGAACCAGCTCCATGCACGCTGGAAAATAACTATCATCCGCTCGTCTCCAAGGAATACAACCCGCGGCCAAGTCTCCTAGATCCCGATCGAGCGACTTCAAGGGTGGCTCCAGCAGCGTTCGAGCCTTACCTAGCCATGACTTAGACCCCACATGGTCTGATCTAAGCCTTGGATCGACCCTTGCACCACCAGCCACACCCTTCCCTCACGATCGAGCCTTATTGAAATTTTTATCTTCGGAACTTGAGTTGGCTTGTTTTTTGAAGACGTATAGGTATAGTTCTCACATTTTTTCTTTTAACTCCCAGATAGCTTCTTTGTCGGTGTAGTTCGACCATTGTACTTTGATATATGAAATGATTAATCACCAATATTTTTTTATTGATTTGATCTTTTCTTTTCATCTTTTACTTCCTCGAATGATAGAGAGAGCTTCGAGTACTGTTTAACCATGTCATGTAATGTTTTAACAAGATCAGTTCGTGTAAATTCTTCAGATTCTAAATCAAATACCTCATCAGTGGTTGTTTCCAGATCAACATCAACCATCATTATTGAAATTTTTTAGCATCTCTGTCACTGGATTGACTCTCTACTAAGAGGACTCATACCTAGATTCTGACCACTTTCTCTTGCTCTCTTTAGCAACCATGGCCTTCTGATCTTTGCGAAACTTATTATCATTCATATTTCTTCTTGTATCCCTTCTTCTTATGATCACCTTTCTTGGGCTTGAGACAGTAAGCAAAGACTCTTTTTGTAATTTCGGTTCTAATTCTAAAAGGTTCTATGATTCTTTTCATTAATCATGAGCAATTCTTGGAAAACAATGACATCGCTTCATTGTTGATTGTTCAGCGGTTCTCTCCTGAATGAGCTCAATAATAGCAGTAGCAGTAAGAGCTTTGGTCGGATGATTAGATGTGGATTCCTCTTCGTTTCTGGTCTCAAGGTCAAAAGTGCATGCTTTTAGATCAGGAAAGAAGTCATGCAACTCTAAATTGTTCAAATCTTTGATTCTCTTATTGCTATTGTTTTAACATCTCATTTCCTTATGAGGACTCTCATAACCTTCAGGCAACTTCTCTTATGGTTTATTCTTTTCCAAGATTTATCAACTCAATGATGATGCAACTGAATCTTTCATCAAAATCATTCAAAGATTCTTCGGTCTTCATTTTCTTGTTCTCGAACTTTCATTGCAACAATAAGCTTGTTCCCTTTGTCTGATCTTTACCTTCACAAAATTGAATCAATTTATCATAAATTTTCATTGTAATTGAACATATCTTGATCTTATGAAAAGCATTATTTTCTAGAGTTTTGTACAAGATGTATTTTGGCACATTTTCCATATTTACTTAATTCTTATAATCAGAAGTTCAATATGATCTATATATTTCTCAATTATCTGTGGTGCTCCACCAGAAATTGCAATTGCAGTGTTGGCTTTCACAATCTTGATAGGCCCGTTCGTAATGACGCACAACATACCATCGTATTGTGCAATTAAATGAGCATGGATCTTGATATTTCAATCATCAAACTCATCTTTGGAGAATATATGAATCTTGGTGAATGATGCCATAGATGTTGATAGGTTCAGAGGTCGAGAAATTCGGAAACCGCTTATTAGGTTCGATGTAAGTGTTTAGAGGAAGATATATCACCAAAACTTTTAAATACTTAACATAATATCTGAGTTTTAAATTTTAGTTTACTTGTGATTTCTTATTTGTTTTTAAGGAAAAATTAAAAAAATATATTACATTTTTCTATTTTAAATTTTACAGAGTTTGTTTTAAGGTACTAACTTGACTTTTTTTCCTTTCCATCATGTTAGTCTTATTATATCGGAGTGATAATATTACATCGAAAAATGCTGACATGACGTCGAAAGATCCTGAATTGACATCATTTCAACAATCTGACCAAAATAACCAAAAATTAAAAGTAAGTATATATAGTAAAAAAAAAATTAATTTAATGAATCAAAACTCAAAATTAGACAATTTCATGGACAAAAAAATCTCTTACGAATTTTTATTTGGCTATCTTATTTGACTTTTTATATAAAATCTGACTATACTCATACCGTAGATAGTAAATTCTTATTTGATTTATTCATTTCAAATGTTTATTTTGAAATGACTTAAATGATTATGCCAATAATTATTTAAATTATAAGAAATGGTTAAATGAATTATTTAGTGATTATTATATAGCTACTAAATTGTATCGACTCCCTATCTCACATTTCCAATTAAGTATTCAACAAATAAATTGATAATCTTCACCGACTATAGGTATATATATAGGTCCCCTCTCCTGTTCGTGACACACTATTTGGATAAATATTTATAAAATATTTTTATTAAATTATTATTTACAAAATTTTTAAAAAATGTAACGCGCATGAATAACTCACTATTATTCTATAAAAATATTTTTACAATTAAACGTGTTTTTTTTAACAACTTTCTCTATTCCAACTATTCTTTAAACTAAATTTGAAGAACATTTTATTTAAAAATATATTTTCACAAACATTATACAAAATTTTGTTGGAACACATTTTAATTTTTTTTAAATATAAAATACTAAAAATATTTTTAAAATGCTTGTTCAAACACGCACCTACCTTTTGCTAGTTAGTGGAAATGTATTTGGAAAAAGCAAAATAAGATTATCCAGCTTTGTTCCTTAACTAGGTATCAACTATCTATCATAAGTTCATACAGTATGGAAAGACAAGCATTCAGGCCCACAAATGTAAGAATTCAAAGAAAATTATAGGATGAAAAAAATACATACTTTTGTCTTATTCATGTAATAAAACATTAATTATTGGTTGGATACAAATTGAACTATAATAATTAGTCGTCTGTATATACCACAATTGGACTCTTGACACTATGAACACCATCAGACCACTCCAATGATGCAGATGTTAACTTTGTCTTGGAACTCATCTTCCCTCTGATAGTCACTACAAATGATTGTTTTTTATTAAGACCTTTAAATTTAAGAATGCTGGGATTCACGGTGATGTTATAATCCAAACTACTGCTGGTAGTTGCCTTATATGTCGAATTTGCGGATCCTACATTTGTTACTGTTCTGTTGAACCTTGCCGAGAATGTTGCACTCTTGTTACTTGTTGTACGAATGAAACGGAAGGTCATTGCGGGGTAATTCAAGTCGTTGGATGTTTTCTCATCTGGACAGCGGATACTTATTCCGAATATTCTGCTAAGCCTTGACGAATCATAGCCGGAGTTGCAAAGAAATTTGATATAATCCTCATGTAAAATCTCATAAACAAGACCGGGGTGAGCAGCTTTGACAGGATCTATATGGCCTGCTCCGTATGAAAATTCTGCCTTTGGATCCTTGGTGGCATTCATTCTCCATGCTATGAGACGAAAGGGAAAAACAGCAGTTAGCATACAACACAATGATGAGACTAGAATCTTTAAATTTCACTCGGTGGAACAAGTTGATTACCGGTTGTCATGAGAGCTGATTTGATCGCAGAAGGTGACCAATTGGGGTGAAATGATTTTACATAAGCAGCCGCGCCAGTGACATGAGGGCAAGACATCGATGTCCCGGATAATATACTATATCTCACGGATCGCTTGTCTTGGGGATATTGTGAAGGTGAATTCAAAGGTGAATATGCTGCTAATATTTCAACTCCAGGGGCTGTCACATCTGGCTGCATGTACAATACCATTCATGTGTTACCATAGAGATATATACTTTAAACACTGTAATGTCTGTAATTATTTGCTATGTACCTTTAAAATATTCGGAAAAAAGATATTTGGGCCTCTTGAAGAAAAGGAAGCAACGGAAGGAGCATCAAGATTTTTCACAACTTCGCTCTTGAGTATGTCCACCGTATGATTTCTGCATCAAATTTTGATTAATAAAAATATAGTCATACCCGATATATTCAAATTTTGAATGAGACGTGACAGGATGTACTTTGTGGAGTTGAAGTAGCCTTGTAAGTCACCGAAGTCTGGCATACTTAAAACAGAAACTGGAAAGGGAACGACAAAAGAAACATCAGGTGCCTTTGTCGACGGTACAACAGAACCAATTGCTCCAGCTCTGAAAGCTTCTTCTATGCCATTGTATTGGCTGCAAAGCACGACCTTGCCATTTACTCTTCTCTTATCTAGACACCCTGCAACACAGTTCCTAAAATTTCCAAACAGGAAATTAAAATTATGTCTATGTTTTGGTGCAACAATTGTAAAAATTTTAATAACTAAATTAAATAACCTAGCAGCTTGGTCGACGCATGTGCTCGATACTTCTTTTCCATATGCTAAGGGAAAACTGTTCCCCTTCAAGTCGAAAGGATTGACGGCTTTTCCCTGTAAGATTAGGAAAAATTCGGTCAAAATGGGAAGTTAGAATTTAGAAATGATCATTATATTTTTAGAAACATGTGTACCTCAATTGTAGTTCCATTCCCAAAAACCACTTTGCTGATGATACCACTATCAGTAGTGCTAGCTGCAATCGTGAAAATCCATGGAACAGTGCTTGCAACCAGATCTGGCCCCGAATTCCCTGCTGATTGTACAACTAAAATACCCTTTTGTAAAGCATGAAGTGATCCAATGGCAATCACATCGTTCTCCAACACAACTGGCGTAGGGTTTCCAAGAGAGACAGTTATGATATCAACTCCATCAGCTATAGCGTCATCGAATGCTGCTAATATATCTGCAGACTCGCACCCAAAATCAGGGTAACAAACTTTATATGCGGCGATTCTGGCTGACGGTACCCCTCCTCTTGCAGTGCCATTAGCAATGCCATAAAAATTGGCATGTTTAACCATGTTTCCAGCTGCTATTGATGCTGTATGGGATCCGTGTCCTTCTGTGTCCCTAGCCGAAGCATTTTCCGGCTGCATAAAGGAGTTGTAGTACCGGGCTCCGATAATTTTGCTGCTCGCACAAAATGCAATGTTAAATTTTCAAGAATATGAAAGACATGACAGTGAGAAAAGGGATTTTACTTGTTGCAGGTGAAATTTAGTCCTCCTTTACACGCTCCTTTCCATTTCTTGGGAGGAGGGCTGAAGCCTTTATCATTGAAACTCTTTGTTTCAGGCCATATTCCGGTGTCTATGACCCCAACAATTGTGTTGCTCTCTACGGTTGGATTTCGATGAGCATTTTCACGGAGTCCCGTGAAATCCCACGATCTTGTTGTTTGTGGTTGAAGAACTATACTAGGAAAAATTGATACCACTTCTTCCTTACCTGGATTCACTTTGAAACATTACATGCGCTTTCATTTTACAGATCCATTCTCTTTTTATGATGCAAGACATTAGGAATAAGAAAGCAAAATATGTGAAAATTGAGAGAACGGAAGCTTACCTGCCAACTTTTCCTGCTCTTCATGTGTGAGGTAAGCAGCAAAACCGTTGAAACTCCGACTGTAACTTCTGATTAATGATTGACCTCGAAACCTTCAAGAAAACATGAACGATAAAAAAACCGAAACTTTAATCTTTGTTCATGCAATCCCGTATCTTTAGTTTATGGAAAACCTCACACAAATTTACGATACCTGCTGTCAACAACATCCTGAAGCATGTTCGAGTGGTACGTCGAAGATGATTCTTCGTTCTCCCGAAGATTTCCCATGTACACTATGTAAATCTTCCTTTCTTGATCCGAAGCATGACAACCTATCATCCGACCTAAAACATAAAGAACAAATAAAACTAAGGAAAGTTTGAGACATTGCAGCCCGGCCATTGTTTAAGGATTGAAACAAAGGCCGAGTTCTGTGATTATGAATCTGTCTGTGTGTTAGCTTTTCGACATCCTTAAATAGAATTAAATTTCATCTCAGAATAAATTTAGCTGATTTCAAGGGATTGATTCTACTAATTGATTAAGGTTTTCAGCATTGACATAAGTGTATCCTAGTTTCGCATCCCATATATTCTTAAAATTTTGAATTTTTTTTTCCAGCAAATCAAACTGCTGATTTTTAGGTTAATTTGCTTGATATTATGCGGGCTTGACTAAATTTTGAACTTTTTTCCAATTCAAATTTCATGGTCGTTACTGTGTTGCCAAAAACTGTGCTTTGATTTTGTTTCATTTTTATTTTTTGTGACGGTACCCGTAATCACTACATTATAGGTTAACACTGCATAAACCTTTGAGCTTAACAAAGTAATCTGTAAATTATGTCAGTCGCGTAATCCGAACTACTCAAGACCTGTGCGAGAAATTTAACCGATAAAGTATTGTTAAGAATAATCGAACTCATAACAGATGCGTGCTTGATTTTGTTGATTTTGTCAATGGGGAAATGGACTAGGATTGTCTGTAACACACATTAAACACAGTAAATATTAATCAACTGTGACACAAATTAACGAATTTAGAATTAAAAATATGATGCCATATTTATGTTATTTTATTTTATTTTTAGTTTTTTTTTAAGAGTTAGAATGAGTAACTGATTGATAGTTCAAATAAATGTGTTTATTTTTTTAAAGTAATAATTAAATTATAATCGAATATGTTTCTATGTTTCTCTATATTGCTGTGGACAATTGACATCCTATTATCTTTTAATCATAGATAAATTAATTTAAGTTCCATCAAATTGTTTTTCCAATTTTGTCTCAATCTCATATTTGATGTTTAGATTTCATTCCTTCCACTTATTAGTCATTTCAAAATTCAAGTTAAACCTAGAAATGGGCAAACGGGTCGGGTAGTTTGGGTCCAGACCCTAAACCAATTTGGTAGTAGTTAGGCAAACCAAAACGCCACTAATTTAAATTTGGTCGGTTCGAGGCCCAAAAATACTACCCGAAATACCCGATCGGGTACTCGATATTTTTTAGCGATTTAAGGATGTAGGAGTTAAAATGGGTATGACGTGATTTTTAATAGCATTCATCGCCCACTTTAATCCCAAGAAGATAGAAACCCAGACAACAATAATCTCTGCACAATTTTCTTCAAATCTTGCCGCCACTCAACGGATTTGGATCCTCTGCTGTGGCTAAAAACACAGTATCGAGTGCTATGTTTTTTTTACACGAGATGATCAACTGATTAGCTCATTTCGTCTGACAATTTTTCAAATTTATCTGATACTGTGTGAGGTCCATCAGATGATCAACTTATTATCTCGTATAAAAAGTTCATAGCATTAGGTGCTGTGTTTCAACTACAGCAGAGAATCCAAATCCCCACTCTACACCTTCGAAGCCTTTTTTGTGTCATCTGGTCTCTTTTTAGGGTACGAGCAGTACCATTCTTCCCTTGACATTTTTTGTTCCATCAGATCTATTTATCTATATATATCCCATATATCTATACATCTATATATAATACATATATACACATATAATTTTGTTATGTTGTCCAATCAACAGTGCTTTCATTTATACTTATCAATGAGGTGACACTCACATATTGATTATGATAAATCATATTAAAATTATATATTCAATATGTGAGTATCAACCCATTGATGGACACAAAGGTGAGCATTGTTAACTATATATATAGATAATATACTATAATAATTATAATTTAATAATATTAATAAAAATGTGGTTACTAATGTATCGTTAAATTTGGATTTGACTGGGAATAATCTTTCTTATAACTCCCGCTTTAATTATTAATTTTAATAAAAATTGTATTACTAGACCAACTATTCATTAAATATTATTTAAAACAAGATAATTTAAAATTATAATGTCATAAATAAATATTATCAGTAATAATTATAAATTAGGTTTAATTTTATATTTTACTATTAGAATGAAGTGAGTTTTGAAAAAGTGAATTGAACAAACTGATAAAAAACGGAATCGGATTAAGAAATAAATTAATTGCTGATATAAAACATGAAATTAATTAAAAATATGGAATGAAGATGGAGTCATATGAAAGTTTTCAGTGTGAGGATAAATTATTAAATGAAGTAAGAAATTATCTAAGATCACAATTGTGTTTAGAAGAGATTAATAAACACTTTAAAATTTTATTTTTAGACTTGAGTCAACATTAACAATTGTTAGTTGTTAATGCATTTTTCTTGAACTGCTAGAGACAGAAATGTAACACTGATTGATTTTTGATGATCTGACATGGAGTTGAACATGTGCTAAAGTGGGACACTTGATATTGAGAGATTTAGAGTGCTTGAAATCTATCAGATAGTAGTTGTTTTTATAAAATCAGTGAAATTAGTTAAATTTCTTCAATCTTAAATCTTTCTATTTATATCAAAAATAATTCAACGGTAAAAAGATCATCAACGATCATATGTATTGGCGTCAGACATGAAAGCTATTTGTTTTCTCTCTCTTTTATCTATATAGTATATTAGAATTAATGTATCTAGGCATGTATTCAAATATGACAACCAACGTTTTCTGAAAAGTTTATTTATGAAAGAGAATGAGTCGATATCTTTTTTTAGGAGACATTATTGCTAGTTGAAGATCTCTAGTAATGTGAATTGATTCGTCAGAAGTAATTATAAATTTGAGCTGATATATAGACATATAGACTTGATTGCGCGAGAAATACCAACTACAAACTATCTGGAGCTCGAGCTTCTGATGCGGTCTGGTTAAAGTATTGAATGCTAACTTGAACTATATAACATAGAGATATATATAGACTAGTGTAGTTCAACTTGAACCTTGAAGAAAACATTGTTCAGCTTGACTTCATAGTATCTCGCTAGAAACCTATAAATACACGCAAATAGCAGTTAGACCTTGATATACCTCGATGTTGTTTATATCATTAAAACTTGGAAATTCAAACTAATAATTTTTTCTTTTTGTGATGACAAAACTAAGTTGCAAGACTAAATTGATTTGATACATTTGAAGAAGTTTAAATATCCAAACACAAACATAGAATAATTTATTTCACTGAGTTAATAAAATGACATTTTTACAAGTATATAGAAAATGTACAACCTATTACACCTACAAATAAAAACTATCTCCTATAACTTAAACCACTTCTTCTTGCTTCTTCATCATGTTTCCTTCTTTTTGCATCCTCAACTCTCTTGAATTTTTCAAACTTAGCTTTATTCGCTTTCATCTTCTGCTCTTCAATATTTTTATAATCTTCCCCCTTTTTGATATCATCTCACCATATATAATCCATAATTTCGTGCAGATGGCTGCCAAAGGTATATTGTAGATGATAAAGCCTTCCATCCATATGAGTTTTAGCCCTAGTAATTTGCACTGAAGTTTTGAAAGCTTAATTATTCATTGTGATTTGATCGGAGTTCTTCATCTTAAAATGTCTCTCAATAGAGCCAAGATCTTTGAGGGCTCGAGACTTGAAATTGTCAAATGAAATAGTGTGGGCAAACAGCTCGATTTCCATATCATTGACTTTGAAATGAATTTCATCTGAGACAGAAGCTATTGAAGAGGTGTTTCTTCTGGAGGAAGGTCATCGGACTCAGAAAGATTATCATCATTAAGAAGAGCCAGCTGGAATCATTTGAAGATATTTTGGCTGGGGTGCAGATATAAGAGGAGCAGTCTGAATCACCATCTCTCCACCAGTAGAATTTTAGGAGAGATATCTTCATCCATATCATTTGTCTTGTCACCGGTTGGAGTGGATATATGAGAAGAACTGGAGAAGCATGATTTTCCTTTGGAGATATAGACTGTGATTCAGCCATTTCTCTTACACTTTCCTCATCATTCATCACAGAGTCTGTAGGCATTAGGAGGAGGAGAGGGAGGCTTGGATTGATAAAAGTTGAACTCCGAAAAATAATTGACCACGTCATCCACAGACATCAGTGGAATCTCTGGCAAGGTTCTCATTGGATTTGATGAAGTGGACGAAGGAGATGGAAGAGAAGAAGCAACAAATTCTTCTAAAACACGAGGAGAAGGGGAGATGGATTGGTGTACACAAAATATCTACAAAAAAAGAAAGAATTGATGAATCAGGTAGGGAATCATGACAACCAGCTTCACTTGTAGAATCAATAGCTTGAGCGGTTGGCTTGTTACCAGCACGATCTTACGGGAGCTCAACGTCTGATGGATCCTCAACATTGATAGTGGGAAGACCATCAGCTGGAGTTTCCACAGTGGGAGTTACAACCTCATTCATGGGTTGGTCTCTCGCCATATTTGAAACAGGATCTTCCACAGCCTCTTCTACTTCATCGTCTCCAATGGGAAGCTCATATTCTTATCTTTTGAGCTTCACCATCATGGATATGGACAATGCATTCATTTCGAGCTGCTGAATGATTGCCAAGTCATCTTGAACCCGAGGGTTGTGGATTGAAATTTTCTATCTTTTGTCTCATGATCTACTCAAAATACTTTCATGTAGCTTCAATCTAATAAACTCTCTGCGTTGCAAAGCTTGGGAAACAAGTTTGGTCTTTGCCCAACCCAAGATTTGATCTTCAAGATTATCCACAACGGCGAGATTCTTTTTTTCTTGATTATGGATTATTGGACGGTGGTCCGATAGTCAACCCACTTGTCAAATAATCTCATCCAACTCTGAACAATCTCGTCTGCTCGTTGAATGGCTACATCAATGGTAGCTCGGGAATTTGAGATTTTGGTAGACACTTCTACCACCTTGGATTTGCCCCTTGTACTTGGGGTCGATTGTGGGAAATCCAAATCGAGTATCCACTTCTGACTCAACAATCTTAACTCCAATCAATAAGCTAGAGATTGAGACGACTGGAATGAGTGTTGGGCGAAGCAATTCAAACTCAAGATTTATATCATCTTGATTTTCTTCACCTTGAGAATTTTTTCCTCATTCTTTTGTTTGCCAGATTTCTTAGGCTCACCAAAGACTTGTGCCATGGGAACCTTCTCCCTATCCTCGTCAGAATCAAACCCTGAGGAAAAAAACAAAATTTCTCTTTTTATAACTAGCCGGTGTCTTGACCCGCTTGAGTTGCTTCTTTGCAGGCTATTGCCCTTCATCTTTTTATTTCTTTATTGCCAAAAATTCAACTCTAGTTGGCAGATTCTTCTTCTTGAACATCTGAACATGAGAAGCATTCATCAGTTTGATAGAGTTGAGTTTCTGGACATCAATTAATTTCACCTTGTGATACTCAAGCATATGGCAAATACGAACAAAAAATATATAGGATTGGGGACCTCCCTTCACCATTACATTGAAAATAGAAAACAAGATGTATGAGCAATTCACGTTCATGCCTCATGTAGTAGACACCGTCAACATGAAATTCTCCACGGTTATCTTGTCGAAACCACTAGCCTTGCCGAGCAAGGATTTTCCCAGCAGATCGGCTAGTAGTCGGAACTCCACCTTCAAATCTTTCTTGTAGCAAGTGGAAGATAGTGGGAAACCAGATTAGGAGAACTTTGTCCTCCAATTAGCTTAATTACACTTTGAAAGGGTTGAACAGGAAACCAAACCAGCGGCTGGATATTGAAGTTTACTCCTTGAACCGTGCTGAGAACTACGCTATGCTCTACCTTAGCAGAAGAAAAGAACTCCTTAAGAACTAGCTCAAACACCTTTGTGCTGCATCCCAAAAATTTACCTAGCCTGGTGGCCTCCAACATCTTGAACATGGCCAGGCCCACCATGGCCTCATCTTTCATAGCCAGGACAGAGTAAAAATCCACGATCATAGTGTTGATTGAGTAGCTTGTCATTTTGAAAGTGAAGAGATTGTGAGTTAATATGCAGAAGGTTAGAAAACACTAGAGCAAGATGGCAATATGCGATAAATATCCAAGTGTTCAAAAGAAAGAATATAAGCTAGCTTAATATTTAGAATATGTACAGTCCAGTGGGACAAACATTTGAGTCCATGTGTCTGCATGTATGTGGTTCTCTTGGAAAATTTGAAAAGTCGGATAATGAATTTTGGAGGTTCATATTTATTTGCATGAAATAAAGAATTTAAATGCAAATAATAACCGAATCTATCTACTATCTACTATCCTTATAAAAGTGTGAGTTTCCATTGTTGATTTACTTTTTTACCCTTTACAAAATTGTTACATCCCCTTTAAAATATGAGTTTCCCCATTAAATTTTTCTTCCATCATTATCATCATTAAATAAATGTTGACTGGCATTTAGTTTATTGTATTCTTCCTCCCTCCGTCTCCTCCTCTACCTTCCTTTTAACTCTTCTTCTGCCTTTCACTGTTTCCCCATGAAAATTCTACCGATGATGGTCATCCATGGTCCAGGAGAAACATATATGATGATTGCACCGAAAAAGAACAGAACATCGGATATAAAAATCGACATTTTTCGTCCGAACCTGTCATTGATCCATCCACCTACTGGAAAAATGAAAAAAAATCTCTTCATTTGCGAATATATGACTTGTTTCAGATTACATGTTTCACATTGTCTCCGAACATATTTTCTTTACACAATATAGAAATGGACCACGAATAAAGATAGCAATGAAAGTCGGTAATAATTATAATAATAATTATTATTATTAATATCTATTATTTAGTTCATGCAGTTTCTCTTTCTCATGGTTTCCCTTTTGGTCTCACTGTGATAGAGTCTTCTAATCTACGTTCATCAAGTTTATTTTTTAACATTCCTCTTTCCATTTTTGGGACTCTCACCTTCTTCTCTTCTACTTTGGTGGTGGACATGGGAGGTAGAAAGAGAGGCGCAACGTCTGGTTTGGTTTATTGGTACTTTACTCTTACTCCTTACTTTGGTAATTTCTCGTTTTTCTACTTTTTTCTTCATGATGTATTTTATCCTTTTGCTAACGACATGTACTATTTTTTTAGTGGTATTGTCGAAAATCAAGAATCGCGCGGTGCGATTGAACCTAATGTTCTCCGAGGTGTAGTTTTGGGTTTTTTTTTTTTCAAATTACTGTATCATTTATCATTCCAATACAACATTATTGCATATTTTTAGAAAATAAATAGTATGCTCGTTTTACTGATAAATTACGCTGATCAAGTGTTCGTGCTATCATTAATTTTCTATTCTAAATTTCTTGCTGCAATATCTGATGTATATTGTTATTGTTTAATTTATTAATTATTATTATTATCAAGGGAAAATGATAACGAATAATTTTACATTAACATCATCATTACTGTCAAAAGTAATATGTTGAAATTAACACAATAATCGGTTGTTTCTTTACATAACTTATGTAATAATACAACGGTAAATGTAATTAATTTCTTGAACGGGTTACTATTTCTTAAATGATATAGTTAAGCAACTTGTTCATTTTTTCGTACCTTCTGCATCCTTGTCAGATAATTGGTTTTGTTAACATTACAATTGGATATAAAAAGTCATTTTTATTTATATGTTATGTTGCAGATTGTGCGAGAAAATTAGAGCAATTGTTTTCACTTTTCAAGACAAGAGTAACTCAGTTTTTTTTAAATACTATAAATTTTTTATAACAAATTATTGATTATTTAATTGTATTTTCCAGGACGAGGGCTGAATTCTACTTCCTTCCGTGTTGCTTACACCATTAATTGTGAGATACTATTTGCTTTATTTATTTATTTTTTAAATCATTAATGTTGCTATTTGTTAGAGTTTCTGATCGTGTTCTGTAAATTTGGAGATAATTATTTACTTTAGTCATGGTTGTCCTCGTGATAATTTTCGTTCTTCTCTTTCCTTTGATAATGGCGTTTAGTTTCCGAGTGCGATTTTGCTCAGTTGCATGTTTTGCCGCTTCTTCTCTCGTGTCCCTTCTGTGCCGCGAAGAAGTTTCATTCAGAGCCTCCATCTTTTTGTTGTGACAATGGTAAAATTAGTTTGTCCAATCCAGCAGTCCCGATTAATTTGAAGTCTTTATTTACGGATCAGGAATTTTCTGCTACCATTTCATTTCGTCGGAAGATCCGCTTGTATAACAGTATTTTCTCATTTACGTCTTTTGGAGTTAAAATTGATAAACAGCTTGCTGCTTCAAGCCGTGGAATATACACGCTCCGTGTTTCGGGACAAATATTTCATACTTTGCCTCCTCTTATTCCCAACGAAGATGGACCAACATACTTCCAACTTTATTTTTGGGATAACGAAAATGAATTGCATAATAGGATGAATGTAGTCGGTGATGCTGCACTTGATGAAAACACTATGGAAGTGTTAATGGATGTCATGAAGGGTAACCCTTATGTAGAATTGTTGCGAAGATTAAATCAATACCCTTGTATTCAAGACCTTAGATTGCATATTTACAAAAATGCTCCTGTCGATCAACGTCGTTATAATACACCGACTGCTGACCAGGTGGCCGCTATTTGGGTAGAAGGTAATAATCCAAATATTCCTTATGACAGAGATATAATTGTATGCAGTTGTGATGGTAGGAGTCATCAAATAAAACATTATTCTAGATGTTATGACCCACTGCAATATCCATTGTTTTTCCCCAACGGTGAAAATGGTTGGCATCAAAATATTCCGAAAGTTAAGCCTGGTGCACATGATGATTGTACTGCATCAAATGCGCTGGTTCCAACCAATTTTCCTTCAATTGATGATATCTTATCTCGAGAGAGCAGTGGTGAGTATGCTACTTGACATATTATGTATAAGATATGTGTTTAATTTCTTCTACAGTTATGACAACGAATTATATTCTAATATGTAATGTTGTCTATGGAATAGGTGTTCGTGGAAGCAACAATAGAATGGTATCATGTCGTGAATATTATTCTTATAAGCTACAAATTCGAGATAATGATTCATCGATTCTATTATATGGTGGAAGATTGTTGCAACAATTTATTGTTGACATGTATGTAAAACTTGAAACAACAAGACTTGATTATTATCGGTTGAATCAAGCGGAGATGCGATCTGAGTTATACCAAGGTATTGTTGATAGTGTTGTGAGAGGAGAAGCTAGAGGTAGCGAGGTTGGCAAACATATTGTACTTTCGGCATCATTTATTGGTGGACCAAGGGATATGCGTCGGCGGTACCTTGATGCCATCGCATTGGTAAGAACTTTTGGTAACCAGATTTGTTTATCACTATGATATGTAATCCCGATTGGCATGAAATAAAGAATAATTTGTTTGAAGGACAACTCCCTCAAGACCGTCCGGATTTGACATCGAGAGTCTTCCGTGCCAAATTACAAGATCTAAAGGATCAGATAATTAAAAAGTGTATATTTGGAACAGTTGCAGCTTATGTGTATGTAGTAGAATTCCAGAAACGAGGTCTTCCTCATGCCCACATGCTCGTAATTCTACAAAATGATTATAAGATTAATTGTGTTGATATGTTTGATGGCTTCGTTTCAGCTGAAATTCCGAACAAGGATTCTCACCCACGTTTGTTTGGTTTGGTTATAAAACACATGATGCATGGACGATGTGGTGATTTAAACAGAAATAATTCATGTATGATTGGTGGTGGTCGATGTAAAAGTCATTATCCTCGACAATTCTCTTGAGTATTCTGTTCAAGGTTTAGATAGTTATCCAATATATCGAAGGAGGGATGATGGTCGAACTATTAATGTTCGAAATGCTGCATTAAGTTCACAGTGGGTTGTACCTTATAATCCTTATTTGCTTTATAGATACGATTGCCATATCAATGTTGAAGTGTGCTCTGGAATGACTGCTGTCAAGTACCTTTACAAGTACATCTACAAGGGTCATGACAAAGTAGGTGTGAATCTTTTGTTACATGAATCACAGGAATTGGTAGATGAAATAAAAAAATTCCAAGACGCACGTTGGGTTTCGGCACAAGAATCCATGTGGCGAATTTACGAATTTGATTTAAATGAAATGTCGCCCGCTGTGATTAATTTACCACTCCATTTACCAAACAAACATTGTGTGATGTTTTGGAAAAATCAAAACTTGAGAAACGTTTTGAATCTTGAACAAACGTCAAAAACTATGTTGACTGAATTCTTTCATCTATGTTCTACTACTTCCAAAGCAAGAGCATATTTGTATTCTGAAATCCCTGGGCATTATGTTTGGGATAAATAGGGTAAGATTTGGATCGAAAGAAAACAACGAAAGGTAATTGGACGTGTCAATGCTGCAAATCCTGTTGAAGGTGAAAGATATTATTTACGCTTGTTACTCCTTCATGTTAGAGGTCCTACTTCCTTTAACTATTTATTAACATTTAACAATCAAATTTACTTCACTTTCAAGGAAGCTTCACAGTCCAGAGGATTACTTGAATGTGATCGAAGTAATTTTGAATGTCTGAATGAGGCAACGACCTTCCAAATGCCTTATGCATTGAGAAGATTATTTGCAACCATCTTGACTTATTGTCAACCCGCCAATGTTGGAAATTTGTGGGACTCATTTTACAAACATTTGTCTGAAGATTTCACAAGGCATGCAACGAATGATGATTTGGATGTTTTGTTTGAGACACTACATTCTGTTGATTTTTTCTTACAGAGTATGGGAAAAAAAATAGAATTTTATGATTTGCCAAAAAAACCTCTTCAAAAATATAGCACACGGAAAGATGTCTCCAGAGAGATTATGGATGAAATGTCAATTCCAGTATCGGCTGATGATGATGATGCCCGGTTCAAGTTAAATAAAGAACAACATAATGCATATGATAAGATTATTGAATGCTTGGATTCTGTGAGAAGTGGATTGTTTTTCGTTAATGGACCAGGTGGTACAGGTAAAACGTTCTTATATCGAGCTTTGCTTGCGACTGTCAGGAAAAGAAACTTGATTGCTTTAGCAACTGCAACTTCGGGAGTGGCAGCTTCTATATTGCCTGGTGGTAGGACAGCACACTCTCGCTTTAAGATTCCGATTGATGTACATGAAAAAAGCTTCTGCAGTATTTCAAAGCAGAGTGGGTTGGCTGAATTGTTAAGAGAAACTCGGCTTATTATACGGGACGAGGCACCTATGGCAAAACGATTTGCAATTGAAGCAGTTGATCGAACATTGCAAGATCTTGTGGGCATATCACAACCATTTGGAGGAAAATTGGTTGTTTTGGGTGGTGACTTTATGCAAGTATTGCCTGTGATTCCAAAGCCACAGTTCAGGAGACCATCAATGGAAGCTTAGTACGGTCTTACTTGTACCCACGTATGCAACAATTAGTGTTATATGAAAACATGAGAGCAAGATCTGACCCTGTATTAGCGAATTTCTGCTCAGAGTTGGCAAAGGAATAGAAGATATTGATGATACGGGAAATATCGAAATTCCCGATAAAATGATTATTAGTTTTTGTGATGATGATATTGACTCATCAGAGCAAAAATTGATTGATGCAATCTTTCCGGACCTTGCTGAGAACAACCACTTGCCAACATATATGACAAATCGAGCAATTCTTGCAACAAAAAATGCTTATGTACATAAGTTGAATGACAAAGTATTGTCATTGTTCCCCGGAGAATTGAGGACATTTCTAAGCTTTGATGAAGCAATCGACGACACCCAAAATTTTTAACCGGAGGAATTTTTAAATATTTTATCTCCTACAGGTTTGCCTCCTCACCGTTTATCATTGAAAAAAAATTGTCCGGTTATGTTGTTGCGAAATCTTGATCCATCTGATGGACTCTGTAATGGAACGCGAATGATTTGTAAAGGATTTCAGGCTAATGTTATACATGCTGAGATAATCGTAGGACAGCATTCTGGAAAACAAGTTTTTATCCCTCGAATACCATTATCACCTGCTGAAAATGAAGGTTACCCTTTCCAGTTTAGAATGAAGCAATTTCCTATTCGACTTTGTTTTGCTATGAAGATTAACAAATCTCAAGGACAAACTATTCCAATCGTCGGTATCTATTTATCGGAGCCCGTCTTCTCCCATGGTCAATTATATGTTGCACTGTCAAGAGGCACGTCTATGATGAATACAAAAGTGATGATTAAACCAGATATACTTAAAAATGTTGGTGACTCGTAAACAAAAAATGTGGTGTACAAAGAAGTTCTAGACAACTCTCCCTCGTCACTATAGAAGACATTCTGCCAGGTATAGTTCGTGAGTACTATGTGTGAATATTTTCTCAATAATATGTTAAATTTTTATTGAAGATAGTCCAAAGTTTAATATCTTGAATAGAATGTAAATGATCTCATTTATACTACGGAATTCTTCAATGTCGTTCCATTAACCATTTTCCTCTCACTATATTTCATATAATATGAGATCCTATTGTAGTTTAATAGTTACGTTGACAAATTTTAAACCAAATTATTTTCGTCTCATTTCGAGTATCCACTTTTGTATATATTTATTTTCATTTGCGGAGATTAAACATCTATGCTTAGTTAGCTGTGGACGAATTATTTTCATATTAGTAAATTATTTTCATATTAGTAGTTTTTTTGTGGGAGGATATTATGATATAAAGTTCTTATATTTATAAGCATGCTTTCTTCAGCTTATTCACCAATATTTACTTTAATATTTGGAATATTACAATCATTTCCAAATGCTTTGTTGTCCACGTGACGCACGTGTATTCTACTAGTATACAATAAATATGGGAATTGAAAAAAATACAAAATTTAAACTTTTAAAATATTGGACCGTTCTAAACATTGAAATAATTTGGAAGAGATTATTGGCCAGAGCATAGGGTAAGGTCAAGCTTCCATAAACTCTAGTTTGAGCGGCCCGAGTTGTGTATCAGCTTAGACTTGACATCTTATCAGCTTGAATTTTATTTCTCCTAAATTTATGCATTTAATTTAAATTCACTAAACCAAGAATATTGCCAAAATATGAAAACATAGCATCTGGTAGGAGATTAGTGAAGATATCAGTAGCTTGTTGATATGTTAAGAAGTATTCTAACCGAATATATTTCTTCATCACATGATTTAAGATGAAAGGATGTCTGATGTTAATATGATTGGTCTGAGAATGCAACATAGAGTTGTATGTAATGACAATACGGTTGTGTTGTCACCGAATATTGGATACTCAGAAGGCTTGATGCCATAATCTCTAAGCTTTTGTTGAATTCAGAGTACTTAAGCACAATTACTACCCATGACTATATTCAGCTTCGGTTGTAAGAAATAGAGGTCTACTTCTTGATAAACTATGATATCAGTTGATCGCCAAGAATTTACTTGATCCACTAATATTTTTTCTGTCAATTTTGTATTCTGCATAATCTGCACATGAATAACCAATTAAATTAAAGCTAGAGTCTTTCAGGATATTTAATAAAAATTCTTTTAGCTACAATATAATGGGATCGAAATAGTAGGCTGCCTCGGTGAGGATTTTCAACTTGGTGTTCGAAATAGTAGGCTGCCTCGGTGAGAAGTTTCACCCAATTAAATTTAAGCTCAAATGTTGCACCAATATTGATTAATTATTGGATCATTGTTGTTGTAGATTCCAAAATTTGGCGATTTGGAGGTATAACCCGACGAGCTTATAATTCAATATCGTTGAATTAATAATACGATAATTTGAGAAAATTATGATAGTTTGATAATTATTGTAGTTTATCGCAAGAATTCGAGTTAATAAAATAATGAAATTCGAATACTGTGATCTTTTAAAATAAAATGCAAATTTTGGAAAATTTGTCGCTTGAACATTAGTATAGCATTAGTTAAAGCTAAAAATAATATTTTACGACGAATTAAAATAGAAATGATTTATTTTAGATAATTAAATCGAACATTGAAATTTTTTAAAATGAAGGTGCCTAAACAATTGGAGTTGGAATTTGAGTTGAAAGTCACATGTTTTTAGATTTTTAATGACTAAATTTATGATTTGGAATTTTAAGCTATATTGTTGAATCTTGAAAAAAATAGCTGATGTAAAATGAATTACCTGCCACAAGTTCGGATTCTTCGAGAAATCCTTAGGCTATTTTCAGTGAAAAAATAAGTTTCAGTTGAGGTACGCATGAACCGTTTTCATTACAACGTCTATAATGATGTTGAATGGCATTGAGTATTTTGTAATGAGTTGTGGCGTGACTTATGTGTTTTATGTGAATGATGTGATTGCATCACACATTTTTGCTGAGTTAAAATGCTAAGTTGAGAGTTTATCCTTGTTTGTATCCTTCGTAAATAAAATAGAAAAGCTTTTTATTTTTGGAAAGAATAATTGGTATATTCATCGACTGATCATATTAATTATAGTGCATTGCATTTCGAGTTAAAATATTAATCATATTATCCTGATTACTGAATGAGGACTGACCGAATCGCTCCCGGACCCTCGACACTATGTGCATGGATGAACGACGACTTGATGTTGCATTGCTGCGTTCTTGGCACGGGTGGCCACTCTTCCTGTTGTTGATGTGATTCATTTGGACTCCGTTTGGTAACATTATTTCGTCGTTACCTTACACGTATTGCATTGAATTTCATTGCGTTTTATTGAATTTAACTTGATTTTTTTTATGACAGTTATAATTGTCATAATTTTACTGCTTCGTCATAATAGGTCCGACCCCTCTTTTTTGTTTTTATGTTGATGCTTCTGGTATTGCGTCAAGTAGTGGTGCTCAATAGTTGAGTTGTCGTAGAGAGTTCCCAGATATATATTATAATATCGAGTCATATGTTTGCCGGGGAGATGCCACGAGTGGCTGTACTGATATTTTTACAATGTTTTGGATTGACATTTGTGTGACCGGACCTTGCCGACTTTGTATATGTTTAGTCCTAGCCAATGTGACTATAGTTTTGTGGATTGATGACATGAATTTATTTCAAGTATATAAATGTTGTTTGTGTTGTTTGGAAATTTTTAGGATGTCCTACTTATGGAGAGGTTATGCCGAAATTTCTATTTGCCCAAAATAATTTTTTAAATCCTTTTCACTGTTTACGTTAATGAATTCTTGTTGTTTCGATATCAAACGCTAATCAGGAGCACGACCCCCACACAAATCTCCCACGTTTATCTTATCAACTTTTGAGTAAGATTTTATGGGGTTAGATAAGCTCTTATCTATCCATTAGATTCTAAAACCTTCTAGAATTTTCCTTGGGTGATTTGACCTATTAGAAAATCCATTAATCAATGTTTGACTATGAAAATCTAAGTTTATCAATCAAACAATCTAAGATTGCGGTTCTTCGTAATCTCGATCAACGATCAGGCATCGCTGATGTAAAGAAGTTACAAAACTCGTTATTATGCTGCAAAGTAAAAAATTTGAAAATCAATATTTTCACTGATTCGTTTTTGACAATTTTTTATTTTTGAACTCCTCAAAATTATGGCAGTTTCACTATCCTAAAAAAATTAGCAGGCATGCTAAATCTAATAACTTCTAAATATGACATCAACTTAAAATGTCTTTATAAACCATATGTTTGATCTCTATCGAACTAAACTATCAAATTCAAATCCTTGAATTTGACAATCTCAAGAAGAACACAAAATATAATATTTGTGTTACCTTTAATGGTTGAATAATATAATTAATTGTGAGTTCACAAATTATATGATTTTGAGACAACATTTATCTTTTATACGAGCTTATTTTATTTGCCTCGTTTTGTGTTTCAACCCCTTGATCACTAGAACATCGAACTTAGTTCTGACTGCACCAATTGAATCATGGTAAGAGTGTTTAATAACATCGCCTCATGATTCCTTAGGTTTCATCGATAGTACGTGCAAGAACAAGTAGGTTATAGTTAGCGTACAATGTGGTCACTTCAACTGATATATCCCGATCGAATTTACAATCATTGGTTTATTGAGAGTTGTATATGAATTCGATAACGATGTGATGTAGACTAATCATAATGGCATTGTTTGCAACTAGATAAATATTTTTCCCTAAAAGCATAACTCATACTTTGTCCAGAGATTTTTGCTCTATAACTCATCAAATCATATAGGATATCAACACCGGTTTGTGAAAGTGAATCCTTGACTATAAAGCATCGGCTCCTGCATATGTCAAAAAATGCACGCAATCTCGTTACATGATGACCCTCACATGGTCGGTAAATGAAGTCAAAAGTTCAGCACTAGTATGCAGAGCCTTTATGTATCACATAAACACAATCATAAATCGAATTCAATCAATAGATGACACCAACCAATGGACGTTCATGTTCTTGGAGCAAAATCTTGGTCAAATTCAAAGACCTCGACGACTAAAATGTGAAAAGGCAAGAATAACCTCGTGTAATGCTTCATGATTTTCACTGATGCCCTGCCATACTAGTCCTGGAGTGGTCGTTTTCTATATGAACAAATACTTATGTTGTGCCCTTTTTCTCCAAAGAGATAGCATGTACTAGCCCTTTTAGAGAGGAAGAATCTTCATTCACAGTAACAGTCGATTCTACTTCAGTCAGATGTGGGCAAGTTCTCCTGTTATGACCACTTTGACCACAAATCTTGCAATGGTGAATCTTTTGTGCTAGGATTTGTTGGTCACTTGTTTTAGATCTTCGACACGTTCTTCTGTTATGTCCCTTCTCGCCACACAAACGGCATCTGAACTGTCTAAGTGCAACTTTGACCGTAGCCTGCGGACAATAGTTTCTCCTGTGACCCTCAGATCCACAATTATGGCAGTAAAATTTTACCCCTGCAAAAAGAATATTTATTGATCATAAAAAAGAAACATAGAACTATGAGCTGAATTGAATTCGGTGAAAGTTGATAGAAGGAAAAAAAACAAAGAAAGAAATAGAGCCGACCTTTCATTGCAATGCTTCTCTTGTGCCGATTCTCTGGATCACGAAAGTAGTTTTTCATAGATTCAGAAGCTCGCTTTCTTGCAGCACCAGTCCCCTTGGTTTTCTGCACAAGTAAATAAAGATGTTCCTTTAGAAATAATAATAGATTAAAGCAAATATTAAATGGGAATAAAATCATTCGCAGAGTTATTCACAGCAAAAAAGGGTTCAAGTTGTTCACGTAAGTAGTTACATAAACTAAAATAATTTATTCGAACGAAAGTAGTTTACAGTTCGAAGTTAGGTTCTTTAGAGGAAAAATCAGCATGGAGCAAAAAGATGACAAGAGGGTAAATGTTATGCAGGATGAACTTGCCATGATCCATGATATGCACGAATTTTGAAATATCAGGTTTGGGAGAGAGAATGGAGAAAGTAGGCAACATTAGTTATTTCAAAAAAAAAAATGTAAATTTAGTAAGAATTTCAGCAGAAACCTTGATAGACGCCGCTCGTTGGGCACGTAGCATAGGATCACCGTGAATTAGCTTCATCCTGTTACTAAATATACCAGTTTTCGCGTTTAGGCTCTGCAAGCATCAACTAAACATAAAGATTAAACTTACGATCTGGCAAACTTTATTAGAAAAATCGTGTATTGATCTGTGATCAAATACTTACGCAACCATAAGGACACAAAGAACTAAACATCAACAAAATTTGTTTAAAATGGAAAATAACAGAAAGGGAAAAAGAGTATAGGTATGAGAATATGGGTATGAGCGACTGGTGTTTTATAAAAGTGATAAAATGATAGAAACCGTACAACTTTGGCAGTCAAAGCACGACATTCAATTACAGAGAGCGCAATTGACAATGAGAGAAGTGAATATTTTCGTAGTGATTGTATGAGAGAAATGCTTGGAGTTAAGGAGACTAGTTTTATGCTGAAATCCATATGCCACCTCAAAGATTAGATTAGTTATGTTTTCTTGAGCTAGATTAGTAGCTTCTAACACATTCTAAACCGTTTCAAATAAAAATAACAATAAAATACAAAACCAGGCATTCTAAGAATTGAAATGAAGATATTATAACAAGAAAATCGAACATTGAATATCTCATATGGAAGAATGCAACAAAGAGGATGAAAATATACTGTACAGAGGTCCAAGAAAAAGGTCAACTAACTTTTAAGGTTTTACTGATCTTCAAACTGACTTCGGGAGGAGTCGGGAGATAAACTCTCTTTGTTTTCCTTCTTACATCTAGCTTTATATCCAAGTTGTCAACTTCATCGTCTTCCTTAACTTTTAGCGGAGAACTGGAAATGCATTCACATTAACTAGAACTACTTAGAACAAAAATTTGAAAATGTGAATTCTAACTTCTTAAAGAGTACAAGCAAATCAAAAAACCATGGCAACAGAAATCATCAAGTGACTAACATAAGCAAGAGGAATCAATCTTCCGAAAATGGGTTAAATTCTAATTTCACTTGATCAAGTCGAGCACAAGCATATTGTGTTTCAGATTGAATTGAATCATGCATGATTCATCAATCATCTGTACATAAACAATGGCCAAGTACACGTAATTGGTGGAGGATAGTAAAAAATAGTAGTCACATACATTAAGCGGGCTTTCTCCCAAGGTTTTTCATCAATGTACTCTTCCCAGATAACACAATCACCAAGGCACTGATGGCAAGTGACTATACCCTGTTACAAATTGACAATACAGTTGACCACATAAATAATTTGTGCTGGGGATTGCTAACGTTTGTAACATATGTGAGTAAATAAAAAAAATCATTTACCTTCCCATTACATTTCAAACAATCTGATCGTGACCTTTCTACTCCACATTCGGTACATGGAGTATAACCTCTTCCCCGGCAAATCGGGCAAGGTAATTCTCGAATATATTGTCCATTTGGACCAAACCATGACCTTGGTTTGGATGTAACAGAAGTAACCTTCCTACATCAGAAATAATAAAAACACTATGATATAATCACGAAGGTGGAAGTGACGTCCCCATGAACTCCATTAACATTCGATGCCAAAGGTTCGGGATTTAAATCTCTTGGTATAACAAATTCTTGCCTTGAGGGCCTTGATCCGTTCATGGATTACAAATTCCTATCTGCCAAATTAGAAAATAACTATATTGATTTATTTAAATGAAATCTATTTCATTTTCAAACAAATCTAATGTTATAAACACCATGAATGTGTATTGCATAAGCAAAGCATCAACTACAGTTACAAGCATCCCATGAAAATTTACAGTTCCAAAATTTTCTTATTATACCTTTAGGCTCCATGCGTGATTAGATAACAACAGAGAACGAACATGCCATAATTCGGAACGAACTCCGAAAATAACACAAGAAATATTCCATGGCGATATTCTCCTTGCTTACAAAATACATAAATTTTACTAAACAATGCCCAACAAGAAATATAATTACAGTAATTCAAAAATCTCACTCACCCGATACCTTAAGATAACAAGCGTTCTTTTCGATTAAAAAAAAAAATTATCTTGTACAATGATAAGAAAATACATGTAGAAAATGCAAAATCAAGAACGACCAAGATTGAGAAAGAGGAAATAAAACACCAAGAATTTGGCAAAACCTTGATAGCAAATCAGAAGACAATCCAAACAATTCTTCGGAAGGATCATAGCCCAACTGTAACAACATAACCACAAATCATTATAACAAAAAAAACAAGAGAAAATACAAACAAAAGAACACATGCACTGCAAGAACACGAGTTGCAAGATTTTTTTTCTGAAAGCCATCATGCTTGTTTTACGGGTGTAAGTATTTACGTGTGCTTTTTCAGGGGAAGAAGAATTATCATCATGGCTGGATGAAACATGGGAAGAAATAAAAGTCGAGAGTCTCCTGGAATGTGGCAAAATCCAGTAGCGGCGATTTGCGCGGTTTGGCCTCCATTGAGAGACTATAAGCCGGAGCGATGAGGACCATAAAGAAGACATTTTTGTGACATTCGAGTAAAGAGTAGAGCTAAAGAAGATTACTCGACTTCCATGGATGGATTAGATTGCTCAAAGGTAACTGACAGGGGTGATGAATTTTTGTGTGGCGCAGAAGAGACCTGCATTTGAAGATGAAATGCGGGGCCCTTAAATCGAGAATGGATAAAGCGAAATTTACGTGGCGAAATATAAAAAACCCATATAAGGGTATAACTATTTTCATATGATACATATGTCTATATATATTATTGAATAAACATGATTTAATTCGGGAAGAATCTCGATCGAAAACCCAAATGAATCGTCCTCTTATAAATCCACCACCACATCCGTGATCCACCCCAAATTATGTTCACCAGAAGAAAGGAAAAACGCCTCTTTGTCGGTAAAGATTCTAAATAACAACGTCAACAGCGAGAGAGGTTTTCCTGGTAAATATTATTGTTTAATTTTCTGGGTTTATGTTCTTGTTTAACGATAAAGATTTGATTTTGGCTTGTGGGTTTTGGTGGGGCAGCTTCTTTCACCTCTTTCAAGTCTCTTTTGTTTTATTTGGAGATTCATTTTTGCGTGTCTATAACATCTGATTCTAATTTGGTTTTTTGTCTTTACTTGCTTTCGTTCTTTTTTTTTTGGGGGGTAATTTTCTACACATATCCTTTAGATTTGATTGGGTGTGTTTTAGCATCAGAATGTTATGCAGGTGGATCGTTCTGGTTTAGACGTTTAGTGTTGCTAATTTTTCTATGAGATTTCATTATATAGACATCAGTCATTTCACATTCATGTGCTTTTTCATAGGCCATGCAACCAATTTGGGGACTGTTGTTTGAGGTTGTTATTGGTAATTTTGCTTGAACTTTGTGTGGCTGAAGCTGCATTTGGCTATGTTGCGCCTCCCGGTGCATGCATACCCCCATTGGATGGGGAAAGTGTACCGTGTCTTGGTGTCCAGGTGTAGCAATGTGTTAGCCGGCTGAAGCTTGTTTTGATTCTTTCCCGTAAGTGTTGAGAAGCCAAAAGAAGAGTAATCATGAAATCATCTGAATGAAGGCCTTCTGCCTACTCATTGAGCTGACAAAAATGGAATAGATTCCCAAATTCATGCACATCGATTGTTGAGTGGTACCAGTATTTCATGTCATTGAGCATGGGCTCGATATTTCCATCGTAAGATTTTGTTAGTCTGTTAGATTTGTTCTATTTCATGTCTTGTGTATCTTTTCATGACCCTTTCAAAATAAAAATGTAAATTCATGTCGCCTTGTGGAGTCACTACCTGATCTTTGTGATAAATCAGGAATTTCTCCATTTTTCGGTTTGCTATCCATTATTCTCTGTACATGAGTTCTGTGGTACAATATATGATATACATGGTGTTTTTTACCCAATATAGTGTGGTCATGGCCCTTGATTCCTTAAAACAGGGTGTGGAAGGAGGGGCGAGCGTTACTCCTGGTAGAATTATTCGTATTTTGGCTTTCGACATTTTTCAAGCCCTTGATGGTTCTATCCACTTCTTCAATCTCAGTAATCCTTTATTTCTCTTCAATTATTGTTGTATAATTTGACACTTGTTATGAATTTTCATTAATAGTTTGTTAAGATTTGATGATTAAAGGTGTTCAGAACAAACTCATAAATGTGGATGAGACCATATATGTCACCTTCACAAATACAGAGTTATTTTGTTGACAAGCTATTGTTCGACGTAAGTTTCGGCCAACCCTGTTTCTGCAACAACCATCCATAGGCACCAAGAAGGGAAAATTTACCCTCATCATGAGTTCTTGAGTCGTAGGGAGAAGGGACTCTATTTTAGATGTGCAGAGCCATTACACGTTCTCCACAAATGTGCATATAAATCGATGTGGGTGACTGTTTTGGCTGAAGATTTGGAGGAGGCAAAGGAGCAGAGGGAAGCAGAGGAACAGCCAGAAATTCATGCGGCTTAATCTGGTACTTTGGAGCTCACCCTTCTTTTAATCTCCTTCACACACGTGCGCCCGATTTTTTGTTCCATCTAGTGTGTAAATGATTTGTGATAAGCTTTAAGCCCTTAACAGAACCCTTCAAGATTAATTTTCTTCGTTGTGAGGATATCCAACTTTAAATGGCTTTGCAGAAACAACCAATAAACATATTTTTTTCATCCCTTAGGATAATGGGAAAACCTATAGGAAAAGTGTCTTACCTCTTTGTTAGTAATGGGACCAGGCTGTATAAATTTCCTTTATGTTTTTGATAGGCAATAGGAATTCAGGCTGGCTTTTGTGCAATAAGTTGCTATGGTTTTTTCAAGCTTGATTTTTGGAAATTACTTTTTTACTGAATTTTAAAATTTCAAAGTAATCATATACCACGTCATTTCCTGTTGACTGGTATCAGTAGCTATAGTTCAAATTATCAAGTTGAGAATTGCAGCCAGCCATGATGTACTATACTAATCTGTTTACCTTTTTCAGTAGACTGTAACGTTTGGCCAATGTTTTGAAAATGTTTCATGTTATGGATTGTTTTTGTTAATGGTGTTAGCTACATAGGTTGGCCACAGTGAAGGTGATTTTACCATTGTTACCAGATTTTGACTCACTAAAAAAGAAATGAATTTAGTTTTCGAATCCGGCCTCAACTATGTACGCAAGAAAATAAAACAAATAGGTCTTGAGTAAATTTATCGAAGTTCTGGGAGAAATATCGTTGAACTAAGTATCATGTAGAGAACGGCCCGTTATCGCACGAATGGGATACTCTCAAGGAAGAATTCAGTTTTTTTTGGGTTATGTTTTACTTATTTTATTTTACAAAACTGTGGAATTGACAGGTAAAAATTCGGATTTCAATCTGCAATCTGATTCTTGATTGGCCTCAATGTGTATCTACCAAGGATTTCGATCTTTTGGCGTGATCTTCCCCACCTAAGTATCAGTATAACTTGAATTATTATACTGAAGTTGAACAACTTTGTATTGAATTTCTTTAATATGCACTGGGTAGTATAGTTATAACCAAGTTGGCAATCTTAATCTTGGTTTACCTGTAGTGACTTCCTATGCCTTTGTCTATGTTTCGACCATTATGAACATGCCATACACGCACAAACACACGAAAAATTTATGTTAAATTCTTTGGTTTTGGTGATATCAAACTATAATTCATTGCATTAGAACAAGTTGCCACTATTCGTGTATTTAGGTACTCGATTGTTCTGTAAAAAACAAAGAGTAACACACTACCGGTATTCATAAGATGGGTAAATGTTCACAAGCTATTTAGTCTCTCTACCGGTAATACTACTCAATTAGTTGCACTAGAATAATCTGTCACTTGACTGGACCGTTCAGAGCTATGCTAAAGTAACACTCTACCTGAATAGGTAAAGATATTTGTGAAAGTCAACAAACCAATCGATAGCTTATAATAGAAATATTGTACATATCCTACTAACTCTCATCTGACATAAGATACTTCATCAGTCCGTCGTCTGACAGCTTTTGTACGAATAGGACTTTTAAAAGCACAAAAGCAGGAAAAACATTAAAGAACATTTAATGAAAGCTACATCACGTAATCACTCACGTAATAGTGATGTGTCCATATTGTTGGATTACAATACAAAGAGTCGTTGAACGAAAACAAAAAAGACTCTGGTGCCATATATAGAGAATGCAAACAAGAATTCTATAAACAGAGATATATTCGAAGCAACAATTTCAAAACAAGGAAGGCTTGCACACTTAAAAAATTTATGAGCACAACTCACATATATCATATACTACTCACCAGCTCCTTCTTCAAGATATTATCAAATCTACAAGGATCACTCAGAGCTTGAAAAAAACTACTCAATCATTTCCTGTCAGAAACAGTTCGATGAGTTGCAAACATATTGAATTCTAGGATTAATTCTTTTTTATATCTATGGTGTTTTGGTTAATTGACTGAAAGTCTCAAACATTGAAATAGTTAGTAAGATTTTCAACTTAACCAGTGGATAAGATCTAAGATTAAAGCGGAGTGTTACAAAAGATTTGTAAAACCAAAGTCTTCTAGTGAATTCCTTCTTATGTGGAAGAAGAGAAGATGTAGAAGGATTTTACCTTCAAATTTCGATATATTTTGTATCATTTACTCTACCGCTTATTCATTTCGTTGACTATCTACATTTAGGTATATAGTAATCAAAGGAATCATCGGACTGTTCTTTCACAATTTTTTGTTTGTCTAACCGTTTCTTTGGAATTGAGAAAACTATCTTGTATAGCTAACACTATAAGACTGTTAAAAAAATTAAAAAAAGAGTTTATTCGCCGTCTGTAAGCACATTAGCCATCTTAACAATGTACATTATTCAATTTATCTGCCAACAGATACCAAGTTTTTTCAGACCTAAGCTTCTAAATAACAAAAGAAGAGGTGAATACTAGGAAACTTGTGAGACAGGGAAACCTTGGGTATATGATCACTTTCATGACATAAAATAATCACCCTTTTTTAATTATTTTGGACTCAATCCCTTGACATATCTTAGTTACATTAACCTCAATTAGGTATATTTATTGACTTATACAGCTCGTCATATTTCGTGTATGAATATATTAATAGACTTGTTAAAGGGTTATCCATATATATATATATAAAGTAGGTCTCTTCTTGCAAGACGGTCTCACGAATCTTTATCTGTGAGACGGGCAAACCTTACCGATATTTACAATAAAAAGTAATACTATTAGCATAAAAAGTAATATTTTTTTCATGGATGACCCAAATAAGAGATTAGTCTCACAAATACGACTCGTGAGATCGTCTCACATAAATTTTTGTCATATATATAAGAAGTCGTCGTTACATGCAAAATAGTCAATTCTTGTTTTTATATCAGCACTTGTTTACTTATTTAACTTGGTTTTGTTTACAATACAGTCTAAGTGCATTCTATTCTGCAAGTTGTAAAGATTTATAGCTTTAATTAATTTCAGTTCTCTATGCGAAAACAATAATTATGCTTGGAACAGTGTTAGGGGGTGGTAGTATAATTATTGTGGATTTATAGAATTTTTAATTTCTCATGATGTCATATTTTGATAATCGATATGAAAATTATATTTATTTATGTTTGTGAGACAGGTATCATGAAAAACAATAATTTTAATATTAAAAATAATATTTTTTCATGAAATTTACCGAGTTGGAAAAGTTTTGTGGATATTTATTATCAGCATAAATATATTAAATCCTAAAAATCATATTCAACATTAATATCTAATAATGACAAATTAATTGTCAAAACAGAATACCACTTGCCATTAAATTATGGAATATTAAAAGGTTCCTAATAATCTTACTCGCTATAATTTAATTAATCTGACAGTAAATTTAAGCACCGCCCTTAATTTTTATTAAAAAAAAGATTTAATTGTTTAAAAGTGCTTGATTTTTTGATTAATAGTCGTTAGGATAATGATACACATTTTCAATTAGATCGACATCTACAATAAACTTCCAATTATACCAAATTATTTGCTGTGGGAAAAAAATGCATTCCACTGAAAAATAAATTAATAAGATTAGATGATGTCATAAATTCCATTTAAACTACAATTTTTATATATTAGTATACTTCTTTTATATATGTTAGCTAGTATATTTGGGTATTCCAATAAGCGTGTTTTAGGTGTTTTACGTTTCTTTGTTTGACCAACTACTATAAATAGTAGCTTGCTTGTTCTTTGTAAATAGTTAGTGCAAATACAGAATAAGATTTCCGGTTCATATCTTGCACACTCTAACATGGTATCAGAGCATGTGATCGATCACTTCTGATGAAAGATTGCAGATTATCAATTGAAATGCAGACAATATCTAGCTCAGCTTGCTGCAATTCTTGTAGTGTTAACTGCAATCCTTTTTCCTTTGAAGTAAAATCGAGATCTAGCTCGCGATTGGATTTTTTTTCAGCAAATCCGTGCTTGATTGAGTTCTTACATTTGTAGCTGATTGCAATTGATTCAATTTCTCTGTAATGGCAACCATTACCGCTTTCAATGATCCGTTGTTTCTGCATCCTTCGGACATGCCAGGGATGAATTTGGTGAATGAGCAACTTCTGGGCGTTGAGAATTACGGCATCTGGAGTCGAGCTATGATAATTGCTTTACGAGCTAAAAACAAAATCAGTTTATCGATGGATCATATCCACGACCTGAATCTGGCCATGCGACTTTGAATCAGTGGGAGCGCTGTAATGCTCTGGTTTTATCATGGATCATGAATGCTGTGTCCAAAGAGATTTTTAGCGGTATTGTTTATTCCATTGATGCTTCCGTGGTGTGGTCGGATTTGAAAGAGCAATTTGACAAGGTAAACGATTCTCGGATTTTCTCCATTCATCGGGATATTAGTCGCTTGGTTCAAGGAAGTAATACTATATCTGTGTATTATTCGAAACTAAAGCATCTTTGGGATGAGTATTCCTCCTTAGTCACTCTCCCGTCTTGTGAATGTGACACTGCTAGGCAGTATTTGAAGCATGACCAACAGCAAAAGTTACTGCAATTTCTTATAGGATTGAATGAGAGCTACATGTCCATTCGTAGCCAAATCCTTATGATGGATCCTCTACCGAGTGTTGGACAAGCTTTTTCCATTTTATCACAAGAGGAATCACATCGGTCTTTGGTTCCCATAGATGTTCAGCCAGCTTCTGTCTTTTATTCTTCACAACATAAATCTGAGGCACCTAAGAAGTCTAAGATTCTGCATTCCAATTCCAATTATTGTGAGCATTGCAACTGGACAGGGCATACTAAAGCTACCTGTTATAAATTAGTTGGCTATCCTCCTTGGCATCGTCTTTATGAGCAAAATTCTCGTTCTGATAATAAGAAAAATTTCAGAGGATATGGGAAATCAAGGAAACCAGCTATGACTGCCAATTTAGCAGAGGATTCTCCATCTAATACTGACGAGTCATCCAATACTAAGCCCATTGCTTCAGTGTTTACTTCAGCCCAGTATGAGAAAATCATGAAGTTATTGGGGGCTAATACCATTCATCATCTTGATGCTCCGGTTGCTAACATGGCAGGTAATATGCTGAAGTATTGTGATGATTGGATCATTGACACTGGTGCAAATGAACACATGACAGGTTGTTCTTCTATTTTGCAATGTGCTAAGTCCATGGCAGACTCCTCTAGTTCTGTCCGACTGCCAAATGGTAGCAAACTCGTTATTAGCCATGTTGGTTCAGTTAGGATATCACCAACTCTTACCCTTTCTCATGTGCTTTACATTCCTCATTTTCATTTCAATCTTTTATCTGTCTCTAAGTTCACCAAAACTCATAATTGCTTCGTCATATTTTTTCCACGATTTTGTATATTTCAGGACCTAACGAATGGGAAGATAATTGGGATTGGTAAAGAGAGAAATGGGTTATATCACCTCACGAATCATCTGCTTCAGCCAACAAATACAGAACCTACTGAGTATCCACCTTCATTTTTCAATTCTCGTTGTAATACTTTACATGTTCAGGGTAGTCTTGTTGTTCCCAAGAGTTCTATTGATTGTGATGTTTGGCATAAGAGATTAGGTCATATGTCAGTTTCTCGAATGTCTTTGTTACCTTTTTTAACCAATAAATTGTCCTTGGGACATTGGACAATCTGCCCACAATCTAAACAAACAAAGTTGGTGTTTCCCAAAATGAGTGTTTCAAAATCTTTGCATCCTTTTCAGCTTATACACATTGACATATGGGATCCTTTTCAAACACCTACATATAATGGGGAGAGATATTTCCTAACTATTGTTGATGATTTTTCCCGGGGTACTTGGGCATTTCTTATGCAGTCAAAACTTGATGTCCTTCGTCTACTCAAGAATTTTTTTGCTCTCGTCACACGCCAATTTTCAACTAAAGTTCAATCTATTCGAAGTGATAATGCTGCTGATTTCTTCAAAACCGAATGCCGAGAGTTTTTCTCATCTCTTGGTGTGATTCATTTCAGCTCTTGCCCATATACACCTCAACAAAATGGGGTAGTAGAACGCAAACACAGACATATTCTTGACATAGCAAGAGCTTTGCGATTTCAAGCTTCTTTACCTCTTTGTTTTTTTGGAGATTGTGTTTTAGCTGCTGTTTATCTTATCAACAGAACACCTACCCCATTACTGTCCAATAAAACTCCTTTTGAGTCTTTGTTTCATAAAGCTCCTTCTTACAACCATTTACGAACATTCGGTTGTCTTTGTTATGTCACATCATCACATATTGATCACAAATTTTCTGCTCGTGCGACAGCATGTGTTTTCCTAGGATATTCAAATGTACAAAAAGGATATAAGGTCATGAATCTTGAAAATAGGAAGGTCACTACTTCCAGAGATGTTGTTTTTCATGAGGCCATATTTCCTTTTGCTAGCCAACCATCTGTTGTTCCTCCTTTTTCACATCATGTTCCTAGTCCAGAGTTTTCTGACTTTTTTCAACCTGTCCCTAAGTCTTCTCCTTTACAGACACATGATCCGAATGTTTTTCCGACTTTACGGCGTTCATCTAGGACACGAGTCGTCCCTAGTTGGACCAAAGATTACTCTTGTTCTACATTTCCTCAGAGTCATGCTTCTCAATGTGTGTACCCTTTATCCAATCATCCTATTCCAAAATTTCGCCTCCTTACCAGCATTTTGTGGCTGCTCTTTCTTCTATCCGTGAACCTCATTCTTATCATGAGGCCAGTTCAGGATCCTAGATGGAAATCAGCCATGGACTTGGAACTTGCTGCTTTGGAATCGAATCATACTTGGGACATTGTTGATCTTCCATTAAATGTTAAACCTATTGGATGTCGTTGGGTTTACAAGGTTAAACACAACTCTGATGGGTCAGTAGCCAAGTTCAAAGCTCGTCTTGTTGCGAAGGGTTACACTCAGCAACCAGGAGTAGATTTTCATGATACTTTCTCGCCTACCGCCAAAATTGTCACCATTCGGTGCTTATTAAGCTTGGCAGCTGCTTTTCACTGGCCTCTTACACAAATGGATGTGGCCATTGCATTTATTCAAGGTGATCTAGATGAAGAGATTCTCATGTCATTGCCGCTTGGTTATCATATTCAAAATAAACATAAGGTGTGTCGTCTCCGCAAATCTTTATATGGACTTAAGCAAGCGTCTAGACAATGGAATCTCAAGTTTGCTGGAATTATGACTGCTGCAGGATACATACAATCTCAGCATGATCATTCATTGTTTGTTAAAAAGAGTTCCGAACATATTGTGCTTCTTGTTGTATACGTTGATGACATCGTGATTACAGGGAGTAATGAGGATATGATCAATGATTTGAAGCGTTTTTTGCATTCTCAGCTACAAATCCGGGATCTCGGTCGATTGAAATATTTTTTAAGGCATTGAGGTAGCTCATTCCCCAGCTGGTCTATTTCTTAATCAACACAAATATGCATTAGAACTTATTGAGGATACGGGTGTTTCTGGCAGCAAACCCTTTGATACTCCAATGGAGCAACACATCAAATTGACCAATGTGGAATTAGACTCCATCATCAATAACTCTTCTACTACATCAACTACTGATCCCCTTCTTCCTGATCGTGATGTCTATCAAAGGTTGGTAGGACGCTTGATATATCTTACCATTACACGTCCAGATATTTGTTATGTTGTGCAGCACCCTAAGTCAGTTCATGCATTCTCCAAAGAAGTCTCAGATGGATGCTGCTATTCGTGTGGTAAAGTATTTGAAAGGTTCTCCTGGCTTGGGGATTTTATTGTCTTCACAGAACTCCTTCACACTCTCTGCCTATTGTGATTCTGACTGGGCTTCGTGCCCCATGTCTCGACGATCATTGACTGGTTTTTGCATTCAACTTGGCACCTCCTTGATTTCCTGGCGCACCAAGAAACAAAATACCATCTCACGTTCCTCAACCGAAGCTGAATATCGTGCTATGGTGGCTACAACTTGTGAGATTGTATGGATTCGTGGTATCCTCACTGACATGGGTCTTGCTCTACCTAGTCCAGCACGTTTGTTTTGCGACAACAAAGCTGCTCTTCACATTGCTGCCAACCCCATGTATCATGAACGCACTAAGCATATTGAAATTGATTGTCATTTGATCCGAGAAACGCTCAAGTTGGGAATTATTCAAACAGCTCATATCTCTACGGCTCATCAACTTGCTGATGTTTTCACGAAAAGTTTGAGCAAAGATCACCATCATTTTTTACTGTCCAAGCCTGGTCTTTATAATTTGTACCAAGCTTGAAGGGGGTGTGTTAGCTAGTATATTTGGGTATTCCAATAAGCGTGTTTTAGGTGTTTTACGTTTCTTTGTTTGACCAACTACTATAAATAGTAGCTTGCTTGTTCTTTGTAAATAGTTAGTGCAAATACAGAATAAGATTTCCAGTTCATATCTTGCACACTCTAACATATATCACTTTTAGTAAAGACCCGAAATCTTGCAACGGGAAGACCAGTATATGTCATAGAAAGTTTCAGCTCATTTTGACACAACGTTTTCGAGTTCCATGCAACTATAATCTTGGAAACTTGAATAATCATTTTCCCTCATTATTGACCATTTATCACAATTTTATTTACTAATTTAAATCACAATAAATCATCCATTAAATCACCTATATTAAGAGCAAAATAATGATAATTAATAGAAGGTTAATTACCATGAACAGGTGTTTTAAATTTGAGGTTAATGGTCATGAATAGGTGTTATTAAGAGGAGGTTAATGATCATGAATAATGACATTTAAGGTGAGATAAATGACATTGAATGGAGTGAACCTTCACCTTATCCCTTGGAGGCCTCTATATAGATGCTCTGGTTTAGTGTAAAATTACACCAAAAATCCTCCCAAATCGCTCATAAGTCTCGACTACTTCAAGCAAAGAGAAGAGGCTACATTGGGCCATTGTATTGCTGTCAATGTGCTGCCCAAATCTTTACCGAGGTGCTGCCAGTGTTCGACCCAAGTTTTACACAAGTATCGGTTAAGTTCGAATCGTACATTTGAACCAAGCGTAAGTGGACTTTTGCTATGTATTTCTTTGTAACTTAAACTTTGTATAAGTATTTCATGACATGTTTGTATGTGTGTCAAACCATTTTCGAAAATGCTATTATATATTTCATAAAATCTCGATCGATGAACGATATGTTCCTTCTATTTCCGATATTATTGGATTCCGCTGAAGTCATTCAAAAATTCCGATAAGTGTTGTTTGATACATCTGATTCTGTGTTGCACTATTATGATTCGAGTGAGATATGGAACGACGATTGTAAATTATATATGGCTCTCATCAGTGGGTATAAAACTGTGTTCTGGCCTTCATCAGTGGGCATAAAACTGTATTCTGTCTGGCTCCCATTAGTAGGTATAAAACTGTGTTTTGGCCTCACAACTTAGAGGACTAACAAATGGGGGACAATTTGACCATGGAAAACGAGATGAATAACAATGTTTTTGTTTGTTCTGATTTGTTCTGTTCTGAATTGTCTGATAATCTCTGTTTCGCATTTCGATTTGATTCTGATTCTAATATGATATGATATACTACGTTTTGAAAATCAGTTTGTAATATGGGTTTAAAATGATATTTATATGTACTTGTGGTAATCGATCGACCCCCACTTGCTGAGTATTTTCAAAACACTCACCTCTTACATCTCTCCCTAGATAAGAACGAAGAACAAGTAGACGATGATGAATAAGACATGCTTTGGTTGGTGATGAAGTTTCGGGATATGAAGATTTCTCGCATATGTTCTTCCTAAGTTTTGATTCAAGTTGTACAACGCTTCGCTACATTTTATTTCATTTTGGAATTTATCGCTGTAAGACAAGATTATTTTGAGTTAATTATGAAATAAATTTGTTTTGGTTTATACTGAACTACGAGGCTTGTTGTTTGGAGATTCTGTGATTGTTGTACAACGCCGATGTCGACTAACCCAGATCTCGAGGCGTGACATTTAAGTGGTATCAGAGCCGCCAGGTTCATAATCCGGCTGGAGATTTCGATAGACAAAAATTGACGAAATTATATTTTGGCAAAAACTTAGTCATTCATATCCACCCCAATCTTTGATTTGAAAATTGTGACTTACCATAGGAAACTCAAGAATTCGATTCCATTAATTATTCTGGACTGCTCTCGATGTATAATCTTCAAACCATACGTCAGTTCTCGAATTTCCATCTTTGAACCCTTCTGAATCAAATCTCAAATGAGATTACTCAAAAATTTACCGTTTGATGTTTATTCACGACCTTATCATTTTGTAAGCCTTCATTGTTTTTCAGGAAATGGCTTCATACGTCCCTCATAACCAGGCTCAACTTTTGCAATTTTTGGAAATTCTCGTAGAACTTATAACTCCGCGTAGCAAATCGAAATCCAATTATGTCAATTGTTCTTTGATCCTGATGAATTATTTTTAATTCATATGAAAATATTTTGAATTTTCTTTTTGAATATTCCATTGATTCTGCACTGAAATTTGTTATCCATATACATAAGTATGTTAAAAAAAATCTCATAGTATTTGATGGGGAAGTAGGATTTAGTTTGAGAAATAAAAAATTTTGGGAATTAGTGTTAATGTGAATCGAACGATTGGAATTTCAACCTTATAGGATATTATTATTGATATTTAAGTAAATTCGAAAATATTGGGTCGTAGTTTGACTTTTAAGAACTTTATATTAGTGCAAGGGTCCGAATACAAAATAATAATAATAATAATAATAATAATAATAATGATAATGATAATGATTGACAACTAGTGTTTAAATCACATGGTCGGAAAAAAAATTTAGATAAATTTTATTTGATTTATAAGAAATCGATTTTGAGACTAGTCTTTATATTAAATGGCCAATAGAAAATTTGAGATTTTTATTTTTCGGATTTAAGTTAGATTAATTTTGGGACTAATATCTATATTAAATCATCAATAGAAAGTTTTAAGTCCTGAATTTTCGGTTTTAAGTTAGATAGACAATTAAGTGATAAGGTGATACTCATGACTAAATTTTTAATAGAGTTAACAAATTATATTTAGGATTTTAACCAAATATATGTACACATATAAATATATATTATTAACTTGAAAATATATGTTCTTGATTTGAAACATCATTCTCAATTCTATTTTTAAAATAACAACATTTTCATTTGTTTAAAATTTATCTTAAACTATTATTAAACTTTGTTTGATAGAATTTATAACAACATAATAAATATTAATGCAATTGATTGGACCATTTCATCTTTGTGTCTTCAATATCTAATTTAATTCTTCTTGAACAAATGAACAATTAACATCACAATTTTTTTTTTATGTCATAATTTGTAAGCTGCCAATTATCTATTAAGAACTAAATATATAATAGATTTCTTGGGTGTATTATATATTCATCTACTTGTTCCTATACAATTCTACTCATATTTTAGAATGTTCATATATTGTTCGAAAATTCTTCATTCAATGATGCCTATTTTAATCAAGCATCATCATTTACCTACCTTCAATCTTTGTAACGTCAATTTTTTGAAAGCTACCTTAAACACTATAATTTAGCCTTCAAATTCACAAAAAAAAAAAAATTCCATCTTAGCCATATTTTCGAAAATTTCATCTCATGATTGGCATGTGATTAAATGCTTCTTATTTTAGAAATGTAAAAATACTCGTTGACCCAAAATTTAGCACTCAATTAAGTACTAATTATAACAATTAAAAATTGAATTAATGCCTTAAAAAGGTTACCATATATCTTTTCTAAAGTATCTATATAAACACCTTATCATAAATGAAGAAAGTCACACCAAGACTCACAATCATCTCATATTTTCGAGTTATCCCTCAAGCTAGTCTTGAAAAAAGATTGCTCAAACTTCGTGATCGAAAATGATGAACTAAGCCAAGACCTTTAGCAACCTCGAGCACGAAATCGAGCAACTTAGGGATACCATTACGAGTTTACTTCACGACAAAGAGGAGTTGAAAAAAGCTAGGGATCAACTTCAAGTAGAAGTGGGGCAACTCACTTTCGACAAGAAATTTGCGGAAATTAAAAGCAACTCAAAGATTACGAAGAAGAGTTGCAAGAGTCACGAAAGTATGGTCAACAAATGGTTGCCACCTCCGAAGCTTGGTACAACCACTATCACGCTAAGAAATGGTTTTGTGACCAACTTGAACTGGAGTTCAATGCATGTTGTCATGAAATGGGAAACTATGTGCAACAACTTGAGCTCAGCAACCAAAACTTGAGTGCAGAAATCGCCAACCAACAAATTGCACTCGAGCATATGCAACAACCACTAAATACACAAGGAGAAGAGGCTAACGAGGAGATAGGAGACAGAAACGTTACTGAGTAGATTAAGCTCTCATATGTCTTTTGGAATAAGGACACTCTCGTCCATAATTTTTTTTTACATCTCAATACTTTTGTTTGGAAATCTACCGTATTCGTATTATAGGATTCAAGTTTAAGTTTTTCTTGAATCCATTGAACTCGAGCCATGGATCATTCAACATGGATTTAAGTTTTGAATTTATCAACAATCATTTCATATCTACACCGAGTTAACTCAAGTATCGAGGACGAAATTTCTAATAAGAAGGTAGGGATGTAAAGACCCGAAATCTTGCAACGGGAAGACCGGTATATATCATAGAAAATTTCAGATCATATTGGCACAACGTTTTCGAGTTCCATGCAACCATAATCTTGGAAAGTTGAATAATCATTTTCTCTCATTATTGACCATTTATCACCATTTTAATTACTAATTTAAACCACAATAAATCAACCATTAAACCATCTATATTAAGAGCAAAATAATGATAATTAATAGAAGGTTAATGACCATGAATAGGTGTTTTAAATATGAGGTTAATGGTAATGAATAGGTGTTATTAAGAGGAGGTTAATGACCATGAATAATGACATTTAAGGTGAGATAAATGACATTGAATGGAGTGAACCTTCACCTTATCCTTGGAGGCCTCTATATAGATGCTCTGGTTTAGTGTAAAATTACACCAAAAATCCTCCCAAATCGCTCATAAGTCTCGACTACTTCAAGCAAAGAGAAGAGGCTACATTGGCCATTGTATTGCTGTCAATGTGATGCCCAAATCGTTACCGAGGTGCTGCCCGTGTTCGACCCAAGTTTTACACAAGTATCGGTTAATGTTCGAATCGTACATTTGAACCAAGTGTAAGTGTGATTTTGCTATGTATTTCTTTGTAACTTAAACTTTGTATAAGTATTTCATGACATGCTTGTATGTGTGTCACAAAATTTTCGAAAATGCTATTATATATTTCATAAAATCTCGATCGATGAACGACATGTTCCTTCTATTTCCGATGTTCTTGGATTCCGCTGAATTCATTCAAAAATTCCGATAAGTGCTGCTTGATACATCTGATTCTGTGTTGCACTGTTATGATTCGAGTGGGATATGGAACGACGATTGTAAATTCTACTATGGCCCCCATCAGTGGGTATAAAACTGTGTTCTGGCCCTATCAGTGGGTATAAAACTGTGTTTTGGCCTCATCCCTTAGAGGACTAACATATGGGAGACAATTTGACCATGGAAAAAAGAGATGAATAACAATGTTTTCGTTTGTTCTGATTTGTTCTGTTCTGAATTGTCTGATAATCTCTGTTTCACATTTCGATTCTGATTCTGATGTGATAAGATATACTACGTTTTGAAAATCAGTTTGCAATATGGGTTTAAAATTATATTTATATGTACTTGTGGTAATCGATCGACCCCCACTTGCTGAGTGTTTCCCAAAACACTCACCCCTTACATCTCTCCCTAGATAAGAACGAAGAACAAGTAGACGATGATGAATAAGACATGCTTTGGTTGGTGATGAAGTTTCGGGATATGAAGATTTCTCGCTTATGTTCTTCCTAAGTTTTGATTCAAGTTGTACAACGCTTCCGCATATTTTATTTCATTTTTGAATTTATTGCTGTAAGACAAGATTATTTTGAGTTAATTATGAAACGGACTGGTTTTGGTTTATACTGAACTACGAGGCTTGTTGTTTGGCGATTATGTTATTGTTGAACAACGTCGATATCGACTAACGCCGCTCTCGGGACGTGACAACTTTTATTGCAATGCCATTAAAAGACATCATTAAAAAAGCATTATTAATTATTAAAAAATAAAGTTTCCAAAGTCCAACCACGTTGGTTGAAATGATTAGATTCAGGAAAAATTTTTTGTCCAGTACTTGACGCTTTGTAAAGACAATTTACCTTCAATTTTTATATTACATAGTCCCAATAAAAAAGGGCATCGAACCAAAGGCTTCATTCATGTGTTCTCTTTCTTTGTATTAAATCTTGGACTTGCGTCATGTGTTGAAGCATAGAAAAATCTAGGACAAGAAAAAAATTATTTGTAAAATGGATATATAGAAATTTGAAAACGAGAAAGTAAATGTAATTTTTGTAGAATAAGTTGGTCTAAATTGGATTTTGTTTGTCTAATTAGTCACAAATATAATTTGATGTAATAATTTGGTTTCTTTCGCACTTTTTAATCTTTTTATTAAAATGCTGACATAACACGAGACGATTTTTTCCTATTTGAACTAATAGACAGATTTTGAATTAATGTAAAAAAGTTGATTTATGCTCCAATAATATTAGAGATGAGTAGATATTGCATATATATTAAGAGAAAAACTTAAATTTTGTTCTTTTCAAATGAAATTATTACTCTGTTTAGTTGTTGGATATGGTCTTTCAATCAGAAGTCAGTATAATTGATGATCATGCATGGCCTAAGCAATTAATCACTACATAAATATGGCTTATTAATCTTAATATGTAGACAAAAACTTGTGTGAGACGGTCTTACGGGTCGTATTTTGTGAGACATGTCTCTATTTGTGTCATCCATGAAAAAAGTATTAATTTTTATGTTAGGAGTATTACTTTTTATTGTGAATATCGGTAGGGTTGACACGTCTCACAAATAAAGATTCGTGAGACCGTCTCACAAGAGACCTACTCTAATATGTAATATAGATGAATAAATTATGGTTGATCCAAAGCATTAGAAAGATCCCCTATTATTAATTATATTTCAAACTTTTGGTTGGATTTGAACGTCACTTCTCATCTTAAGTCTTAGGAAATTAGGACATAATTACTTGAATGGTTGTGAATTATTTTATTTTTTTCCTTCTTTTTTAAGTGTGAATTATTTGATCCATGAACAAACTATTATATTTTAAAACGAAAATGACCAATGCGAGGTGAAATGGATTCATGATCTTATAAGTACCACGTTCTGATACGGTGCAACAACTCCTTTTTGACAACTCTCACGTTAAATAAGGCACACTGCAGAAAAAATGCGACTAGTATTGGGGAAAAATCAATATTTCTAATGTCGAATCAAGATCAACTAGAATAGAACTAAAGCGTTGGATGGAAGTATTCTTTGGTGTCAAGGTAATAGCTTTGAATAATCATTGACTTCCAGGAAAGGGTAGAAGAATGAGATCTATCATGAGACATACAATGTATTATAGACGTATGATCGTTACATGTTGGGTGCAATAATTGTCCCTGCTTGGTGGAGCGATCGAACGGTGGTGCTTGAGCTGCTGTGCGGTTTAAAATATTTGAGTTGCACCATTACCACCAGCTATAGCTTTTGGTAAAGCGGTAAGCACTCGGTCCTACAATTGGTATCAGAGTCAAGGTCACAGGTTCGATTCTTATTGACTGCAAGGAGTGCAATAATTGTCCCTGCTTGGTGGAGCGATCGAACGGTGGTGCTTGAGCTGATGTGTGGTTTAAAAGATTTGAGTTGCACCGTTACCACCAGCTATAGCTTTTGGTAAAGCGATAAGCATCGGTCCTACATTACAGTTGATTTGAGCGGTTCTTTTGTACGTGGACACAAAAATAGTGTTTATTGCAGATTATTTATTTATTAATTGGCGCTTCAAGTTTTTGAACATTGAATTCTTGTCCAGCATGCATGTAAACTCCATTTAATTAATATTTTCGGACAATATAAATTTACATGACTTCAATAGTCAAATAAATGTTCCTGGCCAAACGCCGGTTCTTGTAGTACAAATTGATTGAGCCATTTTTTGTGTACGAATCGTCAACTATGACCTGTTGAATTTGTACGTAAAACACTACAAGCTTAATTGTCAAGCTCGACATATGGACTTTCTTCCGTCTCGATTTAAATTTTTGAGTTGAAATTTTCCGTTTTTGAAATGTAAAATTAACTATGAAATGCAATTATCGATTTGAAATCTCGACGAAGAGAAGGCGTAATTTAAATCGCTGACTGATACAAGCAAAAATTAACGACTTAGAATGATAGGAAGTTAAATTTTTTTATATGCAAATTGAGATGATTTATTTAATTTTATGGTGGGATTTTGATGAGTCGGTCTACGAAAACTTCATTAATTATGAAATATAATAATATTATATATTTCAACTCGACAATTAGTTATTTATTGTAAATATATATAGAAGAGTTGGCCATTGTAATCTAATAAAAAAACAAACATTAAAAGAGTTGACACTCTTGAAAGTTGACATTTTCGTTTTTTGTGTGTACGTAACATGCGAAGGTAAGCTTTCGGGTCTGACTTTTCACAAAAACTTTATCCATTTATTTAATGGGTTATTAAAGTAAAAAATCTGGACTTGTATATTATAAAATGGCATGCATTTTTCATACATAACATGCAAAATCAACACCAAAGCAGAACAAGAACAGAAGCTAAGTTTACGTCGTCATATAGTCTGAAAAATGATTGTTAAGGAAGAAGATACGGTAATCTTTTCGGGGCAGGCTGTTCAAGAAACATTCACAGAAGGAATTCAGGAGGTAATTGTTATTTTTTTGAAAATATTCAATATAAGAAATATTTTTACTGATTTGAAGGTTGACATATGTTTAATGTAATTTGGTGATGTTGCAGGAGGATCATCTGAAATCGGCTAAAGCGAAGATGGATGAAGTTGCAGAAGAAAATAAGAAACTGAAGTTGACTTTGTCGCAGATGATGAAAAATTACCAATCTTTGAAAATGAGTTTTGATGGCATATTCACACAAGATGATCATCCCATTATATTTAAAGGTTCATTTCCCAGGCCTGATGAATCAGAAGAAAAGTCCGAGCTCGTTTGTCGTCTAAGCCTGGGGAGTATTTCAGGTGAAGATGGCAAGAAACAAGAGAAGAAAATTAATCAAGATAACAAGCACCTGAAGGAGCTTGTTAAATCTGATGGACTTGAACTGGGATTGGACCACAGATTCCATTTATGTGATTCTGGTGATGCAACAAAGAATCTGAGCTCGGAGAATAACAGCTTAGATGAATCACAGGAAGAAGAAATCGAGGCTAAAGGATCTATTAAAAGTTTGAAAAGTGCAAGAAGTGCTACAAGTGATGAAATCTTGGAGCCTAATCATGTGATCAAGAAGACTAGGGTTTCTGTGAGAGCTGTGTGTGACACTCAAACGGTTAGTTATCGATTCATGTGCTTCGGATTGTTGATCTTTGTTGATTTTATGATATTCGAGTCAAAAGGGTAGCTGCGTTTAATCCTGAAAAGATTGAATTTCTATTTGTTCAGATGAATGATGGATGTCAATGGCGAAAATATGGACAGAAGGTAGCGAAAGGAAACCCATGCCCTCGAGCTTACTATCGCTGCACAGCCTCGCCATCATGCCCTGTAAGAAAACAGGTATGTGAATTCTTCAAACACTTATCAATAAAGTGAGTTGTTATTTCATGTATCTGGCAACATAATAGTGAAATTAGTTATAATCATAGAAGAAACCCTAATTTGTTCTATTACATGCACAGGTCACATAGAGGAATATTGATAGCAATATTTATGTACTCTGTGCAAAACAATTTGTTTTGACTTTCATAGAGGGAATTAAGGATCTGAGTTTATAATTTAATTAGATACATATATATCTTGAGTAATTATAGATAATCTTTAGATAGTGTAATCTAGTTTCAGTTAAATGTTACTTTGGAAAATTGTTGTATTATTTAAATTAAAATCGGTTTTATAAATTTAATTTGCTACATTACCATTATACTGCCCATTTCCAGGTGCAAAGATGTGCAGATAACATGGCCATTCTAATCACTACCTATGAAGGAACACACAACCACCCTCTTCCGCCATCTGCCACCACCATGGCATCTGCCACCACCTCAGCCGCCACCATGCTGAACTGTGGCTCCTCCACGTCATCTCCGCCAAGCATAGGAGTCTTCTCCACCTCCTCTGCCACCGCCTCCAATTTCAACGCGTTTAACTTTTCTTCATCAAATAATACCCTCACATCACCCTACACTTTCCCAAGAGCATCCATCGCCACTTCCCAATCACACCCTACTGTTATCCTAGACCTCACCCCACAAAGTCACACCTCGATTCCATACAACAAATACAGTCATTCTTCAAGCTTGTTTTCTTCCACGCCAGGATCTTCTTCAACTTGTCTCAACTTTTCATCAGTACCCCATTCGGATTCTGGCTCTTTAGGCATTTATAAGACCTTGTTTCATACCGAAATCCATGCATCGTCTTATTCTCAGCCTAGTGTTTATAACAAGAATATCCAAGAAGACGTTTTGAGCGTTGATGGAATCGGTGCCGCGGCTAAGGCTATGGCTCGTGATCCCAAGTTCCAAACAGCATTAGCTACTGCAGTCGCATCGCTTCTTGGAAATGGAGGTGGTGTCAATAATGTTCAAGAATCAAATTCAGGACAGAACCTGAGATTGGGTGAGAATTTTGGTCTGAGTTTTTCACAGCCATCGTCAAGAAATGGTGTTACTGCGTGTGCCACTAGTTACTTGAGCAAATATCTCGAATCACTGAATCCACAGCAGAAATAAATTGGCATCTTTTCCTTTATCTTCAAGATTGGGATCATGAATAAGGACAAGAAAATTGTTATTTTGTGCATTTAATCATGGTTCTAAGATCAAATTATTCTCATGTTTCACAATGTTTTTTAGTAATGTTAGGTGCTTGGTTGTGTAAATGATGTATTTGATGTATGTGAGACCGGCGAACAGCAACAGAAATGTGATTAACTGACTCTCTTATGTCCTGCTACAACTTAATTTGTACTAACTTTTGGTAGGGGACTTTTGGAAATTACAATTTTGATATTGTAAGATACATATTTTGGAATTTAATCATGTATACAGTTAAAGTTTGGTTTTTATGAGTAGCTTGATTTTTTTTGTTTGGGCCATTTTTCTTGAAAGTGGTAAACACATCAAATATTGCTTATTTGGTCATGATAATCTTTTATATAGCTTAATAATCTTCTATATAGCTTATATGACAAAAATAAAGTTTATGTTACACATAGTAATATCATATGAGCAAATAAAAGAAAACGACAAGTTTTTTCTACCCATTTTGAAATACCAAGTGTCGTTGCGCTTTATTTTTCCACATCATTTTTTCGTAAATGAATTTTAATATTTGTAATTTTGGCTTAATTTTTGCTATACAGAAGAGTATGAGTGACATGTGAAAACTCGAAAATTTATACTAGAATTTTCGACAAGTGACTAACTTTAATTTTGAAAAATCCTGATTTGAGGATCAAGATTTCTTTTGAATTTTGGCAAGATAAAACAATATTGATATATCAAGATAAAGGATTTTGGAGATAAAGATATCAAGTGACAATGAATCTTCGAGATAAATACCCTAGATTATCAAGATAGGTGATCTTGGGATAGTCATAGGCAACTTATCAGGAATCAAATCTTCAGCTTAGATTCCTTTAAAATTCGAGATTTTAAAGTTATCAAGTTTATCTCGACATCCTTCTCGACACCTATAGATAGACCATCAGACAAAGCCACACAAAAAAATATACTCTAGAGCAATGCTAGAGGAGGATACGAGGCGAAGCGCTATAGAAACACTCTCAAAAGGAAGAAGATTTTGGAGCAAAAGGAAGAAGATTTTGGAGTAATACCCTTGCCCTTCACGTTATTAAGCTAAAGAAATAAGGTAAGTGAGATTATGTTTCAAAATAAATATATTCACGTATGAGATCTTCGTCCTACGATTCTGTTTTCAAAAAATTTCGTTCCTGCATGATTCCTTCATTCATGCCATGTTTAAAAATAATGTGTTTCAAGTACTGTTATGATCGACTTGATATGAAAAAAGATTTCAGAACTATGATAAGATATGATTATTATACAATGGTATTGTAACATCGTAGGACTCCCTTATACGGTGAGATTCTAACCTTGAATTTCAGTGCTTCACGTTTATGATATGTTATGCTATGTTTTTGTCAATATATGCACATAATTTAAAAAATATCTATGCATTTGTTATATGTGCTCGATTGGTCCTCATTTTCTGAGTGTTTCTCCAAACATTCACCCATTCATTACAAGAAAATATGCCTTAACAAACACTCAAAAGACAACGGTTTTATTAGAAAACCGTTGTGTTTTTACTTTTAACAATGGTTTTAACAAAAATCGTTGTGGATTAGCGTGTTTTTTGGACTAACCACAACGGTTTTTTTTAAAACCGTTGTGGATTAGTGTGTTTTTTGGAGAAACGACAAAAATTTTAAAAACCGTTGTGGATTAGCGTGTTTTTTTTTTTTTGAGAAACGACAACGGTATTAGTGAATCATTGTGGATTAGCATGTTTTTAGAGAAACAACAATGATTTTAGTGAACCGTTGTTAAAATATCGACGGTTTAAAAAAACCGTCTCTAATTTAAAACTGCGACGATTTTATTAATCTGTCGCAATTTTTAAAGTAGTGATGATTTAAACAAAAACCGTCGCTATTTTAAAATTTACGACGGTTTTATTAAAAACGTCGCAATTTTAAAATAGCGACGATTTAAACAAAAACCGTCTTCAATAGCGACGGTTTTTGCTTAACCGTCTCTAATAGCGACAATTTAATAAACAACCGTCGCTAATATCGACAGTTTTTGCTTAACCGTCGCTATGAATAAACAATCGTCGCTCACCAATGACCGCCGCAAATTGTCTCTAAATACTCGCATTTTCGGTCTATTTTCCTCCACACCTTCCACATCCACGATAAATTTTTATCTATTGTACGATTTTAGTTTCGATTTAGGGTAAGTTTTTTCAGTTTCAATTCTTAGTAAATTTCTAAGTGTTAGTTAAGATCATGAATATTATTAGCTTATAAAGATTGTAAGTTTTTTTGTTAGATTTATTAAATTATAAAAGTAATTTTTTTATTTTACTTAAAAAATTAGCGGCGGTCTTTGGTGAGCGGCAGTTTAGTCAAAAACCATCGCTAATTAGCGGCAGTTTAGTGCGTTCAACGACAACGGTCTAATTAGCGACAGTTTAGTCAAAAATTAGCGACGGCTTAGTCAAAAACCGTCGCTAAAATATCGCTAATTTTAGCGACTGTATAACTTAAAGCGACGGTTTTTGACAATTAATGACAACTTCGTCAAAAATCGTCGCTAATTTTAGCAACGATTTATGATTTCAAAAACCGTCGCATTAAACCGTTGTCGTTGAACGCACTTTCAACAACAATGCCAATTTAAGAACTTAAACTAGTTATGTTATTCCAGTTTTTAATTAGGTGGTAATGCTTCCGTAATTCTATTTCGTTATTCACTACAAGAAAATTTACATTCAACTACACTCCAAAGACAACGTTTTTACAAGAAATTGTTGTCTTTTTTAAACAACGATTTCAATGAAAATAATTGTCTTTGCGTATTTTTTTCTTATCTTTTTTTCTTATCAAAGATAACGGTTTTTAAGGGGTGTGTATTCAATCTTGAAAATTTAATTACTTTTATTGACTTTTGTAGAGTTTAAAAGTCTAGAGGTACTGAACATAGACTTTTATAAACTCTATAAAAATTTAATGGTATCCAAATTAGATTTTTTTTGGAGTCTTAAAAATTCTAGTGGTATTCAAACTTACTTTTAAGAAATATATAAAAATTTATATGTATCCAATATTTTCATAGATTTACAATGATTCTAATATAATTCTTTATGTACAAACCTTAAAACTCTAGGTACAACTATAGAAACTCAAAAATTATCTTCTACTCACCCTAGAAATTTTGATAGATTTTTAATCTAATAAAATATCTTTCTCACCCATATATCTCTCTTCCAAATACAAAGACGACGCTTTTCTCCTCTATAAAGACAAGTCGAGGGTTCCTCGAATTTCAGAGGTATGATTGAACTAAGCCAATGTTTGTTGATTTCCCAAAAGGTAAAGTATCAGTAGACGCAGACTCCAGACATAAAACAAGAATACGATTTTGCGCATTCATGTGGTGGGAACTTTCAATTTCAGAAAAGTTCTCAAAAGTCACTATAAACAAGCCATGAAACAAAACTCCATCCTAATATATTTTGCAGAATGTCCCCAAGATTATCACTACAGGTATAAATTATAAAATAATAAAACAACAAGAAGATAAAAAAAATTCCCTAGCGAACACGAGTTAAAAAATCCAGCTCTAAAAATATCATAGAAAACAGGACGGGGCATCCATTGTTATTAATATCTCATTATTATTTATTATCTCATGCATCACCATTTTGTAATGTTAAATTTTATTGTTTTTAATTAACAAAAAAAGAGGAAAAAGTTGAAAAAATTAGGCACGGTATAAATCTAACTTATTGACGACCTTCTAATAATAATCAATTGAATTGAAAAATATTATTATACTTAAGTAATTATATTTTATTCAAATTTAGTAACTTTTTAATGTCCAATATATATATAATTCATTAGTGGTGTACATGATTTTACTTTTCAAATAATAATAAGAAAAATCTTAAAATATAAATATAGTGAAAACGAATTCAAATTTTCTATTAGTAGCTTCGAACCTTAGCAAATGTAATTCTGATATAAAAAGGGTTAGGGATGACAACTCTCCCCACCGGGAAAAACCGAAACGGGGATGCGATCCTCGATTTTTTCGTGTTCGGGTATGAAGTTCTCTTCCTTCCACACGGATGACTTCAGTCTAATTTTTTGGGTTTTATTTATACTTTCGGTTTTTCGATCTGCAACCTTGGGGAAAAATTAAAGCTCCCAAACCAAGATTTTGTAACCATATAGTATATGTACTTATAATATACACATTGGGAACTTTTTTGTTGAATTGATTTCAAAATTTTGAGTTTCATACTGCCGTCCATTTGAGTATTTTGGCTACTTGGATTTTAATTGTTCCATTTCTGGGTGTCCTCTGCACCACATAACGCTATAGAGAATAGAAATTTATTTATAAAACTTAAAAAGGGCATGAAAATAATATCTTTGAGGTGGGATTTGAGGGGTTAAAGTGTATTTTGATGTTGATATTCTGGAGTGATTGCAAAGCATGGGTAGATAGCGAAGACGCTGGTTATAAATCTTTGAAAAGCATATTGAAAATTGTACTTTGAAGTCCGAAATTCCAATTATATGATAGGAAACAGTGTTTGAAGCATTCTTGTTTCACACCATCAAGATTGAAAGTATATAGTTTCAGTGATGTGAGAACTTGTTGATTTGAAAGTATTAGAGGCTGTTGTTTTCTGTAGTCTTCTGCTCAAGTGCATCTGAAACCGACTTTAAAGGCACTGGTAATGTTAAAATCTTTCACTCCTGGAGTTGTATTAATCTTATTTTCTGCAGGATGATGCATTAAATGAATCTGTTATTCTCGAGTATTACACAGAGGAGAAGGAATCATGAAGTCAATACACAGAGGAGAAGTATTCTCGAGTATTGTAGAAGTCAATCTTTTTTTATATTCTATATAAATTAATGTAATAAAGTTATATCCTTGAATATAGTATATTGTAAGCGTTCGAAATTAAAATGGAGCTGGCTAGGATGTTAATGGTGTTGCTGTATCTTTTCCCTAATCCATAAATGCATGCTGAAATTCTCCAGATTTGTTGCATTGAGCTTTTTCATTGTTACATAGCTTTTGAGTTAATTTACCTTCCTTTTTGTTGTTGGGTGCTTTTATTTGAACCAATATATGTATCTATATATCTACATATATAGTAGAATATTAACTTAATTTCAGTTTTCCAGTTTCCTTCTTTGCAGGTTTTCTGAAGTGAGCTTGATTTAGAAATTTGCAAAAAGCCTCTTTCTTGGGGAAAAAAGAGTATCTTTATTGACTATGGAGTTGTGTGATTGACTGGTATTATCTACTTGAGAGAAACTACTAATGAAATAAACCTACAAAACACTGCATGTTTGGTGTCGGAGTTGGTGAGCTTTTTCCCCGGGGAGTTGTGGCCCGGTTGAGAATTGTTCCTATCTCCATGCACCAACTTTTATATTAATGTTGTGTTCTTGTGTCATATGTTATCTTGCATGTTAATTAATGAACAATGAAGTTGTTAATTAAATTTTTTGATTTTTTTGTTATTATTTCTTACTTGTGTTAATTAACGAGCGTGACCGGTTCTGCATGCGATTTTTTTCTATATGAATCAATGGGCTTTATTTTAGCTTTGATGTAATGTTATTCTGCGTTTTTTTTTTTTGTTGAGCTCAGCTAAATATTTGAAAAATATATAACTATATTTTTTGTTTTACAAAGCAAGATAGATTGGGAATGATACACATGCACTTGGCAGATTCGATCGACGAAGAAAGAAAGGTTGGAAAAATATGCACATCTAGTTATAAGTAGAATTTTTAGTTATTTAGACTTATTCTGGATCAAAATATTGTGGATTATGGTAAGTGTATATGGGAATGATTTTAGTTTTACTTTCAGGTTGAATTGTTTAAGGATAAATTGTATGCCTTTTAGTTTATATTAATTGTATTTTCAAGAATTTTGAATTTGTGTCTTTATAAAATGATTAATTAAATAGTTCATTGTAAATTCAATTTTCGCAAAAGATAATGTTTTTTCATGGATGTGGAAAAATTAACGACAACAATTATAAAATGATGCAGAACTAATTTGTAAACAAAGACAAAGACATCGGTTTTTACCTATTCTTAAAATATTGTCTTTTACTTACAACAACGGTTTTTATCCGTTTCGTAAATGTTGTCGTAAACCAAAAACAATGTTTTTTGTCCGTTGTTAATACATTGTTGTAAACTGAAAAAAATAACGTTTTTTTATTTGTTGCAAAAACATTGTCGTAGCTCACATACCACAACGTTTTTTACGCGTTACAAAATCGTTGTTTTTATTACATAAGACAATGGTTTTTATCTGTTGTTAGCCGGATTTTTAACAACAGTGATTACAACATCAGTTTTTCACTCTATCGTTTTTCTTTAGTGATTGGGAATTTTGTTGTAAAAAAAGTTATTTATGAAATAGAGTAATTTGATTTATATTGTACTATGAGATTTATTGTTTTTGAATTTTTTTTTCAAACAAAGTCAGTGTAGATATGCCACGGACGAGAAGCTTAACATGAAAAATTAAAAAATATTCGATGAATTTAATGGTTTTCAAAAAAAAAAAAAAAAGACTAGAAACAAAAAAAAAAATATAATACGGAATGAAAATCAAAAATTGAGAAATGACATGCTATTTAAATTCAAAACCGGCTAACTTGCAATTTCCCTAAGATATCCAATGAGGAACCCACTGCCTATATATCCTTCAAACTTTCAACTCAATACAAACAATGATAGTTGTGACGAAAATTAAGGAAATATATACTGATGGGAAATAGAGCATTTGAAGGTTGAAAAATATATACTCGCGGCCGCATTGCCTAAAACTTCAATTTATCTGGTTCACTTTGAGAGTGTAATTAAAATCCTAGCACTAGTAATTTCAGACAGAACAACGCTTAGCAATAAATGTCTTTTTATCTTTCAAGAATCAATATTTAAATTCATTTATAAAAGGCATGTATACACCTGTTACGTGGCCCTTGAAACGACCCGTTTGCTGTATATTCACGATTCATCTTTCCGTCTGCTGTGGTTTTAAAACTCTGTATTGGATCAGATCACACCAGGAGTTCCCCCAAACACTTCAGTGGGCATGTTTCTTGAAGAGAACATTCAATGAAGCGATAGAGGGAACTCTAGGGGAAACCCGACGACTGGTTCTGTTTCTTGGATATATGGTTGAATTAGTTCATCCTTCACGGTTTATATAGAATGTGCTGGTATGATCCACATAAACTTGGAATATTTGTTGTAGTCTGAGCCTTCCGGATTTCCAAGGGGTGGAAAACATGACGATTAAAGCTTTAGTTTCTGATCCTAGCCGCGATGTTGGGTCAAGTGAAGAAAAAGCATTTGATATATCAAAAGTTGGAATCTTTTCATGACATGAAAATTCCATCTTTTTATGTTTATTTCTGTCACAGGTTAATATCATCCTTTTGTTACATTATGAAGCTCTATATATCTTAAGACTTCGAATTAAAAGGGATTAAATCAAATCACCAGTGTCCTTTATATCAACTGAATCCGTTGCATGCTTTTTCCTGACAAATCAAAATAGAATTCTACTAGAAATTGTGATGCCAAAAGTGATGGACGGAAAGATGGAGATTTTGTGGTCACTTGCTCTAAAAAATATTCCCTTTTACTATTTAACCTGAATTCATGGCTAGGTTCAAGCACTCGCGTGTATTTAACCTTATTTCACTATGAGGAAAAGTGGTCCTCTGAAGCATATATGTCTTCTACAACAACATGCGCATGCAGTAGTACTCTTCCCTACCGGCTGGAAACATGAATTAGTTTTCTTTCTTTTCTCCAAACATAGACTCAACTTGTCTATAAATAGATACATAACCTGGTGAAATATGACATAAGAAAGAGTTAAGTAAGAATCGGGTTTCCTCTCGAGTTTCCTCGAAACACTTCATTGAAAAGCTTTCATGCTTCCCACTGAAGTGTTTGGGGGAACTCTGGTGGTCAACTGATATTTAAAGTAATATAATAATGGGTTTTATCTATCTTTTTTCTTGTCTAGAATGCTATATCTGACATGATATTCAAGAAAGCAACATTTTAATATGTAATTTCCGGGTAGAACAACCTGTTTCTTCGTTTATGTCTTTCCTTCTTATTATATATATCTTAATTGACAGGGTAAAATTATTCTTTCAAACAAGTATGCGTTATTTTTCCAGGAACTATCGAAAACAGAAGGCAAAAAGATATTTCCCACTATTCCAACTTGGATGGAACTTTGCCTGGCCAACTGAATATCCATGTCCAATATAAATGCAGCCGTAGCTGGCGGATGCTCCTCCAAACACGGTAGCCCCAGTCTTATACGACCATATGACCGCACCGGTTGCAGCATCCATGGCATATACAGGTCCGGTAGGTGCGACCGACCCTGCAAACAGAACTCCATTCACTATAGTCACTGGCCCGTGTGCAGTGTCGTTGCTCGGATCAGCGGTGGTCCACAGAATCTTCCCTGTGTTGGCGTCCATTGCCACCCACCCACCGGCTGTGGTGGTCTGAGTGGATGGCTTGAGCGTAAAGGGGAGTCTATCACTATTTACGATATTTGTATAAACCCGTTTTCCATCCGTGGCAGCACCCCACACCCCTCCTCCTTCCAGAGATCCAGGACCTGCTTTCTGTAGTATACAAGTAAAAATAGAAACATACTTGAGCGCGCTGTATATTCCCTGACCACAGCTATTCAAAACAAGAAACTTACCGTGGACCAAACTATATCTCCAGTCTTTCGATCCAAAGCCCACGCAAATCCACTTTTCTGCACTGCCACGACAATATCACGAAACTGTCCATTCGATAATATAGTCAGTAGCATTGGAGCCTCTCCGAAATCAGCATCCAGGTTCGGGCCTGTGGGGCAATCAGGATTATTAGGTACCAGACACGCGAAATAGAAAACATCATAACCCCCAAGTTGCTTAGCCCAAACAATCCTCCCTGAATAAATGTCAAACGCCAAGATGGAATTGAAGTGAATATCGGGTCCGAAGCATGGATTAGGGCCTGTTGGAGGCGTTGTTTGATTATTCAGCCGAGCCTGACACTGTTGCACGGCAGGTGGAGCAATGTAAAGATTGCCTGTTCCCGCAAAGACGAGGCCTCTTTTTACGTCGATGGAAGGGCTACTGCCCCAGATAGCTGCACCAGAATATCCACCTAGCTTGCCCCCGTTATCGGGAAGTGTGTAGGTCTGCCACAAAATTTTTCCTGTTTTAACATCCAGTTTTGCCAGGCTTCCACGGAAAGTGCAACACTGTCCGGCTGGCAATATTTCTTCCAAAGATGATACTCCCACGTACAAGCCGCTGGAATCACACAAAATTGTTACCCGAATTTCTGTCATAATTGCTCATTAGTAGAAAGTATCTCTGTTTTACTATTGTTGAATAATCGTTAACTATTAAAGGCTCAAAAATCGTAAGACAGTAAAAAAGTTGTAGACATGAGATATTTGCAAAAAATTGAAGGAATATAAGAAATTTTACGTTACTTTTCGGTAAAGTTTAGATATATCTATTTTTTTTTATAGGTAAAATGCATTATATTTGGGAAAGGATCCTCAACTGTGGGGATCTCTAAGATCTTATATCATCTATTCCTAAGAGCCCTCTATCACCGAGAGCCCGAGCGGCATGACTATTAAGAATAGCTTTTAAAAGTAGAACTAGCTAACGAAGCCTAACTCGTTTATGTCTTGCCATTCCTATCTATCTATCATTGGTCAACTCGAAAATCAGCTAGACCCTGTTTTATCTTTCAAATGAATTGCACAATTAATTTTTTTTTAAAAAAAATTTGGCTTTCTTTTATATTCTATTAAAAAAAACCAAACTATTTTCTCATTTTTTTTTATCTTGTCAATTTTTCACTTATCATTTTTTACGACCCGTTCAGACCTTTTTGTTATTATTATTTTTTGAAAATTGGCTTATTTCTTATATCCCAAAAAAAAAAATTTAAAAACATTTCTTGCAATTAAAAGTTCAAATTTAATTTTTATTACAAACATGTGATTAATCATATATTACCAAAATAAAATTTTAACTTTTAATACAATTAATTTTTTAAATACCAGAAATATATTTTTTCTTTTTTAGGGATATAAAACAATTTATTTCTGGCATTTAAAAGTTAAAATTTATTTTTCATCAAATTCCAATTAATCACATATTGGTAACCAAAAATAAAATTTTAAATACAAGAAAGAAATTTTTATTTTTTTAGATATATAAGAAATATTTCAATTAATTTTATAAAAAAATTATAAGGCTGAACCGTAATAAGAAAAATTGACAAGATAAAATTTAAAATAAATTTAAAAATTTTAAATGTTTATATTAATAATAATATTAGTAAATTAAAATATGAAATTCAATCGTAAATATAATTAAAACATTAAATTCAAAATCTAATTAATCACTGACAAAAATTAAAATTTTAACTTTTAAATATAAGAAATTATTTTTTTTAGTGATATAAGAAATAATTCAATTTTCAAAAAAAAAATGTAAAAAATAAAAAAAAGTTGAAAAAGTGCTGAACAAGGTAAAAAATTATACAAGAAAAGTTGACAAAAGATAAAATATTTATTTTAAAAATAGAAAAAAGCCAAAAAAAAAAAAAAAACAAATTATTGATTGTGTTGAATCCTTTCCCATTATACTTAATAAAAAAGAAAGTGAAATACAAGATCACAAGCAGAAGCACCTACCCCCGATAAACAGTTCCACCCTGAGTGATTTGGCTCAAGGGACCTGGATCTAACCGAGTAGACCACACAAGCTGCCCAGTGGCTCGTTTCACTGCAACCACATAAGCCGGTCCATAGATCGCGACAATCAAGAGATCATCAGCCACAATTGGGGTGGCGCGTGACACCGTTACATTCACATATTGCCGCGAGGGAAGTATGCCGGTTAGCTGGCCTAAATTTTTTTGCCAAGTCAATGCTCCACTAAAAGCATTCACTGCATAAAGATTTCCATTCCATGATGGAAAATATACCACTCCGTTCGCTACGGCCGGTGTCGCGGTTATGTCGAATCCTGCATTGAATAGCCATCTTAGTTTCAATAATCCCTTCACTGTGATTGGATTGATTATAACTTCATCGATGGCGTTCCTTCTGTTTGTTATGTCTCGCCCGTGATTATACCACTGCAATCAAGAAAACTTAAATCATTAATGTTTGCAGAATCAAATAAATAAATATGAGTTTTTATTTCTAATTTTTTCTGTGGCCTACACTTCAGCAGAAGATTTGTCTGAAAATAGAATTAGAGACAAGACTAAAAGAAGGGAAACAAGAATGCAACTCATGTTTGAACACTTGAGCATCCGAAAATGGAAATGGTATTTATAATCATTAAAATATAATAATAAATAAATATATAAAAGTCCATCGGTACGAAGAATAAAAAAGGACAAATAGGGTTGCCAACTCTGTTAAATATCATTGAGAGAATAAAATTTGACAAAAATCTGCTGTGAAAAAACAATCTTACGGATCGTATTTTATGAGACGGATCTCTTATTTGGGTCCTCACTGAAAAAATACTACTTTTTATGCTAAGGTTATTACTTTTTATTGTGAATATCGGTAGGGTTGACCTATCTCACAGATAAAGATTCGTGAGATCGGTCTCACTAGATACTTATTCACTAGTGTTTATATGGCTTGGGTTTTACGTTTCGATACCCAATCTAATTCCCAAGTTCCCACGGACAAGTGATTCGAGAGAAGACAAATCAATTTTAATATTAATTTGTTGAATTATAATTTATTTCACTTATGAATATATATTAATCGATTAAAATAATTTAATTCAGATTTATTATATATATTACAAGAAAAATTAATGTTTTTTTTTGTCATCTATATTTTCATGATCACTATTTCTATATTTTCCTGGTTATTATTTTTGTCTGTTATATTATCGAAATTGAGTTTTTATAATTTATATTTATCTCTCAACAAAAAAAAAAGATTAAACAAGAAAAAAAAAAACAATCATTCCAACAAACACCAATCAAACAAATTTAGAAAGTTGAAACAAAATATAAAGATTTAGAATGTCAAAATTATATTTCATTAATAGAGTTTCCAGTTATTAATTTAGAGTAGGTCTCTTGTGAGACGGTCTCACGAATCTTTATCTGTGAGATAGGTCAACTCTACCGATATTCACAATAAAAAGTAATAATTTTTTCATAGATGACCCAAATAAGAGATCTGTCTCACAAAATATGACCCGTGAGACCGTCTCAGCGAAGTTTTTGCCATTAATTTATTAAAGCAATATTGCAATAATTTAAAGAAAGTTGATTCTACTCCCCATAAGTTTTCCTTACATGACCGCGTGCTTGGACAAGGCCGTTGTAATAGAATTGAAAATGAGAGAGCAAAGAATTTGTCAAATGGCTACTCTGCTCAAAACAAGAAACTTGCTTTGATATCGAGAGAAAATATTTTTTATACAATTTTTTTTTTGGTTCACTGAATATTTAAAAGAAAAGTCTGATACATTTTACTTTGATTTTTTTATTATGTATATAAAAAAAATTATGATGTTATGACAGAAAATAGTTAATATAACATCAATAATTGTTTAATCATTCGAGTCGTGTCGTCAATTAAATCAAAATATTGAAATTAAATTTAATATACAAAAGTCAAACTTTGAATGGTTAAGGAGAAAACAAAGAAGTTAATTTCTTTATATTGAAGTCTGACAACCACTCTGTAGCGTCTCTCCTTCAAAATGGGGTATTTGATTAATCTAGAGACTTTTATACTGCGGTATCAAAATTAAACTTTTATTTCAAAATAAGAGCGATGAGATATATTTGAATGTTGAAAAATAAGAGTTGATATATTTGAATGTTGAAAATATGAGTTGTAAATATTGAAAATTAGTGTGTGATGATGTATGTAATGACTAATGATGAATTTATTTTTTGGATTATTTCCAAAGAAATTCTATAAATAGGTTTCTCAATGTGTGAAAAAAATCACAATTGAGTAAAAAAAAAAATTTATAAAATGTGTAGTTTGGTAAATTTTGAGAGTTTGAGATTTTTATTTTTTACCGTAAATTTTTACTTTTAACACGTTATCAGCACGATACTCGAAGATTCGGTTCTCCATATTTTTTCAAGCTCCAAAACACAAGAAAAATGTAACAATATTCAAAAGTAAGATTATTTACTTTACTGTTTATTTATTTTAATTTTGTATATATTTAATATATAATATCATGAAATTATATAAAAGGAGTCTATGACACCTCATTATAATAACGTGATGTGATTATATTATTATACTGCTAATATAATTTTATTGTGTTACTATTTATTGATTGTATATATATTTGAATAATATCATGTTATTATATAAAAGGAGTCTATGACACCTCATTATAATAATGTGATGTGATTATATGATATACATAATTATTTAAACATGATTAACATTATATACATCATATTATTACCATAAAATTTACATATACATACATTTATTTTTTAAGAATTTGTAACGATCATAAACGGTCATAAACGGCTAGTTTTTACCCTTATAAATATGACTTCACAAATACATCCAATCACTCCAAACTTATTCTTCCTTCCTAAAAATTTTCTTCATCAAAATTTTCGAAGAAAAAGAAGATGGCTCTTCCAAGGTTATTTTGTATAATTATTTTGGTGGTTATACTCAGTAGTCTTGTATTTATCGGAGAATATCTGCCTCGCATTTTTTTTTTTATTTTTAAGAATGCTTGTACTTGTAATTTATCCGTTACGTTTTATCGTCATATTAATAGAACTTAACTAATAAAATTCATTGTTATTTTTATAGTACCACCATGTCAAACTTGACAAAGCTCGAATTTGTTACGCTCGACATTACAGGAAAAAATTATATGACATGGGCTCTCGATGTAGAAAAGCATCTTGAGTCATTGGGTCTAAGCGAGACCATTAAAGAAAATGGTATATCTTCATCACAAGAAAAAGCGAAAGCTATAATATTTTTGCGTCGACATCTTGATGAAGGTTTAAAATGTGAATATCTTATCGAAAAAGATCTCATGGCTCTGTGGAAAGGATTTTAAAAAAAATTTGAACATATAAGGGAAGTTATACTTTCGACCGCCCGTGATGAATGAAATATGTTGAGATTCCAAGATTTTAAGAAAGTAAGTGATTACAATTCGGCGATGTATCGAATAATCTCGCAATTAAAATTTTGTAGACATGAAGTCACGGAATCAGAAATGTTTGAAAAAATATTTGTCACGTTTCACGCATCAAATATAACTCTGCAGCAACAATATAGAGTGCGTGGATTTGCAAGATATTCTGAACTTATCGCCCGTCTTCTTGTGGCGGAAAAGAATAACGAGCTGCTAATCTGAAATCATCAGTCCCGACCCACAGGTTCAACAGCATTTCCAGAAGTAAATGCTGTAAGTAAAAATGAATTTAAACCTGAAAACCAAAATCAAATTCAGAGACAAGGTTTTGGTCGAGGTTGTGGTCGTAGTCATGGACGTGGACATGGAAGTAATCGTGGTCGTTGTCGCGGCCGTGGTTTTGAAAACAATCGAGACAGTTATTTTTATAACTCATCTCAAAAGGGCGTCACAAACCACCAACTGAAAAGACATAATGAGAACATGAGTGGTAATGAATCGATAAAAGGGAAAGAAAAAGAAACCAACTTCACTGAACACAGTTGCCGTTTGAGTGATTCAAATCATTTTGATGCTGCAGATTTTCTGAATGATTTCTCCGGAAATGATCAATATGCTGGTGGAATAGAAATGAAAAATATTGATACTTCAAATTTTCTCAACGATTTTTCCGAAAATGAACAATATATTGGTGGAATATAAATGTAAAATAATTTATTTTTCATGTATTCATATGATAATGTTTTATTTTACAATTATGATATGTGTTATATTTTTCAATAATTTACATAGGTATTGTCAATAATTTTTTTCATTGCATTTTTTTTTTAAGTTCAAATATGAAAAATGCTATGAACAAAGCTAAACAAGGAACCAATCCCATGGAAGTTTGCATACCTGATAGTGGTACAACGTACACTATTCTCCGAGATAAAATATATTTCTTGGAACTAAAACCAACAAAAACAATGGTGAATATAATATCAGGTCCTGTAGATTTGATAAAAATTTGTGGTAAAACACATTTTGTGTTACCTAATGGTACAAATTTTTGATAAATGATGCTTTGTATTCACCACAATCGAAAAGAAATTTGTTGAGTTTTAATGACATATATTCTCATGGGTATGATACTCAAACAATAAATGAAGAAAATGAGAAATATATGTGTCTTACCACATATAAATCAGGAAAAAAATATGTAGTTGAAAAACTACCAATGCTCCATACTGGATTACATTATACATATATAAGTCCAATTGAATCAAACATGATAGTTGATAATTCTTCAATATTGATCAATTGGCATAATCGATTAGGACATCCTGGTTCAACAATGATGCGAAGAATTATGGAAAATACACATGGTCATCCGCTGAAAGACCAGAAGATCTTTCAAAATAATAAGTTTCAATGCAAAGCATGTTCTCTTGGAAAACTTATTATAAGATCATCACCAGCTAAAATCCAAAATGAATCACCTATGTTTTCTCGAACGTATTCAAGGTGATATTTGTGGGCCAATTCATCCACCATGTGTACCATTTAGATATTTTATGGTATTGATCGATGCCTCCAACAGATGGTCATATGTATGTTTATTATCAACCCCCAATGTGGCATTTGCAAGATTACTTGCTCAAATAATAAAATTGCGGAATCAATTTTCCGATCATACAATCAAGAAAATTAGACTTGATAATGCTGGTGAAGTTACTTCCCAGACTTTCAATGATTATTGTATGTCAATGGGAATAACTGTTGAGCATCCAGTGGCTCATGTACATACAAAAAATGGATTAGCTGAATTATTGATTAAACGTCTACAACTGATTGCTAGACCAATGATAATGGAAACAGAACTCCATGTTTCTATATGGAGTCATGCAATTTTACATGCTGCTGCATTAATTCGCATCAGACCAAGTGCATATCATAAATACTCCCCATTGCAGCTTGCATATGATAAAGAACCAGATATTTCTCATCTGAGAATTTTTGGATTATGGTATAAGTGCCTATTGCACCACCTCAACGAACAAAAATGGGACCTCAAAGAAAGATCGGAATTTATGTTGGTTATGATAGCCCATCAATAATTCGATATCTTGAACCTCAGACATGCGACGTGTTTACATCACGTTTTGGTTATTGTCATTTTAACGAGGAAATATTCTCAATGTTAGGGGGAAAAAAGAAAAATATCGAAAAAAAATTACATGGTATACATCATCATTGTTACATCTGGATCCAAGAACTAAACAATGTGAAAAAGATGTACAAAAAATTGTGCACTTGTAAAGAATAGCAAATCAGATACCAGATGCATTTGCTGACACAAAAGGGGTAACTAGATCATATATACATGTTGTAAATATCACTGCTCGAATTGAAATTTCAAAGAAACAAATTGAAAACACTCATGATGTCATTAAACGCTTGAAGCGTGGAAGGCCATTCAGTTTTAAGGATAAAAATCCTCGAAAAAGAAAAAGCATAGAGAAACACGATGATCACAAAATAAAGAATGATATTCCAGCATAAATACATGGTGATAAAAATGTTCCGTCAGAACCACAAACTGACGAGAATCGTGAAATCTCTATCAATTATATTAATACTGAAAAATTATGGAACCGAAAAGATACAAAAGAAATTGATGAGATATTTTTTTACAATGTGGCATTTGATATCATAAATGAAAATGAAGATCATGAACCAAAATCATTTGGTGAATGTAAAAATCGACAGGACTGGATAAAATGGAAAGACGCCATCTAGGTTGAATTGGATTCAATAAATAAGCATAACGTTTTTGGGCATATAGTACTTACACCTGAAGGTGTAAAACCTGTTGGATACAAATGAGTTTTTATTCGAAAACGAAATGAGAAAATGAAATAGTAAGATATAAAGCTCGACTTGTTGCACAAAATTTTTCTCAAAGGCCTGGAATTGATTATGAAGAAACGTATTCTCCTGTTATGGATGCAATTACGTTTCGGTATTTGATTAGTTTGACTATATATATATATATATATATATATATATAACAATTAATGAAAAAGGGATATGTAAACAATTCAATATGCCATTGGGTTTTCATTAAGAAAACAGCATCCGGATGCGTAATTATTGATGTATATGTTGATGATTTAAACATTATTTGAACGAATAAGGAAATTCAAGAAGTTGTGTCGTACTTGAAGAAAGAATTTGAAATGAAGGACCTTGGAAAAACCAAGTATTGTATGGGTTTGCAAATTGAACATAGAGAATGTGGAATATTTGTTTACCAGTAAATTATACAGAAAAGGTCTTTAAACGTTTTAATATTGATATATCAAATCCTTTAAGTAGTCCAATGGTTGTTAGATCATTAAACATAGAAAAGGATCAACTACGTCTATGTGAAGATGATGAAGTTATTCTTGGTCTAGAAGTACCTATCTAAGTGCTATTGGTGCTCTTGTGTATCTTGCAAATTGCACAAGACCTGATATATCTTTTGCTGCAAATTTATTGGCAAGATTTAGCTCATATCCAACAAAAAGGCACTGGAATGGAATTAAACATATTTTCCGTTATCTACGAGGATCGACAGACTTGGGACTTTTGTATTCAAAAGATACCAATCAAAGCATAATTGGTTATGCTGATGCTAGGTATTTGTCTGATCCACACAAGGCACGTTCCCAAACAGGATATGTATTTACTCGTAAAGGCACTACAATTTCTTGGCGTTCACAGAAACAAATACTTGTAACAACTTCATCAAATCACGCGGAGATTATTGCACTACATGAAGCAAGCCGTGAATGTGTGTTGCTAAAATCAATGACCGAACATATCCAAACCTCATGTGGATTATCATTCGACAAGAAGCACGTGACACTATATGAAGATAATGCTCATGTGTTACTCAAATGAAAGAAGGATACATAAAAAGCGACAGAACCAAACATGTTCCCCCTAAATTTTTCGCATTCACACAAGAGCTTGAGAAGAATAAAGATATTGATATTTGTTACATTCAATCAAGTAAAAACTCATCAGATCTCTTCACAAAGGCACTTCTTTCGACAATATTCAGAAAGCATATATATAACATTGGGATGCACAATCTACGAAATTTGTGAAGAATCGTTCGTGTTAACATGAGGAGGAGTTTACGTGACTGCACTCTTTTTTCCTCACTATGATTTTTATCCCAATGGGTTTTTCCTAGTAAGATTTTTAACGAGGCAGTATAAAATACGTAATGAAAACAATCATTGCATCATTATTATCATCACAAGGGAGAGTGTTGAAAAATAATAGTTGTGTTGAAAAATAATATTTGATATATTTGAATGTTGAATATAAGAGTTGTAAATATTGAAAATTAGTGTGTGATGATGTATTTAATGATGAATTTATATTTGGATTATTTCCAAAGAAATTCTATAAATAGGTCTCTCAATGTATGAAGAGAAAATCACAATTGAGTAGATAGAAAATTTTATAAAGTATGTAGTTTGATAAATTTTGAGAGTTTTAGATTTTTACTTTTTACCGTAAATTTTTACTTTTAACAAAGTGGACATTTTGTTTATTGGTCAACTACCTTATTTTTTCTGGATATTCTCGTAACTTTATGTCTTTTATCTTAGAAAATTTAATTATGATTTTATTGTATTTAATTTTATTGTAAATATATACATATCTTTATGTCATTATATATTTGAATAACATGCATGTATATTTTTATTTTCATATCTTCAGATTTGACGTTGATTATCTTGATTATCATATCTCAGATTTTAAAAAAAGATTATGTGTTTGTTTGGATAAAATCGATGAATATATATTGAAAATATGTCTAGGTGTGATGACCAGAATTTTTGCTCCCAAAAGCTCAACGAGCTCAAAACTTTCAGCTCATGAACCCACCAAGCTCGATCGATGCAAGTCAATGAAATTCCAATATTTCTAGCTCATGAAACAACAAAACCCTCAGCTCAAGGGTCCTCAAATTTAGCTCCATTAAGCTCAAAATTCAGCCGCAATATCAGCTTGGAATTGGACGTAGTTATGATGTAAGAAATGACTCTGCATCTAACATAGAGACCCTTTGATTGAAGCAAACACTGACCACAATTATGGCTTGAATTGAGCACCAAAAAATGTAGTAAATGACTGCCCTTTGAGATGAAATTTCAGCCCTATAAATAACTCCAAACCTGATGACAAACTTGCACACGAATATCAAGCATAAGCAACAATAGCTTGAGAATTTCGGCAGTAAGTTGAAGGCCATTGTCCATAACTTATGAATGTCGATGCAGAGTGTAGAGTCCAATTTTTACCGTTCCAAATGTAGAAACATATGTTTTGAATATCCTTTTTGAATTTCAGTTCAATCCAACAGGTAGATTTTTCATAAATACCTTTATAAGAAGACTGCGCAGATTTTATGCAAACAAAACAACTACTTCTGTTCGCGTCTACTTACTACTTCAGATGACCTCAAACACAATCTTCATCGTTCACAATTTATGTCCCTTTCATATAAATGTGCCAACCAAATCTCTTCTTGGTCCGAAGTTTAGATATGTCGCAGCAATTTTTGCACATTGACTGGTTTACATACGTATGGAAATTCTAAAATTGATTTCACTCTAATCCTTTTGAGTATTTTTTGGGTAGCTTGTGGTGTATCAAAATAGATCAAAGTATTGACCAAGTTCAGTCCAAGGAAGTCAAACCACGATCGAACCACCACTACAAAAATAAATGCTTATGGTGACATTCATAAATGTCATCATATTCAATATTTAGTGACATTTAAGTTTTAGTGATACCTCCAACAAATGTCATCTATTCCAATGTCGTCTTAAACTTACTGACATTTTTTAATGTCATTATAAGATGTTAATGACAACTTCATACGTGTTACTAATTATTCATATAATGACAATTTTAAATTTCAGAAAAACTCATGTTTAAATACATTTATAGATGACCTGTTATTATAGTAATAATGACAAATTTATATGTCAGTTAAAATCATTTATAATGACAACTAAAAGTGTCGTGTATGTTATTTATAGTGACAATAACAAATGTGGGAATATTTGGGTTGGATAAATATAGGAGGAGGGAAAATTAGATAAAATAAATGTGAGAATAAAAAAACATATTAGATTAGTTATCCTGACATTTTTAATTGATGTCATTTTTTATATGGAGGGAGACAATTATTTTCCCTCCTCCAATATTTATCTAACACAAATATTCTCACACTTATTTATAGTGAAATTTTTTAGTTTTTTAATGATTTTTTACGATGTGGGAAAAGTAATTGTTTCCTTCCATATAAAAGATGACATCAATTAAAAATGTCATGATAACTAATCTAATATGTTTTTTTATTTTACACATTATTAATTTTTTACAAGTGTCATTATTAAGTATTTGTAACAACATTTAATTAAAAGTGTCTACAAAAAAGTGTCACAATAGCCATTTATTGTTGTAGTGCACGTTCGAGCCTCTAAGTTCCGTTCTGATTCGATCCATCTGCATATTTTGATAAGTTCCGCTCCGATTCGATCCGTCTGTTTTGTTCCGATTTGATACATTCTTTATGTTCCAATGTGAGACACTGGTTTGTTATTATTCTAAAAATGGTACATCGAGGAAGGCCTATGAGGGAGAAATCTCCAGAGAGAGTTTGTCTATGGGAGAATACCCCAAAGAGAGCTCAGATGTGGGAAAAAACCACAAGGAGCTCGTTTACTAGAATAAATCCCACAGGGGGCCCAAGATCAAGATTGCTCATGTTAATTAGATTTTCCTATATATGGTTCTTTTTTTATATGATTCTATTATGATAAGATTTTGTTTGATATTATTCTGTTTAGGTGTGATTTGAATATATGGTCTGATATGAGCTAAGCTCCAAATTCTGTCTACTCCATTTCGACTTATGTTTTGCAACATAATTCTCTTAAATATATGTACATAAGTATAATTTTTTAATTTGACATTCGATCGACACTCACTTGATGAGTCTTACACAAAACACTCGCCCTCTCTTAATTTTCTCTCAAGATACGAATGAAGAACAGTTGAAAGAGGAGGAACAAGATCAGTTTTGGAGTTGGAAAAGAAATTTAGAGACACGAAGATAAAGTCCCTCAATTCAAGTTTCATAACTTATCTGTAATCCCTTCCGTATTCTGTACATTTTCTTTGTAAGAAAAACTTCCGCATTATTTGAGTTATGTAAAGACAATGTTTTTTTATGAAATATGCTGGCCTTGACTATTTTCTACGAGACTTATTGTTTTCAATGTAATTTGTTAAAAAATGTTGGATGTCAATACAATTTGGTCTCAAGGTATGGCATTTAAGTAGTATCAGAGTCAGCCAGGTTCATGATCCGGTTGGGATTTTGATAAAAAAAAAATTTACGAGTTCAAATTTTAGCAAAATCCTAGTGCAATATGATCTGAATCGGTCCAACAAAAAAATTCTCCATGAAAGTTCCCTTCATCGTGATGTCACCTTTGAAATTGCTAAATTTGATTGTTTAGGCGTCGAAAATCGCATCTTTTCCATTTTTTAATGACTTGGATGACCTATATCTTCACATAGAAATCTCGGAATTCGATACCGCCAAGTATTCATTAATCCTCATAACTTATATTATGAAGGTTTCCAAACTTTCCATTTTCTGAAAATTTATGGAAAAAATCCCGTTCAATGCATATATTTTAAACTGCTCATTTGACGTTGCTTCATATTTAAATTATTCGAAGCCTTTCCATTTGCTTTATTCCTGTAAATTACTACATCTATCCATACCCAAGCCAAGACTGCGAGGGAACTCAAGCTCGAGATCGAGAAAATTAAGGAGAGCGTTGCTAGTCCAGTTCGTGAAAATACGAGCTGGAGGAAGTTAAAGATCAAATTCAAGCGAATGTAAGACAACTTTCATTCGACAAGAAATTTGAAGAGGAACAACTCAAATACTACATTGATGAACTTGAAGAAGCTCAAACATATGATCAAATAATGTCAACCACGACTGACACAATGTTCACCCATTATCATGCTATAAAACAGGTGGGTGACCAGCCCAAACAAGAATTCGGTTCATATACACATGAAATAGAAGGCTATATGCATTAGCTCGAGCTTAACAATCAAAATATGGATGCAAGAATTATCAATAAACGAATTTAGCTCGAGCATATGAAACAACTATGAATGCAAAAGAAGAAGACACCAATGAAGAATTAAGAAATGGAAACATTATAAATTATATTAAGTTTTGATCTGTTTAGAATATTCAAATTCATTTTTCCTATAGATTTGTCCAACTATCAAATGTACATATTTTCTTCTTGAAATCAATAAAAGTTGTTTGATTTATCTATTTATTTCATCTTGTAAACTCTTGAGCATTTCAAAAAAATAACTTAAATTTTTGTATCTATTTTGCTGTAGCCTTAGAAACAGGTATTTTTAATACAAGGACAAAAAATGATGGGAGAGCATTTCACCTCCTTGGTTGGAATCAAGCCAATCACATGACAATGATTTAGAAAGACATACCTAAAGCAATACGAGCTAGCTGAGTTCCGATTACATAAGTTAAGTGAGTTCGAAACATTTTGTTAGGATTCGATGATTGGTTATAAGTGGGTTTGAATAGACAATCACATTAATTTGTCCGAAATTCATTTCGGTTAACAAATTTGAACTTTTTAATTCTCACCAAGTCAATGTCAGTTGGCTAATCAGATAAATTTTATGCGGAAGAAAGCTATACTGATGACATATTGTACACTAAAAAATAACTAAGTAAAAAAAAGTTGGGTTATCAATTGTAGGGTGACCGAAATGTAAATAACACAAAGATAGTTTCTAGATGCTAGGAGATTTGAATAAGTCTTATTCCACCCTTTTTTTCTTTTGGGAATGATATTCACTAGAAGACTTTGAAATTACAAATTTTGTAACAACTCAATTCAATAAATCTTTATCACCGTCTCGCTGAAAGTCCTAGTTTAGCTTACTTAATTAAACAACACTGAATAGTGCACTAACTGTCAGTTTACAAGTATTACGAAATAAAAGATATTAAGCATAAATTGATTATTAATTATCTGATATAATACTTAAGTGTGTGCTAAGAAGTCCTGAAAGCAGTTGGGCTATTGAAAGGTTGGATATTTGAACTTATACGATGATTCCAGATAGCCTAAATGATCTACAACTTCCTCTATTTATAAACTTGGATCCAACGTTCATTAAAATCAAAGATTATATCAGTTCCAAATATGATAGTCGTTAATCCCTGATTTCACTAGGAGACTTTTATTTATAACACCTTGTACAAACCTATTGACTTAGGACTTATCAATTGCCTAATCGAAACTCCTAGAACAGTCTTATTTGTATGTCACATTCCACATAAATTTTTATGTCTCTTAAGTCAAGACTAAAGATACAATTTTTATGTCTTTGTGAAAATTCTATCACTCAACTTTTCATTGAAGCTTAACTCTCTTTTGTGTGAACGATTTGAGTTTTTAATCTTTTACCATGTATTTATCTCTCAAATGTATATCACACTTTGAGTTTTCTCTCATTCTAGAAAGTTTTCTTCAATTAAGTTGTCTATGCTTTGAATCCCCATAAAAAGCTCTTTTTATTTCAAAAATGTTGTATTTATAGTCTTCAAGGGTGATACTAATGTTAAATACAATAATACGATCGTTTGGAAATGTTCTATATGGGTTTTGACATTGAAACGGTCGTATTAACATTACTGAATATTTTTCTGCACTTATGCTGATTTTGACCTCTGATAAATTTAGTCGTGCTGAGAATTCAACTATGTTGATTTGGTTTTTCTTAATTTGGTCTGCTGATATGAGGTTTGCTGAATTAGATATGTTGATATGAGGTATGTTGATTTGAGGTATCCTAAATTCAGCTCGGGTGAATCTTAGCTTCACAACGCATGTCGAATTGTTCCATTTCAATAAATATGGCCAAAAGACAAGAACTGCTCATGCCAAGCTCATTCCTGCTTTGATAACATTCAGCTTGATTTTGAGACCATCAGCTTGCCTAGACAAAATCAGAATTATCCGTACTGAATTGGAATATGACTTGTAGAAATTTGAATTTTCTGTTGAGCCGTATTGGTTGTTGGTCATTTGCATCACTGAGATATGAGATATCATCGAAACACTTTGACTCGGCATATTTTCAGCTTTGATAAATTTGAGTTAAAACGTCCAACCTGAGCAAACAACTATACACTTGAGTAAATATATTAGAAACACAATAACAAATTTTGTTATCAAAATCAAGATTTGTAAATTTTCTGCAGCCTAACACCTTGATAAGAATTCAAAAAACATAAGATCTCGTGCCCAGTCATAAAATAAGCTAACTGATCGATTCGAGGAAACAAGTATTGATCCATTGGATAGGCTCGGTTCAGATCCCAAAATTTTATACACATCATCCATTTACCTGAAGACTTGTGTACAAGAAAACTATTAGATAACCAGCTCGGGAACCATACCTCTTGAATGTGCCTAGCCTTCAACAATTCATCCATTTGTTCATGTATTACTGCATCTTTTTCTAGTCAAAATGCCACTTATTCTGAATAACGGGCCAGCAATCATTGGATGAATTTAGCTTGTTTCTATGACAACCTTTCAGATACATGTGAGATTTGAGGGAGACCAGGCGAAAACATCCATTTTTTTCCTCAAAAATTCGAGCAGTCGACCTTTCAAGGGCTCAGCTAGGGTTTTGGCTATTCTAACTGCGCTGGACGGGGAATATATGAAAATTTTCAGTGGTGACTGGAGCTGCTTCCCCTAAAAATTTCAAGTGATCGTGCTCTCGTCATGTAGGCTGGATCAGATGCTCATTTTTAGCTACCTTATACTCTACTCAAATTTCTTTGACATAACACTTCCAAACCACTTATTGATCACCCTTAACCTCTCCTACTGATTTTCCAATGGAAAACTTAATATTTTGATAAAATATTGAGCCTAAAAACATAAAGGTGTTCATGGAAGATCTGCCAAGAATAGCATTAGAGGTGGCAGGAGTCTCTTTCAGGATAAAACTATATGTGTCTTTTTGATGTCTCTGTCACCAAAGAGATAGGAAAGTTGATCATCCCAATGGTATTAATAGCATGTCTGTGAATCCAAACAAAGCAGTAGATAGTAGGCTCCATCTTGTACTCGCCGAAGTCCATGATACATAGCCACTTTGAATAGTACATTACCGAGCTCCCTGAATCTAAAAATACTCGATTTAATTTGTAATTAGATATCATGACTCAGACGAGCATCGTGACAGTAAGTGGGTCAGACACTCCGCATATTTTCAGGGTCCAAATGTTATTGCTGGCTTGGTTCGGACCTTCCTATTACTTATTTTTGCGTTCATCATCATTCAACTGTTTTGATTTCCGAGATTTGTTGGAATCCCCATTACTAGTCCCTCTAAAAATCATGTTTATAACTCCACAAGGATGAGGCTAATCTCAGAGGAAAGCCATAGGGTTATTAAGGCGGGCACTCGGAGGACCTCTCCTTTGTGGCTCAGGCATCATATCTCCAATTTCCTTGATTTTTTATCTTCTATAGCCCATTTATAAGGCCTATGGTTCTTTTCTATTCGAGCCAAAATGGCTTTCGTGCCGAAATAATATTGTATGTCCCTTTCTATTTCTGGTGCTAAGTGTCTGCACTTGTCCGTAGTATGACTATAATCTTTACGAAAATCATAGTACATGTGTCCTTGATGTCTTTTTTTACTTTATTGCAAGGATTTGGTGCCTCTATTCACAAATTTCAAGGGCCCTGAACTGATTCATTTCCAATGGGGTATTTGTGAAAAATTGTTTGAGTAATTTCGCGAGGATGGCTCAGGTAGGCTGAGCCGTCGGATTGTCTAACTGAGCCTTTCTTTTAGCTCGAGTGCTCTTTTGAGCTCTTCCACTCGAGCTGTTAGTGTTTCGTCCCTGTTAATATACTTTTATAATTTTTGTTAACATACCCTTAAAATTAGTGGGTGATTTCTTCACCGATGATTTAAAAAGATCTCTTATCTTCAACTCTTGGATGAAAGTTCTAATCAATAAATCCAATGTGGCATAAGGGATTTTCACCACACTAGTATTGAACCTTTGAATATAGGCACATAGACTTTCTTGCTTAACAACTGCTTCTTGCTACTTGTAAATCAATGTAGGAAAATGTTAGAGTAGGTGCCCGTCGAGCCAAGTGTTGGCCGAGGGTTCATGTTGAAACTCTATGTATAAACAATCTTTATTTTAATAATATTTGAAATTATTTTTTTGGCACATCTTTATCTGTATACCCATGCTAGTTGCATAGATAAAGTCCTTGAATATACAAATAATAGAAAGAATATGAGATGCTCATATGATGAGTATCATGAAACTCATATTTGGAATACTGTATATTCTAAATAGATCCTAGTCGATTCAGCCGCCGCTAAGAAGGATATAGGCCGCTCGAGTTTGAGACTAGTATATGCGATGTGAGTACCATGTTTTATTGGTAGGGGACATTGTGATGTCCTGAGCATGCAGATAGGTGCTCCTGGTAGAGTGCACTGAACAACCCTCCATATAGGACTTTCCAAGTAGTTCTCACTTATCGAATGGAAACGTCCTAGTTTCTGGTTGTACACCATTAGTCCTTATGACCCGGGACAACATTGAGACTCTATGTGCTAGCATTGCACTTAGACTTGTTTACCGACTCTCATGGGGTCATCAGGTGGCAAGATTGGGTGTTTTTTCGAAACATATAGGAGTCGATGTATTGTAGTCGGGGATTCACCGCTTACCTTCGGGTATGGATATCCTATGTGATCTCATGTATATGTAGTATGAAATCTCTGATCACAGTATGGTGGTAATTATGAAATGGGTTTTATAGATTACACAATCGATGCAACTACGACATGACACATAGTATCGATTCTTTGACAGCTCTCGATATATCAATAGTTGTCGAATCGGTCGGGATATATAAGTTGAAGAGACCGTACTGTACGCTAACTATAATTGAATGGTTCTTGCAAACACTATCATTTGATACGTAGGGAATCATGTAAGCAATGCTGCTAGGTGTTTAACATGATTTGTTGGGTATTATCATACTTGAGTTCTGACGTTCTTATTATCAAGGAGTTGATAAGTAAGAATGGAGCAATTGGGGTATGCTCATATAAGGACATGTTTAGTCCCGAATCACATGGAGATGTGAACCCACGGCTAGTTGTATCAATGAACCATTGAGGGCCACACAAGTGCTAACTTTCTAGATCCCGTTGAGAATGAAATTAGTTCAGTGTGTTGAACGGCTGATAAAGGAGTTTATAAGCGCAAGGAAAAATAGAAGTATGACTTCTATAAGGAGAATGTAACTTTTAATGTAAGGAAGTGTTCCTAAATTAAAAGTTGGCCAAACAAATAATGTATTTGAACATTGTGATTTTCATAAACATTATTATGGAATAAATTAAATTAATTTAAGTGTTGAATTAATTAAACACTAGTGGACCTAGTAGAGTCCAAATAATTAAATTAATTCAAGTGTTGAATTAATTAAACAATATTGGGTCTTGTAAAGCCCAATAGAAAATAATTATTCAACTAGCGGGCTTGAGTAAAATTAAGTAAAGTTTAAATGGTATCAAATATGTTTGAAACATTTAAATAAAAGTCCATGAGCTTTGTAATTGTTACAAGCTCATATAGAATTGCATGCTTGGGAGGTGAAGGGTTGGAGACTACTTTTTCAATATCCAAGGCATGTCATGAACATGCTTACTTTTTCTTTTTAATACACCAAGAAAAATTAACTCTCCTCTCTCTCAACATAGCAACGGCCGAAATTCCTAAGCATTTTTCCCTTCAATTTTTGCTTCATCAATTGTTGTTGAATGCATACTTTTCTCAAAGAAAATGCCTTACATTTTCTAGTACAAGTGTAAGGTGGATCTTTTTTTTTGGTGGTGGGCTTAATTTTGAGCAAAGAGTGCTCATTGGAAGCTTGAAGATTTATCTTGCCATTGAAGAGCTTAGTTGTTTGACAACTAAGTTGAAGCCATCATCAATCTTTTAAGATTGATAGGCATATCTTTAAAACACCCTATGTATGACATTTTGTCTTTTATTGTATTTGCTACACACTATAGTGTTTAGGGTGCTCGGTTCTCTTATGAAAATAATTTTTGAAACTTCCGTTGCACAAGCAAGCACCTTAAACGATCCCCTTTCAAGTGATATCATGAGCTATGGTTACTATTTTGTGTAGCATATACATGATATTATATTGAGGTCAATTTCTAACCGCTTGAGGTAATTTGTTACAACAAAATCAAGGCCGGTTTGGGGCGGCTTTAGGGCAGCTAGTTTTTGCCCATTTCGAGCAGCCCGAAACGGGCAACAAGGGCAGCCCAAGGGGCTGCCCGAACAGCCCCTTTGAAAGTTAAAAAAAAAATAAGTTGGCCGGAATCCGACGGCGGAGCTTCGGCGACGGCGATGACGACTAGGGTTTCCAAAAGTGTTTTGGAATATCAAAGTGTCATGGGCCTTGAGTTGTTGAGCCATTGGATGATTGACATATTTTGTGAAATTTAAATGAGCCAAAATGTTTTTGGTGAAAAATGATTTTTTGGGCCATTAAGTTTAAATTTACAAAAGTTGTACATATTTTCTCATAAAATAAATAATTGAAGTTGGACTTTAATTATTTATAGTAAATGGTGATTTACAAGAAATTCAGTTATAAATAAATTAATTAGAAATTAGACAAAGGAGTTTGTATACTTTGTTAATTTAGTTTATAATCGTGGCGGTTAGTGATTGGATTAAGATATATAATATTGGATCAATTGATTATTGTGATAATTAATTGATGATGTATAATATGTGATATTATGCATGAAAGATTATCAAAATCCCAAGCCTAATTTGCTAGGTGTATGCTAGGATATTCTGTGTTGAATGATTGTAATAATTATCAATTTATAAATTGGGCTTGATTTATGGCCCGTTCCCACCCCATGAGATGTATCTCTATTTGTCATGGATATTTATTTGTAAATACTAGTATAATGAAAGATCAAGATTGAAAGATGGTGGGCTTGATGATTATGAAGATCGAAGACATGTAAATATTGGAGGCTTATGTAAAAGTTGTATTTGCATCCCATATATTTCCCTAGGATTGGACCTAGGCCCGTGCTTAGCTCACACATGCCATTAGTATTGGGGCAATTAATAATGCTTGTTTTGTTTACTCTTTATAATATATGCATGATGTGTTATAAATAATGAGTATGTGCGTTATTATTATGATAATAAAAAAGTTGCATGAATCCGGCAAACATACGATCAAACATGGCGAGCTTTTAAACAAAATTAATGATGAGACCTTTCAAAATTAAAAACCCTAATTTTGAATAAGATTCAAAATTAATATCAAGCCCGAAAAGGGGAATTATAAAGCTATTTATAATTTCCATGTCTTCCATCGACAATGGGTGCATGATGAACGCTACTCGTGTTCGGGGCTCGGCTCATATTATTGAGGGGGCCCTGGACACCGGAAAGCTGTGACATCCATTGACATGGTGATGTGAACTACATGGAACTACCATGATTTCGGCTCATATTATTGAGGGAACTCATGGCGACCGTCCATTAAGGTTCAACATCGATGGGTAAGGCTTGACATGTAAAGATGAACGACGTCATATTATTGGGTCCTAATCAAACGTGAGACAAAAGTTTACGTAAAGGGTTGCATGGAGATGCAATTGGAAACTACCTTTTAGGAATTATGATTGCCTGATATTATTCGGGACCATAATTTGCTAATTGGACCTTACGTACCTATTGAGGAAACGAGTTTCCTGTTTTCACTAGAGGGTAGTGAAAAATGTCAAAACAGTGGAAGCAAAAATTTATGAAGTAAAAGTCCATACTTTATATCTTACTAAATATTTTAAAATAGTCATTAACATTTATCTATTTTACTTTTCAGTACTTTTTGAAAATGTCTTCGATTCGCAATCCGCTATTTGCAATACTCGACAAACACGTATTAACCGGACCTAATTACCTCAATTGACTAAGAAACCTAAAAATCGTCTTGAATTCGGAAAGGATAGCATATACACTTACTGAGTCGCCCCCTGTTGAGGCTCCGACTAGCTGCACTCCTGAGAAATTGCAGACTTACAAGGATTGGTGTGACCATGACTTGCGAGCTAAGTGTTATATGCAGGCTTCTATGAATGATGAGCCTGCAGAGGCATTTTGAGGATGCAAAGAGTGTTGCTGACATTCATTTGCATCTCAAAGAGCTTTTTGGTGAGCAGACTCAACCTCTTAGGCATGCTACTGTCAAGGAGCTAATCACTTTACGCATGCGAGATAGGGCTTTCGGTCCATGAGCATGGCCTAAAGATGATTGGGCTCGTGGACAAGCTCGTTGGCATGGATCTTACGTTGCCTTCAGAGTTGACCACTGACGTGTTGCTCTTGTCACTACCTAGCTCATTTGATCCTTTTGTGGTGAATTTCAACATGAACAAGCTGGAGCCTACCCTTGAAGAGTTGGTGAATATGCTTGTTACGTTTGAAGCCACCATCAAGAAAGAGAAGTCGGTTCTTTATGTGTGCTCTTCATCTGGCACGAAGACTGGTCCACCTGGGAAGGGAAAGAAGTGTTCTTTCCAACGTCCCAAGAAGAACGTGCCCTTGAAGAGGCAAGCTTCGAATCCCGTTGTGGCAGCCACACCTGTAAAGGCTGACAAGACTGCTGATGTTTGTCATCACTGCAAGAAGCCTGGACATTGGAGGCGTAATTGTAGAGAATATCTTCCCCAGAAGAGTTCTGAAAATGGTATGTTCTATATTAAAGTAAACATTTCAATTGACTCTACTTCTTGGGTGTTGGATACCGGCTGTGGCTCACATCTCTGTAATGATTTGCAGGTGATGGGAAGAAGTAGGAGACTAAGAGAAGGTGAGACCTTCTTGAGGATGGGCAATGGGGCAAGAGTTGCTGCCAAGGCTATTGGAGATGTTTACTTGCTTTTGAACAATGATTTTAAGTTGATTTTAAGAGATGTTTTGTTTGTACCTGATTTGGTGAAAAAAATTATTTCCATTTCTATGCTTGATAAAAATGGATATTCTTATTTATTTAGCAAATGTGTTTGCAACATTTACAAGAATGAATGTTTGATTGGTACTGGAGAATTTGAAAACGATCTCTATAACTTAAAATTGAAAGATATTCCACTATACAATGTCCAAGCAATAACTACAACAAACAAGCGAAAGCAAGATACTCTTAATACGGCACAATTATGGCATGCTCGATTAGGACATATTTCCCGAAGAAGGATGAACAAGCTAGTGGGAGTGGGTATGTTTGATATATCTGATATTAATTCTCTCCCAATTTGTGAATCCTGTCTAAAAGGAAAGATGACCAAAATTCCCTTTAAGGGCCATGTGGAGTGAGCCAAAGAGTTATTGGATTTGATTCAATCCGATGTGTGCGGTCCGCTTAGCATCACCACTAAGCATGGACATGCCTACTTCATCACCTTTACCGATGACTTTTTGAGGTATGGGTATGTGTATTTGTTGAAATACAAGTCTGAAGCCTTTGAAAGGTTCAAAGAATTCAGAAATGAAGTAGAGAAACAGTTGGGACGAAGCATCAAGTCACTTCGATCGTATTGAGGTGGTGAGTACTTGAGAGCCGAGTTCCAAGAGTATCTTAGGGAGAATGAGATTCTCTCGCAGTGGACTCCGCCTGCTACACCACAGTTAAATGGTGTCTCGGAGCATCGTAACAGGACTTTGATGGACATGGTTCGGTCTATGATGGGGTTCACGGAGTTGCCGCCATCATTTTGGGGATATGCGCTTGAGACAGCGGCATTGTTGTTGAACAATGTCCATTCAAAGGCAGTTGATAAGACACCATATGAGATATGGATGGGTAAGCCTCCCAAATATTCTTATCTTAGAATATGGGGATGCCCTGCTTATGTGAAGCAGGTTGTGGGAGATAAATTGGATAGTCGATCCATTTTATGTTACTTTGTGGGATATCCAAGGAATTCAGTTGGATATTATTTCTATCATCCCCAAGAAACAAAGGTGTTTGTTTATAGGAATGCAACCTTTTTGGTAAAGAAATTTCTATTGGATAGAAAAGGGGAGATGATAGAACTCGAAGAGGTTCGAGAGACACCCACAATTGAATAACCCACACCTGAAGAACCAAGAGAGGAGATACAAGCTCCTAGAAGATCCGAGAGAGTCTCGAGATCACCTATGAGGTATGGTCTGCTTCTTGAAGAGGACCATGATGAGCCTAACCATGGATATGACCCAAGGACCTTCAAGGAAGCGTTATCTGATGCCGATTCATCCAAGTGGCTTGAAGCAATAGAATCTGAGATGAATTCCATGGATTCAAACCAAGTGTGGAACCTTGTGGATCCACCTGAGGGAACTGTTCCCATAGGGTGTAAATGGATTTACAAGAAGAAACTTGGGGCGAATGGGAAGGTATTGACCTTCAAGGTGCGATTGGTAGCAAAATGATATACTCAAAGACAAGGAGTTGACTTTGAGGAAACCTTTTCTCCAGGTTGCAATGTTCAAGTCTATAAAGATATTGCTAGCCATAGCTGCATGGTATGACTATGAGATATGGCAGATGGATGTCAAGACAGTCCTTTCTTAATGGGGATATTAAGGAAGAGATTTACATGTCTCCACCTAAAGGATTTACATCTATCGAAAGTGAGCATATAGTATGCAAACTTCAAAAATCTATTTATGATCTAAAGCAGGCATCTAGGAGTTGGAACCTTAGATTCGATAGTACAATCAAAGAGTTTGGTTTTACTAAGAAACCTGAGGAACCCTGTGTGTATAAGAAGGTCAGTGGGAGTGCTGTGACATTCCTGGTGCTTTATGTTGATGACATTCTTCTCATTGGGAATGATATAGGGATGTTACAATCAACTAAAATATGGTTAGCGAGTAAGTTCTCGATGCAGAACTTGGGTGAAGCATCTTTTGTATTGAGAATACAGATCTATAGAGATAGATCAAGAAGATTGCTTGGTCTCACGCAGTCCACATACATTGATACCATCGTGAAGCGGTTCACGATGGAAGAGTCCAAGAGAGGACATCTACCAATGTGTCATGGCGTGTCCCTAACCAAGTCTATGTCTCCCAAGACTGATGCAGAGATAGCGGCGATGACAAACATTCCTTATGCATCTGCAATTGGTAGCATCATGTATAGGATGATATCTACACGTCCTGACGTGGCTTTTGCACTAAGTGTAGTGAGTAGATATCGATCGAACCCTGGTCTTCCACACTGAAAAGTTGTGAAAGACATCCGCAAGTATTTGAGAAGGACCAATAAGTTGTTCTTGGTCTATGGGGGTGGAGAACTGAAATTGGAAGGCTATACTAACTCTAGCTTCCAAAGCGATATCGATGACTCGAAGTCAAATTCTGGGTTTGTATTCATGCTCAATGGTGCTGCTGTCTCTTGGAAGAGTTCCAAGCAAGACAGTACTGCGGATTCCACCACTGAGACCGAATACATTGCTGCATCAGCTGCAGCAAAGAGAGCTATTTGGATAAGGAATTTCGTCCAAGAGTTGGGCGTCATTCCTAATGGAGTTGCTCATGTCCCGGTGTTTTGTGACAACACAGTAGCTATAGCTCAAGCAAAGGAGCCAAGGTCTCATCTGAAATCCAAACACGTATTGAGAAAGTACCACATCCTCCGAGAGATTGTGGAAAGAGGAGAAGTGTCGATTGACAAAGTCGGCTCCGCAGATAATGTTGCTCATCCACTAACTAAGCCTTTATATGGACCATTATTCGAGAAGCATCGCGAATCGATGGGTTTGAAGCATATGGGTAGTTGGCTCTAGTGCAAGTGGGAGATTGTTAGAGTAGGTACTCGTCGAACCAAGTGTTGGCCGAGGGTTCATGTTGAACCTCTATGTATAAACAATCTTTATTTTAATAATATTTTAAATTATTGTTTTGGCACATCTTTATCTGTATACCCATGCTAATTTCACAGATAAAGTCCTTTAATATATAAATAGTAGAAAAATATGAGATGTTCATATGATGAGTATCATTAAACTCATATTTGGAATACTGTATATTTTAAAAAGTTTCTAGTCGATTCAGCCGCCGCTAAAAAGGATAAAGGCCGCTCGAGTTTGAGACTAGTATCTACGATGTGAGTACCATGTTTCATTGGCAGGGGATATTGTGATGTCCGAGCATGCAAATAGGTGCTCCTGGTAGAGTGCACTGAACAACCCTCCATATAGGACTTTCCAAGTGGTTCTCACTTATCGAGTGGAAACGTCCTAGTTTATGGTTGTACACCATTAGTCCTTATGACCCGGGATAACATTGAGACTCTATGTGCTAGCATTGCACTTTGACTTGTTTACCGACTCTCATGGGGTCATCAGGTGGCAAGGTTGGGTGTTTTGTCGAAACATATAGGAGTCGATGCATTGTAGTCGGGGATTCACCGCTTACCTTCGGGTATGGATATCCTATGTGATCTCATGTATATGTAGTATGAAATCTCTGATTAGAGTATGGTGGTAATTATGAAATGAGTTTCATAGATTACACCATCGATGCAACTACGACATGACACATAGTATCGATTCTTTGACAGATCTCGATATACCAATAGTTGTCGAATTGGTCGGGATATATGAGTTGAAGAGACCGTACTATACGCTAACCATAATTGAATGGTTCTTGCAGGCACTATCATTTGATACCTATGGAATCATGTAAGCGATGCTGCTAGGCGTTTAACATGATTGGTTGGGTACTATCAGACTTAAGTTCTGACGTTCTTATTATCAAGGAGTTGATAAGTAAGAATAGAGCAATTGAAGTATGCTCATATAAGGACATGTTTAGTCCAGAATCACATGAAGATGTGAACTCACGGCTAGTTGTATCAATGAACCATTGAGGGTCACACAAGTGCTAACTTTCTAGATCCCGTTGAGAAGAAAATTAGTTCAGTGTGTTGAACGGCTTATAAAGGAGTTTATAAGCGAAATGAAAAATAGAAGTATGACTTCTATAAGGAGATTGTAACTTTTAATTTATGGAAATGTTCCTAAATTAAAAGTTGGCCAAACAAATAATGTATTTGAAAATTGTGATTTTCATAAACATTATTATGCACTAAATTAAATTAATTCAAGTGTTGAATTAATTAAACACTAGTGGGCCTAGTAGAGTCCAAATAATTAAATTAATTCAAGTGTTGAATTAATTAAAGAATATTGGGTCTTGTAAAGCCCAATAGAAATAATTATTCAACTAGTAGGCTTGAGTAAAATCAAGTAAATTTTAAATGATATTAAATATGTTTGAAACATTTAAATAAAAGTCCATGGGCTTTGTAATTGTTACAAGCCCAAATAGAATTGCATGTTTGGGAGGTGAAGGGTTAAAGACTACTTTTTCAATATCCAAGGCATGGCATGCACATGCTTACTTTTGATTTTTCATACACCAAGAAAAATTAACTCTCCTCTCTCTCAACATAGCAAGGGCCGAAATTCCTAAGCATTTTTCCCTTTAATTGCTTCATCAATTGTTGTTGAATGCATACTCTTCTCAAAGAAAATGTCTTACATTTTCTAGTGCAAGTGTAAGGTGGATCTTCCTTATTGATGGTGGGCTTAATTTTGAGCAAGGAATGCTCATTGGAAGCTTGAAGATTTATCTTGCCATTGAAGAGCTTAGTTTTTTTACAACTAAGTTGAAGCCATCATCAATCTTTTAAGATTGATAGGTATATCTTTAAAACACCCTATGTATGATATTCTGTGGTTTATTGTATTTTCTACACAATATAGTGTTTAGGGTGCTCGGTTCTTGTATTAAAATAATTTTTGAAACTTCCGTTGCGCAAGCAAGCACCTTAAACGATCCCCTTTCAAGTGGTATCATGAGCTATGGTTACTATTTTGTGTAGCATATACATGATATTATATAGAGGTCAATTTCTAACCGCTTGAGGTAATTTGTTAAAACAAAATCAAGGCCGGTTTGGGGTGGTTTTAGGGCAGCTGGTTGCCGCCCATTTTTGGAAATAAAAAAAAATTAAGTTGGCCAGAATCCGACGACGGAGCTTCGGCGACGGCGACGGCGATGACGACTAGGGTTTTCAAAAATATTTTGGAATATCAAAGTGTCATGAGCCTTGATTTGTTGGGTCATTGGATGATTAACATATTTTGTGAAATTTAAATGGGCCAAAATGTTTTTGGTGAAAAATGATTTTTTGGGCCCTTAAGTTTAAATTTACAAAAGTTGTACATATTTTCTCATAAAATAAATAATTGAAGTTGGACTTTAATTATTTATAGTAAATGGTGATTTACAAGAAATTCGGTTATAAATAAATTAATTAGAAAGTAGCCAAAGGAGTTTGTATAATTTGTTAGTTTAGTTTATAATCGTGGCTGTTAGTGATTGGATCAAGATATATAATATTGGATCAATTGATTATTGTGATAATTAATTGATGGTGTATGATATGTGATATTATGCATAAACGATGATCAAAAGCCCAAGCCCAATTTGCTAGGTGTATGCTAGGATATTTTTGTGTTGAATGATTGTAATAATTATTAATTTATAAAGTGGGCTTGGTTTATGTCTCGTTCCCACCCCATGAGATGTATCTCTATTTGCCATGGATATTTATTTGTAAATATTAGTATATTGGAAGATCAAGATTGGAAGATGGTGGCCTTGATGATTATGAATATCGAAGACATGTAAATATTAGAGGTTTATGTAAAGTTACATTTGCATCTCATGCATTTCCCTAGGATTGGACCTAGGTCCGTGTTTAGCTCACACGGGCCATTAGTATTGGGGAAATTGATCATCATTGTTTTGTTTACTGTTTATAATATATGCATGATATGTTATAAATAATGAGTATATGCATTATTATTATGATAAAAATAAAGTTGCATGAATCCGGCAAACATACGATCAAACATGGTGAGCTTTTAAACAAAATTAATCATGAGACCTTTCAAAATTAAAAACTCTCATTTTGAATAAGATTCAAAATTAATATCAAGCCCAAAAAGGGGAATTATAAAGGTGTTTATAATTTCCATGTCTTCCATCGACAATGGGTGCATGATGAACGCTACCCGTGTTCGAGGCTCGGCTCATATTATTGGGGGGGGGTCTGGACACCGGAAAGCTGAGACATCCATTGACATGGTGATGTGAACTATGTGGAACTCCCATGATTTCGGCTCATATTATTGAGGAAACTCATGGCGACTGAAGAGGAAGAGCCCCCTGAGTCTCCCTCATTCGCTCCATGGCAAAAGTAAGGGGGTTGATTGTTCTCGTGTCTTCTGGCCATAACATGTTCTACCGTAGCAGTAATCATCTGAGTAATCTCTGTAATTTTGAAACTCGGAGTGGGTGGTGGGGGTTTTCCCCACATTCACCCCGAATATTTTCATGCTTGGTTATTGTTTTAATGGTTCTCTCCACGGCCTCTTCCACGTCCCACTCCTATTCCTCTTCCTCTGACTATCTTTCCTCTGTTTCCTTCAAATTCCTACAGATAACGTCTAATGTAACAAAAAAATTTACCTAAGGTTCAGTCTGGCGAGCCCAATCCTATATGTTAGTTAAACGTGGGTCAGACAGATTTCAGCTTAGCTATGCACCGACAAAGAAAGATTAGAAAGCGTCGGAGTTGTTTCTGATGTAGCCCATCAGTTTCTTAATTCATTACTGAAACAAAATTTATGTGTGAAATAAGAGCAGTGCTAGTGATAACAACCAGAGGTTGTGTAAAATCATGATAGATACCTAATATTTATAGAATTGAGAGTAACTAAATACCTTGTTGGAGATGAAAAATTAGTGACAATTTTGTGAAACAATAGATGTATGGCAAGATTTGTACTCATATGATATTATCCTTGGCCGATTATAAATTTTAATGCAAAAATTTGTGTGAGACGGATCTTTTATTTGTGTCATTCATGAAAAAGTATTACTTTTTATTGTGAATATCGATAGGCTTGACCCGTCTCATAGATAAGATTCATAAGACCGTTTTACAAGAGACCTACTCAAATTTTAAATATATCCTGATATCTTTGAAGTTCTACTCTTATCTAAAAAATTTGTCCTTGTGTCGTAAATTAAAAGAACTTTATACATATATTCACCGCTATATTTATTTGGGCTCGGCGACCCTGCAATTGGGCTCGGCTGCTCGGGCATTATTATCTTGTGCTGTGTCAGGATTTGGCTCTCGCTCTGGCGTGATTGAATCAGTCATCGAGGGCCCACCATTATGGACTCGGGTATTTAACGATTCGACTGTACAAGGTATCAGGATTGAAAAACATGATAAATGTGGACAAGAAATAGGTAGACGTAGCTGCCAACGATTCAATATGCAGCCTTACGTATTGGAAAAGTCTAGAATCCAGTTATTTCATAATGTCATGAAAATACAAATTTCGATATTTAATTCGAAATAATGAAAGTTTTAGTTTTTTAATAAAGAGATCGTCAACAATAAGTTGACATTTTAATTTTAAAAGTACTAAAAATAAAGAATTTAAACTGTTTCTAGTTGCGTGTTTCTATGATCAAATGTTTTTTTCAATGACCAATCTATTCATTAGCCTGCCTTATCATTTACAGAAATCGGAAAGAGTCCTTTTCGTTATGTACGTAAAGGTTAGTTTTCACGGTAAAAATTTGTGTGAGACGGTCTCACAGGTCGTATTTTGTGAGACAAATATCTTATTTGAGTCATCCATGAAAAAATATTACTTTTTATGCCAAGAATATTACTTTTTATTGTGAATATCGGTAAGGTTAACCCGTCTCACAGATAAATATTCATATGACCGTCTCAGAAAAGACTTATTATAGTTTCATTTACGACCGGGTCTTTTTCGTTCAATGAATTTAATTTATTTGATGAATTCTAAATGATATCCATTTTTCTTTGATTTCGAGTCATTCAATCCAAACATTCCCACGACAATTCAAATGGATTTAAAATTCTTGATTTTAAATATATAGCTCGTCAATCCATTCATATATATATATATATATATATATATATATATATATATATATGTATCCTAGGCTTGGAAATAGTCTGGATAATAATTTAGCATTTTTTATTCAAATGAATATTTTCGGTATAAAAGAAACTGTTCAAAACATTTTAAATGAAGAATATGGTTTACCTGAGAATTTAGATTTATTGAATAAATGGATTATCCCTAAGATAGAATCTAAAATGATTTATAAGTTAGGAACATTTGAAAAAATTGGTTTTAAACAAGTAGTTAAAACTACAGAATCATCAGTACCAATTCATAATAATGAAATGATTATTAGATTGTTAAACAATAAAGATATTTTTCCTTATAGGAAAAATTATAGATTCATGCATATATGTTTAATTCAAATTGCTTTTAGACCTTTAACTTTAGAAGGACTACCAGAAAGCTTCATAGCAGCTTTAAGAACTGGTAGAAATTTGAATTGGAAACAATCCCTTATGGGAATTATTCAATCTAGTCTGGCACATGATCCAGTATATTTTGATGTTTATCCGAATTTATCTTTGTCTGATATTAATATATTAGATTCTTTAACATTAAATGTGAAAACTCATGGTTATAATTATACTCCTGGTACAGAAGTAATATGTATCTGTTATCTTATTTATTATAAAACATTATTTACACTGAATCCTATGTGTAAAAGAATAGATAAAAAATTAAATGAAACTATTTTTATAGAAAATAATTTTAATAGATCTAATATTACAACCCGTAGATCCATAAAATGGGAAAAAATTGAATTTCCAGAAAACTGGATAATTGAACAAGCTGTTCCTAGAAATCCTATAATAAATAAGGATTTACAACAAGTTATTCAGAATAATGAAGGATCTGTTCAAATACAGTTTAATAATGAACAAAGAAGATTATTACCATCTTCTATCTATAATAGATCAAGATCTAGTCATTCTTTTATTTCACCCTTAGATTATATGGTGAATATTCCTCAAACTTCTAGAGCTTCTACTTCTCAGATAAGAGAAGATGTTGAGTCTTCTGTACAAGATACAGTAGATGAATTAATCATTAATCAAAACAATATTGTTCATAAAAGTAACTTTCAAAAAGTTAGAGAAACTGATACAGTTTCAGAAATAAATTTTAGTATTTAATGGATAGTAAATCAAAAATTGATTTTACTAAAGGATCTCTTGCTAGAGCAAAGATCAATGCAGAAATTTATTTACTCAAATGAGAATCTTTCAGAGATTGGTACTTTAAAAGTTTCTCTGAAGAAGAATTTGAGTATATTGTTTCGAAATTTTATAAATATTGTGAAAATCAAAATAAATTAATACATTTAGTTCCTTGGTTTTTTAAAACTTTTATCATAGATTATATTTCTATTCTTGAAAGAAATTATAAACTTTCTTTTGGACAGATTCAAAAATCTGTTCATCCTTCTCAACAATCTTTTATTATAGAAAAGAATAATAAAATTTTAAATTTTACTGTATTTTCAAAATTATTTGACAATGATATGTTACAAATAACTGTTAAACATATTAATCAGATAATTGAAAAACAGAATTATACAAATTTGTATCTTGCGATAATAGGAGAAGAGATAGTTTCACTCAAGAATCGTATTGATAAAATTATTCTGCCTATTAATCAAATTAAACCAGATGTTCATATCCAAACAAAAGAAGAAGAAACTAATATTGTTTCTATTGCTACTTCTTCTATTCAATCCCCTCCAGATATAAAAGATTTTAAATTTAAATCTTCTGTTTCTGATATAGAAAAATTGTTAGAAGAAAAATTAAAAATTTGAATTTAAATACTCTTAATAAAGAATTTGAAAATGATGAGAATCATTCTGATGAAGAAATTAATAAAATTAAATGGGCAGATAGACCTACCCAGAACAAATATTATTATAATAGACCTACTCCCATGGATGTTCTTATTGAAGAACAAGAATATATATTTGCTAATAGTTATAATGGAAAAAGTATTTATGAATGGAATATTGATGGTTTTAGTGATAAGCAAATTTATAATACTACTCACAGAATGCTTATGTATAGTATAGTGTGTAAAACTTCAGGCAATACTGATAAAAATATTGCTAAGATGATTATATCAGGATTTACTGGCCAACTTAAAGGTTGGTGGGATAATTATTTAAATCAATTCCAAAAATAAGATATTATAAATTCAATAAAAATTGAGAATAATATTCAATCAGAAAATGTTGTATATTCATTAATAATGACAATGATTGAACATTTTACTGGTAAATTCACTGATGATAGTGGAAAGATTCGTACTTTATTAAGTAATCTAAAATGTAAAACACTTACTGATTTTAGATGGTATAAAGATACCTTTTTATCTCGTATATATGAGATACCAGATTGTAATAATAATTTCAGAAAAGCTAAATTTATAGATGGTTTACCTTTTTTTTTGCATGAAAGAATTAGAAAAGTATTAAGAAAAGATGAAATTAATATTCCATATGAATATTATACTTATGGACAACTAATTAATACCTGTATTAAAGAGGGTTTAGCTCTCTATAATGAATTAAAATTAAATAATCAAATTAAAAGACAGAATTTACTTGAGAAAAAACAATTAGGTAAATTTTGTGATCAGTTTGGTATGGACTTACCTAATAAAGGTAAAAGAAAATTAAAGAAAAAGATGAAAAACTTTATAGAAAGAAAAGACATTTGTCTGATAGACAAAGAGATAAAAAGAAGAAAAGAAAAGAAAGCCGTAATTTACGGAAAGAAGAAAAATACAAAAATAAATTAATAATTTGTAAAAAATGTAAAAAAGCCAGGACATTATGCTAATCAATGTTTGGCTAAAAACAAAATTAATAATTTAGACATAGATGAAAATCTAAAAGAAACATTATTTAAAATAATAATGGATGTTGAGGATCGGGTTGAATTTAGAAGGGGGGTTGAATAAACTCAATGGCCAACTTATTAAATTCTTTCGAATGATGTGCTAAAATCCTGTTAGAGATTTTAACGATTCTTGTTCAAGTATAAAGACCAGCAGATCACAAGATAATGTGCGGAAAACGATCTGTTGGTTAGTGGGTGAAAAATAATAAAGCCGAAAAGCAGTAGATAGCACAAGGTTTGTTTCTGGAAGTTCGAAGATGAATCTTCTACGTCTCCCCTTCTTCTGTTTCCAGAAGGTATCACTAAAAGACTTTGGTGAATACAGCACAACAATTGTACACACCCACTTCAACAGGACTTACCCTTCGCCTATTGAAACTCTTAGCTTTACAACTCAACTTCTGGAAAAGACTCTTTTCCAGTTACAAATTCTTCTATCAATGAAATAGTGAAGTGAATAGCTTGAGAAGATATAACGAAAAATAGCTAGCACAATATGATCTCAATGATCAAGAGTATGCAATGAAGCGTGTGCTGCTTTTTCAGTGTTTGAGCTCTTTAGATAACTGAAAGTTCTAACAATGCTCGAATGATGTTTTTCAATTCAGATTTTTGCTCAATGCTACGTACTACTTCACGAAATCCTTCATCTCCATATATAGGCTCTATTCAACGTTCAAAAACTGAACAGTTCTTTTCTTTTTGGTGGTTCAACTTTATTGCTTAAAATGGACCCGGCGGAATACATTAAAAGTAATCAGTTGCAGTTCATACCAAAAATGGTATACCGTCTTAAATGTTCTTGTATAGCATTTAATGGCATTTAATGAAGCAATAAATGCTGGTGTCACGTTAATAGATCAACGGTAATATTTAGAGACTTTGAGATACGCAAGATTCTGTTAGTGTATATTTCGAATTTTGTATCCTTCTAGTTCTGGTTTTAGCTAAGAAACAGTACTTGACAAGTGCTACAAGTGCTTCTGTTTTTCTGCTATTTTACATCTACTGGTTTTGTACTAAGCCAGCATCTACTGGTTTTTACTAGCATCTCCACTTTTACTAGCATCTCCACAACAAATTTAAGTCTAACAATTTCCCCCTTTGTGGTGATGCCAAAACCTAGATGTTCCTTAGACGTTAAAATGAATAGATAAAACAGATTACGAAGCAGATAAAAACAGTTATTATCCAGAAAAATCACGTAAAGCACAAATTAGTTAAGACAAGAAAATAAAACTAATTTGTTCCAATATCTCTGAAAGTAGCTTCATCTGGATTTTGATCCCTTCCAGAAGAATGAGGTCTGTTGCTACTCGCTCCAGTTCTATCTCCAGTTCTATCTTCTTCCCCCTTTTTGGCATCATCGGCAATGACCCTAGCAATTAAGTCATCCATTCGCCCAGATAAATTGTGAATTCCATTTGTCAGCATCTCCAGATAAGGAGTCTGATTAGAAACTCGATCATTAATAGCAGTGAGCGTTTGAGATTGAGAATCAATCTTGGCATCCATCAGGTCCATGGTGGTGTAGATTGATCGAAACATTTCATCATGCTCGGTGATCCTGGTAAATATATCAGATTGAGCAAGCGCGATCTGACTGGAACTTTTGGATATGGCCTGTCGAAAGACGATGGTCTCAGCATGCATTTTACTCAGAGATTCCGCAGTGTTCTGTATTTCCTTAGACATGCGTTCTCGGAAGAATTGAGCATCATGAAATTCTGCGGCATTTTCATAAGATATCCGTTTGACAAAGTCTGAAAGATTTACAAGATCCCTTTGAAGAGCATCAATTTGGAATTCTAGATCAAATGGTTCCATAGCTGGAGAAGGAGTCCTTGCTTGCAATCTTTGTTTAATTTCCTCCATTCGGGCAATGCGCTCAGGAGACTGCAAAGAAGGAATAGAGAATGGTACATCTTCTGCTTGAGTCGTAACAGCTGGTTCTGGTTCAGCAGAAGGTCCTTCTGAAGCAGTAGATTGATTTATTGGCCCTTCGTCTGGTTGCTGCAAAACAGCAGCAGGTACAGATACAGCTTGTGGCTCAACAACAGAGGGTGAAGTATGCAACAAAGTTGCCATTTCAGCTTGATGAGCTTCTGAAAAATGCTCAAGCTCTGGAAGGGATGAAGAAGAAGTAGCCGTAACAGTAGCAGTGGAAGTAGCAGTTGCAGATTCTGGGATGGATTGAACTGGAGGATGATCAACAGAGGTAGAAGTAACGGGCATTGTGTCATCCTGTGTTGCTTGAGTCTGCACAATCGATTCGATCACCTCATCAACCGATGCCAGATCATGAACAGAAATCAGAGAGTATGATTGAGTAGGAACTTCTTGAGGTGCAAAAGTACTAGAGACCTTGACTTCAGGAGAAGCTTTGGTCGGTTCCTCAACTGTCTGATTCTTCAAAATTGCGGAGACAGAAGTGAGACTGAACTTTGGAGGTCGAGAAAAGGCCTTTTCCTTATTAGCAGTTTGTTCAGAAAGAATTGTCAGCTGCTCCGACAAAATTTGAATGACATTCTGGTCATGAAAAGCAGTAGGACTTGCAGAGTCAAAATTTGACTTTAAGGTTTTCAGAACAGTGTCCATCTTCTGCATTTTGAATTTTTCCAGAATGTAATTGCGACGATTTATAGCTTCTATCACATTTCGTGTCCCGGAAGCATCAAAAACCTTTTTCTCATTTTCTACTGTTTGAGCATAAACACCAGTAGTTTTCAAAAATGTGATTGGGTGGTAGACACGTACCTTAAGCCAATCGTCAAAAAAATTTCATATCTTCTCTGGTTGAGATTTCAACTTCTTCCAGATGTAGATTTATTGCTGTTTGAATGGTTGATGTTGCCACCAGGTGATTGAGACAACTCAGTAATCTTTTCTTTCCCTTTTTCAGAAGTAGCAAAGACTACTGGTTTAAAAGCAGAAGAACCAGTAGCAGATTCTCTAATGACCAGACCAGAAGTTGGTCTGAAGCTTTGAGCAGGTGAGGGCCCTGATTCAATCGGTTTGGCTTTGGTGGATGAAACAACAGATGGAAAAACTTGGCGGAGATGAACATTCTCCAGTTCAGACAGAACCGCTGTTTTCTTGATGCGGATTGTTGTGCGAGGCTTCTTCTTAGCTGGGGTGGGAGGCAGTTAAGCTTGCATAGTGGGTGCTGCTGATTCTCCAGATTCTATTTTATCAGAATCAGACAAGACCACAACCCTTTTTTCGTTTAATTTTCTTCTGCCCCTCAATTTGAGATTCTCCAATTTCCTTCTTAATGGCCACAAACTCACCAACGGTTAGCTTTGGCCTTAAAGCAAGCACGCTATCAGCATCAGTCATTGTTACTGAAGAGCCATCCTCTTCTGCTGTTCCAAGAAAACCAGCATCTTTCAACATCTTACTGATTTGCACAGCAAATCCAGTACTTTTCCTGAGAATCATATCCTTCATAATGCGAAACAGAAAACGTCCTCAATCCACTTTCTTTTCTGATGTGATGGCCACCATCACTTGAACCTTTTCTTTTGTTAGTTTGTCAAAGGTTCCAGCCTTAACTAACAAGGCTTTTGCTACTATATCAGCGAGTACCTGGTACTCAATTTTCAATAGTTTTTTGAAGCAAGAGGGTGAAAGTTCTTCTCCAGTGGCTGAAAAATTTGTCAAGGCGATGGACATGTCTTCCTTTGAAATGTTCGAGAGCTTGGAAAGGCCAGAAATCGGTAGGAAGAAAGTGGAAACCCAGAAGTGCATCATCAATAGAAATCGATGCATCTCCCTGTGTATAGGTAATCTTGCCTTTCACAACTTCTGCTTTGGCATAGAAATCCAGAAGAACCGACTTGTAGATAACAGCAGGTGATTCCAAGAATATTCGAAGCCCGGACTTTTCCAATGATTTGAACATCTTGACAAGATTCTCATCCTTAATAGTGAGAACAGAAGCAAAATTCACCTGATAAGCATTCAACGTATATGCTGCGGCCATTTCTAAATTTGAAAGAGAATAGAAGTATGTTAGCAGTAGATGCGAAAAAGCAGTAGAGACAAGGAAATAATCTGAGTTCGTAAAGCGTAGTTAAAAAAAATGAACGGTTAAAGCAAAATATACAGCCGTCAGTGAACATAGGGACACGTGTCGATATGTTAGGAGAGAGAGAGACAAAAGTGTCAGTTACTCTACTCATTTTAAAATATTTTGAAAAATTGTTGGGCTGTCCGAGGCGGTTGCTAAATAAACAGAAGCTGATTTGTCATTTTATGATAATATCTACTGGAAGTGGATAAGATGCTGAAACAAATGCAGCACTTTAACAACTTCTGGTAGGTATACTGTTTTATCGAAAAGACAAATCAATTTCTAATATAAATGCCATAAAGATGTTCCCCCTCAATTAATGCAATAGTAATGGATATTAAATACTAAACGACTCTTGGCAATCTTTCAATTTAAACCGTTGAATTTGAACAGTCGCAAGGATCCTTATCTCCTTTGAATATCACTATAAATACCTGCAAGGGTTAAACAAGGTTAAGTAAACATAAAAATCAAATGAAAGAAGAGGTAACAACTGATCCGGAAGCAGAAGCAAGAATGTTCAGAAGACAGCTTGCTGCGATTTCTAAGAAGATGTTGGAAAAGGTCGTTCTGCACATAATGATCCTTGGATCATACTCCTGGAGTTGTAATATTAACAATCAAAAAGATTGTTTGCTTTCATTGAGATTGATATGTAGCATCGATCCCTTCCAGAAGCATGCTAATGCAATAAGAGAGTGCTGATGGATCGATAATGCTAATATCATCTATAATGCCCTTCTTCTGCTGAAGTACTTTGCAAGAATACTACAAGCTGCTGATATTACTGAAGACATGAGCTTGATTAGTCTAGAATTTCATAAGACGTTTCGATTGTCTTGAGATTTCTGTAATTTTCACTTTGTTTAATGTACTGGAAAATTTCTAATGAAATTTCAGTTGAAGTACTTGATGTTCTTTTATTCCTTTCTGCAAACAACTCAATGTTAGAAGAATAAAATGAATAAATGATTAAGTTCAGAAGGAAGTAAGTCATCTTATGATAGCTTCTACTGGAAACTGAAGAAAGCCTTGTTTTGTTAATGAGACAAAATACTTTCTGCATCTGACACAAAATCACAGAAGATCATAATAAAGTTCTACCTAAATTAGTGCAATTATTAAATTAAAATACTTGGTAACTGAACCGATGATAGCTTGATATGGGATGTTTCATATATATATCTACTGTAGTCAAGACTTTCTCGAGCTTTGGTGCCTGATTTTCATCTATAAATATGAACATGGGGTAAACCAGATAGTCATTCTTTAAGAGAAATGGCAAGAGATAATAGTCATGATTTGGCTGATGAGTTTATGAGGGAGGTGACCGCTGCAAGAAAGAAAGCAATAAAAGATAAAGTGATGAAGAAGACACTTGCTACCTGGACTAAAATCCAGGAGCTTAAGTCCTCCTTCGAGAGTGGGCGAGCATCTTCCACCAAGGAGTTGCTAATGATGAAGAAATATTATCGACGTCTCCATAGTGCTGATAGTGCAGACGCCGTCTCTGATGATGGCGTCTACCTTCTCATGCTCTTAAAAGAGAAAAAGACTATGAAAAAGATTGCTTTTTCAGATGAGTTTCTACGTACCTCCACCGGAGAACTGAGCACTTGATTGGCATTCTGGAGGGAGTACGTTAAAAAAGAAGTGAGAAATGTACGCCCCCGCTTCTATTATTTTTAATGAAATTTTATGTCTACTGATTATTTCTATCGTTCAGCTTTTACCTTCTGTTAAATTAAAACCTGAATAATCACAGAGGAAAAGTTAAGCCATAATATCAGATGATGATAAATAATCAAGTTAAATCTATTAATCCAAGTGTATTTCGAAAGTAAGAAAACTTATTCTCAGGCAGAGGTTTTGTAAAAATGTCTGCTGCTTGCTGACCAGTAGGAATGTATTCCAGACTAATGTTCTTCTTTTGCACATGATCTCTGATAAAATGATGTCTGATATCAATGTGCTTAGTTCTGGAATGGAGTACTTGATTATGTGATATAGCAATTGCACTTGTATTGTCACAAAATATTGGTGATTCAGAGGCTTGAACTCCATAGTCTTTGAGTTGTTGCTGTATCCAAAGTATTTGAGAACAACAGCTTCCAGCAGCAAGATATTCAGCTTCTGCAGTAGACGTGGCTATGGAAGTCTGCTTTTTGCTAAACCAGGAGATCAACCTATCACCAAGAAATTGACAAAAACCACTTGTGCCTTTTCTATCCAGTTTACATCCTGCATAATCAGCATCTGAAGTATCCAATAAGATTAAACGACGAGTCCTTGGGATACCAGAGGCCTACATTTTGAGTACCCTTAAGATATTTTAAAATTCTTTTTCCAGCAATGTAATGTGATTGTTTAGGGTTTGATTGAAATCTAGCACAAATGAAAACAGCAAACATGATATCTGGTCTACTGGCAGTAAGGTATAACAATGAACCAATCAAACCACGATACTGAGTTACCTCTACTGAAATTCCCCCTTCATCTTTATCAAGTTTAGTAGATGAGCTCATAGGAGTGGAAGCAGCAGCACATGCTTCCATCCCAAACTTTTTCAGTAGTTCCTTTGTATACTTAGTTTGGTTTATGAAGATTCCAGTATCAAGTTGCTTGATTTGAAGTCCTAAGAAAAATGTTAATTCTCCCATCATGCTCATCTCGAACTGGTCCTGCATTAACTTAGCAAACTTTGCACATAATTTGGGGTTAGTTGACCCAAATATGATATCATCAACATAAATCTGAACTAACAATATTTGTTTGTTTTTGGCTAAGGTAAACAAAGTCTTATCTACAGTACCAACGGTGAAACCATGGTTAATGAGAAATCGTGAAAGTGTGTCGTACCAAGCCCTAGGTGCTTGTTTCAAACCATACAATGCTTTATATAATTTAAAAACATGATTTGTTAACAAATGATTAGAAAAACCTAGGAGGCTGTTCAACATAGACTTCCTCTTGTAGTAGACCATTAAGAAACGCACTCTTTACATCCATTTGATATACTTTAAAGTTTTTGAAAGCATCAAAGGCTAAGAATATTCTGATAGCTTCGAGCCTAGCTACTGGTGCAAAGGTTTCATCATAGTCTATTCCTTCTTCTTATCTGAATCCTTGTGCAACCAGTCTTGCTTTGTTTCTTACAACTGTTCCTTCCTCATTTAGTTTGTTTCTGAATACCCACCGAGTTCCAATGACAGCTTGGTGAGGAGGTCTAGGTACTAGAAACCAAACTTTATTCCTCTCAAATTGATTCAGCTCTTCTTGCATAGCTTCTATCCAACTGGGATCCAGAAGAGCTTCTTCAATCTTCTTTGGTTCATCTTGAGAAATAAAAGCAGCATGCATGTATTCATTTATCATCTGTCTTCTAGTCCTTAGTGGAGCTGCTGGATTTCCAATTACCAAAGATGGAGGATGAGATTTTCTCCAAATAAAAGAATTTAGATTGTCTTCATATAAAACAGTAGATTGTTTTGGAGTATCGACTGCTGGTTCTGGAATATCAGCTGCTGGTTCTGGAGCAGCAGCTTTTGGTTCTGGAGTATCAGCTGCTGGTTCTGGAATGTGAATGTCTGGCTCTGGATTTTGAATATCCTTGACACTTGCTTCTGCATCATCTTCACTGTCTAATTCCAGATAAACCCTGTCTAATCTTTTACTTAAATTAGATATGTTAGTAATCTCGGGAACACTGCTGTCTTCATCAAAGACAACATGAATAGATTCTTCAACATTAAGAGTTTTATTATTGAAAATTCTAAAAGCCTTACTAACTGCTGAATATCCAAGAAATAAACCAATGTCAGATTTTGAATCAAAAGCAGCTAAATGATTTTTGCCATTATTGTGCACAAAGCATCTACAACCGAAAACATGAAAGTAAGATACGTTCGGTTTACTTCCTTTCCATATTTCATACGGAGTTTGATTGTTTCTCTTGTTGATCATCGTTCTGTTTTGTGTGTAGCAAGCTGTATTAATAGCTTCTGCCCAGAAGCGCTGAGAGATGTCTGCATCTGCTAGCATTGTTCTAGCAGCTTTTTTAAGTGTTCTATTTCTCCTCTCAGCTACTCCATTTTGTTGAGGCGTCCTGGCAGCTGAATATTCATGATGAATGCCCTGTTCATCTAGATATATCTCAAGAATCTTGTTAGTAAATTCAGTACCTCGATCACTTCTGATTCTAATGACAGAAACTGATTTTTCATTTTGAATCTTTTTCAAAAGTTTGATCAGGAGGTTACTGGTTTGATCTTTTCCAGCAAGAAAAATTACCCAAGTAAATCTAGAGAAATCATCAACAACAACAAGGGTGTATCTCGTTCCCCCTAAGCTTATGATAGGGATTGGACCAAATAAGTCCATATGTAATAATTCTAAACATCTTGAGGATGATTTGCTGCCTTTATTTTTGAAGCTAGATCTTACTTGCTTACCAAGTTGACATGCAGAACATACATGATTCTTAATAAATTTTATGTCTGGCAATCCATCGACTAAGTTCTGCTTTTTGAGATTGTTGATAGACTTAAAATTTAGATGATTCAGTCTTTTGTGCCACAACCATTGTTTATTACTTAGAGATGCAACTAAACACGTAGGAGCAATGATATGATCTATGTTCCATGAGATTTTATAGGTGTTGCCTTTTCTTACTCCGGTTATAACAGTAGAATCATCAGCATTTTTAACTGTGCAAGTGTGCTTCTGGAATGTTACTGAAAATCCATTATCACATAATTGACTAATACTGATCAAATTATAACAAAGATTTTCAACTAAGAGCACATCCTTAATAGTGATGTTACCATGGATAATCTTACCCTTACCCACGGTTTTACCTTTTGAGTTATCCCCAAAGGTTATCTCTGGTCCAGCACAACTTACTACTTCTGATAGCAGACTTTTCTGTCCAGTCATATGTCTTGAACATCCACTGTCCAAATACCACGTTGAGCTACTGATCTTGGTTTTCTTCACCTGTTCCTGCAAGCACTAGTTTTAGTATCTGGTACCCAATCTATTTGGGTCCAAGCCTTATTAGTCCCTTTGGAACCCACATTTGTATAATTTTTATACTTCGGGTATCCATGGAGGTGTGTGCAACAGAGGGTCTGTTGTTTCTAACATTGTGCATCTTAGTATGTTGTTCTTCCCTTCTGTTTCTGTTGTCTAGCCTGTATCTCTTCTGAACAGGTCTAGAATTGTAGTAATGGTAGTTTTTAACCTTCATAGGAGGTTGTCTTCCTGAGTTGAATCCTCTTCTGATTCTAGAACTCTGGTCAACTTTTTCCTTAGGTTCAACATAACCCAGACCATAATGCATCCTTTTGTTCATCTGATTTACATTCCTTTCTACTGAAACAGTAGGTACTTCTGGTTTCTGTACCACACTGGATTTCACAAAGTGAATATACTTCCCTTTGCACATATCCAATTTTGGCTTAGTATTCGTTTCAGAAGTGCCTTCATTATTACAAAATCCGAGACCACTCCTGTCTCCAGATTGTTTTTGTAATTCTTGCATATTTTCCAGTGAAATAGAGGATTTGTTCCAAACATTTATCAGTAGTGATAACTTCTGGTATTCAGAAAGCATCTTCTGGTATTCTGCTTTTGCTCTTTCATTCTCCGTTTTAAATTTACTCATCTCAACTTGTAAATCATTACAGCTGTCTACTTGCAAGCAAGTTAACTTACTGTTCTGATCTTTTAAGTCCTGATTTTCGATCTTAACTTCCTCGAACGATTGAGAAAGTCTAGAATACTCTTCTACCATGTCGTGTAATGCTTTGACTAAATCATTGCGTGTAAATTCATCAGAGTCAAAGTCAAATACCTCTCCGGATGTCGAGGTTGACTCAGTATTTGCCATCAGACATTTGATCTCATCTTCATCACTTTCACTCGAATGGCTTTCAGAACCAGAAGATTCAGAACTTGAGTCTGCCCATTTGGACTTACTTTCTTCTGCAACCATTGCCTTCCTGTCTCTTCTGGTTTTTTATCATTGCGCTTGACACCCTTCTTCCTCTGGTCATCCTTCTTTGGTTTTGGACAATCAGCAATGAAGTGTCCAACTTTTCACAGTTAAAGCATGCCATATCACTAGGTGATGATTCCTTTTTGAAATTGCGGTTGGGACTTTGAAATGTTCTATGATTCTTTCTCATGAATCTGGAAAACTTCTTAACAAATAATGACATTGCGTCATTGCTTATCTATTCAGCACTTCTCTCAGAAGTGTTCTCTAAAGCAGTAGCAGAAGATGAACTTGGAGCAACTGTAGTAGTAGAGTTAACAGTATCTGCGAGAGCTTTGGTTGGTGGATTTGCTAAGGGCTCTTCTCCACTTCGAACTTCAAGTTCAAACTCGTATGCCTTTAAATCCAAGAACAAGTCGTGTAGTTCTAACTTGTTGAGATCCTTGGAAGCTCTCATTGCCATTGTTTTGACATCCCATTCTCTGGGTAGACCTCTCATTACCTTTAATGCAATTTCTCTATTGCCAAAGTCTTTCCCAAGAGCTGAGAGTTCATTGACGATGCTGCTGAATCGTTCATCAAATTCATTCATAGTTTCTCCAGCCCTCATCTTCATATTCTCAAACTTCTGCATGGCTACAGACAGTTTGTTTTCCTTTGTTTCTTCGTTTCCTTCACAGATCTGAATTAATTTTTCCCAGATTTTCTTGGCAGTATGGCACATCTTGATTTTGCTGAAGGTATTTTTTCGAGTGTCTTGTATAAAATGTCCTTCGCAACGTTGTCAAGATTGGCTTTCTTCTTGTCCTCACTTGTCCATTCATATCTTGGTTTTTCAAGCATCTGAGGTGCACCTTCGGTGATAGCAATAGCTGGATTTGGCTTTAAGATCTTTAATGGACCATCAGTGATGACATACTACATGTCATCATCTTGAGCCGCAAGATGAGCGTGCATTCTGATTTTTCAATCATCGAAATCTTCTTTTGAGAACATTGGAACTTTGTTGAAATGAGCCATGTCTATTAAATATTTTTCAGAACAAGAATAACTCTGCTCTGATACCACTTGTTGAGGATCGGGTTGAGTTTAGAAGGGGGGGTTGAATAAACTCAATGGCCAACTTATTAAATTCTTTCGAATGATGTGCTAAAATCCTGTTAGAGATTTTAATGATTCTTGTTCAAGTATAAAGACCAGCAGATCACAAGATAATGTGCGGAAAACGATCTGTTGGTTAGTGGGTGAAAAATAATAAAGCCGAAAAGCAGTAGATAGCACAAGGTTTGTTTCTGGAAGTTCGAAGATGAATCTTCTACGTCTCCCCTTCTTTTGTTTCCAGAAGGTATCACTAAAAGACTTTGGTGAATACAACACAACAATTGTACACACCCACTTCAACAGGACTTACCCTTCGCCTATTGAAACTCTTAGCTTTACAACTCAACTTCTTGAATGATCTTAAGTTCTGGAAAAGACTCTTTTCCAGTTACAAATTCTTCTATCAATGAAATAGTGAAGTGAATAGCTTGAGAAGATATAACGAAAAATAGCTAGCACAATATGATCTCAATGATCAAGAGTATGCAATGAAGCGTGTGCTGCTTTTTCAGTGTTTGAGCTCTTTAGATAACTGAAAGTTCTAACAATGCTCGAATGATGTTTTTCAATTCAGATTTTTGCTCAATGCTACGTACTACTTCACGAAATCCTTCATCTCCATATATAGGCTCTATTCAACAATCAAAAACTGAACGGTTCTTTTCTTTTTGGTGGTTCAACTTTATTGCTTAAAATGGACCCGGCAAAATACATCAAAAGTAATCAGTCGCAGTTCATACCAAAAATGGTATACCGTCTTAAATGTTCTTGCATAGCATTTAATGGCATTTAATGAAGCAATAAATGCTGGTGTCACGTTAATAGATCAACGGTAATATTTAGAGACTTTGAGATACGCAAGATTCTGTTAGTGTATATTTCGAATTTTGTATCCTTCTAGTTCTGATTTTAGCTAAGAAACAGTACTTGACAAGTGCTACAAGTGCTTCTATTTTTCTGCTATTTTACATCTACTGGTTTTGTACTAAGCCAGCATCTACTGGTTTTTACTAGCATCTCCACTTTTACTAGCATCTCCACAACAAATTTAAGTTTAACAATGGATTCGAATAATAATAATGACATTGAAACTGAGAATTCTTCAAAATCTTATATTTCAGATGAAATTATAGATAATGAATCTGATATTTCTGATTTAGAAGAATGTAATAATTATATACAAGGAAAATCTTGTTTAAATCATATAGAGTATAATAAAAATCAAAATAATGATTTTTTAAACTTATGTCTCAATTCAATGATTTAAATATTAATGTGTTAACTAACAATAATATTTTAGAATTCCTTAAAATGTTTAAGAATCCAGTATTAAAATCTACAATTATTGATCAAATGAAGAATACTGCTTCAACTAGCAATAATAATAATAATAACATTCTTGTTAAACAAGAACAAGCTTATTCTATGAAAGAAGTTAAAAATCTTCTACAACAGAAATATAATAAACAAAATCCAGTTACTATACAGGATTTAGTTAAAGAAATAGAAAATCTTAAAGAACAAGTAAAAATTTTACAACATAATAATAATAGTTTAAATTATCGTATTTCAATTATTGAAACTAATAATAATTCAGAAAGTTTTGATAATCTTAAAGATATTTCTTTTCCTGATTCAAATCAGAAACATTTATCTGTTTTAAGTATGATTATATCTCAAAAATGGTACACCAATATTACTTTATTAATTGAAAATTCTTATAAGAAGAATTTTATTGCTATGATTGATAGTGGAGCAGATTTAAATGTTATACAGGAAGGATTAATTCCTACGAAATATTTTTATAAAACTACTCATTCTCTTTCTCATGCAGGAGGAGAACCATTAGAAATAAATTATAAATTACCAAAAGTTTATATTTGCAAAGATAAAAACTGTATTCAAACCAGTTTTTTATTAGCAAAAGATATTTCTAGCCAACTTATACTTGGTCTTCCTTTTATTTATCAAATATATCCTTTAAGTTATGTTGATGAAAAAGGTATAATAGGAACTTTTCAAGGTAATCCTATTTCTGTTAAGTTTATAACTAAACCTGTTCATAGAATTCTTAATGAATTACAAGAAAAGATTGATAGGAAAACTTTTCAAATTAATTCTTTAAAAGAAGAAGTTAATATTTTAATTATAGATGACAAATTACAAATCCTAAATTACAGGAAAAAATTAAACTTATTTATAATAAGTTCTTTTTAAAAATATGTAATGATCTCCCTAATGCTTTTTGGAATAGAAAGAAGCATATTATCTCTATTCCATACTGAAGAGAATTTTGATGAAAAGAGTATTCCTACCAAGGCTCGTCCTTGTCAAATGAATTCTGAATATTTAGAATTCATTTGACAAGGACGAGCCTTGGTAGGAATATTCTTTTCAGAATGAGATTCATTCTTTATTAGATAAAGGTTTAATAAAATCTTCTCAATCTCCTTGGTCTTGTACTGCTTTTTATGTAAATAAACATTCTGAGCAGGAAAGATGAGTTCCTAGATTAGTAATAAACTATAAACCTCTTAATAAGGTTTTAAAATAGGATTAGGCATCCTATTCCTAATAAAAAAGATTTATTAGATAGATTGGTTCATGCAATTATATTTTCAAAATTTGATTTAAAATCAGGATTTTGGCAGATTCAAATAAAAGAATCTGATAGATATAAAACTGCTTTTAATGTTCCAATAGGACATTATGAATGGTCTGTAATGCCATTTGGCCTTAAAAATGTCCCTTCAGAATTTCAACAAATTATGAATGTTATTTTTTATAATTATAGTAATTTTATAATTGTTTATATTGATGATATCTTAGTATTTTCAAATGATATTGAAACGCATTTTAAACATTTAGATATGTTTAAAAATATTGTTATTCAAAATGGTCTTGTTATCTCAAAATCTAAAATGATTTTATTTCAAACCAATATTAGATTTCTTGGTCATATGATTGAGAAAGGAAAAATAATTCCTATACAAAGAAGTATAGAATTTGGTTCAAAATTTCCTAATATTATAACTGATAAAACTCAGTTACAAAGATTTTTAGAAATTTTAAATTATATTTCTCCTTATATTAAAGATCTTACTAAGAATTCTGCTATCTTATATGATAGATTAAAGAAAAATCCTTTACCTTGGTCTGAAAGACATACTATGACTGTTAAAAATATAAAGAAAAATGTTAAAAATCTTCCTTGTCTTATGCTTGCTAATCCCCAATGGGATAAAATTGTTGAAACTGATGCCTCAGATATAGGTTTTGGAGGAATCTTAAAACAGAAAGGTCCCCAAAATAAACAAGAATATCTTATTAGATTTTATTCTTGTAAATGGAATAATGCCCAGAAAAAATTACTCTACAGTAGCAAAAGAAATATTAGCTATTATCAGATGTATTTTGAAATTTCAAGATGATTTATATAATCAAAAGTTTATTATAAAATCTGACTGCAAATCTGCAAAATTTATGTTTAATAAAGATTTTAAACATGATGTTTTTAAACAAATGTTTGCAAGATGGCAGGCTCATTTAGCTCCTTTTGATTTTGAAATCATTTATAAGAAAGGTGAAGATAATCACTTGCCAGATTTCTTAACTCGAGAATATTTATCCTAATGTTTTCATCTACAGATATGAATTCTCGAGGAAGAGGAGAGTCCTCTTATAGAGGGCGAGGTGGTAGGGGAAAACCCCCTAATATTATTGCACAACATGGAAAGCAAAGGCTAATAGCCCAGAACTTATCCAGTTCATCATCCAGTAATACTGAGCAAAATAATGAGTTATACAATGAGTTTCAAGAATTTTTGAAACAAAAGCAGAGAAGTAATACAGATTCTCAATCTTCAGCATCATATGCTAATATCATCAAAGAAGATGATAATGATTCAGCTCTATATACAGAGACAAAACATCGTGAATTGATTCTTCTTATAGAAGAAAAAGATATCCAATGGGAAAAAACTCATGGACTATCATGGAAAGATATTTAACCAATACATCATATGTATATGGTTCTTACAAGCAGAGATGATTTTATGAAAATCTTCTATTATCTACAAAAAGCGTTGATATAACTCACTTTTTCAGTAATACTCAGCAAAAAGGAAGTTATAACTTCTCAAAGTTCATTATCAAGAAGATAATATCTATTGAAGAATGGGGTATATCTCCATTGATCGAAAAAGAATTTTATTCTGAAATTCATAAAATGAGTTTTAAATTCAATTTTTGGGATTATATTGACAGTTTTAATAAAACTCTGTTTTATGAAAATGAAAAGTTAAAACATACATTGTTTTTAAAGATTTGTGAAAATGTTTTTCATCATCCAGTTCCAAATTGGTTTTTAATCTGGTGGAAGATATTTGATCCATATGCAAAGATTTTGCCAGAGGTTTTTATAAAACCCATGAATACTTGGTTTAAATGTTTCCCCAAGTATTAAAAATTATTTTCTGAACATTGGATAGATGGAAAGACTTTATGTCTATTTTTCATGGAATTTGGAATTCCTTGGATCTGGAAATGACAACCAAAATTTGGATATACTGATGAAGGAATCCCTTGCATATGACGAGTTAGTTCCACTAAATTTTGGGACAAATTATTGCGTGATGATCCAGAAACAGGAAAACCTTATGGTTTTGACACTCTTCATCAAATGTAGGAGAAAATTTTATTATATCAAACAGAATTTCATAATCAAAAAGAAAAGGAAAAAGCCTCTATGAGTCCATTCAAGATTCTCACTCAGAAATATTCTGAGATCTATTCAAAAGAAAAAATGATTGAGGTTTATATTGAAGAAATGAAAAAGAATCTTTTCCAGAATATTGGATGTTCTGATTCAAAGTCAGACAAATCTATGGCGTCTGAATCCAGCTGAAAATCAATTCATACATTTAATGCACACGCAGGATGCACAAGATCCAGAGGATGATACTCCTCAATTATCTCAAATAGATGACATCTTTGAAAATCTGAAGAAATCTCTAAAGGATAATATCAAAAATGATTAAAATCGTTGAAAGTGGAATCTCACTATTCAAAGTTGGTGGAATAACACATCATGACATATCATGACAAAAAGTGGCATATCACTGTATACTTTTTGAATTTTGTAACCATGTTGCTTTTTGCTTTAATAAAGCATTTTACTATTGTTATTTTGAGATGAAATCCGGGGTTTCATGTCCGGCTCTTCTATCTATTTATAGGTCACTTCTGTATCTTTAGGAGGACACGATTGAATTTGCTCTCCCTCTATTCTCTCTTGTAAAAAACCCTTCTGAAGTTTATTAATAAAAGCTTGAAGTTCTGATAACAACTTTTTAAGTTCTTATTGTTTTTATTTTTTGTTTTTACTTACTGTTTTTATATTTTTATTTTTCATAAGATTAGCCTGAATGACAGGCTAAAGTATTCGTGCTAAATTATTACCTTACTATGACATGATCTATATTTATTTGTTCTTGGAATCAGATTGAGATAATAAAAGATCTATTTAAATTTTTGGAATTTAATGTAATATAAGAGTCTTTGGTTAGAACATAAGGTAAAAAGATGAACAGAAAATGGTAAACACAAGGTTCGAGTTTAACCAGTAAAAATAAATTCATTTTGTAGCACTTCAGCCTGCTTAGCCGAGAAATGGCGTTTAAGGCGTTTATGGGTGATTTTTATGAATTTATGATTCTATGGGATCTCGGTAAAATCCTGTGTTGTTTAATTTCTTTGGTATATCTTTTATCAATCCTTTTATGTTTTGTAAAAATTCCAAATAAGAATCTTATATTCATTATTATTTTGAGATTTAAATTCTTCTTTTTCTTAGCTCAGTATGAGTTGAAAATGGTATATAGGCTGGAAACCAATAACCTCCATGTGTGCGAAAGCCACTAAGAAAAAGTTTGGTAAAATATAGATTGACGAGCTATATATTTAAAATAAAGAATTCAAATGGAGAGCTATATATTTAAAATCAAGAATTTCAAATCCATTTGAATTATATATATATATATATATATATATATATATATATATATATATATGTGTGTGTGTGTGTGTGTGTGTGTGTGTGTGTGTATATGTACGTATATAAGATACATTATATAAGTGATCAAAACAAGAGCTAAAAATAATAAAACGAAGTCTGACAAACTCAATTTTTTAATTTTTTTATTAATTAAATTGGGATGGGGCCGGGGGCGACAATTTTACAAATTTTTATTACAAAATTTTATATAGGAAACTATAACAATAAAAAATAAAAGAAAGACATCTTCCAATTTTTCATTTAACCATATACACTACAAAAAAACGCTAGTGAAAAAACCGTAGCTAAATTTAACGAAAAAACCGTGGGCAAATTACCACGGTTTTAAAATCGTCGCCAAAATTCGCTAAATTTAGCGACGTTTTACAATAGTGACGAAACATTAAACTGTCACAATAATTACATAACGATGGTTTTTCAAATAATTATGCCGCTAATTGCGACGAAATTTTTTAAATTCAATGTCGTCTCAAATTTAAATTTGGAAAATCAATTTCAAATTAACGACGATTTTCAAAAATCATTCCCATTAATTACATAGAGTCAGTTTCAAATAATTATGTCATTAATTGAGACAAAAATTTTAATTAAATGTCGTCGCAAATTTCAATTTCGAAAATCAGATTCAAAGTAATGACGGTTTTGAGAAATTTGTCGCTACCTAATTGTGTTAAAATCAAGCCTTTCGTGATGTACGAAAAGTAAATCCATCAAGTAGACTCAATTTTTAATCAACAATTATAAGTTCCAACATTTATATAAAACTTCGTAATATAATTTAATTAATTACTGTATGAGAATATCATGCGTGCACAATATCCTGATATAACTGTTTCTGTTGTTGAGGCGTTGTTGCAGACAAATTTTTTGGGATGGTTCAAATGCTTTGTCAGACTATATAATTAATATTATTAATTATTGAACCATATATACATCAAATAATTTAATTTTTGTCATAGAAAACATTGCAGACCACTGAATTCGACTATCCTATGATTAAGAAAGTTGCATTTGGACCGTGCAAAAAGTGAAAAATTATCAAAGTTATTGTGTCAATGAATTTAGTTTCCACACTGTTAATTATACATTGTAAAAGGCCTCCAAAAATTCAGGGATTCAAGTTCACGGCCTTTCAAGTCATGATGAATGTACAAAATTTTATGGTCAGCTCGAAGAGGTAATTGAGGTTGAATACTCTGGTTTGCCATTGAAACAAATCATTTTTTTAAAAATGTTCTTGGTTTTGTTGGGGATCGATGTAGAGTTTAGAGGGAGGGTGAATAAACTCTTTTCTTTACCGATAGATTTTGTAAAGGGTGCTAGAATTCTGTTAGAGATTGTAGTTGTTCTTGTTCAAAATTACGTCCAGCAGATCACAATAATAAGTGCGGAAACAATCCAATGGAGTAGGGTGAAAAACAGTAATAACAGTAGGCAGTACAACAGTAGTTGTTTCTGGAAGTCGAAGATAAAATCTTCTACGTCTCCCCTTCTTCTGTTTCCAGTAGGTATCACTAAAAGACTTTGGATTTTACAGTACAACACTCGTACACACCCACTTCAGCAGGACTTATCCTTTGCCTACTGAAACTCTTAGTAACTCAACACAATATGATTCAATATGACAAGGTTCTGAAAAAGACTCTTTTCCGGTTTACAAACTCTTCTACAAAAGAATATCGTAAGGCGTTTTACTAGAAGAGGTGAAGAAACAGCAGTACAAAATGATCTCCAAAGATCAGATGTAAGAAATTAAGCGTGTACTGCTTTTCTGCAAGTTGAGCTTGGAAGATAACGATTTGTTCGCGATTGCTCAATGTAACGTTGGATAGATAGTATGTTTCTTGATAAAAAAATCAGCGTTCTTTCCATCAAATGGGTTTGATCCATATATATAGATAACTTGAATCCAACGTCTATAATCAAAACGGCTTCTTTGACTTCTGATAGAAATAGCTTTATTGCTAAAAGTAGTTCCTGCAAAAAGGCTTCAGAACAATCAGTCTTGTTACATACTAAAATAGGTAATGCGTATTAAATGATTTTGTTCAGCATTAATGAAGCATTTAATACTCGTACATGGTAAAGTAACTGTAACATTTAATATATCAAGGATATGTTCTGTTTCTAGCAGTGAGTCAAGTTCTGCTTCTGTTTTTCTAAACTGATAAGTACTCGAAGAGTACTACTTAGTTAAGGCGACAAGAGAACTTCTATTTTTATATAATCTTCTGGTTTCACTTAACGTTATCTACTGGTTTTGACTATCATCACCGCAATTAAATTAAGTCTATTAATTTCCTCCTTTGCGGTGATGCCAAAACCTAGAAGTGAGTAAGATGAAGAAAACAGTTAAATCACAAAAGATAACAATTATAAACTGAAGAGTAAGTAAACAGTAAATCAGAATTAAAAGAAAAATTAATCATCAGTTTCAATGTCTCTGAAAAGTGCATCATCGTCATCCTGAGGTTCCTGGCTTATGAGGAATGATTCTGCTAGATGATGTCTTTCCGATCTATCTTCCTCTGTTCTTACTTCTGTTCTGCTCACTGCTTCCCCCTTTTTGGCATCAAGGCGAGTTAGCATTTCATCAATTCGGCCTGACAGACTGATAATGCTATCATTCATCATTTCCAAAAATGAGACTTGATTCGAAACACGATCATTCATAATCTGAATAGACTGAGATTGGGACTCAATCTTGGTGTCAATGGATTCCAGTTTCAAATCAGTAGCCTCCATTTTAGTCGAAATTGATCGAAGAGATGACTCATGATCAGCAACTGTTCGTAGAACATCGGATTGTCCAAGAACTATGTTGGCGTGACTGGTCAAGACATTCTTCCTGAAGATTTCAGATTCAACTTCAAGCTTGGTTAACGATTCTGCTGTTTTAATGACATTGTTCGTTATGCGATCTTGGAAGAATTTGGTGGCGTTTACTTCACCAGCATGTTCAAAAGACATCTTTTTGATGATCTCTGAGATTCTTTCAATGTTCCGTTTAAGTGAATCAATCTCAAATTCAAGATCAAAATGTTCTTCATCGGAGGATGGACTTTTAGCAAGCATGCGCGCAGATATTTCAGCTAGATGCGCAAAGTGAGCAATGCGAGTAGGTTACTCAGTAGGAAGAACAGCTAAGGCAGTAGAAGTGGTGGGATCTTATGGACCAGTAGAGACAGCAGGAATCTGTTCAGTAGAAGAGCTATTAGCAGTAGCAGAGGATCCAGGAAATTGTCTTTCTTCTGGTTGCATGGCTTCGATGGCCTCCGACTGTTCAGCAGCTGTATTTTGATCAGTCAAGATAGCTACCATTTCTCTTCGATGTTCAGAAGAGAAGATTTCCAAATTCGGCAGTGACAGAGATTTGGCAGCATCTGATTCTGCTAAATGTTGAGCAACTGGAGAAGTTACCGGTTGGACCATGTCATCAGCCAGGGCTGCTTCTGGTGCAGCAGAGATATCAACAACAATGGATTGAACGACTTCATCCACTGAAGCCAGTTCACGGACAGAGATGAGAGAAGAAGAGTGAGTAGGCAATTTGAGAGAGGCAGGAGTACTAGAAACTTTAGCTTTTGGAGAAGCCATGGTTCTTTCCTCAACTGGCTTATTCTGAGAAAATTCTGGAACAAAGCCTACTGAATATTGAACGGGCTCACCAAACCCCTGTTCTTGAGCAAGAAGTTGCTCATTCATCAATCTCAATCTTTCAGAGAGAATATGGATCACGTTCTGATCTTGAGCAGCAGTTGGAATCCTGGCATCAAAGTTAGACTGAAGAGTCTTTAAAACTGATTCCAATTTTTGTCTCTTAAGCTTCTCATGAATGAAACCTCGGCGTTTCATCGCTTCGATCACATTCTCAGTTTTGGCAAGTGCACACACTTTTTCCTCATTTGTGGCCATTTTTCCGAAAGCACCTTTTGTCTTGAAGAAGGTAAGAGGATGATATACTCGAACCTTTTGCCAGTCATCAAAGAAGGTCATTTCTTTATTGGCAGAATTCTCAATATCTTCCAGATGAAGATCAACACCAGTTGAAACAAATGATTTGGCGGCGTGAACTGATGGTTCTTCAACGAGTTTACCTTTGCCTTTACCTGAAAGATAAGGCAGTAAATACGGGTCTAAAAGCAGAAGACCCTGCAGTAGATTCACGAATGACCACTCCAGATGAGGGTCTGAGAATAGGAACAGAAGAAGTGGTGGCGGCAGGGACAACAGCTGGTTTAGAGACAGATGTGACTTCTGATACAGAAGACACGGCTTCTGGAAATACTTGTCGCAATGGGACAGCGTCTAGATCAGCAATTGCTGCTGTTTTCTTGATGCGAAGGAGAGTGCGGGCTTTCTTCTTGGTAGGGATGGCAAGGACAGATGCTCAAATAGGAGCAGCAGACTCCTTAGAGACTGTTTTATCAGAATCAGTGGAGATAACCACTCTCTTTCTCTTTATCTTCTTCTGAGGTTCTTGAGCCTCAATTTGTGCATCTCCAACCTCCTTTTTCATGGAAATAAATTTAGCGACGGTTGGCTTTGGCCTTAGCGGAAGCACGTCGATGGAGATAGATGCGTTCCCTTGAGAATATGTGATTTTTCCTTCTTGTATGGTTGCTTTGGCATAGAAATCCAAAAGAGGAGTTTTGTATATAACGGCAGGTGCTTGCCAAAATTTTCGGAGTCCGGATTTCTCAATGGATTGAAACAGTTTGACAAGTTGTTCATCCTTGATAGTTAGGACGGAAGCAAAGTTAACTAGATAAGCGTTCAAAGTGTAAGCTCCGGCCATTTATGTAAACAAGACGAATTTGAGATAAGATCTGTAAGAGAGATGAACAAGAGAAATCAGTAGCTAGTAGGCAAGATTCTGGAAACGTAAAAAATGAAAAGAAATGAAAAGGGCGGTTAATAATCAAAAAGTGTACAGCCGTCAGTGAAACACAAGGACACGTGTCAATATGTTTGCGGTTGAGTATTTGAAAAGTTAAACAGAGGATGTCAGAGAAAAACTAATTATTTCAAAATTTGAAAGGTAATACAAAAAGAGCGGGCTGTCCAATTGGTTACTGAAAATAACCAGAAGAAGGTTTGTCGTTTTATGATAATATCTACTGGAAGTCATATGGTGCTGAAATATTTCCAGCACTTGGATAAAAAACCAGTAGACACATTGTTTTATCGAAAAGACAAACACACTTTCTGCTTCTGACAAAGTACGAAAGTGACAGTCTGAAAACGATACTGTTCCCCCTAAATTAATGCAACTAATAAATGTGAAGATACGAAATCTGGGGAAGTGACAGATGATTCTAGGTATTCGAGTAGTCAGATAGCCATGTGGGGACCCGGACGCTAATTCATTTCTTAATCATTCTTAGGAATAATTTAATCAATTAAGATAAACAGGGTCTAAATTTTTTTTAAATACAAATACGGAAACGTAATGTAATCAATCTGATATACATATCCAAAGTAAAGTACATGTCCTGTACTCAATACATTAAAATCAAACTAGGGTTCAACTAGTATATATCTAGTGCTGAAACCTATCTACTTCTGATCCGGATCTCCACACTAACTTGTCTTCTCATTCTCTTCTTGACCCTGATCCTGTCCCACCTGTTGTCATGCACATATACGAACAAGACAACAGCCAGATAACTCCGGTGAGAATATAATCCCAGTATAAACAATGTAAACATGCAATCATATAAAAACATATATAAAAGCATATAACAGTTATCATTAACATGTATCAAATCTGAAAACATGAATGATATAAAACTGTAAATAAACTTGTGACTCGTCATCTCAGACTCGACTCATTTCTAATCTAGGGATCCCGGTTCCTGGACATTGTTTCATATATCGAATCTCAGCGATAGGAATAAATCAATTCCTAAGCAAACATCGATATAAACCAAATATCCAGTGTCTTGGCATATCCGCCACAGACTTGGCATATCCTGCCAATGACTAGGCATCTCCGCCCATGACTCAACACACGCTTTGCTATAAATCAATAGAATAAGCATCTCAATCTCAGACATTGCAATATATCGAGGCAATGACAATTAAGTATGTGATTTTGGGAAACTCAAGTTAAATCAGACTCGAGTTGTGCAATCCCGGATCGACATCGATTTATACCTTTCTTCTGTGGTTTCTAGTTCTGTCGAAGTCTTGAATTCGAATCTGTCAATTACTCAATCTGGAAATGACAATAACGAGGAGTATAATATCAATACACCACTCAAATCAATACTGGATATAATCAGAACTCAATTAAATTCTGTTTCAACGGCATAACTGCACCATTTCAATACACCCAGCAATACAAATCAATAGATATCAATTCCCAAAACTCATAATCAATAACAATACAAATCTGATATCAAATCTCAGTCAAATCAACTCTGAAAATCATAAAAATTTCATACGGTACCCGTTCTTCAATCCGATTTCAATTATATGATGTCTACTATATCAAGAACACCATATATGAATCATATCTGATTTCTTCTATATCATAATTTCAAATCATAACAAAACGTAGTAAAACTTACATCCAGTTGAAGCTCTCGTCGATACAAACACGGTACTGAAGTTGGATTGAAAATCTGACGGACGGATCGTTCACAAATCTACCAGGTGAAAAGGTGTAAGGATTTCTCTGAAGTTTTCTCGTTCCTTTCTTCTGATTTTCCTCCAAGGGAACTGAAGTTATGTACATATATATATCCAACTTGCATGTAAAGATACGTGTCCCATTTTTTCATCCATATCAGGCAGCGCTCGGGCGGTTGTAAACTACTGCTCGGGCGCGGAATGTTCTGTCCGAGACAATTCTTATTGAACACTGGCGCTCGGGCGGTCAAAAACTACCGCTCGGGCGCCAGACTCTCTGGCTGATTTTTCATCTTGTTGAACACTGGCGCTCGGGCAGTTATTTTCTACCGCTCGGGCGCCTAGACTTTCTGTCCAAAGTTTACACAATTCTTATGTTTTACCCAACCGGGGCTCGGAGTGATCCGTCTATCATCATATCAGTTCAAAATCAATAATCTCATATCAACAGAATCAAAATCTCGGGCATTACAGCCGTCTTTTCATCTCTTCAAGATTCTATATAAGTGCCTGCAAGTTCACAAACTAAGTCATTTAGTTTTATCAAATCAAATGGGTAGAACAAGTAATCTCTCGGAGTCTTCTCCAGAGTCTGAATCAGTAGAGGATTTCTAGAAGCAACTTCCAGCGTCTCGTAAGAAGATGTTTGAAGACATCTTTTTTCAAGATATGAGGGCTGGGAAGAAAATCCCCAGTTTATAATATGAACAATCAGTAAGATTGTTCAAAATTATTAGGACTAGGCTGTGGAATCACCTCTTCCACAACCATAATCATTCAAGGAGAGGGTTCCCAGCAGTTCTTAGATAGGTTCTTGCTGAAGTACTTTGCACTGAAGTACTTCAAGCTGCTGATATCAACAAATGTAGTAGATAAACATTATGTAATGCTTCTGGTTTTATGAATGAAAAATCTCATTTTATTATGTCTTTGTTTATCTACTGCTTTTATTGATTGAATAAATAAATAATGGATAAGAAAAACTCAGTCTATGTAAATCAGTAGAACGGTTCTGTTGACTTGAGACTCTTCAAAATTAAATGCATCCTATCTATAAATAAGATAACAACAAATGTTATCGAAACAACAATTTGATATGTCGGACTCAAGCAATTCGGATGCCTGTAGCAGTACTCATGTCATGGTAACACTAGAGACACTTCCTCATCTGGAAGCTTTGAAGAAGACCATTGAAAAATATATCTGGATAAAGGTCATGTCTTCATGGTTCAAGGTGCAGGATCTTCAGAATGTGTAGCAAAATGGTTTGACTTCTACTACTGCACAAAGAGCAACAGCAAGGAAGTACAAACGGGAGTTTGAAGTTGATCATGTTTCTGAGCTTACTACTGATGGAGTTCTGCTTCACTTGATGCTCTGGAAGGAATGGCATCAGCTAGAATTTATTTTCAGTACAGAATCCTTTAAAAGTATTAGGAGTCAAGAGTTGAATAACTGGATTTCTGAGTGGCAAGACTCTGTAGGAAATGAATTAGATCGCGTAACCTGGTTTCGATTACATTCTAAATAAAATAACAATAGTTGTGACATGTTGTCTCTTTACTCTTTTGCAATTAAATCAATGTTAGTCGAATAAAATATAATTGATTTTACAAAAATAATCAAGTTAAATCAATTAAGCCGAGTATATTACGGAAATAAGAAAACTTATTCTCAGGCAGAGGTTTTGTAAATCAGTAGAAACGTATTCCAGACGAATGTTCTTCTTCTGCACATGATCTCTAATAAAATGATTTCTAATGTCGATGTGCTTTGTTCTGGAATGAAGTATTGGATTTTGCGTAATTGCAATGGCACTGGTATTGTCACAGAAGATAGGTGATTCAGAAGCATGAACTCCATAGTTTTTAAGATGTTGTTGTATCCATAGTATTTGAGAACAGCAACTTCCAGCAGCGAGGTATTCTGCTTCTGCAGTAAACGTAGCTATGGATGTCTTCTTTTTACTAAACCAGGAGATCAGCCTATCACCAAGTAATTGACAAAAACCACTTGTGCTTTTCCTGTCTAGCTTGCAACCTGCATAATCAGCATATGAATATCCAATAAGATTAAAATATGAATCATTGGGATACCATAAGCCGACATTTTGAGTTCCCTTTAAGTACTTCAGAATACATTTAGCAGCAATGTAATGTGACTGCTTAGGGTTAGATTGAAATCTTGCACAAATGCAAACATCAAACATAATATTAGGTCTACTGACAGTAAGATATAACAGTGAACCAATAAGACCACGATACTGAGTTACCTCTACTGGAGTTCCACTATCATCCTTATCAAGTTTAGTAGATGAGCTCATTGGAGTGGAATCAGCAGAGCATGCTTCCATGGCAAACTTTTTCAGTAGCTCCTTGGTGTACTTGGCTTGATTTATGAAAATTCCTGTATTAAGTTGCTTGATCTGCAGTCCTAGGAAGAATGTTAATTCTCCTATCATGCTCATTTCAAACTGGACCTGTATTAACTTAGCAAACTTTGCACATAAGGGTTAGTTGACCCAAAAATTATGTCATTAACATAAATATGTACTAACAAAATGTGCTTATTCTTAACTAGGGTAATAGAGTCTTATCTACTGTGCCAATTGTAAAATCATGATTGACAAGGAATTGTGAGAGTGTGTCATACCATGCTCTAGATGCCTGTTTTAAACCGTACAGGGCTTTGTGTAATTTAAATACACGATGAGGTGAGAAATGATCGATAAAACCTGGAGGTTGTTCTACGTAAACCTCTTATTGCAGTAGACCATTTAGGAAAGCGCTTTTTACGCCCATTTGATAAACCTTGATATTTTTGAAAGCAGCAAAGGCCAAAAATATTCTGATGGCTTCAAGCCTTGCTACTGATGCAAATGTTTCATCATAGTCTATTCCTTCTTCTTGTCTAAAACCTTGAGCTACCATTCTTGCTTTATTTCTGACCACAGTGCCTTCTTCATTTAGTTTGTTTCTGAATACCCACCGAGTTCCAATAACGGCTTGATGAGATGGTCTGGGTACAAGAAACCACACTTCTATCCAACTGGGATCCAGAAGAGTTTCTTCAATTTTCTTTGGTTCATCCTGGGAGATAAAGGCAGCATGCGTAAATTCATTAATCATTTGCCTTCTAGTTCTTAATGGAGCTGCATGATTACCAATAACCAACGATGGACGATGTGATTTCCTCCAAACAAAAGGGTTTAATGAGATTTCTTCCTGATTTGATGTATTTGAATTGGGCTCAGCTGGAGCAGTAGCAGGTTCTGGAATGTTCACTTCAGGTTCTGATAAATCTTGTGTCTGAACAATTGGTTCTACCAGAGGAATGTTTGGTTCTGGATTTTGAGCATCTTTAACTATAGGTTCTGCGTCATCTTCACTATCCAGTTCCAGATGAATCCTGTCTAACCTGTTACATAGATTTGATACGTTAGAGATTCCAGGAACACTGCTATCCTCATCAAAGACAACATGAATAGATTCTTCAACATTAAGAGTTCTATTGTTGAAATTTCTAAAAGCTTTCCTTACTGTTGAATAACCAAGAAATAGTCCAGTATCTGATTTTAAATCAAATGCAGATAAATAATTTTTACCGTTGTTGTGAACAAAGCATCTGCAACCAAATACATGAAAATTATACGTTAGGCTTACTCCCTTTCCATATTTCATATGGAGTCTGATTGTGCCTTTTGTTGATCATGGTTCTGTTTTGTGTGTAGCATGCTGTGTTGATTGCTTCTTCCCAGAAGCGTTGAGAGATGTCTGCATCTGCTAGCATTGTTCTAGCAGCTTCCTTAAGAGTTCTGTTTCTCCTCTCAGCCACTCCATTTTGTTGAGGCGTTCTGGCAGCTGAATATTCATGATGAATACCCTGTTCATCTAAGTACAACTCAAGAATCTTGTTAGTAAACTCAGTACCCCGATCACTTCTGATTTTAATGATGGAAATAGATTTTTCATTTTGAATCTTTTTCAGAAGCTTGATCAGGAGACTACTGGTTTGATCTTTTCCAGTAAGAAATATTACCCATCTAAATCTAGAAAAGTCATCAATAACAACAAGTGTATACTTCATTCCCCCTAAGCTCATGATAGGGATTGTACCAAACAGGTCCATATGCAATAATTGCAAACACCTTGAAGTTGATTTACTACCTTTATTCTTGAAGCTAGATCTCACCTGCTTTCCAAGTAGACATGCAGAACACACATGATTCTTAACAAAGTTAATATTGGGCAGTCCATCAACTAAGTTCTGCTTCTTGAGATTATTGATTGACTTGAAACTCAGGTGATTCAATCTCTTGTGCCAGAGTCAATGCTTATCAGCAAGAGAGACAACTAAACATGTAGGAACAGTAGCATGATCTAAGTTCTATGAAACTTTGTAGGTGTTGCCTTCTCTCTTTTCAGTTAATACAGTAGACTCCGCAGAATCTTTAACTATGCATGTGTGCTTTTGAAAAGCTACAGAATAACCATTATCACACAATTGACTAATGCTAATCAAATTATAACAGAGATTCTCAACCAGTAGTACATCATTGATAGTTATGTTACCATGGATAATCTTACCCTTATCCACGGTTTTACCTTTTGAGTTGTCCCCAAAAGTTATCTTTGGCCCAGTACAACTCATTACTTCTGATAGCAGATTTTTCTGTCCAGTCATGTGTCTGGAGCATCCACTATCCAGATACCATGTGGAGCTGCTGATTTTGATTTTCTTCTGTTGTTCCTGCAAACACAAATTTTATTATATGGTACCCAAATCTATTTGGGTCCAAGCCTTATCAGTCCTTTAGGAACCCACATTTGTACAATTTTTGGTGACCTTGTACTTCGGCTATCCAAACAGGTGTGTGCAACAGAAGGTCTATTATTTCTAACAGTATGCATATTGGAATGTTTTTCTTCCCTTCTGTTTGTGTTGTTTGGCATGTATCTCTTCTGAACAAGTCTAGAATTATAGTACTGGTAGTTTTTAACCTTCATAGAGGTTGTTTTCTTGAGTTGAATTCTCTATTGGATCCAGCACTCTGGTGAACTCTCCCTTTAGGTTCAACATAACCCAGACTGTAATGCTTTCTTCTGTTCATCTGATTTGCATTCCTTTCAACTCGAACAGTTGGTATTTCAGGTTCATATACCACACTGGATTTGACAAAGTGAATGAATTTCCCTTTGCCTTTATCCAGTTCTGGCTTGGTACTAGTTTCAGAAGTGCTTTCATTATTGCTGAATCCGAGACCACTTCTGTCACCGGATTGCTTCTGCAACTCATGCATCTTCTCTAAAGAAACAGAAGACTTGTTCCATGCATTTACCAGAATGGATAGCTCCTGATTCTCAGACTTCATCGTCTGGTAATTTGCATTAACCCTGTCATTCTCAGTTTTTAACTTATCTCAACATTTAAATCATTGCAGCTATTCTCTTGCAAACAAGTGAACTTACTGACTTGATTTTTTAAGTTTTGATTTTCAGTCTTAACTTCTTCGAATGACTGAGAAAGTCTTGAGTACTCTTCCATCATGTCATGCAGTGCTTTAATCAAATCAGTCCGTGTAAATTCGTCAAAGTCAAAGTCAAGTACATCTCCAGATGTCGAGGTTGGCTCAATATCCGTCATAAGACACTTGATCTCTTCTGCATCACTTTCGCTACAATGACTTTCTGAGTCAGAGGACTCAGAACTAGAATCCGCACATTTAGACTTGCTTTCCTCAGCAATCATCGCTTTGCGGTCTCTTCTGAATTTCTCGTCATTCCTTTTGTATTCTTTCTTCTTCTGGTCATTCTTCTTGGGCTTTGGACAATCAGCAATAAAGTGACCGATCTTTCCACAGTTAAAGCACGCCATATCACCAGGTGGTGAATCCTTCTTGAAGTTCCGATTAGGACTTTGGTAAGCTAGGTGATTCTTTTCATAAATCTGGAAAATTTCTTCACAAAGAGAGACATAGCATCATTTGCTGATTTTTTCAGTAGTATTTTCCGAATTGATCTCAATGATGGTAGCAGGTACTGCTTGTGGAATAACTACAGCAGCAGCAGCAGTAGAAGTAGTAGCAGCAAGAGCCTTGGTTGATAGATTTGTTGAGGGCGCTTCTCCGCTTCTCACTTCTAGCTCGAACTCATAGGCCTTTAAGTCAGCGAACAAGTCATGTAGCTCTAACTTGTTTAGATCTTTAGAGACTCTCATAGCCATTGTTTTGACGTCCCATTCCCTGGGTAAAGCTCTCATCACCTTGAGTGCTATTTCTCTGTTGCCATGCTCTTTACCTAGAGATGCTAGTTCTTTAACCAGGCTGCTGAACCGTTCATCAAACTCATTTAGAGTTTCTCCAGCTTTCATTTTCAGATTTTCAAACTTCTGCATTGCTACAGACAGTTTATTTTCCTTTTTCTGCTCATTTTCTTCACATATTTGAATGAACTTTTCCCAAATTTCTTTCGTAGTAGAGCACATCTTGATTTTGCTGAATGTGTTCTTATCAAGAGTTTTATAAAGAATGTCCTTCGCGACGTTTTCGAGATTGGCTTTCTTCTTATCTTCGTCAGTCCATTCGCTTCTTGGTTTTTGAACCATTTGCGATGCACCATCAGTAACAGCAACAGTTGTATTAGGCTTTAAAATTTTTAGAGGACCATCTGTGATGACATACCACATGTCATCATCTTGGGCTGCAAGATGAGCTTGCATACGGATCTTCCAATCATCAAAGTCTTCTTTTGAGAACATAAGAACCTTGCTGAAATGTGCCATAACTATTTATAAATATTTCAGAACAAGAAAAATCTGCTCTGATACCACTTGTTGGGGATCGATGTAGAGTTTAGAGGGGGGTGAATAAACTCTTTTCTTTACCGATAGATTTTGCAAAAGGTGCTAGAATCCTGTTAGAGATTGTAGCTGTTCTTGTTCAAAATTACGTCCAGCAGATCACAATAATAAGTGCAGGAAACAATCCAATGGAGTAGGATGAAAAACAATAATAACAATAGGCAGTACAACAGTAGTTGTTTCTGGAAGTTCGAAGATAAAATTTTCTACGTCTCACCTTCTTCTGTTTTCAGAAGGTATTACTAAAAGACTTTGGATTTTACAGTACAACACTCGTACACACCCACTTCAGCAGGACTTATCCTTTGTGTAGAAACCGAAAAAAAAACCAATATGCGTAGATATGTGCATAATTTATATTATTTAATTTTAAATGGTTATTATTTTAAGAAATTGTTGATTTAATTGCATTTAAATCATTTACGTTATTTTTAAGGATTTTAAATCGCGTATTTCAAATTTTAGCTTTTTAGATATATACGCGAGATCGGACCGGAGATAGGAAATCGGAGATGAATTTTATTATTCAAAAATATTCCTAAATTTATTCCGAGCTAAGAAATAATTTATTTTAATGAAATCAAGTGGATTTAAGTCTAATTTAATTAATTAATAACTAATTTATTTATAAGCTTCTTAATTCATCAAGATTATGCTTAATTAACCTTTTAATCAAGCTTATCTAGCCTAGGATTCTACTTAGCAAAACTTAAACAAATCCTACACTAATTGGCAGCCTACTCTCGGTCATATTCTACTCCACACAATCCCAACTTGACACCATTTAACTCCCCCAACAACAAGAAAACAAATGACAACCATTCAACATGCATGTCCCCCCAACTTGACATCAATAACTCACCCATGCACCACCTTATTTGACCACAAGCATTCACCACCTTCTTCATTCTCCCTATCACGAAATATTAGAGATTTAGAAGCTACAATTCTCACCCAAGACAGCAACAATAGCAAGGTGTTTTCATTTCCGTTGCCGTGTCTCCCGATCCGACGTATTGTGTTGTTTATTGTAAAAACAACTTAAGGCATGTATATATGGTTTCTTTGCTCTTCAATCAAGTCATATACTGATTTTTAAACATTACATGTACATGATTTAAAGGTAAAAACCGAAATTATGACAGTAACATTTCACAAAATTCTGCACAAATTTTCTCGGCTACCTTCATGATTCACGTTTGGTATTGTTTTGTGATTTCAGTGGGTTGGTTCGATTCCAGGCACCCAAGGCTGCACCTAGGCACGACTAGGGTGAGTTAGGATCATGTTGGTCCATTATTTTAAGCCCCCAACTCGGTGGATTCAAGATTTGACAACAACTCCTCCATAGTTGCAAGTTGAGTCTCGAAATTCTTGTTTTTGATTGTTCAAGGAGGTTCGAATCTTGGTTGGCTTTTGGGCCTGTAACCACGGTTAGGACCCTTCCTTAGCATGTCTAGGACATGACCAAGATGACCTTTCATGGCTTGGTTCATGGCCCCATCGGTTTTTAAAGCAAAACAACACAAGTGTCCCTCGGTTTCTATTTCTGATTTTTTTGTGAGTGAGTTTCGGCTCTTGAAGTTTTGGATGGATCTTGGTTGGCTTTTAGCCCTTAATCTTGGTTCATACAACACTTCATCATGTCTAGATCGAGCCATGGTCGATAATATGACCACTGGAATGACACATGACAGCAAGGGATCCAAAAAATCGCATGGTACAGAATTTTTCTTTGTGTTCTCGGTTTGAGCTTTGTGTTGTCCTAGGTGTTTGGGTGGATTGTGGTTGGCCTAGTGCCCTTAGACACGGTTCAAGCCACTACTTAGGATGTTGGTAAGAGGCTCTGGTTGGTGGTTCAAGCCCCAATGGCCGATAGCCTCGTTAATGAAGCGATGCAAGCACAAGTGCTGCTACTGCATTTTTTTGACAGCAACTTGAGCTTCGGTTCAAGAGGCTTGTTTGAGCTCTTGCTTGGCTTCTAACCCTTAGCCATGGTTCAAGCCACACCTTAGGATGTTGGTAATAGGTTTTGGTCGGTGGTTCAAGCCCCAATGACCATTAGCCTTGTAATCAAAGCGAAGCAAGCACAGCTGCTGCCTCTGGAATTTTACAGCAGCTTTGCTGCGGTTCAGAGGTCACATACGAGTTCTTGGTTGGCTTTTAGCCTATGGTCTTGGACTGGACAGTACCTTATTGAGTTAGGAAGGTCAGGTTTTTGTCCGTTTTTTATTTGGTTAAGTTTAGAGGTCGTACGAGAATTTACGGTGCAATGTACCAAAGTGACTCTCGAAAGAGCGTTTCCTTTATTTTGGCCTCCATGCACAATTTTCGTGTATTACAGCCCTTGGTATATATTTTCCAGTATTTTAGGTGTATTTTAATCATGACTAAACGATGGTTTGATGTTGGTTCGGGTTGGTACGGAGTCATGGTTAGATACTAAGTTTGTTGGGCGTAATTGTCTCGTTTTTAGTTCGATTATGAGATGTTGGTCAAGTTGAGATTATTTGCATGTGTCTCATGTTAGAATTAGGTCGCAGCGAGCCTGAGAACGATCCAACTCAATTGGTAAATTAAAACAGGATAATAATTATATTACGTGCATAAAAATATAAATTGTTTATTTTTGAGATATATGCGATGTGTCTTGTGGCCACCTTACGCTTATAGGATTTCTTCAGCCGGTGACTTACGACCGGTTTACGATTATGTATGGGTACGGATATCTAGTCCAAGGGCTGTGATGATCACTACCGCCCATTATACTGTGGTTTAGTCTGATCAGACGTGCATGTTATGTTATGGGCCACTTGCGTAGAAACATTATCTCTACCAAAAATTACGATATGATATATTATGACAGAGCTTTATCGAGCAAAGCTTTTACGTATGAATTTCAGATATGCACATATTTATAATTACTCACGATACGATTTTTACGTTACGCTTTACGATACGATATTTTTACGTTGCATGCGATTTTATGATATATTTACTTGTTATTCACGATACATGCATACTGGGTCTTTAGACTCACTAGACTTGATTGATGTAGGTACTGACGATGCAGAGGCTGATGGCGGGGACCAGTGAGTTAGCTCGGATCAGCGGTAGTACGAACCCGAGGACCTTACGTTTAATTATTCAGTTTTATGTTCAAACTCTTGTTATAACTTTTATATATTTTAAGTTATTGTTTAAAACATTATTCTGTTTCCGCTGCTATGTTTATGTTAAACCGTTGGGTTATTTTACGAAAGTTTTTATACGTTGCAAGTTTATTTATTTAAAGGGAAAATTTTTAATAAATTAGAAAAATTATGAATACGAAATACGGGCCATCACACTTTGCCTACTGAAACTCTTAATAACTCAACACAATATGATTCAATATGACAAGGTTCTAGAAAAGACTCTTTTTCAGTTTACAAACTCTTCTACAAAAGAATATCGTAAGGCGTTTTACTAGAAGAGGTGAAGAAACAGCAGTACAAAATGATCTCCAAAGATCAGATGTAAGAAATTAAGTGTGTACTGCTTTTCTGCAAGTTGTGCTTGGAAGATAACGATTTGTTCGCGATTGCTCAATGTAACATTTGATAGATAGTATGTTTCTTGATAAAAAATCAGCGTTCTTTCCATCAAATGGGTTTGATCCATATATATAGATAACTTGAATCCAACGTCTAAAATCTAAACGGCTTCTTTGACTTCTGATAGAAACAGCCTTATTGGTAAAAGTAGTTCATGCAAAAAGGCTTCAGAACAATCAGTCTTGTTACATACTAAAATATGTAATGCGTATTAAATGACTTTGTTCAGCATTAATAAAGCATTTAATACTCGTACTTGGTAAAGTAACGATAACATTTAATATATCAAGGATAGGTTCTATTTCTAGCAGTGAGTCAAGTTTCTGTTTTTCTAAACTGATAAGTACTCGAAGAGTACTGCTTAGTTAAGGCGACAAGAGAACTTCTGTTTTTATATAGTCTTCTTGTTTCACTTAACGAGATCTACTGGTTTTTACTATCATTACCGCAATTAAATTAAGTTTATCAGGTTTGATACTCGTCCTAGATTAGGGATAAGCGTACACAAGAAGTTTGACATTGTCGATGTTAATTAGAAAAAAAATTAGGTTATTACGAACCATTTGTATTTGCTACACAAGCTTTACAAGTTGTGTATTTGACTTACCCAACAAGTAAAAGAGCAAATTCAAATTGGCTCCATTCGTGAGCAGTTTAAGAAAAAGTGTATATGTTACAAATATGGAGTCGAGTGTAAATGCAATTGATGCAACAACATATGTTTTTCAAAATAACAAAATTGAAAATCATGTCATTGAAACTCAATTCTTGTTGACATGACAAAATCTTGTCGATGCCATGGTTCTGTACAATAATGATCTTGATGCGAACAACAGTAATAATGATAGAGATGATGTTCAAGCATCAATCAACGATATATTTCACAACGACAGTGACAATGATTAGAATTATCAATGCAAGGTTTTTTTTTTTTTTTTTTTTTTACTTATGGTTGTTTTTGTTCAATGTGTCTTGTCTTTCTTAGTGTAATATAATGCTCTATTTATGTTGTTGCTCCTGTTTAATGGACTTAATGTAAAATTTGAGATTGATAAATTTCAGTTTGAGTATTCACATATCAGTTTCATACTTGAAATACCACATATTTTTTCATGTAATTTGTTTACTTTCAATTTCTAGTTATATAGTATTTATGGCTTCACAGCAACCGGACAACACGCATGTGGATAACCGTACAGTTTTATCGGTGCAGAATAGCGTGTAAGTTGTTTTATTATGTTAAATAAATTATTAAAATAAGTAGTATTATACAAATTAGTACATATTAATTTATTACAATATTTAATTAAATTATCTATAACAAGTTTATGCCGAATAATGGTAAGATGTCGAGATACATTACTCCTGGATTCACATTGTAGACCTACCTTAGTGGGCTTTCATGGAATTATGTCACGCCTGAACAAAATCTGTTGTACCATGATGAGTTCGTCGTAAGTACTAAAATACTGCAAACTTTACTTTGTTTTTTAGATTGATTTTTTATATGTTAAATTTTGTTAATTTTCATTTAAATGAATTATATACGTTAGTTCAAAATTTTTGTGAACCGAAGAAGATGACGAGTATTAGAAATTTGTGGCTTAGGCAATTTGGAAACCTTTACCGTCACACCATACACTCGTGGAGAGCCTCTAGGCGATATTCTCAGATAGTAAGCGAAGAACAATGGGCCAGTTGGTATGCTGTTTGGCAAAGTCAAGGTTGGAAGACAAGTGCTTCAAAAAACAAGGACAACAGACAGCAAGCCTCCTGGCCCAAGGACTGGCACGACCAATCATATTGCAGGATCTTAGTCATATGATGAATATGGAGCTACTCTGGTAAATAACTTGTTTATTTTCAAAGTTTTCTATCGGACGTATTTCTTATAATCATACTTATCACAGTAAGTAATATTATTATTGTTATTTTTGTTCAATTTTGAATGCAGCACCAACTGGCATTAGCGAGACCCAAAATAATGGGAGCTATACGTACACACACAGGCATGAAGATTGAACATTCGTTAATGAACGGTCACGACGTGTGAATGTAAGTTCAATGTTCGAAATTTTTTGAAATAATTTTTAAAATAATAATAATTCAAATAATTAATAAATATTATATTATTCCTCATAGGAAGCTATGAAGACATATATTGCCGAGTCGTTGATGCCCTACAAGTGTGAGACGATTTCGAAAGCTCCTAGTACACAAGAGATCAACACCATATTGATCAAGTTGGTGACAGGTGGGCCCCAAAAAGGAAGATGTATGTTTGTGGATCCATGGCTTCCATGATTTACCTGAAGAGATGGCTCCACGCTGATGTGGATGTTCTAGTAACGTTGGGAGTTCAAAGGAAGCTCCTACTGAGGAGACCCAAAAATTGAAAGAGGATTTAACCGCAGCAAATGTACGGTCTAATGTACTCGAGATATAATTTCAAGAGTTGAAGAAGGAGAACAAATTGTTGAGGACTCGAATGTCCTATTCGAAATTTTTTTATATATAAAATCAGTCGGATTCAGTTTGATATATATTGGTATAATATTATTTTTTGAAGAAATTTTAACTTAATTTATTATGTTTGATAAATATTCAAATGCATTAATAAAATAAAAATATAACATATTAACAATTAAAATTCTTATTATTTTATTAAATAAATAATTTAGCGACAGTTTTTCTAAAACCATCTCTAATTTTGATGGTTATTAATTCAATCGCTAAAATAACAATGGTTTTTTAAAATTCATAGATAATGGTTAACGATGACTGATATAGAGACGAAATTCAAAATCTTAAATCACTTTTTTTTGTGTGATACTCCTCGACCAACTTTTATTCTTACTTGTACCCGTTTTTTGTAATTTCAAGAATAAATATGCGATTTAGTAAGTGATATATAACATTTTTATTTTATGAACATTTTATACAGATTTGTGATATTTGAATTATTTTTGTTTTGTGAAATTAAATCTATATATATTTTTAGTAATCTTTTGATTAATTGCAACGTTGTGAAATTAAATTTATAAATTTTTTGAAATATTTATGGTCGTCGCACAAAGAAAATTAAATCTCATAAAGGTAAAAAACAATTTAAATTTTATATGTATAAAAAAACAATTTAAATCTGTGAAAAGTAAAATTTCCAATATTAATAATGTTGATCACATTCATAAAGGTTAAAAAAAAAAAAACTATTCAAAGCTGAAAGTGAAAACGAAGGAATAATAACACAGACAAGGTAACAAAAGGCAGTACTGATGATAAGAAATGTACGTATTCGATTCTCCACCCTAGCTAGCCAGCTCCCACAATCACGTCCAGATTCATTCTTCCGAGGGTTACCCAATTGATTAACCTGAAAATGAAATTATGAAAAACTTGCAGAAATATTACAGTTAAAATTATATTATATGTATACAGAATAAATATATATGTGTGTGTGTGTGTGCAAGTTATCATGACATATAAACCAGGTGTTCCCAAGAGTTCCCCTGAAGTACTCTTCATGGCGGTGGGATTCAGGCGTCTGCAGATGGATCCTGAAGTGTTTGGTGGAACTCCGGGGATCATTTGGTGGCATATATAGTTATGTTTTTATTTTAATTTTTCCTGAATTTGTTGTTGTGTTGGTTTTAACTTTCTTCATTTATTCTTTACTCGGACCAAGTTTGTAGGGACCTGAATGTTTCTCGTTTTACCAAAAATTATAGCTTATGGTAACGGAAGAACGGTGCAATTAATTCAAATCTTTTAAATTATATATCAACTCAAATATCATGTTTCGATTGCTTTAACCAAAAAAAATAATTATTGCAATTACAAGAAATATTTTCTTGCCAATATTCAAGTTCGACAAACTTTCGATCATCTGTATTATACTAGACTCATAACCAATTCTACAATTTTTCATGAACAGAAATTTGGATGATCCAAAATTTTCTTTTAACATGGCCTCGTTAAAAAAACATAACTGGAAATAATAATAAAACGTTATCGCTAGCCGTACGTTAATTTAAAAACATTACATAGATCCATGCCAAATCAGACATGTTACCACATGATCATACAGAAAATAAAAAATAAAATTCTGGGTGTGAGAACCCGAATTTCCAGCATTTCAGCAGCAATGCAAAACTCCAGCAGAAGTTAATATTTCCAGCAGCTAGCAATATTCAGAAGCAAAGGAAAATTCCGGCAGAAGCTAACAATTCCAGCATCAACTAATATTTCAGAAGTTGATATTTTCCAGCAGATAGAATCCAACAGCAGAAGAACGAGATTCCAGCAGACAGTTACTCATCCAACTCATGACTTGTAACTGAAGCATTTAAAATAGAATAAAGGCTGTTAAATGCAGATTATGGCCATTAATAGGGAGTCTAACAGTCAGATTTTGGCCTATAAAAAACACCCTCGAGTCTCTGAATTGGTGTTACACAAATCTTGAGATTATTACTTAAATTTTCGACATAAGAGAGTGCCTTGTTCGAGCTGTAAAATCCAGTAGCGAGAGCAATCCAGATTTCAGCAGACTTCAACCGAAACTCTAGCAAATTACTGTAAGTGGACTTATATACAAATATCTTGAAATTAGTTTGATAATTTTGTTTTAAAGCACAGTCTCTGTATGTTTGATTTTATGATATATGATTTTGAAGCACTGAAACTCCCTAGTGAACTAATGGTAGTAATATATATTCTGAACATTTCTGAATTCTGATTCTGGCCTTACCCCTTAGAGGAGAGAACATATAGGGGACTGATATCATTTTAGCCATGAAATTCACTAACGTGCTCAGTGCTTATTAATTCTGATGTTTGTTCTGAAACATGTGATTTCTGAATTCTGACTTATGTTCTGAAAATAAGAGTTTTCTATATATTCTTGTATTACTGTTCTGTTGGAAACGATTTCGAAAACTGGGAGTTATTCCTGCCCCTACTTACTGAGTGACAACCATATCACTTACCCACCAAACCCATCTCAGATAAGAACGAGGAAGAAAAGTTAGAAGAAGATGAGCAGATTCAATTCTGGGGCTGGTGAAGAAGACCGTTGTTTATCAGTTCTAGTTTATGTTTATTCCGCTGCATTTTGTCAATACGTTGTTATATTTGGTTTTACATTTCCGCTGTAAAACATTTGGCATTGAGTTTGTTTCAGACATTGAAATATTCGGTATTTATGAATAAAAAGACTGGTTTCTGAATTCTGTACTTTTGAGGCTTGTTGTTTTCGATTGTAAATTTGAGAGCAACGCCGGTGTCAACCAACCCCCGTACCGGGGCGTGACATTGAAGTGGTATCAGATCAAACCAGGTTTCATAATCTGGGGAGGAGGAACTTGAAATAATAAGTTCTTGTAGACTTCTGAAAATAATTTCTGAACGTTACTGAGATAGACTACTGAAAATAAGCTACTGTAATAGACTACTGAAAATAAGCTACTGTAATAGACTACTGAAATGAGTAGAAAAAAAATCAGTAGGCCAAAATTAGTAGGTTGGAACCAGCAAATGACCAAAAAATAGTAGCATCAAAACCAGTAGTCTGAAACCAGAACCAGTAGATGGAAACCAGTAGATCTGAATGCAGAAGACTGGGTCAGTAGACTCGGAATGCAACAGACTGGTTCTAACAGTGCTGGAAAGCAGTAGACAGTGCTGGAAAAGAAGCAGACTGATTGCAGAAGCATCATAATTACAGTAGACCACGAATTCCAGCAAGCGCATGCAGTAGTCCTTGCAAATGGCATGGAAGTTGAGGTGTTTTTCGCGCAAACTTCAAACGGCCATAACTTTTGATCCAGGAGGAATTTTTACTATTAAAAGTATGCGTTGGAAAGCTTTCGACGAGGAAAACCTAACCAAGAATCAAACTTTTGTTCTAGCACCGCCAACGAACCCCAAAATCCTTCGTTTAGATAGTAATATCATCATTTTCGTAAAATTTTTCAGATTTTTGAAACTTTGAGGAATTTTCATTTCCAAACGGCTTAGCATTTTTGCACCAAACTTGGTACAATTCATGTTCTTGATGTGAAGGATTTTTAGTAAATTTTTCACGTAATTCCAAGACCGAAAAAATTTTGAGCTATTTCTTCTATTAAATGCATAGACAGTACTGATTTTGTTCATTCCAGTATTCGTCTATAACTTAACCTGTATTTTTGAGATCATTTCTGAACATTCTCTTCCATGTTTTGGATGTAGGATATGGCTGACCAGAGTAATTATATTAAGAGCTTAGAGAGGAAGCTAGAGAAACTCAAGGAACATAACTACTGCCTAGAGCTAGACAAAGATGAATTAGAGCGTCGAGCAGAACACTTAAGAGGTGATGTTCAACGTTATGCTCATTATCTGCATGAGGCATAAGAGAGGAATAGGAGAACTCAAGAAGAGTTTGAAACCTCCCAAGAGACTGTGGCAGAGCTCATCGAGTTACGTGTACATTAGTTGAGAAGATCCAAATACTTAAGGATGAAAATCACCAACTCGTGCACCAGCATAATCAGTATAGTGAACAGACTGATGCTCAGATTCAAGAGCTGCAGGACACTGTTGAAGTTCTTAGCGACCAGAATGCAGTTCTGCATGGTCATATCGAACACCTGCAAGCAGTGATAGCCAACCATGAAGTCGAACCCGAGGAGGATCTAGAAGAAGAAGAAATCGTAGAGGACCCAATGGATTTCGGATTAGGAGAAGTGATAGATTAGACTAGCAGTAGTAGTTCTTTGTAATATCACTTGTTCCAATTGAATTTCTGTTTTCAATCTCGATGTTTCGTTGCAATTGCATTTTCATGGGAAATCAATAAAATTTATTTCTATCCATTGGTTTCATATTTAATTTTGAGCAATTACTCAATCATTTTGCTTCCTTTGTTTAGTCTCTATTCTGCCATCAACCTTAGAACTTTCATAATTATAGGAAATGGAAGGACGACCAGTTAGAAACAATCGCAATCCTCGATATGGAAATCGCAACAACAACCGCAATGATGAAGATGCACAACAACCCCCACAACCACCACCAGCAGTTGGCCTCAGTCAGGTGGACTTGATGGCTATAGCCACGATTGTGGCAACCACGCTACAAGGGTTGGTGAACCCTAATGCTAATCAGCCACCGCCACCACCTCCAGCTCAGAATGGGACGAAACAGCACTATGAGGCTCTCCGAAGAGCAAGAGTCCCAAACTTCGATGGAAGCTCCGATCCTGAGGTCGGACAAAATTGGATGAAAGAGGTGGAGAATCATCTTCGACTACTTGAGGTTCCACAAAGGATCCAGGTAGATGTGATTACACCTTTTCTTGTGGATAAAGCAGCCAAATGGTGGGAAGGAGTCTCACCAGCTATGGTAAGGGCGGGACCTATCACTTGGCAAAGGTTCTGAGAGGCATTTCTGAAGCAGTACTTCCCAACAGCAGTTCGAGTACAGAAGCTGTCAGAATTTGAAAGCTTGGTTCAAGAACCAAACATGACAGTGATGGAGTATTCGTCCAAGTTCCACTCATTGGGAACTTACTCCCCAACCATCATGGGAGACGAGGCCTTGAAGATGCATCGCTTCAAGAAGGGATTGAACAGCCGTATTCAATCTGCCCTTGCAGTTATCGAACCCGATAGTTTTGACGAATTGATGGGAGCCACCATCAGGGCTGAGAATGACATTAAGAGGCATGAAGGTGAGAACAAACTCAAACGTCCTCAGCCAAGCCAGTACCAACCGGGCCAGCAATTCAAGAGGCCTAGGTTTTCAAGCAACCAATTTACCAGTGCTCCATCCAAAGGAACCACTTCTTCTCAATCAAACAAAGAAGGAGTCAAGTGCCAAACTTGTGGATTCACACACACTGGTGAATGTCGTAGGAATTCTGGAGCTTGTTTCCGTTGTGGAAAGATGGACCATCGCATTGCTCAATGTCCTCTTTCAGATCGAAGGAATGGACCAGCAGGAGGAACAACTCCAAACAAGCCTAAAGAAAACAAGACAAATGCTCGAGTTTATGCTCTTACTCAAAAAGAGGCCAACAACTCAGATGATGTCGTAGCTGGTACCATTCTAATCACTAATATACCTGCTTATGTGTTATTTGATTGTGGTGCTACGCATTCATTCATGTCTAAGAGATTTGTCAAGAAGTTAGGAGCTAAGCCTGATAACTTAGAAGATCCATATAGAGTAGCAACTCCAGCAAATCGAATTTTAGAAACTCGCACTCTATATCGGGATACTAGTGTTCTCATAGAATATCAGAATTTCAAGGCAAACCTGATTCAACTAAACATGGTGGAATTTGATGTAATTCTTGGAATGGATTGGTTAGCCAAGAATCATGCTTTAGTAGACTGTCATAGAAAGACGGTAACCATCCAAACTCCACGCCAAGAGAAACTTTTATTTCATGGTAAGACAAAAGAACGAAAGACTCTTCTTTCTGCTTCTCAAACTTGGAAAGCCATGAAAAGTGGAGAAGAAGTTTACCTAGCTATGTTAAGCGAGGTAAAGAAAGAAACCACACATACCCTAGAAAAGATTCCGGTAGTTACAAGAATTTTCGGATGTATCTCCTGAAGAACTCCCTGGCGAACTTCCCGACCGCGAAGTGGAATTTGAGATTAACTTAGTGCCCATTGCTACACCAATCTCAAAAGCACCACACCGAATGGCTCCGGCAGAGTTGAAAGAACTCAAAGAGCAACTTCAAGAATTGTTGGATAAGAAGCAAATCCGACCAAGCACATCTCCGTGGGGAGCTCCTGTCCTATTTGTAAATAAGAAGGACGGAAGCATGAGAATGTGTATTGATTACAGGGAGCTGAATAAGATCACAATAAAAAACAAGTATCCGCTTCCAAGGATAGATGACCTGTTTGACCAACTCAAAGGAGCTTCAGTCTTTTCCAAGCTCGACTTAAGGTCAGGCTACCACCAACTCAAGGTCAAGACAGACGATATTCCAAAGACAGCCTTCAGAACAAGGTATGGACACTATGAGTTCATGGTAATGCCATTCGGGTTAACAAACGCTCCGACAGTATTCATGGATCTCATGAACAGGGTGTTCAAATCATTTCTTGACAAGTTTGTTGTGATATTCATCGACGATATTCTGGTATATTTGTCAAGTGAGGAAGACCACAAAGAGCATCTTCGTCTCACCCTTCAGAAGCTGAGAGAAAATGAACTATACTCCAAGTTCAAGAAATGCAAATTCTGGCTAGAGAGCGTAGCATTCTTGGGACACATAATATCAGCAGCAGGAGTGTCTGTGGATCCTAAGAAAGTTGAAGCAATCTCAAATTGACCTAGACCAAAGACTGTGACAGAAATTCGAAGCTTCTTGGGATTAGTAGGATATCACCGAAAATTTGTTGAAGGATTCTCTTCAATAGCCATACCCCTCACCAAGCTCACACATAAGAACTCTAAGTTTCAATGGAGTGAAAAATGTGAGCAAAGCTTCGAGACTTTGAAGAAGAAGCTTACCTCCACTCCGGTGTTGGTATTGACAACTGAAGGTAAAGACTTCACCATCTACAGTGATACATATAAAGGAGGTTTAGGATGTGTACTCAAGTAAGAGGGAAGGGTGATTGCATACGCATCAAGGCAGATGAAGCCGTATGAACAGAATTACCCAACGCACGACCTCGAACTAGCTGCAGTGGTATTCGCACTAAAAATTTGGAGACATTATCTTTATGTGGCCAAGTGCGAGATTTTCACCTATCATCAAAGTCTCAAGTATTTGTTCACTCAAAAAGAACTAAATATGAGAAAAAGACGGTGGATTGAACTCATGAAGGATTACGACTTGACGATAAGCTACCATCCAGGCAAAGCCAACAAGTTAGCAGATGCTTTAAGTCGAAAGAATATGAGTAAGGTGATCCTGACATCACTTTCAGCACAACCATGTCTTCGAGAGACAATCACGATAAGTCAAGATAGAGATTCCGCTTTGGTGAAACTAAAAGAGCAAGTTAAAGAAGGGAAATCACCAGATTTCGAGACGGATAACAAAGGAATCTTGTGGATGAAAGGACGATTGTGCGTACAAGACATCGATAACCTTCGACAAGAAGTAATGCCTGAGGCACATAAGTCAAAATTTTCAGTCCATCCTGGCAGTACCAAGATGTACTGAGATTTGAAGAAAAATTTTTGTGGAGTGGAATGAAGAAAGACATGGCAATGTTTGTTTCCAAGTGTCACGTGTGCCAGCAAGTCAAGGCAGAGCACCAAAGACCTGGAGGACTTCTGCAACCTCTAGAAATTCCAGAATGGAAATGGGAACATATCTCCATGGACTTTGTTGTCGGGTTACCAAAGTCTAGACAAAGTCATGACGGCATCTGGGTAATCGTAGATAGACTCACGAAATCTGCGAATTTCTTACCTGTCCGCATGAACTATAAATTGGACAAGCTAACCACACTGTACATGAATGAGATCGTACGACTACATGGAGTTCCAGCTAGCATACTATCAGACAAAGATCCAAGGTTTACATCCCGTTTTTGGAAGAGCTTTCAACAAGCTATGTGGTCCAAAATTACTCTTAGCACGGCCTATCATCCTCAGACCGATGGCCAAACAGAGCGGACAATTCAAACTCTAGAAGATATGCTGAGAGCATGTGCTCTAGACTTCAGTGGTAATTGGAGCGAACATCTGCCCTTAATTGAGTTCCGGTACAATAATAGTTACCACAGCAGTATTGAGATGGCACCATACGAAGCTCTGTATGGACGAAAGTGTCGATCACCACTGTATTGGGATGAGGTAAGAGAAAAAACCATTGTTGGACCCAAAATGATCCAAGAAACAATGGATAAAGTTGCTTTGATCAAGGAGAGATTAAAAGCTGCACAAGATCGACAGAAAAGCTGGGCTGATCAGAAAAGACGACCCGTGGAATTTGAAGTTGGAGAAAAGGCATATGTGAAAGTGTCACCCACGAAAGGTATAATCCGATTCAATAAAGCTGGGAAATTAAATCCTAGATACGTCGGACCCTTTGAAATTCTTGAGAAAGTGGGAACACTTGTTTATAGATTAGCACTTCCATCCGACGTGTCAAGAATTCACAAAGTATTCCACGTTTCGCAGCTGAGTAGATATATTTTCGATCCTAGTCATATTTTTGAAGTTGGACCACTGTTGGTTGAAGGAAATTTAAATGAAGGGCTAAAATATGAAGAGATTCCAATTCGAATTGTGGATAACAAAGACCAAGTACTGAGGAGACGAACTATTCCATATGTCAAAGTACAATGGTCCAACCACACCGAAAGAGAATCTACTTGGGAGTTGGAAGAAAAGATGCGAGGGCAATACCCTTATCTCTTTGAGGATCATGTATAGCCAAGTTCAAGGACGAAACTTCTCATAAAGAGGGAGGGATGTGAGAACCCGAATTTCTAGCATTTCAGCAGCAATGCAAAACTCCAGCAGAAGTTAATATTTCCAGCAGCTAGTAATATTCAGTAGCAAAGAAAATTCCAGCAGAAGCTAACAATTCAAGCATCAGCTAATATTTAAGAAGTTGATATTTTCCAGCAGATAGAATCCAGCAGCAGAAGAAAGAGATTCCAGCAGACAGTTACTCATCCAACTCATGACTTGTAACTGAAGCATTTAAAATAGAATAAAGGCTGTTAAATGCAGATTATGGCCATTAATAGGGAGTCTAACAGTCAGATTTTGGCCTATAAAAAACACCATCGAGTCTCTGAATTGGTGTTACACAAATCTTGAGATTATTACTTAAATTTTCGACATAAGAGAGTGCCTTGTTCGAGCTGTAAAATCCAGTAGCGAGAGCAACCAGCAGACTTCAACCGAAACTCTAGCAAATTACTGTAAGTGGACTTATATATAAATATCTTGAAATCAGTTTGATAATTATGTTTTAAAGCACAATCTCTGTATGTTTGATTTTCTGATATATGATTTTGAAGCACTGAAACTCCCTAGTGAACTAATGGTAGGAATATATATTCTGAACATTTCTGAATTCTGATTCTGATTCTGATTCTGGCCTCACCCCTTAGAGAAGAGAACATATAGGGGACTGATATCAGTTTAGCCTTGAAATTCACTAACGTGCTCAGTGCTTATTATTCTGATTTCTGTTCTGAAACCTGTGATTTCTGAATTCTGACTTCTGTTCTGAAAATAAGAGTTTTCTATATATTCTTGTATGACTGTTCTGTTGAAAACGATTTCGAAAACTGAAAGTTATTCCCGTCCTTGCTTACTGAGTGACAACTATATCACTCACTCACCAAACCCATCTCAGATAAGAACGAGGAAGAAAAGTTAGAAGAAGATGAGCAGATTCAATTCTGGGGCTGGTGAAGAAGACCGTTGTTTATCAGTTCTAGTTGATATTTATTCCGCTGCATTTTGTCAAGACGTTGTTATATTTGGTTTTACATTTCCGATGTAAAACATTTGGCATTGAGTTTGTATCAGACATTGAAATATTCAGTATTTATGAATAAAAAGACTGGTTTCTGAATTATGTACTTCTGAGGCTTGTTGTTTTCGAATGTAAATTTGAGAGCAACGCCGGTGTCAACCAACCCCCGTCCTGGGGCGTGACACTGGGACACTCATGATATATATGATAAAACTTATATATAAAACACATTCATAAATCAAACGTATTATTTTTCAACTATATTTCAAAATATATAAAATTGCATAAAAATGCATATACATATTTATTCATATTATGTGTTGATAAATTATTCTTTATATTCAGAAAAAAATTAGAATTAGTATATTTATATGATATATAAATTCAAAAATTAAAATATATATACAAATCTAATTTTTTAAAAAAATTTAAGCATGATATCTATTTGAAATTGGGGAAAAATTGCAAGATTTGGGAAAAGATACTATAGAAAATTTTTAGAACATCATCGATAAACCCGAAATAAACTAATGGAGAAGTTGTGTTCATTCATCCGCCAAAAATAAATTTGAGAGAAATATTGAGAATAGGCCATCTAAAATATTGTTTCAAGCAACAAATTTCAGCTCAGATTTCTTTAGGTTCTCAACTTTTTCTACCAGTGGTTTAAATATAAAAATTGTGGAACAAATATGAGAAAATAAATTTTTGTCTAGTTTTGCTCATTTTAGGTTTTCTTGCTTTAAATTTTCAAAGTTTAGACTTTAATATTTTTTGTCTTTCAGCCCTATTTCGCCGAAGTGCTGATGTGACACTAAACAATACTAATGTGACATATAAAATTGCTAACTTGTATGATATATACCTCTTCATCAATTTGTCCAAATAATCAAAATATAAAATTTAATGGGTGAAAACAAAAATTTGAAAATACAGTAGATCAAAACCTAAAATTGGACAATTTAATAAACTAAAAAATTATTTTTCCAACAAATATTATATGTTGGGGCAATAATTATTTTTGCATGGTAGATCAATCGAAACGTGTTGTTTGAATTGTTTCACAGTTTAAAAGAATTGAGTATTAGAGAAAATACTAGCTTTTGGAATTTTCTCTAAAATACTTTTGGTAATGAGAATTACTAGCTTTTGGTAAAACGACAAATGTTCGGTCCTACAATTGGTATTAGAGAAAATTTCACAAGCTCGATTCTCATTGATTGCAAGGAGTAGAGGGAGATTCTTGATGTAATAATTGTCACTACTGGTAACAATCAAAATTTGGTGTTGAGTTGTTGTACAATTTAAAATATTTGAGTTATAACGTTACAACAACTATAATTTTTAGCAAAGCGATAAATGCTGGATCCAACATTGTAGTACATGCAATAGAAGTCCAACTCCAAGAAACATAATATAAGTTACTATTCATGCATCCACCACCCTAACTCTCTAGAGCAGTCAAAACCCAAGAAACATAAAGTGGCGGGCGGCTCTCCAACTTGAAGGCTTGGACAAAACCCAAACTAAGTCAACTCATCTACGGTTGTTAGGAATGCTGACCAACCCGCCAAAAATAAAAAAAGTGTCAAAAATATTTTTTTAGAAAAATCATATATAAATTATTATAAATAATATAAATCTTTCAAAATTTATCAACTGATAATCATACATAAATCATTATAAATAATTTAAATATTTCAAAATTCGACAATCATACATACTCTTTCAAATTTTATCAAAAATTCATCAATCGTACATAACTCTTTTAAATTTTATAAAAAACAATTAAAATTATAAATAATATAAATCATTCAAAACTCAACAATCTAACATATATCATTTCAAAATTCATCAATCATACATAAATCATTGAAATAATATAATAACTTTTTCAAAAAAAAATTGGTGGGTTGGCTTGCCTGACCTTCTCAAACCCGCGACCCAAACGAGTCACTATCCTCCTATTTTTCATGGTGAAGCAGGCCGACCCGCCCGACTTGTCCCGTTTCGACGGCTTTAGCTATATCACCAACTATGGTCTCGGCTCTATAGTTACTTGATTGAGGCTAATTCCTCCACTACCTATGAATCTCAGGTTATACTTACAATCCAAACGCGAGCATGTGATACCGTCCTAGCCTCATAACCACGCCCTAGATTTCCCATCGATGTCCTGAACAACATTTGAGATTCCATCATTCCAACATACAATTTGATTTGATGAAAATAGTTTTTAATCGTTTTTCTACGTTTATCTTTACACTAAGTAATAAATTTTTAAATACCATATCTGAGAAACACTTGAATAAAACTAATTATTGATAACAAAAACAGGTTAAATTGTTTGTATCAAATTCAAACCCCAACTTGACTGTGATACCAAAAATAAGAACAAATTTAGTGACTAAAGTTACTAAAAAATATGTCTCATGAGTGTCAACCTGTGAAAACCCAAATTTTTTGGGGATGTAATCATTAATTGATCACAGACATATGTATAATATTATTTTTGAATTCAATAATAAGAAATTCGAAAATATTAAATAATACATGGTATTTAAAATAATTCAAACCAATAAATACATAAAATTCGAAATCAAGTGCATGGTACATAGTAATATCGAAATTTAGGCTGGATATCAATCGAATTGGAAGGAAATATTGCATACAAGACAGTTTTCTCAACAAAGAAGCTAGAAAATTTTCATTGTATTCTAGAAACGTTATTAATCTATACAGTAAAGCATTTTACATTCAACCATCCAGTCCAAGGTCAAAAATTCGAAATTTCAAATACTTGGTGGACACTCTTTCAATTATGGAATGATATTATCTATAGAATAAAGACATCAAATTTATGGAATAATCATCTCAAATTTATGGAATGGGCATTTCAAAATTTTGGAAAGATTATCAACGAATTATAGTAAGTTTTTCACCCCACCCCTATAATTATCACACCTAGGTCATTCAAAATTTACATCATTCAATCACTCCATCTTTCTAAATTCTGCGCTCCAAGTTCTGTCGAGTAGCGAAGCTCTGCTGCAGCCCAGATCCAAGAAGAATTTGAAAATCCTAGTCAGGACGTATGATATGCAAAATCCTAGTAGATGAATCTCAGTGCCTAGATAAAAAATATGCTTATGACATGAATTATGCATGGTATGTTTTATTTGAAATTAATGTATTTTGTTATGTATGTCCTCGAACGGCCCCCACTTGCTGAATAACGACCATGTCACTCACCTCATACTTTACCATCCTTAGAAAATCCGAAGAACAGATCGAGGAAGAAGAGTCAGACCAGTTTTGGCGCTGGTGAGAGATGCAAAAAGATTTTTAATTTAAGTTTACGTTTAATTAAGTTGTAAAACAATTCCACATTACTTATATGATATAAAGTGAGAGATGCAAAAAGATTTTAACTTTAAGTTCACGTTTAATTAAGTTGTAAAACAATTCCACATTACTTCTCATTTTAAATAACTCTGTTGTAAAGAAAATGCTATTTCAATATAAATTTGATATAAACTGATTTTGGTTTATACTATACTATGAGACTTGTTATATGAAGATTATGTGATTGTTGAACAACGTCGATATCGACTAACCCCGATCTGGGGGCATGAAACAACCAATTCGCAACCACATTTGGTATACAACTATCTCATAGATAGAAAGATTCTCATAGATAGAAAGACCTTTATCCACCCAAAGGCCCTCGTAAACAAATATAAGATTCCAAAATAAAAGCTACCTACTCTATCATGTAGGTCGGCTTAGACTTGTTGTATTCTCCACATACTCCACAACCAATTAAGGTACTCATAACCTTATTTTTGTAAGTGTACCAATTTCTCGCATCCAATGAGCATCAAAAGTTTTAAAAAAATTTGTTTCGACGTTCAAAACATTCCTTGAGCATCATATAATTTAAATAATTCATATGGTATTTTAGAATAGTTTACCTTTGCGCATATAATGTTGGCTAACTATTTTGGATTTTAAGCGGAGATAACAATAATTGTAAATACCTTAATGGATCTTTCTCCTTCTTCAATCTTCTAACCAGGTCTACGATAAGAAACTGAATTCTTATATAGATCGCAGTAGAGATCTAAACAAAATTGATTGCGAAATTTCAAGAGAGGCGTGGTGGTGCTGTGCAGGAGCAGCCATGTGCTTCCAAGAGAGAGGTGGCCAATTTTCTTGTGTGAAGGAGAGAGAGCGATAGAGAAAATTTTGATGAAAAAAACTTGTATGTCAAATTTATTTGTAATTCAACTATTAATTACACATATATTAAAAGTATATTTCTGATCTAATCATGACCCTCCTATTATCATGATATTGTTTTTCATTATTCAAATACACTAGTGTCCATATGTTCCACTCTTGAAATTATCATGCATAATTATATTATTATCAATTTTTTAAAGTACTATATATATACATATATGTACACACACACACACACACATATACAAGCTTTAAATTAAATAAGTTTTATGTAGTTACTAAATTATTAATTAATTAATCTATTCTAGATTCTTCTAGAATATTCCATGAGAATTTTGCACTTACAAGTCACTACTACTAATTTGCTATTTAATTAGTATATTATAAATTTATTAAATAAATAATTGTGAACTCATTATAACCTCGATCGTTGATCAGACAATGCCGATGTATCGAGGGTATAAAACTCGTTTCACTACAAGAAAAATGTCATACGACAACGGTTTTTAACCATTGTCGTAGCCATTTTAAAACTGTTGTTAAAGCCAGTGTTGTTAAATGGTCCGCTCAAAAACAACGGTTTTTCACTGTTTTCGTAGCTACAATTTGCGACGGTTTTAAAAACCGTCGCAAATGAGAAACCGTTGTCGTAGCTAAAATTTGCGACGGTTTTAATAACCGTCGCGATAGATATTTGCGACGGACATTGTATATAAACCGTCATTAATTAGCGACTGTTATTTAAGCCGTCGCTAAATTTAGCGACAGTTAAGTATTTACCGTCGCTAAATGTAGCGACGGTATTCATGTGCAAAATCGTCTCTAATTAGCGACGGTGCATAAATGCCGTCGCTAATTTTTTAGGTAAAATATAAAAAAAATTTAAGAGATAAAAAAATTTAATTGTGTAAGAGATAAAAAAATTCCGTCGCATATTCATGGTACAATTGTGTAAGAGATAAAAAAATTTAATTGTCGTGAAGTGATAAAATCGTGTAAAAGATAAAAATTTTAATTGTTTTGAAGTGGTAAAAAAATCGTGTAAGAGATAAAAATTTTTAGTGTTGTGAAGTGGTAAAATCGTGTAAGAGATAAAAATTTTAAGTGTTGTGAAGTTGTAAAATCGTGTAAGTGAGAAAATTTTAAGTGTTGTGAAGTGAATGGAAGAAAATGAAGCGAATTTGATGGTATTTATAGAGAGTGGTGGAAGAAAATGGAGGGAAGTTTAGGTGGGATCGAATTTTTGAATTTGCGACGTTTGGTTAAGGACCGTCGCTAATGTTAGCAATGGTTTAAGCTAAACCGTCGTTAACTTTAGCGACAGTGTTCTTAAATTTGTCGCTAATATCAAATTAGCGACGGTTGTAAATGACACTGTTGCTAAATTTAGCGACAGTTCAAATATATATGTCGCTAATTTGAAATTAGCGACGGGTTAATTCCAACCGTCGCTAATATGAAGTGAATGGATGAAAATGTAGGGATGTTTAGGCGGGATCAAATTTTTGAATTTGCGACAGTTATATTTTAACAGTCGCAAATATTAGCAACGGTTTGAACTAAACTGTCGCTAATATCAGGGACGGTAAATTTTATACCGTCCCTAATATAAAATTAGCGACGGTTTTACATGATATGGTTGCTAACATTAGCGACGGTTTCAATATAACCGTCGCTAATTTGAAATAAGCGACGATATAGGAAAACCGTCGCTAAATAACGTTGTCTTTTACTATCAACGCACGCTAATCGACAACGGTTTTCTAAAACCGTTGTCGATTGTCCAAAAAAACACGTTAATAGACAACGGTTCATGAAACCGTTGTCATAAACGTTCAAAGAGAACCGTGTAAAACCGTTGTTATTGACCCTAAAAACCGTTGTCTTTGACCCACAAAAGGCAACGGTTTTATAAAAATCGTTGTCTTTTGCTTAAAAAATTATCTTTGACAACGGTTTTAACTAAAACCGTTGTCGTATGTGTGTTGTTGATTCTTAATTTTCTTGTAGTGTTTACATAATTAAAATGAAAATTTCGAAGGACAAAATTTTCCTATAATCCATTTTTGGCAGCTGCTAGTTTTGTGAATTTTTTCACTAAAATAGGCAGTTTCACTCACCTCATTTAATTAGTAGTTAAGCCAAATTCCATAACTTCCATGACCTAAAATCAACTTATAAACTCATTTCTAAGCAATATGTTTGATACCCATCAAACTACAGTTGCAAATTCAACTTCCTTGAACTTGAATATCTCAACAGGAACACATAATCCAATGATTGTGTGACCTTCAATGGTTTAGGGATACAACTAGTCGTGGGTTCACAAATGAATGTGATTCATAACAACATGTTCTTATTCGAATTTACGCTAATTAGCCCCATGCTTTTTCATCAACTTCCTGATCAAGAACGTTAGAACCAAATTATAAATGCATCCATTGGATCATGGTAAGAGCGTCTAGTAGCATCATCCCATGATCCCTAGGTATCACTGATATTGTTTGAAAAAAATTTAAGTTATGGTTAGCATACATACGGTCCCTTCAACTCATATATCCCCTTTGAATTTGCAATCATTGGTATATCTAGAGTTACAAATGAATTCTATAACGATGTGATGTATCTTTGAGTAATAATAATGACATGGTATGTGCAACTACGAAACGTCTTTCCAAAATGCACGTGTCTTACTCTGTCCAGAAATTCATTGCACTATTAACAAATCAAATCAAATAAGGATATCTTCATCTGTAGGTGGGAGGTGAATCTCCGACTACAATGTATTAGCTCCTATATATTTTGAAACTACACCCAACCTCGTCACCTAACGACCCTCAATGGAGTCGGTAAACGGATCAAAGTGCATGCTAGCAAGTAGAGGCTCCACGTTGTCCTGGGTCAAAATACTAATGGGGTAAAACCATAACTGTAGACTATTCCACTCGAAAAGTAATAACCACTTGGAAAGTCTGAGAAAAATTGTTCAGTGCATCGTAAAATGTTCACCCATCTATATGAATGGATATCTTCATGTCCTTACCAATAAAATATAACGTTTACATAACATATTTAGTATCAAGCCTGAGCGACCTTTATCCTTATTTTATGCGGCTGAATCGATTAGGAACCATTTTAGAATATACAATACGCTTCCTAATGAGATCCATGATCTTACTGAAGAGGCATACATCATGGTACCTATTGTATAAACAATGAGTTTATCTATGCAGCTTGCATGTATATTAAGATAAAATAAATGTCATAATTGGATAAAACCTTAAATATTATTAAAGTAAATATTATTTTTACATAAGAGTCAATAAAGTTCAAGCCACAAGTTGGCTCGGTGGACGCCTACTTTAACAATCTCACACTTTTCCTATAGTCATCTTCCATAGATCTCAAACACATTGTTTCACAATACATATCAAACATTGGTCCTAGCTGAGACTTCGTCAATGGATTAATCACGTTATCTGCAGAGGCAACTATTTCTATTGATATTATCATCTTCTCACAATCTCTCGGATTATATGGAACTTACTCATTATATATTTGGATTGCTGATGAGATATTGGTTCCTTTGCTTGCGAAAAGACACTAGTGTTGTAGCAGTAGATTGGGCTGGATCAACTCCTTGAGAAAAGAAACTAAACTCTTAAACAAAATTTCTCGTCTAAAAATCCTCATTTGCTACAGCTAATGCAGCTATATATTCGATCTCAATGGTTGGATCTGTTGTGGTGTGGGGACCCGAACCTAATTCGTCTTCTTAATCATTATTAAGAATCAATATAACAATTAAGTAATGTGGGACATAAATTTTTTTTTAAAATGCAAGTGCGAAAACGTAATGTACTCGATCTGATATACATATCAATGTAAAGGTACAAATCTTGTACAACATTTATTTATCTTAAACTAAAGTTCATTCACTATATCAAGTACTAAAAATCAATCTACTCTAAGTCCGGATCTCCACGCTAATTCTGAATCTCTCATCCTCTTCCTGATCCTGATCCTGCCCCACCTGTTGTCATGCACACATACAAACAAGACAACAGCCGGATAACTCCGGTGAGAATATAATCCCAGTATAAACAATGTAAACATGTAGTCATATAAAAGCATATATAAAAGCATGAAACACATATCAATAGCATGTATCAAATCAGAAAGACATGTATCGATATAAAGCTGTCAATAAAACTCTGGACTCGTCATTTCAGACTCGACTCATGTCTAATCTAGGGATCCCGGTTGAATAAGAACGCAATGTTCTCCCACCTACTTTCCCCAGCCAGATGGTGGTACGTTCTTATTCCCAGACTTTGGCTATCTATATCGAATATCTGCAATAGAAGTCGATCTTCTCCTAAGCACATCGATATATACCCAAAAGTCCAGTGACTTGGCGGTTCTGCCAAAGACTAGGCATATATGCCCAAGAATCTAACTCATACTTTGCTATAAAACAATAGAATAAGCATATCAATCCCAAACATTGCAACATATCGATGCTATGACAATTCAGTATGTGATTTTGGGAAACTCAAGTTAAATCAAACTCGAGTTGTGCAATCCCGAATCAACATTGATTTATACATTTCTTTCTGTCAATCTGACTCTGTCAAAGTCTCGGACTCAATGTCAGTCAATACTCAATCTGGCAATGACAATATCGAGGGTATCGTATCAATATACAACTCAAATCAATACTGGATACAATCAGAACTCAATCAAATTCTGTTTCAACAGCATAACTGCACAATCTCAATATACCCAGCAATACAAACCAATAGATATCAATTCCCACAACTCAAAATCAATAACGATACAAATCTGATATCACATCTCAGTCAATTCAACTCTGAAAATCATAACAATTCCATACGGTATCCGTTCTTCAATCCGGTTTCAATTAAACGATGTTTACTATGTCATGAACACCATATATGAATCATATCATATTCCTTCAATATCATATTTTCCAAACATAATAAAACGAAGCAAAACTTACGTCCAGTTGAAGCTCTTGTCGATAGGAACACGATACTGAAGTCGGATTGAAATTCTGATGGGCGGATCTTTCACAATCACAAATCTAAATATAAAAAGACGTAAGGATTTTTCGTAACCTTCCTCGACCTTTTCTCGGAAATTCTGAAGGAGGAAATGAACTTTGCTATATATATTTTGCATGTAGAGACCAAGTGGCTCATTCTTGGTTAATCAAAATCTCGGGCATTACATTTCTCCCCCCCCTAAGATACGATTTCGTTCCCGAAATCACCGGCGATTAAATCATATCAGAAAAAATTGTATAACAGAAGCTGAATAGAAAACTCACATCAATGAAATAACTCTGCGATTCTCTGTCTCATATCTGATTCAGTCTCCCAGGTAGCTTCTTCGATGCCATGACGACTCCACTGAATCTTCACAAGTGAAATTGTCTTCGTTCTGAGTTGCTTTTCTTTACGATCGAGAATCTGAATCGGCTTCTCGAAGTAACTCAGTGTCTCATCCAGTTCGGCCTCGTCTGGCTGAATAATATGTGAAGCATCAGAAAAATATTTCCTCAATAACGATACATGAAAAATATCATGTATTCCAGATAAAGAAGACGGTAATGCGAGTCGATAGGCACGATCTCCTATCTTCTCGAGAATCTCATACGGCCCAATATAACGTGGAGACAACTTCTCTTTCTTGCCAAATCTGACAACTCCTCTGAAATGTGAAATCTTTAGGAATACTCGGACTCCTGCCTCAAATACCAACGGTCTACGTCTAACATTGGCATATTTGGCCTGTCTGTCTTGAGATGCCTTCATTCTTTTCTGAATCAGCTTCACTTTTCAGTCATATCTCTGATCATATCAGGTCCAATATCAGGTACCTCAGAGATATCGTCCCAATAAAGAGGGTATCTACATTTCTTACCGTACAACGCTTCAAATGGAGCCATCTCAATACTCGTCTGATAGCTATTGTTGTACGAAAACTCACAAAGTGGCAAGAAATCCTGCCAACTAGTGCTAAAATCAAGCACTACAGCTCTAAGCATATCCTCCAGTGTCTGGATAGTCCGCTTTGACTGTCCGTCGGTCTGTGGATGATATGCGGTACTCAGATGTAACTTAATACCTAGAGCCTACTGCAAACTCTGCCAGAAGTGCGAAGTAAACCGAGGATCATGGTCTGAAACAATCGACTTTGACACTCCATGCAATCTGACCACCTCTCTGACATATATCTCTGCCATCTGGTCATGTCTGTACGTCATCTTGTACGGAATAAAGCATGCTGATTTGGTCCATCTGTCAATCACGACCCAAATCGCATCACAACCTCGGGAGGATCTCGGTAGCTTCGTTACAAAATCCATGGAAATGTGATCTCATTTCCATTCAGGAATGGATAAGATCTGTAACAGTCCTCCTGGTTTCTTTATTTCGGCTTTCACCTGTTGGCAATTCAGACATTTTGATACAAACTCAGCAATATCAGCTTTCATCTGTTTCCACCAAAACTGTCTATTCAAATCATTATACATCTTCCTGCCACCAGGATGAATACTGAATCGACTACCGTGTGCTTCTGACAATATCTGTCGCTTCAAATCCGAAACATCTGGCACAACAAGACGATTATTCACATACAGTATACCGTCACGTACTTGATATTCTGATCTATGCCCTGATCTGACCATTGATATCGAATTCTGAACATTCTGATCAACTTTCTGAGCCGCTTTAATTCTCAAAATCAGCACTGGTTTGACTTGAATAGCATAAAGTCGCAGCGGTTTACAATCTGTCTCAAATACTAATCCAGACAAACAACAATCTTTTATAGAATTCGAAACACCAATCGTCGATAAGGATAATGAACATACCTTTCGACTCAGTGCATCATCTGCTGCATTGGATTTCCCTGGATAGTACTTGATCTCACAATCAAAATCTTTTAGTAAATCAAGTCATCTTCATTGTCTCATATTCAGCTCTGACTGTGAAAACAGATATTTCAAGCTTTTATGATCAGAATATATCTCGAACTTCTCGCCGTATAGATAGTGTCGCCATATCTTAAGTGCAAAGACAATGGCTGCCAATTCAAGATCATGAATTGGGTAGCGAGATTCATGTGGCTTCAACTGTCTCGAAGCATAAGCAATAACATGTCCTCGCTGCATCAGAACACAACCCAACCCTCTGTGAGAAACGTCAAAATATACAACAAAATCGCCAGTACCTGATGGGATAGTCAAGATCGGAGCACTGGTCAGTTTCTTCTTCAACTCAAGAAAACTGAACTCACAGTCTTTTGACCAAATAAATGGAGAATTCTTCTGAGTCAACTGAGTAATAGGTTTAGCAATACTCGAGAAATCTTTAATAAATCGACGATAATATCATGCTAAACCCATAAAACTGCGTATCTCTGGCACAGATATCGGTCTCGGCCAACTGATCACGGCTTCAACCTTGCTAGGATCAACAGAAATCCCGTCTCCAGATATAATGTGACCTAGAAATATAACCTGTCTCAACCAGAATTCACATTTCGATAGTTTGGCATATAATTTCTCAGCCCTCAGAATTCTCAACACAGTTCTCAAATGCTCAGCATGATCAATCATATTCTTCGAATATATTAAAATATCATCGATAAAAATAATCACGAAATCATCGAGATACTTCTGAAACACACGGTTCATCAAACTCATAAATATAGCTGGAGCATTGGTTAAACCAAACGGCATGACAATAAACTCATAATGTCCATACCTGGTTCTGAATGCTGTCTTCGAGATATCAAAATCTCTGACTCTCAACTGATGATATCCAGATCTCAGATTGATCTTGGAATATATCAAAGAACCCTGCAACTGATCAAATAAATCATCAATACGAGGCAAAGGGTATTTGTTCTTTACTGTAGCCTTGTTCAGTTGCCGGTAGTCAATACAGAGTCTCATAAACAGTCTTTCTTTCTTACAAACAATACTGGAGCACCCCAAGGAGAAGCACTCGGTCTGATGTATCCCTTGGCCAGTAAATCTTCCAACTGATCTTTCAATTCTTTCAACTCAATCGGTGCCATTCTGTACGGAGCTCTAGAAATCGGAACTGTACCTGGCATCAATTCAATGCTGAAGTCGATCTCTCGAATCGGAGGCAATCCCGGAATCTCATCCGGGAAGACATCAGTAAACTCGCATACCACTGGCAAATCAGCCAATGATGGACTCGATTTCAGTTAATCAACTGAATAGACAAGGAATCCCTCTGCTCCTTTCTGTAACAATCGAGTCATAGATAATACGGATATCAAAATAATTCTAGATCTAGAACCCTTACCGGAGAATTTCCACTCATCAGCCATATCCGGTCTGAATCTCACAATCTTGTGGAAACAACCAACAGTAGCTCTGTACTTGGTCAGCATATCAATACCGATAATACAGTCAAAATCAGACAACCCAAGTACAATACAGTCTAACTCAATCTCATGCCCGTCACACTGTAGTATACAATATTTAACAGAATTCACTGATATCAAACATGTCCCCAAAGGAGAAGAGACAGACACTACAGATGATAATGACTCAACAGGCAATGCATGACTCAATGCAAATCTTTCAGAAATAAATGTATGAGAAGCACCCGTATCTATCAATACATAAGCAGGGTAACCACATAAAGAACAGTTACCTGCAACAACATCATCTGGTGCTTCCTGGGCCTGCTCCTCTGTCAAAGCAAATACTCTGGCCTGCTGTCTATGAGGCTGGCTCACGGTCTGGCTACCTCATGGCCTCTGCTGTGACGGAGTAGTTGGTGGTGGCTGAAAGGCTGACGATCATCCACCTGTCTGAGCCACTGATCCAGATGACTCCGCTCCCTGGGATCTCTGGGAACCCCTCTGTGGACACACCCTAGCAAAGTGTCCCTGCTGTCTGCAGATGTTGCAACTAGCAAATACTCCTTGGCATTGCTCGGTCAGATGTCTCCCTCCGCAAGTTCTGCAATACACCCCAGTATAACTCTGGCTTTGTCGAGAACCACCGGAGCTAGAGGAACTGCTCCCTGATTTCTTGAACTCTTTTCCTCGGGCTTTCAGGAAATCTTTCTTTCCACCACTGCTGCTACCACCCTAAAATCTTGGAGGAGTTTGCTGTGGTCTCGGTGCTGGAGGAACAAACGAAGCTCCTTTCTGTCCTATCAGACCAGCTTCAGCTCCTTTGTCTCTGTTCAGGGCATCAGTGAAGTTATTTGGTCGCCCGGTGTTCACCAATGTAAAGATCTCGGGGTTCAATCCATTGATAAACTGATCGGCAACGGCTTCGTCATTCTCAGCCACGTGCGGAGCAAATCTCAACAAGGTAGAGAACTTAGCAACATGCTCTTCAATGTTCAACTGACCCTGTCTCAAATTGGCAAATTCTGCCCCTTTGTCTTTCCGGTACGACACTGGGAAAAATCTCTGATAAAACTCATCTTTAAAGACATTCCAAGTAATAGTCATACCTCGATGCTCCAATGCTCTCTTTGTCGTGATCCACCAGTTCTTTGCAACATCATGCAACTGGTGCCCAATCAATCGAACTCGACGCTCATCTGTGTAATCCAATGAATCAAACAGCATCTCTATGTCATCTAACCAACACTCACAGTCCACAGAAGTCTCTGTTCCTTTCAGGGTTGGCGGTTTGAACGACTGAAATCTTTTCAGTAACGTTTCCGTCGGAGTTGCTGTCACATCCATCGGATTTGCAGATGTACTACCCTGTTCTGGTACTCTTCGAGGAGGCATATCTGATTATCAAAAGGATTAGTAACCAAATACCACAAACCTATTTCAGTCCTCCTCTGATCATCTTACTGCTGATCAAGAATCGGTTCTGATTCATTCTCAATAATACACATTACCAAATCAAATCAGATAATCAGGTAAACATGCATTTCAAAGCAGTAAATCATGCTAGCATGCAAAATCAAGGAAAGAAAACACATTCTATCCCGCTCACTAGCTTCTATCTCAGTCTAAGCAACCTACTGCTTTGATACCATCTGCTGTGGGGACCAGAACCTAATTCGTCTTCTTAATCATTATTAAGAATCAATATAACAATTAAGTAATGTGGGACATAATTTTTTTTTTAAATGCAAGTGCGGAAACGTAATGTACTCGATCTGATATACATATCAATATAAAGGTACAAATCTTGTACAACATTTATTTATCTTAAAATAAAGTTCAGTCACTATATCAAGTACTGAAAATCAATCTACTCTAAGTCCGGATCTCCACGCTAATTCTGAATCTCTCATCCTCTTCCTGATCCTGATCCTGCCCCACCTGTTGTCATGCACACATACAAACAAGACAACAGCCGGATAACTCCGGTGAGAATATAATCCCAGTATAAACAATGTAAACATGTAGTCATATAAAAGCATATATAAAAGCATGAAACACATATCAATAGCATGTATCAAATCAGAAAGACATGTATCGATATAAAGCTGTCAATAAAACTCTGGACTCGTCATTTCAGACTCGACTCATTTCTAATCTAGGGATCCCGGTTGAATAAGAACGCAATGTTCTCCCACCTACTTTCCCCAGCCAGATGGTGGTACGTTTTTATTCCCAGACTTTGGCTATCTATATCGAATATCTGCAATAGAAGTCGATCTTCTCCTAAGCACATCGATATATACCCAAAAGTCTAGTGACTTGGCGGTTCTGCCAAAGACTAGGCATATATGCCCAAGAATCTAACTCATACTTTGCTATAAACCAATAGAATAAGCATATCAATCTCAAACATTGCAACATATCGAGGCTATGACAGTTCAGTATGTGATTTTGGGAAACTCAAGTTAAATCAAACTCGAGTTGTGCAATCCCGAATCAACATTGATTTATACATTTCTTTCTGTCAATCTGACTTTGTCAAAGTCTCGGACTCAATGTCTGTCAATACTCAATCTGGCAATGACAATATCGAGGGTATCGTATCAATATACAACTCAAATCAATACTGGATATAATCAGAACTCAATCAAATTCTGTTTCAACAGCATAACTGCACAATCTCAATATACCCAGCAATACAAACCAATAGATATCAATTCCCACAACTCTCGGCCACCCTCGCGCACATGCGCGGATCCAAGTCGCTCATATGCGCGAGGTTCTCTGCCTGTCTCGCGCATATGCGCCCGGCGGGATCGCGCATATGCGCGAGGGCTCATCCTCGCACATAATCCAATCTTTTTTTAGCTTTCCCGGTCTGATCCGTTCCGTCTATAATCACAACAAATCATATCAGATTACAATAATCAAAATCTCGGGCATTACATGTGGTGTCTTGCTTGGAACTCTTCCAAGAGACAGCACCACCGTTGAGCTTGAATACAAATATAGATGTTGATTTTGAATCATCCACATGTGATTGGAAGCTAGAATCAGTATGACTTTCCAATTTTAATTCTTTACTCTCGTAACCATGAACAAATTCTGAGTTTTTCTTAAGCAATTAAGGATAACCTTCACAAATTTCCAATGCAATGGACCGTGATTCAAATGATGTCTACTTGCAACATTCAGTACGGATGAAATATCAGGTCGAGTAGATATCATATCATACATTATACTGCCAATAGCAGACATATATATGATCCGACTCATGGTTTCTATATCAACATCAGTCTTAGGGTACATAGAATTAGATAGAGTTACACCATGACACACTGAGAGATATCATATCTTTGACTCTTTCATTGATAATCTCCTCAATATGGTATTGATATAAGTAGATTGGGTGAGCCCTATCATCTTTTTTTTCTATCCATATAGATCTGTACTCCTAAAATATAGAATGATTCACACATATTCTGCATGGAGAATTTACTAGCTAACCATACTTTAGTTGATTGCAATATTCTTGCATCATTTCCAATTAGTAGTATGTCATCAACATAAATTACTACAAATATCACTGCACTCCAACTAACTTTTCGTATACATAAAATTTCTCAGGGTTTTTAACAAAGTCAAACTCTTTGATAGTGTTGTCAAATATGATGTTCCAACTCCTTATGCATGTTTGAGTCCATAGATAGATATATGAAGTTTCTATACTTTATATTCACTTCCTATTGATGTAAATCATTCAGGTAGAGACATATAAATCTCCGTCTTAATGTCACCATTAAGAAATGTTTTCTTCACATCCATGACAGTCATACCATGCATGCAGCTACTGTGAGGCCCGGGGCCGAAAAGGGCGGGGGGTGATCGCCGGTGCCATCAGTTGCACGGACAATGAGCGGCTCCTGGCATGTTTCTAGGTGGAGGGAACATGAATGAACCGACCCACACGGAAATGAGAGGGATTCCGAGACTGTTCAATGTAATGGACTGCACAGTTGAAGAGGGCTTAAAAGATTGATTTGTACTACTCATATCACGAAGGTGCATCTTCTTTTCGGTAGCTCATCACATAAGAACTCAAAAGTTAAGCGTGCTTCACTTGGGGCAATTTTGGGATGGGTGACCTTCTGGGAAGTTTCCCAGGGTGCGTGTGAGTGAGTCCATAAGCACGCTGGAAAGACTTGTCTGGATACAGTGAGGACAGTCGTCGAATATGGGGCGTTACAATTGGTATCAGAGCCGACCTCTTTTAGTACGGTGTGGTTCGGGGACGAACCAAGCGGAAGCTGGTGGGCATGTGAGGCCCGGGGCCGAAGAGGGCGGGGGGTGATCGCCGGTGCCATCAGTTGCACGGACAATGAGCGGCTCCTGACAGGCTTCTAGGTGAAGGGAACATGAATGAACCGACCCACATGGGAATGAGAGGGAATACGAGACTGTTCAATGTAATGGACTGCACAGTTGAAGAGGGCTTAAAAGATTTGATTTGTACTACTCATATCACGAAAGTGCATCTTTTTTTCGGTAGCTCGTCACATGAGAACTCCAAAGTTAAGCGTGCTTGACTTGGGGCAATTTTGGGATAGGTGACCTCCTGGGAAGTTTCCCAGGGTGCGTGTGAGTGGAGGACATAAGCACGCTGGAAAGACTCGTCTTGATACAGTGAGGACAGTCGTCGAATTTTGGGCGTTACAGCTACGGTTAGCAGTATCATAATGGAATTGAATATTGCGACTGGAGAAAAGGTTTTCTCATAGTAAATACCTTGCATTTGAGTATATATTTTTGCTATCAATCTTGCTTTGAAGATCATTACATTTCCATCTGCACAAAGTTTTCTTTTGTAATACATTTTCTTGAGACCCTTTCAGATCTCCTAGGAGCTTGTATCTTTTCAACTAGTTGTTGAGGTGTGTGTTATACTATTTCAGGAGTGGGTGTTTCTCGTATTTCCTCAAGTTATATCAACTGACCATTTCTATCTAATAGAAGCTCATTCTCCAAAAATATGACATGCATTGAAATAAGCACTTTTGTTTCATTGGATCATAGAAATAATAGCCAACGGAATTCTTTGGATATCCCACAAAGTTGCACAAATTGGCTCTGCTATCTAATTTGTCTCCCCAATATCCGATTCACATATTCTTAAAAAAAATATTTGGGAGGTTTTATTTCATATGGAGTTTTTTCCACTACCTTTGTATGAACTTCTTTCAACAACATTTTCGCAGTATCAAACGCAAATCTCCAAAAGGATGACGACGGTTCAGTGAATCTCATCATATATCAAACCACATACATCAATGTCCGATTACGACATCCTGACAAACTATTCAGCTGGGGTGTGGCATGTGTGGTACATTGTGAGAGAATCTCATTCTCCTTAAGGTAGTGTTGAAATTCAGTACTTAAATATTCTCCATTTCAATCAAATCGAAATCTTTTGATACTCTTTTCCTAATTGTTTCTCTACTTCAGCTCTAAATTTTCTAAACATTTCAAAAGCTTTAGACTTATATTTCATTAAATACATACACACATATCTCGAGAAGTCATCATTAAGGTTAATGAAGTAAGATTGCTCATATATCGTGATAACACTAAGCGGGTCACACACATCTGTGTGGATCAAATCTAATAGATTATGTGTATGATCCATTTTCCCTAGGAAATGGGCTTTGATCATATTTCTTTTCAAACACGACTCACGTTAGGGGTGGCAAAATGCAACACGGCCCGTCAACCCGACACGACCCAACACGAAAAAATAAGGTCCGGGTTGGGGTTGGGTGGGTTCGGGTTAGTGCCAGGTTAGACGGGTTTCGAGTTGGGTCGGGTTGACCCGAATTTTTTTTAAAAATATTACCTATTTTTATATATTTTATGTTTGAAAAAAATTTATTGTGTATTTATATGATAAATTTTCATCATTTAATATTTATTTTGTATATTTTTTTATTTTTTAACAATTCTTCATTTGATTTAGTAAATATATTTTTAATTTTCTACAATTAACTTTCAAATTTAAATCGAAAATTTTGGTATTATGTATTTAATTAAAATATTATTATTATTTTTTATTTTTTCGAAATTTTTTTCATTAATTTTAAAAATAAACAAATAAATAAATAAAATTCGGGTTAGACGGGTTCGTGTTCGAGTTGGGGGTTTTCGGGTTGCTTCGAGTTCGGGTTGGGAAAAAAATTCCGCGGGTTGACCCGAAACCCGACCCACCCGACCCGATTGACACCCCTAACTCACGTGTTTCAAGGGAGTTAATGTCTGACATGTAATCTCACACTAACTTGCGCATTCTTCTTTAGGAAGTATGTCCTAACCTAGAGTGCCTAGTTAGACAATCTTGTTTTCTTCTCTTTGTTTTTTTGTTGAAATTGTATTCACTTGGATATCGTTAATTAGAATATCTTTTATTTTTAAGTTATAGATATCTTTTTGTAATTCGTATCTTCAAATTAAACATTCATTCTTTTAAATATTACAAACACATTTAGCTAATAAACAAGTAAATACATCTTTATCGAGCATAGAAATAAAAACAATATTTTTAACCAAGTCAAGAATACATAAAAGATCTCTCAAAAGTAACTTGAAGTTATTGTTTAATAATAAATGTCTCTTATGGCATTCGCAGCAACCCTTGCTTAATTGTCCATCCTTAGGAAGGTCTCACCATTCCTTAGTCTTCTACTTCTTGTCATCACCTGCAAATTATTGCATAGATGAGAACTATATCTAGTATCTAATAACCAAGAAGTTGCATTAATTGAGATATTTATTTAAATATAAAATATATCATTGCTAGAACTCTACTGCACTAGATATTCCTTGCATTTGCGTTTCTAATGTCCAGGCTTTTTGTAGTGGAAGCAAACATTTTATGTCTTGTTGGGCTTTATGTGTCATTTAAAAGTATTTGATGTTTGCTTCTTGGTGGGTTTATATTTTTTGGAAGTAGTAGAACATTTTTTTCCCTTTCCTAGTGGGCCTTTTTCGTGCCAGATGAGGAGCCCACTAGGAAAATAGATTTTTGCTTTATGATGGTGGCTTCGTATGTGGTAAGAAGATTGACTAACTTTTCAAGGATATCCTCCAGATTGTTCATATTGAAGTTGACCACAAACCCATCAAAAGAGGACGACAGTGATAACAGTAGAATGTCGGTGGATATTTCGTTTGGGATGACAAGTACCAGGCCCACTAACTTCTCGATGAGCCCAAACATCATCACACCATGATTATGGACGGAGGCCCTTCTCGTAGGCATGATGTCATGAGCTCCTTGATAGTGTTATGCCTTAATGGACGTGTTTGTGCACAGTACAATTCTTGTAGGTGGCCATAAATATCAGCAGCATTTACAGCTTAATTACCAAACTGCCTCTACAATTTATTTTACATCGAAAATAGTATATAGCTCCTAGCTTACAACTCATGGTCCCATCATTTGTCAAGCTTAGTCAATTCCTCGGAAGGGTCATTGGCAGCAACCTCTTTTTAAGGCATCTTGTTGAGAAATTATGTTATTTTCTCGGAATTTAAAACAATTTTTAAATTACTCAGCCAATCTTGGTAATTCAGTCTAGTCAACTTTTTTTTATTGAGTATAACAGATCGAGGATTTAGCGACGATATCGTAAATATACTGAAATCAAAACAGAATAAACTTTACTAAATGTTTTAAAATATTTTATAATATATAAAATATGGTTTTTTTATTTATATGTGTTTTCTCTCACTATTTTACATTTCATCCACCCTCTGATGAAAACGAGAATCCAATTTCCTTAGTGAGCACGCAGGGTCAAATTGCCAAATTATGATCTCGAATGATATCATCCAATCATAACTTCAACAAGGTAAAGTCCAATTGCAATACCTTGAAACCCTCATTTATTTTGCCTCACGTTTGATAAGAGCACAATAATATGATATCATTTCTCTTCACATGTTGAGCCCGATGCATCAATGTTGTACCTTAGTGGACGGTCGCCATGAGATCCCCAATAATATAAGCTGAAGTCAAACGAGTTCCACACAGTTCACATCAAGCATGTTAATGACAGTCATAGCTTTCCGGCGTCCAAGCCTTCCCAATAATATGACCCAGACATTGATCGCGGATAGCGTTTATCATGCAACCATCATTTATGGAAGACAAGGAAACTTTAAGTTTTGTTTAATTTTCCTTTTACGAACTTAATATAAATTTTGAATCTTATAAAAAATGAGGTATTTTAATTTTGAAAATTTGTCTCATAATTAATTTTCAAATATCGTGTCATGTTGTTTGTATATTTGCCGAATTCATGCAACTCGTGTTATTATATCAATAATAACACACATACTGATTATTTATAATATATCACATGCATGCTTTATAAATAATAAAGGATAATCGATAACTGATAGCTATTTGATCATATGGGCCAAATATGAATTCAAGTTCCAAACCTATAAGGTACATGTAGATATGAAAATGCAATATTACATTAAATTTCAATATTTTATATGTATTCGTTCTCCCACCATCTATAAATATTGATCTCCCATTAAATATAATATTTATTTTAAGTTTTCATGGTACATTTGGGATATAAATTTAAGGGATGAGAACGAGCCATAAACCAGACTCACTTTTAAATAATAATCAAATAATAAAAATTACAACATATAAAATATCCTAATATACACCTTGTAAGTTGGTCATAGCTCTCGATCAAGAATTTACCATATAATATCAAATATTATACTAAAACCATAATATCAAATATTGTGGGGCCCTTAACTCCTATCGTTATTACAATACAATTTGATTATGGTTAATTAATTACAGCGGAAAACGATTTAAAATTTTCTTTACAATGAGCCCAAAATATTTTATTTGAATACTAAAAATAGTATTCCATCTCATATCATAAAACATGCCCACACGTAATCAAAGCCAATCACATACAAACAACTCATATCCTCGGGACATGCCCCGGTATATAGATATATATATATGTATATTGGGAAACAAAACATAAAACCTCAGCTCAAACCGTGACTCCCTCCAAAAGCACCCTCTCCGGCCTCCTGATATCCTGGAGTACTTGTCATTGTCCACATACAAAGACAACAACAGCCCCCTTTGGGGTGAACAAAGCTCAATCTGAAGCAACCACAATATATACCACAGATATCTAAACAATGATATATGATATGCAATGCATGTATGTCGTGGAGGTATCAGGTCAAATGCCCATCCACTGAGCACATGTCAGAATCAAACGAATCGCTATCAAATCAATGCTCGAGCTGGCACACCGGCCTCAATCAGGGATACTCGTATGATAGCGTCGACAAAGCGCCATCAAATCCCAAATCTCAATCAATCATCAGGGCCACTAATGTCTATGCTTTAAGGGCCACATAATGCCAAACATAACATTGTGTTCACAAACCCCAGAATCAAATCCAATCATATCAGGGACAATTATTGCACCCAAGAGATTATACCATTTTCTCGCACTCAAAGTGCAGCGAGAATTTTAAAAAAATTGTTTTGACGTTCAAAACGTTCATTAAGCGTCGTATGATTTAAATATTCTTAGAGTGTTTAATAATTGTTTACCTTAGCATAATAACTCCGGCTTCAACTATTTTGGATTTTAAGTGAAGATAGCCCTTCTTATAAATCACTACAAACTAATCTTCCTTTTTCTTGAATTGTGTAATCAAGTCCACGATCAGAAACTGAATTCTTCGTATAGATCGCACTAGAGATCTAAACGAAATTTGAGTCGAGAGTTGATCGCTAGAATTTCAAAATTCTGGAGGCAGTGCGGCATCGGGGTGCTGGCGTGGAGGAGCGGTCGTGTGCTTCCAAGACATAGGTGACCAATTTTCTAGTGTGAGGGAGAGAGAGAAAAAAATTGGTGGACAAAAACTTTTGTGAAAATGTTGTGTATAATTCAACTATTAATTAAACATATATTAAAAGTCTCTTCATGATCAAACATGAATGCATACATACATATATATTTATTTATGATTTAAATTAATTAACTTTTATTTAATCACTCAATTAATTTTTAATTAATTATTTTATTTTTAACTCTTCTAGAATATTCTATGAGACTTTTGCACTTACTAGCCACTAGTACTATTTTGCTATTTAATTAATATATTCTAAATTTACTAAATAAATAGTTTCAAACTCATTATAACCCCGATTGATTGTCAGAAAACGTCAATGTATCGAGGGTATAAATCTCATTCATATAATGAAAAATGAAAATTTCGAACGACAAAATTTTTCACTGATCAATTTTTGGCAGTGCAAGTTTTGTGAACTTTTTCATTAACACATTCCACTCTCCTCACTAAATTAGCAGTTAAGCTAAATTTCACAACTTTTATTACATAAAATCAAATTATAAACTCTTTTATAAGCAATCTATTTGATCTCCATAGAGCTATAGTCGTCAAATTCAACTCTTTGAACTTGAATATCACAACGGGAACACATAATCATATAATTTTGTGATCATCAATGATTCAGAGATACAGCTAGTCGTGAGTTCATAACTTCACGTGATTTAGAACAATATTTGTTCTTATTCGAATTTACCCTAATCGACCTCATTAATTTCATCAGTCTCTTAATCAAGAACGTCAGGACTGAAGTCCGATTGCACCCATCATATCATGGTAAGAACGTCTAGTCGCATCACCCATGATCTCCTAGGTATCATTGATAGTGCCTGTAAGAACATTAAGTATTATTAGCATATAATACAGTTTTTTCAACGCATATATCCCAATTGAATCTGCAACCATTTGTATATCGAGAATTGGAAATGAAATTGATAACAACGTGATGTATATTTGAGTAATAACAGTGACATGATATGTGAAAATGAGGAAGCGTCTTTTCGAAATGCACATGATTCCTTGCACTATTAACTCATCAAATCACATTGGATATCTTCGCCCATAGGTGAGTGGTGAATACTCGACTACAATACATTGACTCCGACATATTTCGAAAGTACACACAATCTCGTCACTTGATGACCCTCAATGGAGTCGGTAAACAGATCAAAGTGCATGCTAGTATACTACAACAAAAATAGTTTTTTGCAGCGCGCAAATTCTCTTTACGCAGCGCACGTTGCACGCTGCAAAGTTGCAAGCTGTTGAAAGTTCAAAATTATCTGCGGCGTACATGTGCACGCTGTTAATACTATAATCCATGGCGTGCATATGCACGCCGTTAAAATTCTTAGAACATCTAACATTAGCGACGATTTTTGACAAAATCGTCACTAATCGGAGAAGGTTCATAACCCGTCGCTACATTTCGCGACGGTTTACCGTCGCTAAATTTTTTCGTAAAAAAAAATTACTTTTATAGTTTAATAAATTTTGAAAAAAATTACAATACAAGTATGGTAACAATACTCATGATCTTAACTAACACTTAAAAAATTAACAAAAAATTTAAACAAAAAAAAGTATCTAAATCGAAACTAAATCGTATAAAAGAGAAAAATTTTAAGTGTTGTGAAGTGGTGTGGAGAAAAAATGGACGGTTTAATAATAATCGTCGTTTGTTTTTATTAAACCGTCGCGAAATATAGTGACGGTCTATAAATCGACGTGACTTTTAAATTAGCGACTGTTTCACCAAAACCCTCGTTAATTTAAATATTCGCACCCATTTTCGCAGCGTGCTAATAATATGCATGTCGTGAATAATATTATTGACGGCGTGAGATTAATGTACGCCGTCAATGTCCAAACACGATTTTTTAAAAAAAATAATTTACTTTTAACAGCGCACATAAACATGCACGCTGTTAATAATACTATTAACGGCGTGCCTTTATTGTGCGCTGCGAAAATTGCATAGGTTATTAACAGCTCCCATATAACTGCACGATGTCAGTTTATATAATTTATTAACAGCACACATAAATGCATGATGCGGATATTACTATCCGCAGCGTGCTTTTAATGCACGCTGTTAGCCGTTATTGCTGTCAAGTGCAACAATATTAACAGCGCACATATGGGTGCACGCCGTTAAAAGTAGTATTCGCAGCGTGCTTTTAATGCACGCTGTTGATGACATGCTGCTGAAAATCATTTTTCTTGTAGTGGTACGTAGAGCCTTCACGTTATCCTGGGTCAAAGGACTAATAGTGTACATCCATATACCGCTGACTATTCTACTCGATAAGTGATAACACTTGGAAAGTCCAAGAGAAGGTTTTTCAGTTCATCATCAAATTATCAGTCATCTGTGTGAATGGACATCTCCATGTCTTTACCAATAAAACATGACGTTTACATCACATATGATAGTCTCTAGCTATCTTTATTCTTATTTTAGGCATTTGATTCAACTAGGAACAAGTTTAGAATATAAATACACTTCCTAACGAGTTTCATTATCTTACGTTGAGAGGCTGATCAAATTGTACGTATTGTATATTCAATGACTTTATCTATATAACTTGCATGAGTACACATATAAAATAATGTTATAATTGGATAAAATCATAAAATATTATTAAAATAAAGATTGTTTTTACATCAGACTCAATAAAACTCAAGGCAAAAGCTGGCTCGTTGGACACCTACTCTAACAATGAATTACTGAAACTTATATAGGTGAAGTTTCAATAGGTTGGGAATCCCTTAGTGTTAGGTGAGATTTATTAATGAGGTGGGGCCCACACATTAAATAAATTAATATAAATTAGAATCCCACATCGGAAAGTTTACAAAAATGATTAAGGGTTTTAGTTATAAATAGAGCTCAATTCCTTCAGTTATTGTATCCCAAAATCAAAAGCTTTTCAGCTTTGATAAAAACAGAGTGCATAGAAAAAAAGAGTGTATTTTTCTTGAGTGCAGGGAATTCTCTTGTATGAGTTAGAGAAATTATTTTCTCGGTATACTCGGGTTTGGGAGTGTGAGATATTTAGTGTATTGGTGTATACACTTGTTGTAATATTTCTTCCGGTTATAAAAGTTGCAGTGCACCGTGGACGTAGCCTATATTGGGTGAACCACGTAAATCTTTGTGTTCTTGTTGGTTATTTTATTCCGCAATTTGGGTACTATATTATCATCGTGGTCGGCATCGCTACGGTGTAATTCCCCAACAACTGGCATCAGAGCCTTGTTGTGAAAATTCTTAAAAATTCTGAGTATGCTATGTGGTTGCAGCTCTGTCTGATCTTCCACATCAAAAAAGATTTTTTAGATTTTTTTTAAGGCTAGAGAAGTGATGGCCGGAGATGATGGATTGGGACCGGGAATCAACAAGTTTGATGGTACAGATTTTACGTTCTGGCGACTACAGATTATTGATTATTTGTATAGCAAGAAGTTGCATCAACCTCTATCTGGAAAGAAACCGGAAAAGATGGAGGATGATGACTGGAAGCTTCGTGACCGACAAGTGTTAGGTGTGATACGACTGACCCTAACGAAGAACGTGGCACATAACGTGGCGGAGGCAAAAACAACGGAGGAGATGATGTCCATTTTGTCGGACATGTACGAAAAGCCATCGGCAAATAATAAAGTACATCTCATGAAGAAGTTATTCAACTTGAAAATGGGTGAAGGTGCTTCGGTGGCTAAACACATCAATGAATTCAACACGATTTTTTCACAGCTAACATCTGTTGAAATTAAATTTGATGATGAGATTCGGGCACTTATTCTTTTGGCATCTTTACCAGACAATCGGGAACCAATGCGTGCAGCGGTTAGCAACTATGTTGGAAAAAGAAAGCTGCAATTCAATGATGTCAGAGATCAAGTTCTTGCTGAAGAAGTTCGCAGGATGGATTCAGGTGAAGGAACATCATCGAGATCTGCTCTAAATATCGAGAACAGAGGAAGGGGCAGGAGTGGCGAAAAGAATTCTAACAGATGGCGCGGTAGGTCCAAGTCAAGAAATGGAAAAGACAAAGCAACTTTGAAAAGAATGTGAAGTGCTGGAGCTGTGGTGAGACTGGTCACTTGAAAAGGAATTGCAAATCAACAAAGAACGACGCTAATGTTGTTACTGAGGAGGTACATGATGCTCTATTACTATCCATGGAAAGCCCGGTTGATTCTTGGGTTATGGACTCGGGAGCTTCGTTTCATACCACTGGTAATCGTGATGTATTCGATAATTACATTGCGGGAGATTACGGAAAAGTTTTCCTGGCTGATGGAAAACCCTTGGAAATTGTTGGTATGGGTGATGTACGGATGAAGATGTCAAATAGATCTGTCTGAAAAATCAACAAAGTCAGACATGTACCAAAATTGACACGCAATCTGATCTCGGTGGGACAACTCGATGATGAAAGCCACAATGTGACCTTCGGTGATGGTTCCTGGAAAGTGAACAAAGGAGCCATGATTGTTGCTCGAGGAAATAAAACTGGAACACTGTATATGACTTCCAGTTTCATAAATAAATTAACGGCTGTGGATGCTGGAGCTAATTAAGGTCTATGGCTTAGTAGGCTTGAGGATACGAGTGAGAAGGGAATGAAGATGCTTGTTTCAAACGAAAAGCTACCGAAATTAAAGATCGTTGAACACAAGCTGTGTGAAGCTGTATTTTTTGGAAAGCAGAAAAATGTGAGCTTTTCAAAAGAGGTTAGAGAACCGAAATCGGCGGATTTGAAGCTGGTACATACTGATGTATGTAGACCATCTCCTGTGACATCCCTTGGAGATCACTCAAGATATTATGGCACTACTGTTGATGATTCGAGCAGGAAATTTTGGGTTTATTTTGCGAAAAATAAATCGGATGTTTATGAGACCTTTAAACAGTGAGAGTTAGCCATGGAAAATGTGATGGATTCACTGTCATCCAATCACATGTGGAAGTTGTCAGAACTTCCTGAAGGTAAAAAGGTTTTACATAGCAAGTGGGAGTACCGGTTAGAACATGACTGTAACGCCCCAGATTCGACGACTGTCCTCACTGTACCAAGACGAGTCTTTCCAGCGTGCTTATGTCCTCACTCACACGCACCTTGGGCACCCATCCAAAAATTGCCCCAAGTCAAGCACGCTTAACTTTAGAGTTCTTATGTGATGAGTTACCGAAAAGAAGATACAACTTCGTGATATGAGTAGTACAAATCAAATTTTTTAAGCCCTCTTCAACTGTAAAGTCCATTACATTGAACAGTCTCGGAATCCCTCTCATTCCCGTGTGGGTCGGTTCATTCATGTTCTCTCCACCTAGAAGCCTGCCAGGAGCCGCTCATTGTCCGTGCAACTGATGGCACCGGCGATCACCCCCCGCCCTCTTCGGCCTCGGGTCTCACATGCCCACCAGCTTCCGTTTTGTTCGTCCCCGAACCACACCCTACTAAGAGAGGTCGGCTCTGATACCAACTGTAATGCCCCAGATTCGACGACTGTCCTCACTGTACCAAGACGAATCTTTCCAGCGTGCTTATGTCCTCACTCACACGCACCCTGGAAAACTTCCCGGGAGGTCACCCATCCTAAAATTGCCCAAGTCAAGCACGCTTAACTTTGGAGTTCTTATGTGATGAGCTACCGAAAAGAAGATGCACCTTCGTGATATGAGTAGTACAAATCAAATCTTTTAAGCCCTCTTCAACTGTACAGTTCATTACATTGAACAGTCTCGAAATCCTTCTCATTCCCGTGTGGGTCGGTTCATTCATGTTCCCTCCACCGAGAAGCCTGCCAGGAGCCGCTCATTGTCCGTGCAACTGATGGCACCGGCGATCACCCCCCGCCCTCTTCAGCCCCGGGCCTCACATGCCCACCAGTTTCCGCTTGGTTCGTCCCCGAACCACACCGTACTAAGAGAGGTCGGCTCTGATACCAACTTTAACGCCCAGATTCGACGAATGTCCTCACTGTATCAAGACGTGTCTTTCCAGCGTGATTATGTCCTCACTCACACGCACCCTGGGAAATTTCCCGGGAGGTCACCCATCCTAAAATTGCCCAAGTCAAGCACGCTTAACTTTGGAGTTCTTATGTGATGAGCTACCGAAAAGAAGATGCACCTTCGTGATATGAGTAGTACAAATCAAATCTTTTAAGCCCTTTTCAACTCTACAGTCCATTACATTGAACAGTCTCGGAATCCCTCTCATTCCCGTGTGGGTCGGTTCATTCATGTTTCCTCCACCTAGAAGCCTGCCAGGAGCCGCTCATTGTCCAACTGATGGCACCGGCGATCACCCCCGCCCTCTTCAGCCCCGGGCCTCACATGCCCACCAGCTTCCGCTTGGTTCGTCCCCGAACCACACCGTACTAAGAGAGGTCGGCTCTGATACCAACTGTAACGCCCAGATTCGACGAGTGTCCTCACTGTATCAACACGTGTCTTTCCAGCGTGCTTATGTCCTCACTCACACGCACCCTGGAAAACTTCCCGTGAGGTCACCCATCCTAAAATTGCCCAAGTCAAGCACGCTTAACTTTGGAGTTCTTATGTGATGAGCTACCGAAAAGAAGATGCACCTTCGTGATATGAGTAGTACAAATCAAATCTTTTAAGCCCTCTTCAACTGTACAGTTCATTACATTGAACAGTCTCGAAATCCTTCTCATTCCCGTGTGGGTGGGTTCATTCATGTTCCCTCCACCGAGAAGCCTGCCAGGAGCCGCTCATTGTCCGTGCAACTGATGGCACCGGCGATCACCCCCCCGCCCTCTTCGGCCTCGGGCCTCACAATGACGGTAGCAAGCGGTACAAAGAAATACTTGTTGTAAAAGGTGAAAAGGAAGTCATTGGTTACACTGCTATTTTCTCTCTGGTGGTAACGTTAACTACTATCAGGACTGTACTTGGATTGATGGTAAAAGAAGATCGACGTTTCTTCATGCTGAGCTAGATGAAGAAATGAATCAATCATAGGGATTTGAAGTACGAGAGAAAGAGAAAATGATGTGCAAACTTCAGAAGAGTTTGTATGGTCTCAAACAAGCTCCAAGACAGTGGTACAAGAAGTTTGATGGTGTAATGAATAATGATGGTTTTCTGAGGTATCAGGCTGATCACTGTTGTTATGCGAAGCTTGATGGTTATTATATCATACTACTGATATATGTAGATGATATGTTGATAGCAGGAGCTTGTCTAGAGGAGATTGATAAACTCGAGAAAGAATTATCAAAAGAAATTTGCTTTGAAGGATTTGGGTGCTACAAAACAAATCCTTGGAATGGAGATCCTTAGAAATCGGGGGAATGGAGTCTTGAAGTTTGAAAAGATTCCTGAAAGCAAGAATCCAGCTGGTATGCTCACGAAGGCTGTTATCATTAAAAAACTGAAGTTGTGTTTGACTTCAGTTGGTCTTCTGGACTAACAAAGGAGGTATGAGCTGCTGAACTGATGGTGTGAAGACATGATTGAAATTAAGTCTTCAAGTGGGAGAATTGTTTGGTGAGATTTATTAATGAGGTGGGGCCCACACATTAAATAAATTAATATAAATTGGAATCTCACATCGGAAAGTTTACAAAAATAATTGACGGTTTTAGTTATAAATAGAGCTCAATTCCTTCAGGTTATTGTATCCCAAAATCAAAAGCTTTTCAGCTTTGATAAAAACAGAGTGCATAGAAAAAAAGAGTATATTTTTTTCTTGAGTGCGGAAATTCTCTTGTGTGAGTTAGAGAAATTATTTTCTCGGTATACTCGGGTTCGGGAGTGCGAGATATTTAGTGTATTGGTGTATACACTTGTTGTAATATTTCTTCCGGTTATAAAAGTTGCAGTGCTCCGTGGACGTAGCCTATATTGGGTGAACCACGTAAATCTTTGTGTTCTTTTTGGTTATTTTATTCCGCAATTTGGGTAATATATTATCATCGTGGTCGAAATCGCTTCTGGGTAATTTTCCAACACTTAGTTGCTGAAGCCGTAGTTGAAATCGAACACACACGGGTGTAGCAAAAGGAACCGAGTTTTATTAAGAGCGTGTGGTATTCTTATAAACAACTGTGAGTTTTATTATGAGCGTGTGGTATTCTTATAAACAACTGTGGTGAAGTAAATGATTGTTGCCGATGTTTACCTTTTTTTAATTTACAACGACGTTGGGGTGGGGAATATAGGATGGGAGATTTTTTTCGGTTTTTACGTGGGTTCCCTTCTCCTTTGAAGGACTTAAACTTCACTCAAATAGTACGGCTGCTGATGTTCACTTAAATTTCCATTGACGTGGAATTAATAGAGTTATACGTGATTTAGAGATCTCTTAACCCTATAACTTGGAATGTTAAATTAGAAAGTGATCAATACAGAAAGCATAAGAGCTAGTGAACGGGAAACAGTGAAAACGTCTCATCTGTTGAAAGATAATTCCACTAATTTCCATGGTTTGCCTAAAGCTCATATGCAATATTAGCTCAGACATACTCGATCTTGTATACAATCTTTTTTAAAAGATTTATATTTCTGGAAGACTCGAGGATTCGACAGCGTGATATGAACTCTAAGCAAAATAATTCATATGTTTCTCTCATCTGACCCTCTAACTTGTCCAGGTTCATTAAAGAAAACGTGGATTCTGTGGTTTGGAAGTTGTCTATAAAGCATGTAAGAACAATAGAAAGCTGATAAAGGAAGAAAATTCGCTTTATTGTCATTCGAGGAATCTTAAAGCGAAGTAAATCTTGCAGAGGAAACCCTATAAATAGTCAGTGAAACAAAGCAAACAAAAAATGTGTAGCATTCATATTACTTAACATCAGATGTGCCCTAGAGTTCCTCTGATCACTTCATTGGGTCCAATAATGTTGGTGAGAACTGGGCTCCCCTGAAGTGTTTGGAGGAACTCTTGTGCTGGTTTGATTCGACGGACAACGGGATAAATTTTCAAATATTAAGTTCTTCGGTTGATGAAATTAAGCTCGAAGACCTCGGGCGTGGTCTCTAAAGCAACTACATGATAGACTTTTGTAGCAGTTATTTCATATTAGATTTGTCAAAATAGAGCTGGTTCGTCGGGTTTGCTCGCCGCGCCCCGCCAAATAGAAAATCAGCCGTTTTGACAATTCTACTTCACACATCGGTCCTCACTCGAATTTGGATCCTCTACTATGTTGAAAAGACAGCATTTGGTGATGTGCATTTTTTACACGAGATGATCACGTGATCAGCTTGTGGACACCACACCATATGAGATAAAATTTAAAAAATTGTCAAATTAAACGAGATAATCAAGATGATCACGTGATCAGCTTGTGGACACCACACCATATGAGATAAAATTTTAAAAATTGTCAAATCAAACGAGATAATCATGTGAATCTCGTGTAAAGAATACACAGCACAAAGTTTTCAACATTATAGAGGATCAAAATCAGTCCTCACTCCAGTTAGCAAAGTATATCCTAGTTTCTTACCTTTTATATATAAGTCCTTTTGAACATTCATTTTAGACCAATTTGTGAAACTATATTTGACTTTTATAATACCACTTTACTATAAAAAAATATTTATCTATTAATACATGAACTTCAATGAGACAAATATTAAGGTTTAAAAATAATGATTATTTATGAAGGGATAAATTAATAAGTTTATTTGATTGGGTAATAGGTAAATTAAATGTGACAACAATCGATTATTAAATGTTTTCTATAAGTAATGAGTTTCGAATTATATTGTAGTGAAGTGATTATTATGCTATCTTCGATCATTTTTCTTTTGTTTTAAGAATTTGAAATAAATTTGTGGGGTAATTTTTTAGAAAAATTAAGGGATACGACCTTGTACATTTCAAACACAAGGGACTAGTCTGTATCCAGTGACGGAGCCAAGGGAGCGGGTGGTTGCGACCGTCACCACTCAATTTTTTAAATTTTATTGATTAGAGGACTAAAAATAATTATATTTTTTTTACTTGCCTCTCTAGTATTTGCTCTTGCTCAATAAAATTCTAAATTTTTTTTGCTCCCCAACCTCCATTTTCCGACTCCCTCTTTGTCTCTATCCTTTTTTTCCAGGACGAAATTATATATAATTTTGGTTAGTTTTACAGTGGATCTTAATTGATTGTTTGTTTATCTTAAATTTTATCATTATCTTAAATTTTATCATTATAACCAAACATTATATCTTTTTACTTTTAATTTTTTTATGTTACATTGTAATGGAATTGTCGAGGGTAATAATTATATATTTCCTTGCATTTGCCTTGAATAAAATACTGCAGCAATCGTCCATGTGAAATATTCACAACCAATATATAAACTTAATTTTTTAAGGGGTATCAAATAAATTCTCCTCATCAATAATATTGTAATATTTTAATGTGATATGGAATTGAAATTATAGATAAAAAAAAGTGTAGGTATCTTGTAAAACAGTTTTCAAATCTATATCCATGAGATCGAACGATCCGATCCATATATGGAAAGAAAATAATATTTTTGGCGTAAAATATAATATATTTTCATGTGTCAGATCGGATAAAAAAAATTAGTTTCACAAAATTTGTTGTGAGACAATCTCATAAGAATTTTTATGTTAAAGAAAATATATGTTTCATGTAGTACAGAATTGAAATTATAACTACAATGTTACCAAACTCTTGAACTCCTTATTTATTATTTACTGCTTTCATTTTTCTATTAATTAGAACTGATCACCAAACAATTGTATAACCAATGAAATAATTCTTATAGTTATTAATATATTTCTGAATAACCAATAAAACTGTTTTTTTATCATCATAAATAAACGAAATAATCTGTATAAATTGCTAAACTTTTAAACTTATTATTCATTATTTATTTTTTGAACACTTTAATAATTATGACTTATAACTTAAAATGTTGATCTTCCCCATTAGGCTTTAAATATAAACGAACCACAACAGATCATTGGCAACATTAGACTAAGAGGAAGAAATATGGAACCACTGAGATCCTAAAGTCATTTAGGTAACATACAATATGTTATTTTTTTTAATTGACAGAGCTATATTAGTAAAAAAAAATAATAATAAGAAAAAATGCTACCATAAAATTGAGCTATATATTTGGATTTGCTGGAAAATAAAATACTTATATATTTGGGACGAAGATAATACCTTAATTAGTGGTTCTATCATTTTACTTTGAAGACTACTAATTCATTACCTCCAAATGATGATAAATGAGAAAATACTTTTGTAGTCATACATGAGTGATCCTAAGGAAAAGCTGATGGGATGGATATTTGCCGTTTCGAGCCATAAGTGAATGAACATTTTACAAGTAAATAAAAATAATAATTAGCCAATAGTTTCTTCCTTTGAAAGATCACTTCAAGTACAATTAAACTTCCTTCATGTCTTGTCTGAGTTCCGGTTCATAACTTACACGCAGCGAAGCAACTGAAGGTTTGAATTTCTCAAAGACAAAATCATGCATTGTCAAAACAGAATAGAAAATTTGGAAGGCGTAGAAGGTAGAACCAAAAATGTAATCTTACTGTAGCTTAGTCTAGTACAGATATATCGACCAGTTTAATCTACTAGAGTACAATGAATATAGCATACATCAGATGGTAATATTTGGTAACAACAGACATGTTAATAAGCAATGGAGAAAGCAATCTGAAAACATTGGTTTAAGAAGATTAAGAAGGATCAAATCTCATGCTAAATCAGGCAAAATGGTTTATTTCCTCGAGCTTCATAACAAATACCTCTGAACAAGTGATTGCATAAGCTTATGTTCAGCACGAACTCGGTCATCCTCAAAGCTATACCCAATATATTTAACCAGGCTGGGATGATTAAATCGGCTCACATAACGAATCTCCTTCTGCAGTCGTGCCGTCAGCTCCAATTGATTTCGTTTACTAGTGGGGTTCCATTTTTGGACAGAAACTGGTATTCCGTTTCCAGTCTTTGCGGCAGCAAGGATGCTCTTCAATCCATCCTTTATTAATATGACCATAGCCGCTCCCTAGACGCAAGTCAGCTAGAAAGTTTCTTGGTGCCTTCTTTAACTCTTTCAATGCAATATGTTTGATATTAAGGTAAGAAGGGCCATCAACTACAAAATCCCCAGTTTTTCTGGGAATTCTAGAAGCTTCTGCAAAATCACAACGCACTCGATTATTCAAATTGCTGCTGATAAATTAGCAAATGTAAAGACTAAAACACAGGGTTATAGAGGTTATTCGTGAATATTGATGCTTCTATATGTGTGCGAAAGCTAAAGAAAATATGCTCAAACGAACTTCCAAAATAAAAAAGATCCCGCATTTCATAATCCACAAATCTCTAATTTTGCAGTGAAAAGGAGAAGTGCATGTATACATTACATTAATCAGTCTGCGTTATGCCCATTGTTCAAATTGATTTATCCTTCTCATTTATTATTGAGTAAAACAGAAATACAAACTAGCCTAAGATTATCATGTGATAAATTTCAAGTACAACAAGCACATATTTTCAGCTTTAAAAATCAATCAAATTTAGTTCAATTGCCTCAACCCAAGCCTTACTACTAACCTTCATAAGAAATGAACCACAATGACAGAAAGCACTAATAGTTGTTAAATTTAAGCAAGAATCTAAAAATATAGCCACGATACAGATTCTATATCGCCATACAGTCACTTGTGCAGGTGAAAAGGCTAAAGATTGAATGCACTAACTGAAATATTCAATAAACATTAACTCGTTTCAGTAAAATAAATAAAATCACATCATTTTATAGTCCCAAAAATTCAAGAACCACAAAAATGTATTTCACCATGTAAAATTGTTGAAATTACCAGGATCAAAGTAAAGAGGAGAATTGAAGGGAAATATAGTTTCCATATTAAATTTATTTATCAAGATATATTCTTCCTTGTTGATATGATCATGGTTCGCTGTCGCGGTCGCGGAGATCGGAACGGATGCTACCGTTCTAGTTACAATGAAATTTCGCGGAACGATCGCGGAACGGGTATTTAAAAAAAATATTATAAATATATAAAAATTAAAAATTTTGGAAAATATTTAGAAATATAAAAATTAAAATAAATATCATTTAAATAAATTATTTAATGTAAATAAGAAATTTAATTTGGCGACGGTTTTATCCAAACAATGCATGTGCTCAAAATTGCATTATTTGTACTACAAAGCAAAGATACGACGTGCAATAGAACCTATAATTGCATTATTTGTACTAGAAAGCAAAGATACGTGCATTATTAAATCCGACGTTGATTCGAATTTGCGACGGTTTTATGAAAAACCGTCGCTAAATTTAGTGACGGTTTTTATTCAACCGTCGCCGACGGGTTTAATAAAACCGTCGCCAAATTTACTATAGCGACGGTTTTAATTAAACCGTCGCCAAATTAAAATCGGCGACGGTTGAATAAAAACCGTCGCTACATACATAAAATCGTCGCTACTAGCGACAGTTCTTAACAAAACCGTCGCGAATTGCGTTCCGGTTCCGTTCCGTTTTCCCGTTAAATCGTCGTTCTTCATGCATGGAACGCCGATCCACATCATATACCTCCAAATACCGGAACTCCGTCAAGGTAGGTAGCGTTCCGGTTCCGGAACGGCCGTTCCGATCCCGTTTTGGCAAACCATGGATATGATATTTAAATATTATATTATGATTTTGCCTTTCTAGATAATTATATTAAGATTATGTGGAATATTGAGATTTACCTTTCTATATATTATCTTTATTATAAAGATCTTCTAGATATAATATTTATGATAATGATTTATGTGATATGGTATTATTGATTTTGTTTCTCATAGAATTCTTGTATACCATATCTTATAGATTTTCGTCTAGATAAATCATAGAAGATAAGACATTTTTAAATAAGAGATGGAGATTCAAAAGCACAGAGAAAAGAGAAAAATTCAGAGAGTTCACGTGTAGGATTTTTTATGGAAGTGATTTTCGTGGGAGTTTTTCGTAGGAAATTTTCCTGGTGGCTTCTTTTTCTCGATCAAATATCCACGCACTTGTGCACGTCATAGATTTCATAGAAATATTTCTTCAAGGGACGTGGTGTCGTGAAGGGTGCAGATACCGCGTGTTGTCTTGAATGTTGGAAACATCTACAGACAACATCCGTGACGAAGTTGGCTGGAGATCGTTTTGTTGCTTTAGTTTTTGGCTCACGTTTTTGTTGCTTTCTTGAATAACTTTTATTCTGGTTATTTGTTTTAGAAAGCATTTATTTTCTCAACGTGTTGAGGAAATTTATTTTTGTGAAAATCATTAAAGATAGGTTTTTGTAAACGTTTTGGTTTTCTAGTGATTAATTTTTGCCCTGAGGCACCGCGCAAGTATTTATACTTGTGCAAATTTAATTTGTCCATCTATTTATTTAAAGTGAATTTGTGTTACAAACTTTAATATTCCGCTGCATGTTGTCTCAAATGTTGTAATATTTGACAAAACACTTAATTCTGATAAAACACAAATTCATAATCTTATTTGACAGTTATCATATTAACTTTCATCTGTCAAGCAAATATTCCTTACAAGTGGTATCAGAGCCTACTCTTGATATACTAAGTGCTGATTCTGGTCTTTGTTTTGTTTGACAGAAATATCTAATGGACAAATCACTTGCAAACAAGTGTGCTAAAAGATTACAAAAGAACAAAGGCTATAATGTGTCTCTAAGCGATGAAGAATCTGATGAGGAGGAGAAATCCATTGATGAAGACAATCACACCTCCTTGACGCACTGTTGACAGAAAAACGATGGCTGCAAGTGAACCCGTTAGATGTTGCCTTAGGTGTTGCCACTCCTGGACGCAACACGTGTGTGAAACCAGTGTGCTTAAAACTACGTCTACTGAAAATTTCAGTGAAGATGATGTGGAAGCTGAAAATGAAGAAATTACTCTTGAAAGCGTACAGAAACTTTATGAAGAGTTGTTTGAGGATTGGACCAAAAGAAACAAGCTTAACTCAACTCTTATGAAGTAGAACACCGATCTAAAAACCAAAAAGCTGATCCACCTACGTAATCACAACCCGAGCCAACAATCAAAATTTATTCACCAAGAAAACAAACATGCTGCACCCATTTCCAATAAAAGAAGACGCAGGTATGTATGTCACTACTGTTTTAAACCTGGATATATCAGGCTCTACTGTTATAAACTCAAGGATTACCGCATGAATCAAAAGCTGAGGCGGATGTTGCCCCGAATGTTGCACAACACTTCCCGCAACTCCTCCAACCGTCGACCTACAGTAAGACAAATATGGGTACCAAAGGTAAAAACTCATTATAATGTTGTCTATAATTCCTTACAAACTAACATTGCAGGTCATTGGTACTTTGATAGTGGAAGCTCGCGCCACATGACAGGATCACGAGAACATCTTATTGACTATTTTGATCAAAAAGGTGGTAGAGTAACATATGGAGGGGGGCTAAAGGAAAGATTGTGGGAAAAAGAACATTGAACGTCGAAGGACTACCAAAGCTTCACAACGTGCTTCATGTTGAAGGATTAAATTCAAATTTGATAAGCATAAGTCAATTATGCGATGATAATTTACATGTCAAATTTGATAAACATACTTGTGAAGTTTTTGATGAAGTTAACATGTGCATTATGACAGGTACAAGGTCTTCGGACAATTGCTACCAAAGAGGTGATGAATTTTCGTGCTAACATGCACAAGTCAGTGAACTCGACCTTTGTCATCAAAAACTCGGTCATGTAAATTTCAAAACCTTGAAGAACTTGTGTAAGTACGATGCAGTATATACCATATGTGTGCGGAGATTGTCAAAATAGGTAAGCAGACTCGCGTGTCACACCCAGTGTTGCTATCATCTGGGACAACAAGCTGTCTCGATTTACTTCACATGGACCTAATGGGTCCTATAGAAGTGGAAAGCTTTGGAGGTTGCTTTTATCTTGGCAATAATTTAATCTCATGGCATAGTAGGAAACAAAACTGTGTCTCACTTTCAACTGCTGAATCCGAATATGTGGCAGCTGGAAGTTGTTGCTCTCAACTCTTTTGGATGAACCAAATGATTGAGGACTATGAACTTAAGAGTGAATCTTTAGTTGTGTAATGTGATAATTTTAATGCAATCAATATTTCAAAAAATCCAGTACAACACTCTCGAACTAAACACATTGACATTAGACATCACTTTATTCGAGATTTAGTAGAAAAAATATTGATTCAAATTGAATTTGTTGGTACAAATAACCAACTGGCTGACATATTCACAAAAGCATTAGATTTTGAGAGATTCTCCAACCTTAGAAAATCTCTCAGCATGTGTTCTGCCTAAACATTCATAGATGTTGTCTCACATGTTACAACATCTCGAACAACATCTAACATGCATGTGCATTTTCTCGGACTTAGACATATTGCATTTGTATACATAATGTTATATGATGTGTTATCACTAATGTTGCATAGTTTTCTGATGCACTTACAATTTCTTGTTCTATTTAAACTTAACACACTTGGACATGATTAATAATCTGTTTAAATCACAAAGTAGTTGAGGGATGATCATGTACTCCATGGCATTGTCATTGTCTCATACGAAAAGTGACTTGAAAAGATGGAGTAAAAATACAAATCAATTATGCATATTGCATATGCTCTGTATCAGAAGAAAAGATGGGAAAAAGCTACCTAAAAGAGTCCAATGAAGACTGTGCTTTTAGTGTGGGAGCTACCTCTTCTGAGTTTAATACAGAAGGAAAAACATAAGAAATTGGAAAAAGCTACCTAGAGGAGTCCTAAAGAAGACCGTTCTTCTAGTGTGGGAGCTACTACTTCTATGATCAAAAAGTTGTTAAGTCACCAAATGAAGAAAAATCGAAATTGTTTTTCTAGAATTGTGCGTGTTGTCAGAAGATGTTGCCAACATTTGTGAAAACATTTCATTTATAAACATATCTCATATTTTTGTTTTCACGTTTCTATTTCTTTTACATTATGTTATTAGGCATAAATAGGTCATGCATAAACATAACATTGTGAATATTGTTGTGTCAGTGAGGTATGAGTAGTTCAACAGAGAAAATTCGACGAAAATCCAGTTTTAGCTAGAAATCCAATATTTGTGATTTTTGATAGTCCAGTGGTGTTAAAATCGATGTGGGTTTCAATTCTGGAAATTATTTTGAAATGATTTTGGACGCAATTATCTCAAGATTAAGTAAGTGATCACGGGACAAAGTTGATCTGGTCTAGTACGAGAACTTGGTTGTTTATTTTGGACAAAAAGGGGAGAAGATGCGACTCAAACTCAAACCCGAGCTAATGATGCTGATGAAGGTTCTATGAATTGAAAGGATCAAATGCGACTCAAACTCAAACCCGAGCTAATGATGCTGATGAAAGGTCTATGAATTGAAAGGATCAAACGATGTCAGATAGAGTTTTGAACCTTGTTTTGCTTGCCTTCTCGTTTAAATGTTCTGCTCTGTTAGGTTATCTGATGTTTCTGTTTTCCTTGATATATTTAGCAGGTTTTGTTTTCCAGGTGTTGTCTCATGTGTTGCCAACACAACTAACAACACCCGTACTAACTTGTTTTAATTCAGGGGGAGAAAAATTCATAAATTGAGGGGGAGTTAACTAGAGTTTAACTGAGAAATTGAGTTTGATTTGATTTTGTCCAGAAAGGCAAAAAGGGGGGAGATTGAAGGGAAATATAGTTTTCATATTAAATTTATTTCTCAAGATATATTCTTCCTTGTTGATATGATATTTAATATTTAATTATAGTTTTGCTTTTCTAGATAATTATGTTAAGATTATGTAGAATATTGAGATTTACCTTTCTAGATATTATCTTTATTATAAAAATCTTCTGGATATAATATTTAAGATAATGATTTACATGATATGGTATTATTGATTTTGTTTCTAATATAATTTTTGTATATCATATCTTATAGATTTCCGTCAAGATAAATCATAGAAGATGAGACATTTATAAATAAGATATGGAGATTCAAAAGAACAGAGAAAAGAGAAAAATTCAGAGAGTTCACGAGTAGGATTTTTCGTGGAAGTGATTTTCGTGGGAGTTTTTCGTAGGAGATTATCTTGGTGGCTTCTTCTTCTCGATCAAATATACACGCACTTGTGCACGTCATAGATTTCAGAGAAATATTTCTTCAAGGGACGTGCTGTTGTGAAGAGTGCAGATACCGCGTGTTGCCTTGAATGTTTGAAACATCTACAGACAACATCCGTGACGAAATTGGCTGGAGATCGTTTTGTTGCTTTAGTTTTTGGCTCACGTTTTTGTTGCTTTCTTGAATAAGTTTTATTCTTGTTATTTGTTTTAGAAAGCATTCATTTTCTCAGCGTGTTGAGGAAATTTATTTTGGTGAAAATCACTAGTGATAGATTTTTGCAAACGTTTTGGTTTTCTAGTGATTAATTTTTGCCCTAAGGCACCGCGCAAGTATTTATACTTGTGCAAATTTAATCATGTTCATCTATTTATTTAAAGTGAATTTATGTTACAAACTTTAATATTCCGCTGCTTGTTGTCTTAAATGTTGTAACATTTGACACAACACTTAATTCTGATAAAACACAAATTCATTATCTTATTTGACTGTTATCATATTAACTTTCATCTATCAAGCAAATATTCCTTACAAGAATCAAATGTGAAATCCGATTGTATGGAGTTCAGACTAGTTTCCTTGAAAGGGAAAACGCAAGCTGCGGAATTGCTACAACAAGGCAACTTGTGGCCTAAACACTCTTATTTAAATCAATCTGTATTTTAATAATATTTTGCGGGTTCATGCAATTATGACATTTACTTTATCTGTATAAGCATGCAAGCTGCATAGATAAAATCCTTGAATATACTCTAGCTACCATGAGGTCTGCTTCTCAATGTAAGATCATGAAACTAATTAGAAAGCATATCGTTTATTCTAAACAGGTTTCTAGTCGATTCAACCGTATAAAATAAGGATAAATGGATCTTGAGCTTGAGACTAGCATATGTGATGTAAACGTCATATTTCATTGGTAAGGACATGAAAATATCTATTCATATATATGAGTGATCATTTGATTATGCACTGAACAATCCTCATTGGACTCTCATAGTGGTTATCAATTATCGAGTAGAATAGTCTCCGGTTATAATTGTATACCATTAGTTCTTTGATCCGGGACAACTTAGAGATTCTACGTACTAGTATGCACTTTGATCCGTTTACCGACTCTATTGAAGGTCATCAAGTGACGAAGTTGGGTGTAGTTTCGAAATACGTAGGTGTCAATGTATTGTAGTCAGGGATTCATTGCTTGCCTACTGGTGATGATATCATAGGTAATCTGATGAGTTAATAGTGCAATGAGTCTCTGGCCAGAGCAAGACATGTGCTTTAGGGAAGATGTTTTCCTAGTTGCACATACGATGTCACTATTATTACTCAAAGATATATAACGTTGTTATCGAATTCATTTTCAGCGTTGTGTTACCGTTGAGATAATCAAATTCAATGAGTTGAATTTTGGCGACTGTAGTTTGATGAACTTCAAACAGATAGCTTATAAAGAAGCTTATAAGTGAATTCCATGTAATGGAATTTGTGAAAGTTAACTTAAATGCTAATTAAAATGAGAGTAAAACTATTTGGTTTAGTGAAGAAATTCACAAAACTGAAATTTTCCAAAAATGAATCAATGAAATTTTGATATTCGAAATCTTCAATTTTTCTTTATATGAACGATATTTGTACCCTCGATATATCGACGCTTTCTGAACGTCGATCGAGATTATAATGAGTTAATAATTATTTATTTAGTAAATACTAAGAAATAAATAATGGTTATTTATAAATACTAAGAAATAAATAATGGTTATTTATAAATACTAAGAAATAAATAATGGTTATTTATTTTATATATGTCTATGTATACATATATGTATATATAGATATATTAATATACATATATATATATCATCAAAAGTTGACTTTGCGTGATATTTTCAAGGAAAAAAAATATTATATGAGAATTTTAAATAATGAAATTAAAGTATCTAGAAAAATTGAGACTCCTTATTAGATCGGGAAGGGACTTTTAATATTTTTGCATTAAATATTTGAATAACACATATAAATTTTACATGCAAATTTTGTTCATAAAAATTCCACTCTCTTTCCCCCTCATCATGGGCCGCTGCCCTCCTCCACAGCACCGCTGCGCCGTCGTCGTGACGCCACCGCACCACATTTTTTTAGAGTTTAATAAATTTTGTAATTTGTTGGATTTGTATTATAAAATAATGTAATATAATAATGATCAACATTTATAAGGTTAAATTTGATAAAATATCAAAGTGCATAATGATAAATTTGGTATTGAATAAAAAAATGTATCGTAACACCAAGTTGTTTGTTTTTCTTTCCAAGTTTAATATATAGTATAAAATATACATATATATATAAACATAGATATTGCTTTATTATATTGTTTAATGATATACACACACACATACACACTGCTTTATTATAATAAATAATAACATTTAATTTTTTTTAACAAATCGTGTTACGTATTAAGGACTTTGATTTACATTCAGTAGATTTTAGGTGTCAAAACTCAAAAAGTTATTCAAAGCTAGTACTTGCTCATTTCCGAGAATGTTGGGCTTTACGATTTTGTTGAGATAATTCCTATAGATCACCATTATACAGGAGAAAAACCAAGTTCGATGCCAGATATTTGGTTTTTTTCCTCGAGTTGGTCCTAAATATTTTGACATTATCGTTTTAGTCCTAAAAGTTAACAAATTTTGATCAAGTTGGTCCTTCCATCAAATTAATGGTTGAAACTAATTGTAGACGTGATATATGATAGAATAAACTTCAGTCCCAGATGTTAAACACCATTCTTAGTTTGGTCACAAATGTTTCGACGTTTCCAATTTAGTCCCAAACTTTTACAAATTTTGATTGAGTTGGTCATTCTCCAGTAGGGATGTAAATGAACCAAACCGTTTGCGAGCTATTCGAAGCTCGGTTCGATAAAAAGCTCGTTTGAGTTCGTTTGTTAATCATATCAAGCCAAGCTCAAGTTCGATTTTGAGCTCGAAAAATTAATTAAACCAAGCTCAAGCCTAAAGTTATTTGGCTCGTGAGCTCGCAAACATGTTTGATAATAGGCTCGCGAGCTCGAGCTCGGCTCGTTTAGGTGGCTCGTAAGCTTGAGCTTGACTCATTTGTTGAGTTGACAAATAAAAATATTAGTACTAATGTCAATGGAAGGAATTGAACACAAGACAAATAAAAATATTAGTACTAATGTTATTATGAACTTTGCAGGATATGTAATGACCGAAATTTTGAAAAAAAAAAGTTAATGTTCATCGGCACTATTCAAGCACTGCGGCGCTAGAATAGTATCGTCTAGGCGCTAGTTTTGCGAAAGTTTGGCGCTGAGGCGCTAGAAAATGGCGTTGTGACGCTAACAGATGCGAAAATTGATTTTTTAAGCTCACTTTGACTTCCATCATTCATCCTTCAATCATTTCTCCTCCTCCACGCAAATCCTAATCCATTTCCTTCCATTTTCTACATTTCTTTCTTCAATCTATGGGAGATTTGTTCAAGAAAATTATGAAATGAAGTTAGATTTGTGATCCTCTCATCATGTGCTCCACGAGGATGTAAGTATTTTCCATTTTTTTTCAAGTTTGGAAATGGGTTGAAGTTTAGAATTGATATTTGAGTTGATATTTAAGATGTTGAAGATGTTGTATTTGAGTTGGTTTAAATTTAAAATGGATATTAGCATGGTTTCTTGTTTTTGTGCAAGATCAATATTTATACCTTCTGTATTTCGAGTATATGAAACAGTTGTGTTTGGATTTTGGAGTTATGGTCTTCATCAAACTTGTAGACAATCAAGTTATCTTCGATTTGGTTCAAGAATCACTCAGTTCCATGAAGCAATGAAAGAGATATGCTATATTTACTAAACCTGGTCTAGAATCCCGAGTTTGTGTACATGCCTTCTGTTTATTCGAATTCTGGGATTTATTGGTTAGGATTCTGGATTTGGTGTTCAAATGAAAGTTATAGAACATTATCTTGTCTTCGAAATGATATAAAATGGGTTTGATTCCATTGAGTATTTAGGGAGTTATGCTCGAAATACTAAACTATGCCAGATTTGTACGGATGCATAATTTCGAAAATCATGTTGTATGTTTCAGATTATGAACGGCTGAGTAAATGACTCTATTTCACAAAATTTTGTGAAGAAGAATTGCTGGGATTTGAGTTTTCTTGCATATCCAATTTGCGGATCTTGATTTGTAGAAGTATTAATTAATTATGAATTTTGTACAGAAACTGCTCTGTTTTGATAGATGATCAAAGTTCTTGAGTTATAGTAGAATTCAGAGGTTCAAGACTTCTCAACTACACATTTCGATCTTCTTTTGGTAATATTTGAAAGGTATGTTACGGTCGGTAACAAACGAGGTAAAAGTATCATTTTTATTTTAAATTGAAAATTCGATGGCTTGATGAATTACTTGTGATTTGTTGATGATTGATCTTTTGAGATGAGCTTATTATGATATTGACTTGATGAGATTGAAATGCATCATTGCATTGCATATCGAGGCTATAGTTGAGTTGGCATAGTGTATGCGAAGGTCGCTGCTATGGCCTGACACTATCTATAGGCGCACCATAGTCCTGGGATTGTAGAACACAGCACTCCACCCCGAGCGGATGAGTCGGTGGATGTTGCTGGGGGATTCTCTTCCCTTGAGTACCCTATGACCAGATGATTCACTTGATCTTGAGATTTATTGATAGTCCACAGTTTCTGATCATACATTGCATTATATTGCATCTTTATGAGTTTATATGAACTATGTGAAATTTTAATTCTCATATGTTATTGATTATATCATACTGGGTTTATACTCACCGGCACGTCGGCTACCTCTTGTTTTCATGTACTTGTCGGTAGGTGAGGCGATGTTTGGGATGCCAGAGTCCAGTTCGAGGTGAGAAGATACGAGTTAGAGTGGGATTCTCGGGTCTTATGAGCTATTTGATGATGTTTGGATTACTTTGGTTCACTACTTTATTTTGGCATGTTAAAATTTATATTCAAACATTTGTAACCTTTAAATTATTTTGACGATGTTTATGTGGATTTGTGAACCACAAACTATGTATTTTACTCAATTATTTGGTCTGTTACAATTTTAATTATTAGTATTAGATGTCGGACCCGGGGCTCCAGAGGATACTTGACTATTTGTTATTGGAGATGATTTTGTAATTCCTGATATTTATGGATTCTTTGATGTCCTCCCTACTTTCTCACCAGACTTAGTTGAAGTATTAAAGGGGTGAAATTATTTCATTATTATTTATATGGTGATATCAGTGTATGATGAATATTCTAAATGTATTATTTTGGAATGTTCAATAATATATTGATTTATGTTTTTTTAGCTCTTATTTGTGTCATTTTGGTTATTTATGAATTAATTTACATTTTTATGTCTGATTTAAAATTAGTTTATAGATATATTTAATTTTTAACAAGCTCGAATCAAGCTTAAACTCGAGCTTGATTCTATGTTTTACGAGCTCGAAAACGAGCCGAGCTCAAGCCAGGCTTGTTAAACATGCTAAATGAGCTATTAATGAATCAAGCTCGATCCTGACTTGATTAACATGCTAAACGAGCTTTAACGAGCCGAGCTCGAGCTTTTCCCGAACTTGGTAATTTCAAGACAAACCAAGCTCGAGCCTGATAATAAAAACTCGAATCGAGCTCGAGCCTCAAACAATCTTAAATGAGCCAAGCTCAAGCCTGATACTGTTTGATTTGGTATGAATCGTTTACATCCCTATTCTCCAGTAGTGTAGGAATTTTTGTATTGGGCTGGAAAAACTATTAAGGTCTTAAAACTTGACAAATTTGAAGTTAGATATATATCACTCTTTCGGAAATAAATTATACATGAAAATTTAGGAATCTACCAAAAAATTGGAATGAAAGGCGCAACCCCTACCCGGCCCCCTCCAACTCTATGATTATCAAGCTCGAAAAAACTCGAGTTCTGGAACAGTTAACGAGTAAAGGCAACTCAATCCAGCTTACACTCTGAAGTGGAATGTTGAAGTGGTGAGATAGATTCGGCATCAAAAGAAGCTCTGTTGTCTGCACTTGAATGTCTTCTGGTGATTTTTCGAGCTTGGAGCTTTTCGAGTGTGGCTAAAACCTCCGCCATGCGTGGCCTGAGTTTCGGTTCGTTGCTTAGACATTGCAAAGATATAGCAGCAACGCTGACTGCTGCTTTCTGAGGGTATTGTCCCTCCATTTTAGTGTCCATAATTCGAAACAATTTTCTCTTGTCAACCATGTATGGAGTCGCCCACTCAACGAGGTTTTGCTCGATACCAACTTTTGTTTTATCAACAGCACGTCGTCCAGACAAAAGTTCCAGCAAAACTACCCCAAAACTGTACACATCGCTTTTGGCCGACAGTCGCCCTATTCATGAAGCCAGACAAATTGGAACCAAATTGTATGGAAAATTAAGACTAAAAAGATTAGGCTAAAAGGGACCTGTGGCGACATATTCTGGCGCGGCATAGCCACGAGTACCAATAACTTCTGTAGATGTGTGAGTTTTATCACCTTTCGGGCCTGCTTTAGCCAAACCGAAGTCGGACAACTTTGCGTTAAACTCCTGCAAATGGGATTTGCCAGTGTGACATACAGCTATCGATTTATATATGTAACTAATCTGAGTATAATGAACTGAAGTAGATTATGATATACGAGTTTCAACCTTACCCCATCAAGAAGAATATTAGAGGCCTTAAAATCTCTATATATCACCTGTTCTTCAGCTTCATGCAAGAAAGAAAGGCCCCTAGCTGCACCTATTGCGACCTTCATTCGAGTCGCCCAAGAAAGGGGCTGAGGCCCTCCTGCAAAACATAATGGTGTTCCTCAAATGAGAACATTTGCTTTTAAATCATTTGATCAAAGAGGATAATTGGATTTGGAATGAAAATATGAACAGGTTGTTCATTTGAACCATATCACCGAATAGGAAAACCGAATAAGCATAGGGATGTAAACGAACCAAATCGTTTGTGAGCTATTCGAAGCTCGATTCGATAAAAGCTCGTTTGAGCTCGTTTAATGAGGCTCGTTAAGATAAACAAATCAAACTCAAGCTTTACAGTATTCGGTTCATTAGCTCGTGAACATATTCGTTGGTAACTTCATGAGTAATCTTTTAGATGAAAAAATGATAGTTTTGATATTTGATTTATTGATTTTGCATATTATTTATGAAATATATAGAAAAATCTATTAAATTTATTTATTATAATAAATTTATAAATTTTAATAAGAATAAAATATTTTCTTTAAATATATAATTTATTTTTTAATTAATTTAATGAAATTTTAAATTTATAATTCATATTTATTAAGCTTGTTTAGGCTCGATAAAGGCTTAAATAAGCTCGTGAGCCATGCATATATTCGTTAAATAAAGCTCGACCTCGGCTCGATTATAAACGAATCAAGCTCAAACATTCAAGAGTTCGGCTCGGTTCGGCTCGATTACGTCCCTAAATAAGCATATTGTACTAATTGAAAAACAATCACGTGTAGCGTTAACAGTTGATTTCAGAGCATAACTTACTCCTGAACAAGTGATTCTCGAGACTTCCTCTGGGCATGAACTCGTACACCAACAGCCTTTTATCGGCCTCCGAGCAGTATCCAATAAGTTTAACTAGGTTGGTATGATGAAGTTGGCCGAGATAATTAACTTCTGTCTGTAAACCAGAGGCAATTCTTAAAATTCTCAGACAATTAAAAACTTGGAACACTTGAGCTATCCATGACAAAATGAAATCCACTTACCAACCACTCTTTGTGGCCTTGGAAACCCTCAGGCTTCAACTTCTTGACAGCGATGACGAGTCCCGAACCGGGCTTTGTAGCGGTAAGTGTATGCTCATCAATCCATCCTTTGAAAACATGCCCAAATCCTCCTTCCCCAAGAAGAGTGTCGGGTCGAAAGTTTCTTGTCGCATTCTTTAACTCATTAAACGAAAAGGCCTTCACGTAAGGTGATGATAGAATCTCTGCTTCTGATCTTGGAGTGGGAAGGCTTGCAGCATCACTTTTAACACTGGAAAAGGGAGTGCTTATGTTGGAACGGACAGATGAATTGCAGATGTTGGGAAGGCTTGACACGTCTAAAGCTCACAAAAAGAACAAACAAGATGATCAGCTTGTTGAAACACCCTAAAACAGAAACTTTCTAAATACTCTACACAAATAGACAGAGATTATATGTTGAGCAACAAGAATAACAATTTCACTTGGGTACAGAAAGCATCAGAGCTGAGGCCACCCCAATTCAACCACCCATACACAAATTTCACTTGGCAGCCACAAATAACATGATTAATCCAAATGATTCCAGGCATCAGACGTATCCAAAGTAGAGGTAATCAGTGAAAAAAATAAAGTATTGAGCTTGAAATACCGCGGGGCGTGCTGAGAGTAGCATCAACTCTTGCAGAGGAACCAAAGCAAATACCCATGGTCACCAAACCAAGAAAACAGGGAAAATATATAAATCCAAGAACGGGACTTCAATTGGAAGGCCCCCTCTTTTTAAATATCCCAAAACAGAACAAGCTTTTGGAGGAATGCGGCAAGTCTCCAATTAACAAAAGAAAATGTACTCAGAAACAAGAATTGTTTTGGAGGTGAAAAGGGGTTGAAGAAATAGAATCAGAAAGTGCTTAAAAAGAATTAGATAGAATCCCATTCTCCGAATCGCATTCTCTGTTGCTTTCTTGCCAAACTCTTACTTATTTAATCTGTGTGAATTAGCTAGTGTCCCACTACAGTCATACACAAAAGATACTTGTGGGTTCATGCTGGCCAATATTATTAATATAGCCATCCAAATTCTTCATTTTCTCTTCATTCCAACCATTTAATTTCGTTATGTTTTAACAGAGACGAATCTTTTATTTTCAAAATTGAGCGACGCGATCTAATATCAAATTATTTCAAAATTAATGCATAAATTTTTTTTAAAAAAAAGCTCGGATGGCCATACATGTGACTCCGGCATTACATACGTCATCGATGATAACAACAGCAAGTAGTAACTAAGTAAAGTCCTACTTTAGTCCATGTACATATATGTAGACACAGCTCTATGCATGCAGCATGTGTATTTATTATCTTTGCTTGTACATTCTATTTTCTGCATGTACTTTTGTTATTACTAATTAATTTTTGTATGACTTTTAATAAGTTTGTTTAAACTATTAGTTAAATTTATAAAAGTTTAAATACACTAAATATGCTATATATATATATATATTGTCATTGTTTAAAAAAAATATTGATAACATTAAAATATTTTTAAAATTAATTAAATATTTTTTTTAATCAAATTGACTATATAAATTATTAAATTTTAAAATATATGTGTACTTCAATAATTTATAACTAAATCATTTATGAAATGACTTAATTGTTGTAAATAAAATGGAAGAGAATATTTTGAAAACACTAATATAAAACTTTTTAATATTTTCAAACACATATTTATCTGTATAAAATAAAAGTTCGATAGATATAACGAACTATCTGGAGTGATGTTACTTGCACACCATCTTCTAGTGATACGGTGCGACCGTACAAAGGATATGATTTACTGCAGAACATATAACATGATACGACATTATTTGCTGTGCTTGCTGCTGAACACATAACACAGACACGGATGTTATTTGCTGCAGCAACTAAGATCTCTGCGTTGAATAGGCAAGCGGCATAATGGTGTTGCATTCCGAAGTTTTAGCTTGCAGTAAGTACTCTTCTATATGAAACGAAATTATGCTCTTTGGAATTTGACGGTACCAAAATTTGAGAACGGGTTCGGTCTGAAAAGCATGTCTTTGAATTTCCATGGCTCGGGTCGGAATCCAGGGTTCTGCACAGACGAAAATAGGGTTAGGGGGGCGCCGGGATTTTGTCCGGCGTAGCTCTTCTGATGCTTAAGTCAGTGTAACGCCCTGTAATTAATTATCCGATAATTTGGCATAATTAGAATAATTATTGAATTATAAATTAAGATGATTATTTATGCCAAATAAATTCAAGAAGTGTGTTAAAAATATGTATTTTAGAATATCGAAGAATTTAACGATATAAAATACATATAAAATTTAAATAACACACGAGAGCAAAATAAATACAGAACGAGATAAATGGGCTTAGGTTACTATTTTGGTGATCAATTATTATTATTAAATGCATACGATACACACATACCTCATTCAAAAGAGAAAAGAAAAAGAGAAGAAGGAAGAGAAAAGAAAGAAGGAAACCTCAATTCCCGTCACTTGAGGAGCAGCTGTGGTAAAGTCGCGATATCTCCTCCGTCCCAACTCGAAACTCAGAAATTCTTGAAGAATTGTCTTCCTAACATCCTAAGCTTCGATTCAAGCCATAAATCGTGAATTTTGATCAAGGATACGGGCAGATCGAAGATGTTGTTCCGGTGCTCTGTTTCTGTTCGAATTCTTCCGGTTTTTGGGTGAGATTTTTGTGTTGCTACGATTTTTGTATTTTGAATTTGTAGAAATGACCTAAACAAACTTTGTATTGCTTTATGTTTGCTGTTTATAGCCACTGGAGTAATGGGTTTTTGATCAGAAACGGATTTGTTATGATTTTTCTACCAAAATGTGGCAAAATCGAATTCTGAAATTGTGCTGTGTAAAACACATACTGTATTTCGGGATTATGGCATATATGCAGTCGGATTCTTAACTTATAATTCAAATGAAAGTTGTAGAGCTATGTCTTGTCTTCGAAATGATATAAGAATCGTTAAATTCCAGTAAGACTTCTGCAAGTTATGATGGTTATTCAGAAACTGCTTAGTAGGAGATTTCTGTCCGAAAATTTGTTGAGTGGCAGTGTGTTCTTGATAATTCTGGGATTAATCTAGTGAGATTTGGACGATGGTTTCTTCTAGAAAAAGTTAGATATTCGATTATCTTTCATTTTCAACTGGCGGATATTGATTTGAGTTAATAGTGAGCGAGATATGAATTTTATGCTCTTTTGTGCTAAATAGGACATTGGTATGGAATGTAGTTTTTATGATCGGCTTATTGTGGTTTTGTTTAGGCCGAGAGTCTTGAAAGTGAAGTTGATATTGGATTTTCAAGTTGGTATAGGTATGTTACAGCTCGGTAACATACGATGGTAAAACATAAATTATGTTTAATTGTCATTCTGTGTTACATTGATCGTGCTTATGACTTGTTGATTGTTGTAATTTTTTAAATATCTTCGTTGTGATATATGTTTATTATTGTGACATATTATTGACATTTAGCATAGGGCATACTGTTGTGACATTCATGTTGAGCCCTATCATTTTTGTTAGCCCATTGTTGATATCCGTTGTTATTTGGCACTGTTGTTTATCCCGGGATCATAGTGTGGCTGATAGGCCTATACACATGAGACCGTAGATGTGATTGAACAATCCCGTGGTTAGTGCAGCCTTTTGAGGTGAGTGCTGTGATTGTGTCATCTAGTTCTTTCTGTTGTGTCATCCTGTTAGATCGTATCAGCTGTATGGAGGTCGAGTCAGGGGTGTTATTCAGCATAGCTTGGCATACCTCGCATACTTGGCAGGGCGATTTAGCTGCATGACGATGTAGCTCCCCTGTGTTGTTGCTCGAGCATTATTCCAGTTGTTATCGTATCGTTTGTTGGCTTCTATCATATTATTGTTGAGCCTTTCATGCATTGCATATTACATTTTATTATATATATTATTATGCATGATTTATGATTATTGTTGTTATTATTGAACTGTTTCATACCAGAATCCTAACGTCAGTTGTTTTCTGGGGGACTGCTGTGGTTGCTATTGGGCACCATGGTAGATCTCCCGAGTCATTTTGCAGCATCATGCCGAGGTTCCGCCAGTGGAGCTCGGGATTGATGTGGGATTGCTTGGTTCTGTTCAGTGTAGTCTCCCAGTTAGTTTATATGTATGTCTTGAGTTTGTTTTAGTCTTGTGTTGTAGTTTATTTGCCGTGGAGATGCCCCGTGTATCTGTAGTGATATTTGGTTGTTTTTGTGATGCCTTATTTACGGGGAGGTCATGCCGAAATTTTTTCTAGGCCCTGAGGTTCGTTTTAAAGTATTTTAAACCATTTCCGCTGCAAATCTAAATCAAATCATTATTGTTTGATCATTAATTGTCATTAGACTAAATGAGCCTCACAGTCAGTCTGAAGAGCAAACTTAAGGGTGAAATGTGACAGTGCCAGATGAGTGAGAGAATGTGAATTAATATAACCGTAGCACATACTTGATATTTATAGAGGAGGGTTTTGTTACCTTGCTGGCCTAGGACTCTTGCAAATATAGAGTCTTACCTGGGCTAGGAGACTTCAAACACTAGGGATCTATCCTTGCGGCAACTAGGATTCTTGCCTTATCTTGGTTAGATTTACCCGAATCCCGGATTTATCGGGACCCTCATCTATCTTCATATCCTTTAGTTGCGTTGGGCTCACGGTTACCATCCTTCTGATGGGCTCAGGCTTGCCGTACCCTTCATGAGCTTGAACTCCTGATAGCAGGCTCGGAAATATGGGCCTGGACTCCTGATAGTGGGCTCGGATCCACCACCCAAGTGTACCAAATTTGGGGGCATCAGAATTGATGGTGTTTCTTGATCCACTTCTCTTGCTGTCACATCTGTATTGTTGTCAGCAAGTATAGAAGGTAGGGGATCTATAAGACAACACAAAAGCACTAAACCGATGGTAAGGGAAACGAGAAAGCTCGCAGGGTTTGTGGTTGTGATGAATATAGACTTACGATCACGATTCTTCAGCATAAAACCATCCTATTGGGTTAGCACTTCCAGCTGATATTTGTCAACACAAGCAAGGACATTTTTCGAGCTAGGTTCGTTCTTAGCAATTAAATATATGTTTACTATGTAACAAGCTATATATAATTATATGTATAATTATTGTTATTAATTATTACTTTAAGTAATGTATTATATTAATATTAAATTATATTAATTTGTTTTATATAACTATATGATTATGTAATATTTGAAAATAAAAAAAAAACTGTCGATAATTAGGGAACAAAAATTAAATATAATAATTATATTAGTATTTAATATTTTGTAAAATTTTAAGTTAATGACAATTTTTGTCAAAAATAGTCGCAAATAGTGACAAATTTAATTAAAAATCGTTGTGAATAATGATTATTTGTGTAAAAAAATTGTCGCAAAAGAGCAGACATTAAATAAATATCATAATTATATTTTTACTTAAAATTTTAAATTTAGTGGCGATTTTTTTTAAAAAAAAACCATCTAAAATTACGATTTAATCAAAATCGTCGTAAATAGCGACAGTTAAAATAATAATAAAAAAGTAGTGACAGTTCATTGCAAAAAATGGCGCAAATAGTTATATTTTTTGTTAAAAAAAACGTCTCAAATAAGCTAGCCATTAAATAAACATAAACAAGTTTGACGATAGTGTGCTTTCCAAATACGTCCCATAATTAGCGAATATTTTTTAAAACCGTCTTAAATAGCGACGGTTTTGATAGTTGATAGTTGAATTTTTTTGTATTGCAACAATTTTCAATTTGGCTCGTCGATTTCTCTCTTCCGACTTGAACAAGAAGACCCAAACCTTGAGTTTAGGGATCTCACTACCAATAAAGATATGTTAGAGTGTCAGTGTGTGTGTGTGTCTATATATATATAACCACACTTTACTTCTCTCGTTTGTTTTCTCCAAACCATACTTTTGCCATGACATGTGGGCCTATTCTTAAGAATCTTGGTTTGGTTGGCCCAACAAACATGGGCTACATCGTGTGGCCCAAACTTTAGTGTTTCCAACCTTTTGTTGACCCGACGTGTATCCATAGATAAGGCCTGCCTGAGGAAATCGATGATTAAATCGATTTCACCAATTCAACTTACCTAATTCGATAATTGATTCATGTCTGCCTACTTTTTTATATATATAAAAATAAATTCAACTAGCAATTTTAGTCATTATTTCCAAAATCATGTAATTTTTATAAGTATGTGGTTTAAAAAAATTCGAGATATTCACGTATGTTTGACAACATAATTTTAAATTTTAATAATGATATTAGTAATATAGTTACATGACTTTGACGAAAATGAATAAAGTTGATAAAATAAAAAAATATACTTACAAGACAAGACGATAATTGATTTAACGAAACACATAAGATTAAAAATGTCACAAAAAATACATACACGACTAAAACTGATATTTATTTTGTCTTAGAAGAATGAAGTCTAGTTAGCTAACAATTTAAAAAGATGCCATAGACTTTGTGTCGTACGGGAATTTTCTTAATTAATCAGGTAGGGATCCAAAGGAAGAAAAATTCTTTAATTAATCTCGATCATCGACAAGAAGCACGTTATTCGCCTTAATAAAATACAATTTATGTCCTTTTTAGAAACAACCTCGAAGTACCCAATATGTTTCTTTTAAGGGAAGAAAAAAATATTATTTTTCAGAAATTATATATATAAAAAAGACAAAAATTTGTGTGAGACGGTCTCACGGATCGTATTTTGTGAGACAAATATCTTATTTGGGTCATCCATGAAAAAATATTATTTTTATGCTAACAATATTATTTTTTATTGTGAATATCGGTAGAATTGACCTGTCTTACATATAATGAGTCGTCAAGAGATCGTCTCACAAGAGAACTATTCCAAAAAAACATATGGTATATATCAATACGTGGATATAAATTCATAGAGAAATATTTAAAAAAAAATATTTCCAATCCGAAATATTTTTTAAAACATAAAAGTTTAATATAGAGTTTTTCTTTATCATAAAATCCTTTGATTATATTAATTTATTAATTATTGTGATGATACAAAAAATGGATGCATGTGACAACTGTGTTCCTTAATGTTATCACAATCCCAAAGTCTTCGTCCCATTTTGTTTATCTTAGGCACATGATCCCAGACTGATCTTCAGTTTTGTTTTATTATTATTAAACTAAATCAATTATTTATTACTGATTCGTTGTCAATCAATATAAAAGTACAAGTATCATGCAGGCATTTATTTATGTAAAACTTAAAGGATATCGAACAAATGAGTTTTATTTATTTAATTAACAGTAGAGCTGCCTACAAAATTGATTAGGTTTAATTTCCAGAAAGTTTCTTTTTTTTTTTTAAGAAAAAAGTTCAGATTTCTAAAAGGTGAACACTTTTTTTTAGGAAAAAAAATATAGACTTCACTCACTTATTTTTGGGAAAGACATATTTTACCACATGTCTTATGGTTTTTGGTCACGGGGTAAAACAAAATAGTGCATACATATTTCTGAAACAGGCTAGAATCTCATCAATATCTGATTTTCGGTTTGCTTTGTTCATTTTATAAAGTGTTTAGTTTGTGTTGGGTGTAATAATTGTTAATGTTGATGGAGCAATTAAAATATAGATTTTGGTTTGATGTACAGTTTAAAATATATATTTGTGTTACATTATTACAACAAAATGTAACTTTTGTAAACTGGAAAGCGTTCGGTCGTACAATTAGTATCAAAGTCAATGTCACTTGTTTGATTCTCATAGATTGCAAGGAGTATAATAAATAAGAAGTGAATTGTGTTGGTGTACTGTTTTCTCGTACCTAATATGCAGTGGAAGTTGAAGATTTTTAGCTTTGACATTCAGAATATGACTTGGGTGTCGTATGATTCAAACATATAAGATGTTTAGAGTTTATTAACATTTGTGTTCTGAATGCTGAACACCAAACTATTCCAAGATTATTGAAGTTTGTTCATCTTGTAAGAACCTACGGATGATCTACTGGATCAATCTCATTTCTTCAATTTTCTAAATTAGATCCACGATCGAAGCCTGAGTTCATCGTCTAATTTGCACTAGAGAACTGGATGGAGTTTTGTTTTGAAATTAATCACGTAAGGGTGGCAAACATCGGCAGTGGCAACCGGAGGTGACGACAGTGATGTGGAGGTGGTGGCTAGGCCGTGAGTCACAAAGACTATGGTGGTCGAGTATTTGAGTGTTATGAGGAGATAGACAAAATCGAGCATGTAAATATAACATGTATTGTCATATTTATAATTTTCATGGACTAAGTTAAAACCCTAATAAGACTCTTAAGTTAGAATCTTATTAGTATTACTTTGGAGATTTCACCTAGTCAAAAAACTCAATTATGTTTTATTGTCTAACTAAAACTCCTACTATTTAGAGTTGTATTAAGATTTTTCAATCTCATTAATCAAATAATATATGGCTGAGTAATGATCCTACTAGAATGTTTCTAGATTAAGTGTCTCTCTTGTCAAATATATCATTTAGTATTTTCAACTTTTGACAATATATGATATAATTAAATAATTATTATTTATTTAATTAATTTAAGACACTTGTAGTAAATCGCATGAAAATTTTACATAATAGTCAAAGCTACTTAATTAATATTTAATTAGCATAATCTAAATTTATTATTTAAATAATTTGACTCTATCATAATCTCGATCGACGGGCCGATGCGATGAGGATAGAAATCTCATTATTATAATGAAAAATGAAAATTTCAAAGAAAAATTTTCCGCTTACTCAGGCCTATTTTGTAACTACTTCACTAAATTAGATAATTGCACTCTTCTAACAAAATAAGAAGTCAAACAAACTTCCACAACTTCAAAATATAGAATATACGTATAAATTCTTTTATAAGCTATATATTTGATCTCCATCAAACTTAATCACGAAATTCAAATCCTTGAATTTGACTATTTCAATGGGAACACAAAATTCAACACATATATCCTGATCAAGTATACAATCATTGATATAGCGAGAGTTGCAAATGATTTCTTTAACGATGTGATGTATCTTTCAGTAATCATAATAGCATCGTGTATGCTACTAAGAATTTTTTTCTCCTTAAAGCACAACTCACACTCTTGCCAAATAATACTTGCACTATTAACTCTTCATATCACATAAGATATCTACACCCAACCTCGTCACCTGATGACCCTCGCGAAGTCGGTAAACGAGTCAAAGTACAGTACTAGTACATATAGCCTCTATGTTGTCTCTTGTCAAATAACTAATGGTGTATAGCTATAACCGCAGACTTATCTGCTCAATAAGTAATAACCATGCACTAAGAAAGTATGAGGGAAGATTGTTTAGTACAATCATCATATGATCACTCATCTATATGATTTGACATCTCCATGCCAAACCAATGAAACATGTCATTAACATTACAGATGATAGTCTCGAGCTTGACCGATCTTTATTTTAGATGATAGTCTCGATTAAAAACTAATTTAGAATATGCATTACACGCCTTAATGAATTGCATGATCTACGTTGCGAAATAGTTCTCATGGTACTATAGTATATTCAATGACTTTATCTATGTAACTTGCATGATTATGCAAATAAAGTAAATAGATTGTCTCACTACAACAATAAATGGATATTGTGACACTTTTTTGTCGACACTTTTAATTAAATGTTGTTACAAATACTTAATAATGACACTTATAAAAAATTAATAATGTGTAAAATAAAAAAATATATTAGATTAGTTATCATGACATTTTTAATTGATGCCATCTTTTATATGGAGGGAAACAATTACTTTCCCACATCGTAAAAAATCGTTAAAAAACTAAAAAATTTCACTATAAATAAGTAAGAGAATATTTGGGTTAGATAAATATTGGAGGAGGGAAAATAATTGTCTCCCTCCATATAAAAAATGACATCAATTAAAAATGTCAGGATAACTAAACTAATATGTTTTTTTATTCTCACATTTATTTTATCTAATTTTTCCTCCTCCTATATTTATCCAACCCAAATATTCCCACATTTGTTATTGTCACTATAAATAACATACACGACACTTTTAGTTGTCATTATAAATGATTTTAACTGACATATAAATTTGTCATTATTATTATAATAACTAGACATCTATAAATGTATTTAAACATGAGTTTTCCTGACATTTAAAATTGTCATTATATGAATAATTAGTAACACGTATGAAGTTGTCATTAACATCTTATAATGACATTAAAAAATGTCAGTAAGTTTAAGACGATATTGGAATAGATGGCATTTATTGGAGGTGTGACTAAAACTTAAACGTCACTAAATATTGAATATGATGACATTTATGAATGTCACCATAAGCATTTATTTTTGCAGTGTGTATTTGATTTTGTGGAATTATTTACAAGAAAAGATTGTTGTTACAGTTCGAAATCTTCTAAGATTGCAATGGTCGACGGATTAAAATATTCATTGCATTAAGAATCACACGATCGTAATAACTTTGTCCAAAAAACCAAGTTTATCATGACTTCAAGTCTTCAACATTATAATTTATTGCTGCAAATTAAACGTATATTTTTTTTATCGATCCCAATCTTTTTACCCATACTCAATCTCAGATATATTCAAAGCTGGAAATCAGAACATGGAGTCAGTGGTGTCCATAATTTTGCTCGTACGAAATGGTGGCTGCAGTTTCACGGTTTTCACAATTTTCGTAAATTACTAATTTTATATTATATCTGTGTGTGTGTATATATGTACAGACAAATATAGATATTGTTCATGCAAAAACTGATGGGGGGAAATTTGGTACAGTTGAATTCAACGTGTGTGACGGAAAATCACATGAACTCTTGCAGTGAAAGAGTGACCTCAAATCCATGTTCAAGAAAAAGTTTGGGATATGTTTTTTTTCTTCCCTTTGATTCCACATAGCTATGCATATACGGACAGTTTTTTAAAAGACCTTATTAAATGTGTTTTTTTTTATATATTAAAAATATCCGTATCCTGACTCGAGCAGTATTTTAAAAAACAAACAAACGTTGGGTCATTTAATAATATTTTTTTAAAAGAACGAATATGACGGATTTCAAATTAATGAATTTCAAATATATTTAAATTTATTTTTGTTGTTTTAGATAAGTAAGACTATTAGATCCTAAACTTCAAATGTATCATTTATAAGTTTATATAGTGTTTCATGTTAATTCAGATGGATTCAGAGTCACTCAATAATGGTTTAATTTGAAATTCATTATAATTTATGTAATTAATGTATAAATAATTAATGTGTAAATTTAAAATTTCACTATTGTTTCATTGTTAATGTAAGGAATAATGTTCGACAGATGTGAATAAATATATCAACAGTAGTGTAAAATCGTAAATTTGTGTTTTATCATAATTAAGTGTTGTGTCAAATGTTACAACATTTAAGACAACATGCAGCGGAATATTATATTTTGTAACAAAAATTCACTTTAAATAAATAGATGGACGTGATTAAATATGCACAAGTATAAATACTTGTGCGATGCCTTATGGCAAAAATAAATCACTAGAAATCAAACCGTTTACAAAACCTATCACTAGTAATTAAGACTAAAATTAATTTCCTCAACAAGTTGAGAAAATAAAAGCTTTCTAAAACAATCAATAGTAATAAAACATCAACTAAGAAAGCAAAAATGAGATGCCAAAAGAGGAGCCACGAAAACGATCTTCAGCCAACTTCGTTACGGATGTTGTCTGCAGATGTCTCCAACATTCAAGACAACACGTGATCACCACTCTTCGAAACAGCACGAACCTTTATGACTTAATTCACTGATATTCACGGCGTGCACATATGCATATATGTATGTTTGTGAGTCCTGAGAAGGGCCTTTCAATGAAGTCTTTGATCTCTTATTTATAGATGTAAACTATTATTCTTCAAGAAAACCTATTGCACAAGGAAAGTAAAAGTTTAATTAGAAATAAACTCTTAATATCATATCTCTTTAAAATCATTATCATAAATAGCATATCTAAAATATATTTGCCTAATTATCTCATTATCTTCGAAATGCAAAATCTCACAAGATATTATATGAAATCAAATTAACAAGAAAAAGATATTGTTAGGGAAATAATTTAAATCAAGACATTTTATCAATTAAATTCAGAAATATTATTTCCCTTCAATCTCCCTTTTTTTGTCTTTCTTGGACAAAATGAGATCAAACCCATTTATCCTTGTGTAGCTCAAATCATCTCCCCCTGAGTTAGAGAATTTTTCTTCCCCTGAATAAAATAAGGTTAGCACGGGTGTTGTTAGAATTGTTGGCAACACTTGAGACAACACCTGCACCATTTCATTAACAGTTTAGTAAGTAAATAGAACAGGCACAGAGAGAGAAAAACAATATAAACAGAAACGTCAACAGAAAATAAACCGGCACAAAATAAAGGACATATCAACTTGTTAACCAAAACACTTAATTCCCCTCCTCCTCTTCATCACCATTATCCTCTTCATCAGAATCTTCAATATCCACATTATCCTTGGTCCCTGATGGACCAGCTTCTGTTTGATCATCACCATCTCCCCTTTTTGTCCTGCAAAGACTGTTACCTCCAAAAATAGCCGAAAGTCTGCAGCCACAGCTTCATAGTAGTCAATATCAGCCTTGGCTTGCTCAACCATTTTCATGGCATGATCAATAGCAGCCTTGGCTTGCTCAACCTTTGCCATAGCATGATCAATGTGGGTGTGTACTTCTGGCACAGAGATCATGATGTAATCAGTGGTTGGTGAGGAGCATGAGGGCTTCGCGGTCCAGTAGGTGTTGCAGAAGCATTCCAGGGGGCAGACCAAGGAAGATCAACCTTCCTATTTCCCTTAAAGAATGCAGGAGCAATCTTGAATGGTTCACCAAGATCAGATAATTGCTCACTGACATCTCGAACAAAACCTTGGGATATCAGCACCCCGTAGATTAGGCTTGGAAAAGGAAGCTTGGACGCCTTGAGACCTCCGTCCGCATACTAAAGCACAGTGTTGAAAACCAGTTGTCCAAAATTAAACACTCCATCTGTCCCGATGGAGTACAGAACCAGGGCTTAGTGTCTTGTGACTGTGGTGGTGTTTGTAGAAGGGGTCCAATTTTGAATAGCTAGTTTATGGAGCACCGAGTAGAATGTGGTTAGGTTGGAAGCTAGGAGCTTCTTTGGATGACTCAGAAATTGAGTAACAATACCCCCAGTGAGTGTGGATGTGACTAGATGAATGTCCGGAGCAATTCCATCAACATCCCTCGCGGGGGTCTGGTAAAGATTATTGATAACCGACGGATTGAAATTATAGATCCTACTTCTGACGAACACCTTCCCGTACTTCAATGAGCGTTCATCACCAACTCTTGGTAACAGATTGGCATAGAATTCCAAAACAGGACGGCGAGAAAAAGGCGTGATTGCTGATACCGTGGAGTAGAGATTTCAATTTTTGAGGAACGACACCAAATTGTGTTGATCAAAAACATCAAAATATATATTCTTTTCCTCAAGAAAAACTCGGTTTGCATACAGGTACCACTGAGACACCATCTGTTCTGTGTAGAACTGAGTGCTGAAAGCACTATAAAGATCATAATCAGCAAGGTCTATGTTGTCCGGAATGTGGGCAACATTTTCAGAAACATCCTCAGCAGCAGAGGAAACTTCATGATCCCCAGGATCAGATGTGGCAACCTCATCAGCATATCACCAGAAGGGTGAGAGAACGTACCAGAGGCAATGCTAATGGAGAGACTTTCTGAAGAGTCTCTCATCTCCTCATCACTGGAGGCATTGGAAGGAATGCTTTGTGTGGGCTCTGAGGTGGATGCAGTATACTTCTTGTCCTTCTTCAGGTTGGTCATAAATTGGGCCAAAGAGATTTCATCTTCACTTTCCCCAAAAGAAGATTGAGTTGCCTGTGCAGTTACAGGGACAGTATCCGAGGGAGACGCGTCATCCTTACCAGAGGATGAGGATGAAGGTTCAGCAACAATCCGAGGTGCGGGTTTTTTACGAGCGACCAACTCATATTCCTCATCATTTGAATCATCCCCAGACGTGTCGGCAGGATCAATGAGAGATGGGCGAGTGGATGGCTGTCCCTTGAATCAGAATCGTTTGCCCGGCGTGAGGTCTGGGTTATACCCAGCCTGTCGTTTTGAACGTCTCTTTGGTGGTTGTGGTGGATTGGGAAACCTGAACAAGGTGTATTTTCAAGGTCTGCAGGGTTACCTGGTTCTCCGGGCTCAATAACCTCCAAAGGTTCAGGCGTTAGGACGGCGGGTATGATCTGGAGATTCTGAGGAGTGGGTGTTACTTCAGGTGTTGCCGGCGTTGAGCCAACATCCTCTGTGTGACCCATTTCACTTCGAATATCGAGAGGATCGTATACTTTCCCTACCATTTGCACAGCGTTAATTCTCAAACACGGAGGAGAATCAAAAGTTGTGAGGCGTTTTACAGAGAGAAATTGTGAGAAAAAGGCACGAAAATTCGTGAAACAATTAAGCAGATAACGATGAATTTGACGTTGCAAATCAAGTAGATAAACATCAGTGCACAGTCCAATGGTAAAAAAAATCAATAACTGGCTGGGTCTAACGGTAAGAAAAAGAAACAAAAAAAATTTAGCCGTTATCCCTTCCTTTACGTGATTGCTGAGATAATTTTCACATAATATCTTTTCAAAATGTCCAGAAATAAACCCTCATCGAATTTAACTCCACTAAACATCGAAGATAACATAATTCGATTTTTCGCAAAGTCTGAATATGCACGAATTTTACTTTGTTGAATTACTCATGTCCTTGTGGCATACCAATATTCACGATGATATGTTTATGCATGACCTAATTATGCCTAATAACAGAATGTAATAAAAATAGAAACATGAAAACAAATATGAGATATGTTTACAGATGAAGTGTTGTCACAAATGTTTGCAGCATCTTCTGACAACACGCACAATTCCAAAAAACAATTTTGATCTTCTTCACACTTAGTGACTTAACAACTTTCTGAACATAGAAGTGGCAGCTCTCACACTAGAAGAACAGTCTTCATTGGACTCCTCTAGGTAGCTTTTTCATTTTCTTCTATTTCTGTGTTAATATTTAGAAGGGTAGCTCCCACACTTAAAGTCCAGCCTTCATTGGCTACTTTAGGTAGCTTTTTCCATCTTTCCTTCTAATCACAGGCCTAATAATTTTAGTGATTATTTTTAGTTTTTCTTGGGTTGCTTGTCACATTGGTTAGAGTCAAGTTACCACTCTTCAAATCCTTTGTGACTAAGTTCACATGTTTAGGTGTGAGGAATTAAAATATAACAAGGAACTGTGAGTGCATCAGTAAACGAAGCTATACAATTTTAACACAACATATCACAGTATGAATGCAATGTAGTATGCCTAAGTCCTAAAAATGCACATGCAAGTTAGGTGTTGTCCGAGATGTTGTAACATTTGGGACAACATCTATGAATGATCAGACATAACACATGCTGAGAGATTTTCTAAGGTTGGAAAATCTCTCAAAGTCTAATGCTTTTGTGAATATGTCAGCCAATTGGTTATTTGTATCAACAAATTCCATCCGAATCACTCATTTCTCGACTAGATCTCGAATAAAATGATGTCGAATGTCAATGTGTTTAGTTCGAGAGTGTTGTATTGTACTGGATTTTTTGAAATGTTTATTGCACTAGAATTGTCACAGTACACAACTAAGGGTTTACTCTTAAGTCCATAGTCTTCTATCATTTGATTCATCCACAAGAGTTGAGTGCAACCACTTCCTGCTGCCACATATTCAGATTCAGCAGTTGATAGTGAAACATAGTTCTGTTTTCTACTATGCCATGATATCAAGTTATTTCCAAGGTAAAAGCAGCCTCCAGAGGTACTCTTTCTATCATCCATATCTCCTGCCCAGTCAGCATCTGAAAACCCTACTAAATTCGATTTGGTGTCGTGAGTATACCATAATCCTAAGTCAATGGTTCCGGCTATGTATTGTAGGATACGTTTTACGGCTTTTAAATGAGAAATCTTAGGATTAGATTGGTATCTAGCACACAAGCAAACACTAAACATTAAGTCAGGGCGACTAGCAGTCAAGTACAGAAGACTTCCTATGATGATGCGGTATAAGATGTTGTCAACATTTTCGGCAGCATCATCTTTAGATAATTTTTCATTTGAGCCCATAGGTGTCTTCATATGCTTGGTGTTTTCATTAGCAAATTTCTTTATCAAGTTTTTAGCATACTTACTTTGACACAAAAAGATGCCATCATGCATTTGTTTGATTTGCAAACCAAGAAAAAAACTTAGCTCACCATCTATGCTCATTTCGAATGTGGATGACATGCACTCAACAAAATTATCAGCATGCTTTTGAGATGAGGAACCAAAGATTATATCATCAACATAGACTTGAAAAATAAGGATTTCACCTTTGAATTTCTGAATAAAAAGAGTATTGTCTACCTCACCTCGCTTGAAGCCAATTTCAAGAAGATATTCTGTTAGTCTGTCATACCATGCACGTGGTGCTTGCTTCAAACCATATAGAGCCTTTTTTAACTTGTACACATGATTCAAATTATGTGGATCTTCAAATCCTTTAGGCTGTCTGACATATGCTTCCTCACACAAGATACCATTCAAGAATGCACTTTTAACGTCCATTTGAAACAATTTGATTTTCATGTAGCATGCAATAGCTAGCAATTGTCGGACTGACTTAATGCGGGCAACAGGAGCAAAGGTCTCATCAAAATCAACGCCCTCAACCTGTGTGTACCCTTGAGCAACCAACCTTGCTTTGTTTCGAATGATGTTCCCTGACTCATCAGTTTTATTTTTAAAAATTCACTTTGTTCCAATTATATTGACGTGGTCAGGAGGTGGAACTAGATCCCAAACATCATTTCGAACGAATTCATCAAGCTCATCATGCATAGCATTGATCCAAAACTCATCTTTTAAGCCTTCGTCAACATTTTTAGGTTCACATTGAGATACAAAACATGAAAATATGACATGTAAGTAAGCTGAGCTCATGCATATAAGTCCAGCCATCTTTCGGTAATCGACTTTCTCTTTCTTTCGAGTTTGGACTTCACCTTCACACTTCCAATTATTTGAGATGTTGAATGATTTCTCTGGATCTTAGTCGGTATATTATGTCCATCATCTGCTGTGTCATCATCACTATTTGCTTCGTCCTCAAATTCAGTGACTTCAGTGTCACGTGTTGTGCTAGGTGTTGCAACATCTGGGGCAACACCTATTTTTTCCAGTACGTGTGGGTTTTCCAGAAGATCTTCAACGTCATCCTCAGCAGTTTTCTTTTTGAGATCTGCACAATCATCAAAAATAACATTAATGGATTCCATAATAGTCCTAGTTCTTAGATTAAACATGCGATAAGCTCGACTATTAGTGGCATATCCCAAAAACAAATACTTATCACTCTTTGAATTGAATTTGGCAAGTTGATCCATGTCATTCAAAGTGTAACAAACACATCCAAAAATATGAAAAATTTTGAGATTAGGCTTCTTTCCCATGATTATTTCATAGGATGTCATGGTTGAGCCGCTTCTCAAATACACTATATTTGAAATATGACAAGCCGTATTTAAGGCCTCTGCCCAAAAACGCTTTGAGATGTTCTTCGATGTTAGCATCACCCTTGTCATTTCTTGTAGTGTTCTGTTCTTGCGTTCGGCAATTCCATTTTGTTGTGGGGTTTTTGGTGCCGAAAACTCATGTGAAATACCTTTCCTGTCACAAAATGATGAGAATGAAGAATTCTCAAATTCCTTACCATGGTCAATCCTGATTCTTCTCACATTCAAACCATGAAAGTTTGTGATTCTTGTGACCAATTGTTTAAACACACTGAAGGTGTCTGATTTCTCCCTAATAAAACTAACCCATGAATACCGTGAGAAATCATCAACACATACAAAAGAATATTTCTTACCTCCAAAGCTTTCGACTTCCATATGACCCATAAGATTCATGTGAAGTAACTCCAGGCAGCGTGTTGTCCCAGAGGTTGCCAACACCGGGTGTGACACGCGAGTCTGTTTTCCTTTTGGACACTCACCACACACATAGGGTATTCCAGATGAAAGATTGGGCATGCCTCGCACTGCCTCATATTTACTCAGATTCTTCAAGGTTTTGAAATTCACGTGGCCGAGTTTCTGATGCCAAAGGTCAAGTTCAGTAATTTTTGCATGTTTGCATGAAAGTTCTTCACCAATTTGGTAGCAATTGTCCGAAGACCTTGTACCTGTCATGATGCATATGTTAGATTCATCAAAAACTTCACACGCATGTTTATTAAACTTGACATGCAAATTATCATCGCATAATTGACTTATGCTTATCAAATTTGAGTTTAATCCTTCAACATGGAGCACATTGTGGAGCTTTGGTAGTCCTTCGACATTCAAAGTTTCCTTTCCAACAATCTTTCCTTTAGCTTCCCCTCCATAGGTTACTCTGCCACATTTTTGTTCAACATAATCGATGAGATATTCTCGTGACCCTGTCATATGGCGTGAGCTTCCACTATCAAAGTACCAGTAACCTGCAGTGTTAGTTTTTATTGAAGTATAAACAACATTATAGCGAATTTTTGCCTTTGGTACCCAAACCTGTCTTACTGTAGGTCGATTCTTGGAGGTGTTGCGGGAAGTTTTGTGCCACATTTGAGGCAACATCTAGCTTGACTTTTGGTTCATGCGGTCATCCCTGAGTTTAAAACAATATGACCTGATATGTCCAAGGCTTAAAGCAGTAATGACATACATACCTGCGTTTTATTCTCTTAGAAACATGTGTAGTGGATTGTCTTTTTGGTGGAGAGCTTTTGGTTGAAGGTGTAAGTTGTGGACGGTGTAAATGTTTCAGTTTTTCCTTTCACAAAAACGGTGGATTTTGAAGATTCACCAGTTTCATGTACACTGTCTTTGAACCATAAACGTTTCTTGTCATCTCTTCCCATTGAAAGTATGGATTCAAGCTTGGATGTGCTCGAATTAAACTTAGATAAGGTTTCAGTTGCCTTTTCGAAGTTCTTCTTTAATCTTACCCAGTTCTAAGTCCTTTTTGCTCATAATTACTTCAAGTTTGGCAACCACGACTTTTAGATCAGTGTTATCCTTTACAAGAGTGGAGTTAAGCTTGTTTCTTTTGGTCCAATTCTCAAACAACTCTTCATAAAGCTTTTGAACACTCTCAAGAGTCATCTATTCATTATCAGCTTCCAATTCCTCATCTGCACTCGAATTTCCAGAAGTTGTGGATTTTAGACACACTGATTTTTTGCAGATGTTGCGGCCAGGTGTGGCAACACCTAAAAGATTCACCTGCAGCCTGCGATTTTCTGTCAATAATGCAGTCAAGGAGGTAGTGATTATCTTCATCATTGGATTTCTCATCCTCATCAGATTCTTCATCGCTTAGAGATGCGTTGTAACCTTTGTTCTTTCGCAATCTGTTGGCACATTCATTTGCATAGTGTCCGAACTCCTTGCATTCTGTATATTGCACTGAATCATACTTCTTTGAGTTAAATTGTTCTCTGCCTTCATTCCTTGGTTGAGATTGTTGCTTGGCAGGAAACCTTTGTGGTCTTTCAGGAGCAGAAAGACTTGGAAATTTAGAGGGTTGTTCATCCTTCTTCTTATCTCTGACTCTTTTCAAATAATCCCCGAATTTTTTTGTGATAAAGGAGATATAATCCTCACAAAGGTCTGATTCACTGACTTCTTGGGATATTTGAAGAAGGTCATTGTAGGTGTCATTTGAAGCTTGGAAAGCAATTGTTTTTCCTTTATCCTTCTTCTGCATGTCTATGTTCATCTTTAAAAAAAAAAAAAAAATGTCTATGTTCATCTCAAAAGTCCGAAGTGAACTGATAAGGTCTTCCAAAGCCATTTGCGTTGTGTCCTAAGCCTCATCTATGGCACAAATTTTTATATTGAATCTTTCGGGCATAGAACGGAGAACCTTACTAACTAATCGTTCATTGGAGATGGGGTCTCCAAGACTGAACGTCCTCATTAGCAATTTCCCGTAGGCGACGATCATATTCCAGTATGTTCTCAGATTCATCCATCCTCATCATCTCGAACTTGGAAGTAACCATCCTCAGTCTTGTTCGTCGCACACTCTCAGAACCTTCACAGTGTCTTTGTAGAATGTCACATGTATCCTTGGCCGAGACACAATTAGTAATAAGCCCGAACATGTTCGTATCAACTGAAGAAAAAAATGGCATTCAGTGCCTTTGAGTTGTAATTTGAAATCTGCACTTCATCAGTAGTCCAGTCACTTTCCGGTTTTATAAGACTATCACCATCTTCGTCTATTCTCCTTGGTGGAGTCCAACCGCTTAGAACTCTTTGTCATGCTTTCTCATCTATCGATTTTATATGAAACCGGATTTTGACCTTCCATAGACTGTAGTTGGTTCCATCTAAGACTGGTGGCCGAAGTGCGGCGTTTGCGAGTGATGGATCCATTTGACATTTCTAGTCAAACAAAACAAAAACCAGAATCAGCACTTAGTATATCAAGAGTAGGCTCTGATACCACGAAATAATGTTCGACAGATGTGAATAAATATATCAATAGTAGTATAAAATCGTAAATTTGTGTTTTATCGGAATTAAGTGTTGTGTCAAATGTTACAACATTTAAGACAACATGCAGCGGAATATTATATTTTGTAACACAAATTCACTTTAAATAAATAGATGGACGAGATTAAATATGCACAACAATAAATACTTGTGCGGTGCCTTATGGCAAAAATAAATCACTAGAAACCAAATCGTTTACAAAAACATATCACTAGTGATTAAGACTAAAATTAATTTCCTCAACAAGTTGAGAAAATAAACGCTTTCTAAAACAACCAATAATAATAAAACATCAACTAAGAAAGCAAAAACGAGATGCCAAAAGAGGAGCCACGAAAACGATCTTCAGCCAACTTCGTTACGGATGTTGATTTGCAGATGTCCCCAACATTCAAGGCAACACGTGATCACCAATCCTTGAAACAACACGAACCTTTATGACTTAATTCACTGATATCCACGGCGTGCACATATGCATATATGTATGTTTGTGAGTTCCTGAGAGGAGCCCTTCAATGATGTCCTTGATCTCTTATTTATAGATGTAAACTTTTATTCTTCAAGGAAACCTATTGCACAAGAAAAGTAAGAGTTTAATTATAAATAAACTCTTAATACCATATCTCTTTAAAATCAGTATCATAAATAGCATATCTAAAATATATTTACTTAATTATCTCATTATCTTAGGAAGACAAAATCTCACAAGATATTATATGAAATCAAATTAACAAGGAAAAGATATTGTTAGAGAAATAATTTAAATCAAGACATTTTATCAATTAAATTCAGAAATATTATTTTCCTTCGGTTAACAATAAAATTATAGTCAAAATCCATAAATCAAAATTATCTGTCCAAGTATACCGACAGAGTTTGGAACTTAAACCTATGTATTCAAGCAACATAATTTAAAACCTCAAATTTATCGGAGATGACAAATTAAAGGCAATAATTCTATTCAATAACAATTATCTTTTCACTGTCACTTGTAAACTAGAGCAAAGAAAAACTCTTAGTGTAGTCTTCTTCATGAGTGACATTTTCCCAACTCTCCATCGTTTTCTCATGTTATCCTTCCATTTATCTCCTTTGTCTTTTTCCACTTATTGGGTTTTGAGCTTATGATTCTTTCTCTTTCATCAATACTACTTCCCAAAAATTTTAATCCAATTTTTTGTCCTACTTTTTGATTGATTGATTACTATTGCGAGCGACTTGAAGTCGATAAAAAAAAATTACCAAGAAATAGAATATTTAGGCTAATACGAAAAACTTGGGAAAAAAATGTAATTTAAATCATGTTGATTTATAATAGACTATTGTTATTTAAGCCAATAAAATCACTACAGAAACTTAGGAATATATTCATTTTATTGATTGTGGAAACTATGCCAAAATAATAAAAATACATAAGACTTTTGATTTTATAGAATTTTTTTGGTGGGCTTACATAAAAATAAAAAAAAAAATAAAAATTGGTAGTAAAATGTGTGTAAGAACAAATCCCCATTCCTTTATTCCCTCCGAGGACTCTTACCTCTCCTCGAGTAGTGATACACATTTTCTACTACTTTGTACACCAACCCTAAAGAATATATCGAAACAAGAAACTCAATTAATCATTAAAAAAAACTTATAAAATATGATAACTTGATCATGATCCCATCTTGATCTCATCCAAATGGGATTTCACCAATGATTCTGTAAAACCAATTTAAAACTCGATTAAGGCGTCGGAAATATCGAGTTTTTAATTGAAATGGTGTTGCTCTAGCCATGGCCAAAACCCTGTCTGATCATCCATGCCGCAGAACATATTGCACAGGCTTTCTTCCTTCACAGCTTGGTCCATTTTCGGGACCTGAATTTCGGGCCTCGTGTTGTTCTGGAAGAACTGTGCAATTCCATTGCTTTGCCGAAGTGAAGATGGGAAGAAGGCCTTGTCTGTGGTGGGGTTTGTGGCTAATGGGCTGTGAATTGCTGGATTTCTTGAAATATCGAGTTTGATTTCTGAGCTGTTTTCACTTCTGTTGCTGCAGGAACCTTCTGTTTCTTTGTTGAGATTGATGGATTCTGTTGGCTCCCTTGTCTTCAGTGCCAATATCTGCAAATCTTGAAACTGTTCAAAAAATATATATAAAAATATTATAATATCAAAATGATTCAAATAATGGAGCAACCATCACATCTCAAACAAGATAATTAAACAGCTCAACTTATATGCATTTATTGTTGCGTGATTAATATTGAAACAATAATTATTTTAGGTTAATCGGACATCATTATACTTATTTACATGATCCATACGATGCTCTTATCTTAACTCGAACATTCTAACATGCTCAAAGTTTAAGGAAATAAACGATGAAGTTGATTAAATTGGAGACATTAATTATTACCTCAGCATGAAGTTTCTGATTATGTGCTTGAAGGGAATCATTCTCTTTTTTGAGAGCTTCGAATTGACTCTTAAGAAGTTCGTAATCCTTTTCCAATTGCTTAGTCTTCCATCTAGCTCTCCTGTTCTGAAACCAGATGGCAATCTGTCTGGGCTGAAGCCCGAGGGCTCGGGCCAGCTGCAGCTTTCTTTCGGGCTCCAGCTTGTTCCCTTGCTCAAAGTTCTTCTCCAGAGTCTTTACTTGCTCCATGTTCAGCCTCCTCTTTTTCTCCCCCAGTAGCGATCCGTCGTCGGATAGTTCATCATCTCTCATGTTCATCTCATCACAGCCGTCCATTCCTGTCGAGAATGACATTGATGATCTCTTCCCTAGCAGGGAAGCCACACCTGTACAAAGAAAATTCATTGTTCTTTCTTACAAGTATGTATAACTGTGTATATGTAAAAATCTTAAATAGTCATGCTTTTTGTGAACGATAATCCATTCTAATTTCAATATGATTCTCCTATCATCACACAGAACAAATCTCAAGAATCTTCCTTCAAGAATCATAAAAAAAAAGACTGATCACAAAAAGAAAAATCTCATAAATACTACAGTATATAATATATATACAAAATGGGAAGAAGCAAAAAAAAAGGTACCGTGAAATTCGTGGGGACTACATGAAGGAAGAATTAATGGTACTGCAAGAGAAGTGGAGGGAGGATTGTGATGATCATGATCTTGATGTAGCATGAAATTGGAGTGGAAGAACGCCATTTTCAGTACATTTTATGAGCTATAAAAATGGTGCCACCTGCAGTTAGATCGAGTGGGATAACGATATAATCCACCAGTCATCGTGAGTATTCCTTGATAAATGGGTTGCAAAAAATGGAGACCAAAACTATTAATATGAAAGGGAGGGGTGTGGATGGAAATTTCATATATTTTAAACTTTATGGTAAAACATTTTTTATGTATTTTAAGTCGTTGGGTATGTAATATATGTGACTTGTCCCACATGAATTTTATGTCAGATTTATTCCATTGATCAATAAGCTAACGATAAAATTTATGCAATTAATTGATCACCAATGATTATTCTTATTTCATCCAATACATGGAAAATAGTCAGTTTAATCTCTAAGCTATCATGTTTTGGATTTTTGTGATCTACTTTTTAAAGTTAGATTTTTTAAAACAATGTGCTAAAAGTTGCAATAGTTTTGAGTTTTTTTAAGTTGTTTTTCTACTTATTGTTTATGTAATTTTACATGTGCGTGCTAGCAATAGTTAATTTAATGTCAGCAATTTTCAGTACCACACAAATTATTACATTGAAACCTGACTTTAACTACTTAGATAACTAAAATCTTAAATTAAATTGAGAAATTTAGATATTTTACCCCATATATTATTGTTCTTATGTGCACTAATATTCATTGCTTTAAACTATATGGAAATCATAGCTTAAAAGCCTGATCAGATTCAAGGCGAGGGCTCCTTTTCTTTGGAAAATTGTGTTGTGTGTGGTGAGGGATAAGTTTTTTTTAACCGTAGCTAAGAAGTGGGATTTTTTATTATTATATATACGTTTTATATATATTACAAGTTGGATAGATAAATCTGAAATGGTAGTAAATCCAAAAAATTTCGATGCTTTGAAAAATAAGAACCAAGAAAACTATAAATTTTAAAACTTTTTTCTTGTAAAAAGTCGGGTGTAAATTTTTCTTCATGGACAGTTGTCATTGAAATTTCGAGTAAAATGGATAGTAGGCTCAAATTTTTTTGTAGTTTGATTCCTTTGTTAAAGGAGAAAATTTGGGTTCATATAGTAACAATATAAAAGGAAAGTAGGTGACCTAAAGGGATCGTAAAAGGAAGAAGAAAAGTAATCTTTCTTGAAATCCATCGTTATTTGAGTGGGTTTTCGTTTTCTTAAATTTTTATTTAATATACTTAATGGGTAAAATCTTAGGGTTTAGCTAGGGAAGATGGTAGACCTTAAAACATTTTAGTCTAGATATGTATTAAAATATCTACGTAATTGAGATTGTTATAAAATTATACGAAAAAATTATTAATTCAATTTATTGTCAGAAGATGATGTGTTTCAATATCGTAGTTCTCGAAAGATGAATAAAGTATTGTAAAGTTTTAACAGATATAAAAAAATAAATTAACGAGGTCGAGAGAAAATACAAAAGTAAAACAGTAAAACAAATGGAGATGCAAGGAACTCCAATATTAGTCGTGCATCGTGTTCCTTTCAAGTTTTCAACATCGTTTTTCTCCTTTTTGATAAGCTAGGGTATCCAAACTATGCCCCACTAATCCTAGAGACGGGTTACCTTTCCCCCTGACGCATAATTCGGATCTATTCCTGTTTGGAGCTGAGTCCAATTAATCCTCATCCAGTGTGACCTTGCCTTCCACCAATATGTCGATCTTTCAAGAGGCTACTCGTCGCACTTTGGTTTCTTTAGATCGCGCAGTAGACATAGTCGATGATCGTCCATATGAGACGAGACACCTCAAAATTATCTAAAAAATGAATTTTTACTGTTAACAATTAAACACAATCCTGAAATCCAGTTTAGGAGCTAGCTAGCTAATCTTGAACGAGTCCAGCAGACTCAAAACAGGCATCCGATGGGGTCAAGAATGCAAGAATGGCTCCAAGAGAAGGGGTAGGGTTTTCCACCTAACCCTCCAACATACATCATGCATGCACCAAGATGAACCCACCCCCTCTTCTCCTTTCAATCCCATTGATTATCCTCTTGTATATGTAGATGTAGCTAACCCCTATTCGAGTGTGTGAAAACACATAGAACAAAAATTTTTTTTTAAAAAAGTAATGAGAAAATGAAAGGATTGGAGGGCCATGGATCTCTTTTTCACAACATTACTTTCCTGTACCTTAATTTGTCCGTGTGCCCCCTCCAACTGTGCATTTCTGTTCCATCGCTTCAATTTATTATATAGTGAGACATCAACGAGTGGCCCTCCAAATGTCTTTTCTCCTGCTATTCCATCATATATCTTTCCATTTTCTATAACATGAAATGGAGGCTGAGTCTATATGTAACGCCAGCAAATATATATATATAACACACACACACAATTAACGCATCCTTGTATGGATTTTGGAGTGGATAAATTAAATTTTTATACAATTTCACATGAACTTTCATCTTTCAATTATGAAGGGCAGCATAAGCTATCCTACATGGAATAATACGACTTAATTAGGAAACAAACAAACATACGAGGGAGCCATAAAGTTTATGTTTAATGTTCCTTTCCATGAAGAAACCAAAAGTTGGCATATTTTAAGAAATTACGACGAACGAGAGAATAATATATACACATTTAAATAAATAAAGTAACACTAAAAGTTACGTCACCTTGAATTAATGGTGGTCAAGTGGAAGCCATTAATATTTTTTCTAACTTAAAAGAGGCCAAAGACTATGACGTGACTTTATTAGTTGGAAGATGAAAGGCTCCCCTTTGGAATGGGATGTTTCCATATCTCAATTTTGAATTATTGGATTCTATAACTAAGTATTTTATATATACACACACATTGCATTCATATTCATATATAATTTAACTTGTCTCAAAATTGATAGAATGTCCTTTCATTATTTTAATCTCTAAGTGAAAATTTCATTTACGAATTCGAAACTTCTTGTTTTTTCAATGTCACCCACATGAATATTGGTGATGGGGTCCGGGTCATGGTTATCAGATGATCCCGGGTCATGGATCAGGTTATGAGAAGTTTTGGGCCAATCTGACAGATAATCGGGCTACCAGACAAGTTCTCGGATAATGGCTTTCTACCCGGGCTACCTCGATAATAGTACCGCACTCGAGTGCACAAATATGAGATATCTTATTTTGGTATTCACTAATGTCAAAATCGCAGGGATTTACCATGTCAAAGAAGTTGTCAGAAAGTAGAGCATTGACAATTATCTTGCCATAATTAGTAAGTTAGCACTAAAAACAAGCTCATCATTGACTTTCTTGCTATAAGTATCATGTTTGCTCAAACTTTAAAGATTCATTCACTTACATATTGCCTACAACATTTACTACAAAATTCTCTAAAACCCTTCACTGACTTGAACGTCGGAGTGGTCACGCCGAAGAATCTTCCGGCCCCCATTAACGTTCTTTCTCCCTTGAGAGTGCAGGTCCAGGTGCCCGGGCAATCATCTCTAGCTCATCAACCCGATTCGATGTAATCGCCCACTAAGCTCGCACCCGATCCACCCGATCATCATCAAATATGATCTAGAAATGACACATATAAATGGGGCAAAAATCAGGAAGATTGCATCTAAAGAACAAAATCGTCTTCTATTTTAAATATATCTAAAAAAACTCAAAAAAAATTATCAAATGAAGTTCAGATGCAATTTATATACCCGTGATTCCTCAATATACCTTAGCCAATATGTACTAGATGTATGGATATATTTCATTTATTAATTATTTTATTTAATATATATTAATTACAAATTAAAGAATATTCCATTTCAGGTCAAGAAAATATGATGCCCATGTGCCCTTTTCTGCTGCACATCACTCGTTTTCGTCTTTCTTCTTCCTTGAAAGCGATTTCTCAACCACTGCCCATCACTATAGTACACAGTTTTTGTGTTCCCGTTCTAATATAAATATTATTTACATGTATATAATTTTAAATATGATTTGTTTTGTAAAATGCTTTTAAAATGATTTGATCCCAAAATTTTCGTCGGTTTTCAATTTACTGAAAGATAAACAACGTTTCAAGTGACTAATTTTTTTTTATATAAAACTTGTAATTTTATTGATTCAAATCATCCATTACAAGCTGAAGCAACCAAGAAGGAAAATCACCATTCAACCAAACAAAAGGGTGAAGGGGAATCAAAAGTAAAACGTGCAATGCTATGAGCTACATTATTTGCCGTACGACGAACATGAATAAGCTCATATATCTCAGATTCACTCATACGCTCTCTAATATCTGTTGCACAGAGGCTCGTATAACCAATATCATCCCGAGTGGTAGTGACTGCTTGCACTGCCAATAAGGAGTCGGTTGCAACTTGAACATCAGTAAAGCCTTTGTCATGCATTAGAATAATACCTTCTCGAATAGCCAGAAGTTCACCATGAACCACTGAAATGGGTTGGTTGATTTGCTTCCCAAAAGCCAATAACAGTCGACCTTGTTTGTCTCGGAGTGCGCCACCAATGCTAAAATGATGTCTATTATCATCCACGGCCGCATCTACATTGAGTTTTAATGTGCATAATCTTGGCGGATTCCAGTTTTAATGTGCATAATCTTGGCGGATTCCATATCCTCTCCGGATTACTCTTTTTTGATGCATCCTCAATTTTCTCTTTGGTCCGGGCTTTTTTGAAATCAGATAAGATTGCATAACTTCAGGAAACATTATCAGCTAACGGTTTCTCCCTATCTCCATGAAGATATTTCTGCTTTTCTTTCCATACCGTCTATGTGTGAATTGCAAACTCCTCAAATTCCGTCTTTGAGAATTGGTCTTTCACCACAGACAAAGCTCCAATGTGTTAGCTTGGGAGTTTCCTACACTTGGGCAAAAGATGTGTTCTTCCACAGATGTTTAATCGCAGCACAAAAGAACAGGGCATGTCCAGACGAGTCTGTAGAAAAATTGCATAGATTGCAGGATTCATTCACTGGGACATGGTGTCTGGATAGTTCTGGTTAGTCGGTATACAATAATGGAAAATATTCCACCAGAATAACCGAATCTTTGGTGGAACAGAAAGGCTCCAGAGAAAAGACCACCAATCATCGTTGGGATGCTTCGATTGATGCTCCGGGGCTAAGAATAGCCCACGCTGGGTGCGGCACCCATCTCTCACCGTGTACTGACCTTTGGCATCATGCCTCCAGAATAATATATCAAGAGTCCCTTCTACCGAAAGTGGGATCTTGAGGATTTCTCCGGCGACATATGGATTAAACCTATTAGCTATTAAGTTAGCATTACATTCCCCATCTTGAATCAAGGCACTAACTGTCACCTCACGCTCCTATGGAACTAGAGGATCACCAATAATTGCTTGCATGCTCGGTATCCACTTGTCTCCAAATATTTTTATTGATTGGCCGTCTCCAACTCTCCATATTAAACCGGACATGAGGATATCCTTACTCCATAATATCGATCTCCAGATGTAGGATGGGTTACTGCCCAAGCCCGCTTCCAGCACTGACCCATGCCTGAAATATCTACCTTTAAGAACACGACTGACTAAAGAGTCAGGATAACGTATGAGGCTCCATAGCTGTTTTGCTAAGAGGGCTCTATTGAATTCGGTCAACTTTCTGAATCCAAGACCGCCCCTGCCTTTTACTTGGCATAAAAATTCCCAAGATCGTCAGTGAATTCTCCTTTTTCCATTCTCAACTCCCCACCAGAAATTCACACATTCACGTTCAATATCATCACAAACCCCGGTTGGTAATTTGAAGCAAGACATAGCAAATGTAGGTATTTCTTGAAGTATTGATTTGATCAGCACTTCTTTCCCACCTGTAGAGAACCATTTATTACCCCCATCCTTGTATTCTTTTCACCACTCTGTCCACCAGATACTTAAACTGTAACCTCTTACTCTTCAATGACACTGTAGGTAAGCCAAAATAGAGATCATGTTGGTGTACCACAGGAATAGTCAGGATATTTTTTATCGTATCCATTGCAAAGGATGAGTATTCGGATTAAAGGATAAAGCTGACTTATCATAATTGATGAGTTGACCGGATGCTTTCTCATAACAAGACAGGCATTCCTTCACCCTTGCCCCATCTTCCATAGCCGCTTTAAAGAACAACAGGCTGTCATCTGCAAAGAACAAGTGAGACACTGATGGGCTAGTAGGTGCAATCTTCACTCTGCGAAAAAAGCCTCTGTATTCATATGCATTAAAAAGAGAGAGACCATGGGCACACAAAACAAAGAGGTATGGTGAAAGCGGGTCTCCCTGGGGCAACCCACGGCTTGGTTTCAAGTGAATAATAATAATGATAATATTAGATTAAAATATGTATGTTCATTATAAATCAAAGTTATCAGTAAATGTTATAATTTTCAGTTTATATTTTACGATTTAATCAGGTATATATGATATCTAGTATATATGATTTAGAGGAAATTTTGGTCAAGTAGCTCTCTAAAACATACCTGGAAAAACCAAAAACTTTTTATAAGTAATTTTATATCATTCTCATTTAAAATATATTATATATTGTTTTAGGCTCCGTTTAGTACGTGTGATGAGATAAGTAAATGATTAGTAATAGAGTGATTAAAAAATGAGATATATGGATTAATAGTATGGTGGGATAAATAACATAGTGTTTGGTATGAGTTTAAAATGATAGATTAATTTTGTAAATTTTATTGCAATGACCAAAATGCCCCAATTGTTAATTAAATATATATTCTTAAAATAATTGAATAGATAATTAAATATTTACAATCTAAAAATAACTATTTGAAATTTTGAATTCATTGTAAGTAGATTATCCCAACCAAATAACAAAATAATTGGGGTTTCAATTATAAATCTGATTTAAATTCTTGACGATTTATTATCAAAAAAAATTTTGTGAGACTATCTCATGAGTCAATTTCGTTAGACGAATTTTCTATTTGGGTCACCCATAAAAAATGATTACTTTTTATGTCAAAAATATAACTTATTATTATAAATATGAGTATGAATGATCTGTCTCACAGATTTTATCCGTTAGATCGTCTCACAAAATTTATGAGATTATATCACAAGAGATCTGCTAATTATTATTGACAAGTTCAACCCGAATGAGTGGAGTGAACATTACTAATTGAATATAGGGATTAAGATCCTATGAACCTAGTATATCTATACTATTATACATAATACAGCTGGCTTTATCTAGGAATTTTTATTTGAAAAAAACAAACAAACAAACGTTGGTGTTTTAAAATCTTTTGAGAAAAAAAAAATCGTTTTGTAAGGTAAAGTGTTTTCCACGGAAAACTGTAAGAATATGATCAGACGTTATTGGGAAGTGAGTTCGAAATAATTTTTAAATATGAGATTAATTAAGACATAAAGTGTGTGTATCTTATTATATCAGCTTTAATTCAAAAAAATTACTTATGTTTTTAATGAAATACATAAACATCGAATAAAATATTAATAGATAGTGTATATTAATATTTTCTCACAAATTTAAAAATAATTAAATAAAAAAAATTGTATCTCTAAAAATTTGGAAACGTGTTTGGTTGTGGGAATCCAGTTTCGTGTTTATTGATAGATTTGGAAACTCAACTCAATGGACCTTGAAAAAATCAACATTCATGTTTGGGCCATTCAAATTCAAATTTAACATTTGCAAATTTATTTTGATCCAACCATTGAGATTATGTCTGTATGTGTGTGTGTTTTGTTTTGTTTTTTTGCAAAAACTTGCGTGAGACGGTCTCACGAGTCGTATTTTGTGAGACATATATCTTATTTGAGTCATCCATGAAAAATAATATTACTTTTTATGTTAAGAGTATTATTTTTTATTGTAAATATCGGTAGGGTTGACCTGTCTCATAGATAAATATTCGTGAAACCGTCTCACAAAGACCTACTTTTTTTTTTGTTTATCTAGTTGAAATTTAACAAAAAAAATTATAGATTCTTCTACAATTAAAGATAAATAAAAATTTCTTTGCAAAACCAATGAGATATAGTTTTGTGGATATTTTAATGTCACAAGAGTTTTAGTGCTAAAATAGCACGGAATAGAGCTAATTCCGTCGTTAAACTTGGATTAAATAGAAAAATCGCGGGGAACCTATTTAATCTGATAATATGGTTAATTGAACAGAATTTAATTTGGGTTTTTCAAAATAAAATGTAAAAACCACTCATTATCAAACCATGGTATTTTAGTTCTGAACATAAATAAGACAAAAACTTGTGTGAGACGGTCTCACGGTCGTATTTTGTGAGACAGATCTCTTATTTGGGTCATCCATGAAAAAATATTAATTTTTATGCTAAAAGTATTATTTTTTATTATGAATATCGGTAGGGTTGACCCGTCTCACAGATAAAGATTCGTGAGACCATCTCACAAAAGACATACTACATAAATAATTATAGTGGTCAAAGATAGAAACTTTCCAATATTGGAGTTTCCAAAATGTTGAAGGACACAGGGCCATGGGTGGATGCCGTGTAGGCAAACTTCCATGTTTCTATAAGATATTATAGAATAAAAAGTAGTCAATATAATATTTATATAGTTGGTTATAAATTAATATGTGTGGCACGACTATGATATAATAATTTGGATTTGAATCCAGAAAATTTATAATTATTATTTGAAAAACATGATTTTTTTGTTCTGTTATCGAACAATTTACAGTTCAGACAACTAAATTGTAATTTTCTCTGATTTTTATTCATTTTTTCACCGGAGTGGTTATGTAGTGCCATAAAATGATTGTGTGTCAAATTGATGAAGTGCGACGGATATTTCTAAAGTGTTCGACGCCACAACAGCAATACGGTGGAAAAAAGACTAAAACTTGAAGAAAAGTGCAATTTAATAGACTAAGATCATGACTTGAATAATAACATAACTAAATTTAAAAAAAAAACGTAAAAAATACATTACAAAAAATATAATTTTCTTATTATTTTATATATTATCAACTGAAATAATTAATTTGGATTTATTATTAGTGCCCACACACACACACAGATATATATATATATATATATATATATTAGCAAAGGCAAAATCTCAAATTTTATAGCATTCAAAATCCGTATAAGATGGGCTTAATACAGACAGGTGTACAATAATGAGAGCAAAAGGTACAAGCTCATGAAAGCTCTGTTATCACATTAGCAAGGTCCGAATAATGGCCGCCTGAGCACCGTCGGATGATTCTAAAAGCTCCGACAATCGATCGCTCAGGTCATCAACTTCTCAGTGTAAGTTCCTAATGTAGTTGCAAGTCTCTTGCACCATCTTCGAAGCCGGGACCTGTCAAGATTTAAACCAATGGTAAGGCTAAATTTATTCGAAATCGGCCCCCAAAATATATCTAGTTCTTGCCTCGTTTATAAGGGAAGATGCAACAGAACTATATCCTGATCCGATATTTATTTTCGAGATACACATACTAATAATTTATGAGAAAATTGTATCTATTTTTAATTTAAGTTATCTAAGTCAAATTTCAGTTTTAATTCTCGTTGATTTTTGTCATTTTTCAATGTGGCGCTATTACGATGCCGACATGGTGCTGATGTACATTTTCCTTGTGATTTGACTACTAAATTAGAAGTTCAAAATTACAAATAAGAACATAAATGAATGACCAAACTTGTGTTTTTCATTTGCTTTATATTTCTTTCAAAAAAAATTATGTTATATATTATATTCTAACTGAATTTAATAATTACTAAAATTTTAAGATCGCGATATTATAATAACAAGTTGAATATCCCAATACTTTTCGCCTGGACATGATATCTACTGTAACCAAGTTTTCATCTTATTCTGCAATTCAACTTGTGATGAAGGCTTGTAGGAAAGATTAGCATGTTGCGTATATTTCAGCCAATTAGGAAAAGATTAAAATCGCAAAAAGTCTAGTATCGAATGCTTGCGAGCTAGCTCGATTAGTGTGATATCCTTTGAAAAAAGATTAGAATTTATTGAACAAATCTATGGATTTGAAACGGACTGCATATTGGCATGCATGCATAGTACTCAGAACGGTAAGATCACCTTGTCGGAGCGGCGGCTGTTGCGAATTTCAGGGATAAGCTGCTGCAGTTTGGAGACAAGATCGGCAATCTGATCCTCACTTATCCTCGAAACTCCGGATTGATTCGAATGTGAGATATGTTGCACAGGAGTTAAATGTGAGTGGGTTCATCTATCAATAAAAATTTATTTATGATTAAATATAAATATAAATTGATTTTTTTTCATAATAATTTAAATAATCCAATGATCCAATATGTATGTGTGTGTGAGTTTTGAGCCATATAAAACTAGATATAACTAGTTTCTGTATTTACATCGTAAAAAAACATATTAGTAACTCTCCGGAGGTTGGGTTAGTCTCACTTCTCTTTTTGATTTATATGTAGGTAGGGATCAGTGACCGACGATTTTGGTTGGGAATAATTATAGCAAGCGGACAAGGTCAAATTATAATAATTGGATGATGAGTTTAAGTATCGTACACACAGAGACCAATGTTTAAATATTAGAATTTGAATTATTTTTCTTAGGCTAATCAAATTTAAATGAGATAAGATAAATTAATTTAATCTAAGTAAATAATTAAAGCAAAAAAATCCAAATTATTAATTCAGACAAAAATTCAAATTCTTAAAAATGACTAAGGTGCATAATGTTACTAAGACAAGTTTACAATCTACGTGTCAAATTCGAATTCAATAAATTAATTAGTTATTCATGACGAAATTCTCAAGATTATTAAGTTATCTTATCATCATTCAACCTGAAAATTGACTCACATTTTTCAACATCTATGAGAGCTCTTCAAATAGTTAAGAAAGGACTACCTAAGATGAGGGGATCTCACAATCCTCCTCTATATCTAGCACAACAAAATCAACTAAAAATATAAATTTATCAACTTTAAGCAAAACATCTTTTATAACCTCTTTAGGATATTTAATAGATCTATATGTAAGTTGAAAGAAATAGTAGTTGGTTTAACTTGTCCAATCCCCAATTTCTCAAAACAAAAAACATCAGATTTATGCTAGCACCCTGGATCACACAATGTCATGTTAAAATTAGAACTACCTATATTGCAAGGAATATAGAAACTACCTGGATCCTTAAGCTTATGAGGTAATTTATTTTGAAAATTTGCTAAACACTCATCAGAAAGCTTAACAATTTCAAAATCAACAAGTTTCCTCTTTTTAATCAAAATATCTTTTAAAAAAATTAGCATAAAAAGGCATTTGAGCCTAAGCCTCAGTAAAAAGAATATTTATGTTCAATTTCTTAAAAATTTCAAGGAATTTTGAAAATTGATGATACAATTGCAGTTATCTTGCTCTTTGAGGAAATGAGATTGTACTAATATCAATATTATCATTAGAATCAAACTCCTTACTTTTCTTATTTGTCTTCCGTGTAGTGCTGATGTGAGTGTTCTTTTTCTTAGCATCTTCCATCTTTGATTTCACACATCCATCATCTTTTTCCTCTATATCTGTATTATTTGGCTTCATTGTTTCCTCATCCTCGGCCTTGATCACTAGACTCACTACATTCACTCTTTTCGGATTTTTCTCAGTATCACTTGTAGTGTTCCAAGGGCTCGATTTGCTAACTGACTGGTTATTTGACCAATTGGAGCTTCCAACCTTTGCAAGATAGCATCATAATTTTGCAGCCTAATTTCTATCCCCGCGACATGTTTCATCATAACATCCTCATAATTTGGTCTTTGATCCCCTTGCTTGAATCCTGGAGTTGTTGAGGTACCAATAATCCTTATTGTATCAGTTTTTTAGAAGCAGTCATTTGAGGAATATGTGTTGGATTAAAGGCATTCTCAATATTCTTTAGGTGGTTCCTCAATCTTGGATTGTATTTGGACTGTATGGATTGGATTTTTGTCTCTATTGATTTCCCACGAAATTTACTATTTCTTCATAAAAAATGGGTTGTTCATCGATGACTATTCTTTGGACTTGATTTGCTTGATTCCGTTGCAGTTGAGAGAAGTTATGGGTCAAACCATCAATCTTAGGAGTGAGTGCAATCAACACATTCATTTCAAGGACTCCAGCCTTCTTTTCCCATCTAATGTCTGGCCAACCTGCATTATTTTCAGCCATATTTGAAATTATTGTCAAGGCAACTCGTGGGGTCTTCCTGTATAAACTATCATGGGTTGTCGCATCTATCATGGAACGCACAGAAGGATCAACTCCATTATATAAAATCTGAACTTGCTCGGATTAAGAGAAACCATGTTGAGGACACCTCCTCAACATCTTCCTAAATCTTCCCCAAGCTGTATGTAGTGTCTCCTCATCCTTCTGGTGGAAAGATGAAATATCCATATACAGTTGTACTAGCTTGGTGGGCGAAAAATATTGATTTATGAACGTTTCTACCAAACCATACCATATAATAATAGAGCTAGTTGGTATATCCCTAGCTATTCTGGTGCTTCACCATGCATCGAGAAAAAGAATGGTCTCAATCTTATGGCATCCATGCTCACTCCATTAAATTTGATTGTGTCACATATAGATAAGAATCCCTCCAAATGCGCATTAAGATCCTCAGTGTGAGATCCTCCAAATCTCACTTGATATTGTATCATTTGAATTATGGCTGGCTTCAACTCAAAATTGTTTGCTTCCACATTAGGACAAGTGATGATCAAACCATAACCTCCAATAGTTTGTCTAGTAAGATCATAGACAGTGTGATCATCCTCCTCGTTGGTCATTGCATCGATCCTTGGTATTTCAATTTCAATATTGTCATCAGTTTTGAATTCTTCTTCCACGCCATAATCTGAGGATTGCTCCCTTGTGCTCTACGTCTGCGTCAGAAAGTATTCTCAATCTCTGGATCAAAAGGATCTAATTCTATCTCTCCTATAGTACGGCTCATGCACTACTAGATAACACCTGGAAATAAATAAATAAAATAAACAAACTTTAAACTTATGAATATACGTAAAATCAATAAAATTAAATAAAAGTATAATCTCAAGAAAATGATAAATCCTAATATTAAACAATTTGATCTCGGGCAACGGCATTAAAAACTTGACCGACGATTTCGGTTGTGAATATTTCTAGCAAGCAGACTAGCTCAAGTTATAATAATTGCATTATGATTCCAAATATCGTACCCATAGAGATATGTTTAAATACTAGAATAGGAATTATTTTTCCTAATTTATGCTAATCAAATTCAAGTGAGATATGATAAATTAATTTAAAAAAATTAAACAATTAAAATAAATTAACTAAAGCAAAAAAAATCCAAACTCTTAATTTAGAAGAAAATTCAAATTTCTAAAAACGACTAAGGCGCACAACTATACCGAGACAAGTTTACAATCTACTCACGACGAAATTCTTAAGATTATTTATTAAACGATTTCTCAAATTAGTAAACATAATTAAATCTAATAATCTAATTATTCGTAACTGAATTTAATTAGATTCAACCGCATTAATTCACTGTGGAATTTTAGTTTTTCAACCTAAAATGACACATTGAAATCGAAAATTATTTCTAGTCAGTTTAACCATGTGTTGATTGATGAAGTGAAGCAAATATTAATATTTCTCTTTCCGTTTTTAGATTAATCAACAAATATTCAATTTAATTGATCAGATTAAAAGAACGCATGATACACGATATACATCAATGAATCAAAATAAATAATAACATCGGTCCAACTTAAAACATCAAAAATAATTTGTGTCGGTCCTATCGTGACCTTAGCCTATAAAAGTCTACTCCATAAATTTATAACAAAAGCGAAAATTCATATTTAAATTCATGGGAGAAAACATAATCAAGAAGGAATAAAAGAAATATTCAGTGATTTTGGCGTGTTGAAGTATTCCTCCAACTTCAACATCTATCTTCGCTCGCGTTCTTCTTCTTCCTCTCTGTTGTTGTCTTCACTTCTGTTCTTCTCTGTACAAGTCTGTTAACTTAACTCATGTAGTTCTCCTTTAATCCTCCAAATTTTTGAAACTCCTGTCAAGTTCAAGTTGTTGATAAAATTGGTGAGAGTTCATCTCAATTAAGATTTGCCAAGATTTTCTTCTAAAACTCCATGATTCTCACGTTAATAATATTATATTTCCTTTCTTTTCGTATTTTTTTTGTCTTTGAAATCTTTTACAATCAACTTATCTCCAAAACTAGTTTTTTTTATCTTTTGTTTAAATCTATAAATAAGATAAAATTAAATTAAATTAGCATGAAATATAGAATGAAAATTCAAGATAAGCACGAAAATGAAATCCCTAAAATTATATAGGAATTTGACTTATCAGTCAGCTAAACCCATTCTAATCGGATGATGTTTTATTTTTATTTTTAAAAAAAGATCGAGAAAAATAACAAAATCGCAATATAAGTTGGCCTATATGAGTTTCAATCCTTTAATTAATCAAAAATTTGTATTAGTTCAATAATTGGATATTACTGATGTAGGTGACACTATGCCAGTACTCTGATGAAAAGAATAAAAATTGAAACAAAAAAATCAACCAATTGAAAGAAAAAAAAAACAAAATTTGACTGCTTAAAGAATTAAATAAAAAATATTATGTAATTTACTTATTAAAAGTGCTATTTATTTATAATATTTTTCTTACTTGGAAGATATGAAGGAAGAGGGAGAGAGTATATATATAGTATAGTGGACAGTGTCATGCTGCGTTTGTTCCCTGAACCGCCAAACTTGGGTTAAGAGTCGAAGTGGATTAATAGAAATTTGCATCAGCCAACTTTGCGGGCCTCTGCTCTGTCAGTGTAAGCATGCATCCCCCATGTTATCTCACAATCTTAAATCATTTAAATATTATTATCTTCACTTTAAATATTTATCAAGTTGATGCAGCTGCAATAATTAGTCTACGAATCATTCGCAGGGTGCTGCTTACCATTTTTTATACATTTTTTTCACTTAAAAAATTATCTGTTTTTTCAATCATCGCATGAGTCCATTAATAAAAAGTAACCAAATAACCAATGAACTATGTGCTTCATGTAGAGATATTGTGTGTGGTGTTGTAACACTTAACGCAATATGCAGTGAATAAATGATTTAGCAAACAATTAATATATGTAAATAAACCAAGACACAATTGTGTAGCACAAGTATGTAAACTTGAGCAGTGTCTCGTAGAAAAAAATTCAGTGGAAAAAATAGTTAGTTCACACATGAAATGAATACTAGAGAATTAAAAAAGTTAACTCCCTTAACACATCAAGGGAGAAAATTGCATCCTAAATTTCTATATCCAAAAATAAACAAACAACTATGGATGCAAAATCTGTGAAACCGAAATCTCATTCAATGAACAATTTTCAAACAGCACTTTGATTAGATGTTGTGTCTGAGAGTCTTCAACGCTTCACAACAGCACAACAATCTGTGATAACTTCATAACAACCCACACGTTTTCTGTTCTTCGTTGCTTTCTCTCGCCATTCTCTCTTATTTTTTTACACCAGCTTATTTGTTAAAGTTTTTTTTAACCAGAAACGATTACTTGAATAGATACCTACAAAACATGAAAAATAGAGTTTTATTAGAAAATAAACTCTTTTAAATAAGAAGATCATATTAGACTTAATATAAATATTATCATAAATAACATTAGTTTACAAAGTCAAAACTCTATATTTTGATCGCAATAATATAAAAAAGAAAAAGATAATTTAAGAATGAATCTCATCTTTCATACTAAGACATGTTTTCCTTTCAAAGTATATTGGCTTGCTTGCTTAATATTATGTTGTTTGTGTTTCATAAGCACAATATAGAGATATCTTGGTGTTCACAAGATCATGAGTACATACCCTAATTATGGGATCCATTAGTTGACCAAAGGGCTTGAGGAGCAAGTTTCTAATCTCCAAATACAAAAAATAAGTGTATATAATTATTCAAATATTTTTTCACAATTAAACTCATATCTATAAAAAAATAAATTAAATTCGCCATCTTTAAATTAAATTAGAGATGCGCAGGAGTTGACCATGAATATTAAATTAAACATAAAATTAAACTAAATTTTTTGTTCAGATGAACACGTGCTGTCCTAGTAAACTTTGTGTCATATATTCTCAGATTCGTCAGAATCGCAAATTAATTAAGGACGTCTGGAATCACATTTAAACAAATCGAAATATACCTATTTAGGTCACTTTTTGCCTTTTACATACACGAAGAAGCCAATTATTTAAATTTTCACTTTATCGAAGGGGTCAATAAAATAGTGCTACTTGCTGATTTGATGATTTTATGCTCTTTGTAGTTTAAAAATAGTTCTCAGGTTTGCTTTATTTTGACGATCCACGCACGTCTTATTATTGATTATGATAATAAGGGAACATTGCAATTTTAATTTTGCAAACTGGAAAAGATTTTTGTTGGGATCGATATAGAGTTTAGAGAGGGGGTGAATAAACTCTTTCTTTTGACGATAGTTTTTGCAAAGAGGTGCTAGAATCCTGTTAGAGATTGTAGTTGTTCTTGTTCAAGCGTAAATCCAACATATCAAAATATAAGTGCGAAAATGATCCGATGGAGTAAGGTGAAAAACAGTAATAACAGTAGACAGTAGAACAGTAGTTGTTTCTGGAAGTTCGAAGATAAAATCTTCTACGTCTCCCCTTCTTCTGTTTCCAGAAGGTATCACTAAAAGAATTTGGATTTTACAGTACACACTTGTACACACCCACTTCAACAGGACTTATCTTTTGCCTACTGAAACTCTTAGTAACTCAACACAATATAATTCAAAACAACAAGGTTCTAGAAAAGACTCTTTTCCAGATTACAAACTCTTCTTCGAAAATTATCGTAAAGTGTTTTGCTTGAAGAGATGAAGAAACAGCAGTACAAAATGATCTCCAAAGTTCAGATGTAAGATATGATGCGTGTACTGCTTTTCTGCAAATTGAGCTTGGAAGATAACGATCGGTTCGCGGTTACTCAAAGTAACGTTGTATAGATAATATGTTTCTTGATAAGTTGATCAGCGTAGTTTTCTAAATGGGTTTGATCCATATATATAGATAACTTGAATCCAACATCTATAATTAGAACGGCTTCTTTGACCTGTGATAGAAACATCTTTAATGCTTAAAAAGGTTCCTGCAAAAAGACTACAAAACAATCAGTCTTTATTCATACCAAAATAGGTAATGCGTATTAAATGACTTTGTTCAGCATTTAATGAAGCATTTAATACTCGTACTTGATAAAGTAACGGTAACATTTAAGATTAAAACAACCGAGTAAAAGCCGTTAAGTATTGTTCTAGTGAAGCCAAGTTCTGCTTATTACTGCCTTCTGTTTTTCTAAGCCGTTGAGTACTAACTAAAATACTGCTTAAAAGCGAATCGATATCTTCTGCTTTGCATGGTCTCCTGGTAATTACTATTCCTACTGTTTTTGATTCTCATCACCACAACTAAATTAAGTCTATCAATTTCCCCTTTTGTAGCGATGCCAAAACCTAGAAGTTAGTAGCGATGAATAATAAAGCAAATATCAATTAAAACTAGATGATTCATAAGTAAATAAACAGTTGAACACGGTTCATAAAGCAGTAAGGAATTCTAGTCATCTGTTTCAATGTCCCGGAACATAGTATCCTCATCCTGAGGAGGATCTAGATTTCTGAAGGATGATTCAGCTTGATGTCCTCCAGTTCCTCCTTCTGCTTCTGGTCTGCCTTCTGTTTCCACTTTTTTGGCATCAGTAACCTGCACTCGAGTGAGTAAGAGATCCACTCGTCCAGTAAGAGTAGCAATGCCATTGTTCAGTATCTCCAGAAGTGGTGTGTGACTCGAAACTTGTTCATTTAGAGCCTGAATCGATTGAGATATTAACTCAATCTGAGTGTTGATAGTTTTGAGTATGGAGTCCATTGATTCAACTTTGGTAGATACAGAGTGAAGAGACTCGTCATGAGTAGAGATTCTAGGAAAAACATCAGATTGACCAAGCACGAGGTCAGCATGGCTTTTCAGGATATTAGTTCTGAAAAGGTTGGATCCAACCTCAAGTTTTGCCAATGACTCTGCTGTGTTGATGACATACTTCGTGACTCGTTCTCTTAAATTTTTGGTGGCATAGACCTCACCAGCATGTTCATGAGATAACTGCTTGACGGTCTCTGAGATTCTATCAACACTCCGTCTGAGTGTGTCAAACTCAAACTCAAGATTTAATTGCTCTACTTCTGGAGAGGGGCTTCTGGCGAGCATTCTTTCTTTGATATCCGCAAGATGCGCAGTATGATCAATTTGAGAGGGTGAGTCAATGGATGAACAACCAGAGCAGTAGAAGGGACAAATTCGGTAGAAGCAGTAGCAATTGCAACGGGCTGTTCAGAAGAGGTTTCTTCAGCAACAGTAGATAATCCAAGGTGCTGCAATTTCTTGTGGTTCGGCAGCTTCCAAGGCTTCTAGTTTTTCAGAGTCTGGAATGGATGAAGATGGATCATTCAAAATAGCTTCCATTTCCACTCGATGTTCAGTAGAGAAGATCTCTAGATTTGACAATGATGGAGATCGAGTAGCATCTGAATCTGCCAAGGGTTGATCTGCTGTTTGAACTGTTGGTTGGATTGTTGGTGGGACCACATTTGCAGCCTGAACTGCTTCTGGTGTAGCGGAGGCAGAAATAACGATGGATTCAATGAATTCGTCCACCGAAGCCAATTCTCGAACAGAAATAAGAGATGAAGATTGAGTAGGTCCCGTAGGTGATGCAGGAGTACTGGAGATCTTAGCTTTTGGTGAAGCTGTAATCCGTTCCTCAACTGGCTTAGTCTGATAAAAAATTGGAACGAAACCTACTGAATACTGTGGAGAGTCTTCAAATGCCTGTTCCTGAGCAAGAAGTTGCTCATTCATCATTTTCAAACGGGCAGTTAGAATGAAGATCACATTCTGATCTTGAGCAGCAATGGGAATCAATGCATCAAAATTTGACTGAAGAGTCTTCAACACAGATTCTAGCTTCTGTCGTTTAAGCTGCTCAAGAATGAAGCTTCGTCGCCTCATTGCTTCAATTACATTTTGAGTCTTGGAAAGATCAAAAACTTTCTCCTCGTATTTCATCAATCTTCCAAAAGTTCCTTTTGTCCTGAAATAGGAGAGAGGATGAAAAACCCGAACCTTATGTCATTCGTCGAAGAATGTCATGCCTTCATTGGCAGCTCTCTCAATTTCCTCGATGTAAAGATCAACACCGGTTAAAACAGAAGATTTGGGGTCATGAGATTGTGGTTCTTCAACGAGTTTTCCTTTTCCTTTATCAGATGATGACATAGGCATCAGTGGTCTAAAAGCAGAAGACCCAGCGGAGGATTCCCGAATGACAACTCCAGAAGTTGGTCTGAAAACTGGGGCAGTAGATGAGGTGGTTGTAGTAGAAGTAGCTGCTGGTCTAGAAGAAGGGATTGATTCTGGCTTAGAAGAGGTGGCTTCTGGAAACACTTGTGTTGCGTGTTTTCTTGATTGCTCGCAAGCGCACAATGTCAAGTTATAGTAAAATGAAATTTTGAGTGCAAGTGTCGATCCCATGAGGAGTGTGTATAAAAATATATATCAATGCTTGTAATTAAAATAGTCAAGACTTTATCTAGAAATATCAATAACCAGATTAGTTTGCTTAATCGAGTTAATTGAAAACAAAGGATTAAACTAATCACCGAATTGAGACATAACAATGAGAGAAAATATCTAGAGAAATGATTTCAGCGAGTTTCCACGACAATTATTCCCAGTTGAATTTATATTCCTGAATTTCAATTATTTAATGGCCAAGAACACTTAATTATTTTATTCTCTCTTTCCCAATTGACGAATAACTGTATCAATCAAACTTCGATTCAATTATTTCTAATAAAATCTAAGTTTAATTGATAATGCAAACGATGTTCTTACCTAAGCCTCGCTAAAGTTATACGCCTTCCGAACGATATAAACATTCAACTATGTGTTTCTAATGATCTATAATCCTAGTCCTCTCCCGACTTATAGAATTAATCAATCAACACACAATTTATGGCCAGTAAATTGCAGTGAAATGAATACAGAGAACACAATTAAACAAGAGCGGAATTCAATCAAATAAACTACTGCGTCAAATCATCGTATCTACAAAGTTACGTCATTCTCTAGACGAGAAAATTATTTCATGACGAATTCTAAATAAAAACAAAACATGTTTTTTATATTTAGACATCGACACAATAGAAAATAAAGACGAAAGAATCAGATAACAAATCGGAAGTGGAGTCTCTGTCCCCAGATTCGCCGTTCTTCGTCTTAGATCTTGTTCCCTCGCGTCTTTCCTCTCGAGAACGGCTGCGTCGTATGTTTCTTCGTCTAGCACGGATGAATTTCTCGTGTAGTTCTTTCCCAAGGCGGCTCTCCCTTTTCTGACCTAAGAATCGCGCAATTTATAACTTTCTGGAACGCGGCGCTCGTTGTTGTGCATGATCTCGCGCGGTTGCGCGTGCGCTTCTGCTCATCTTCTGGTGTCTGCGCGCACGCGGTTGCGCATGAAGTGGCACGGCCGCGTGCAAGCTTGTGGTCTCTCGCCTATGTTCCTGTGCACGCGGCTGCGCGTGAAGTGGTGCGGCCGCGCGCGCCCTTCTGTTCGATGACTTGCATGTGCGCGCGCGCGGTAGCTTGTGATGTGGCGCGGCCGTGCGCGCGCCTCTGGCCGAGGTGTGCTCGCACTGCTATGCTTGGTGTGTTATCTTGCATCTTTGCATTATTTTTCTCAACTCCTGTAGTGACAACAAAAACGAACAAAAACCGCATAATTCCGTTCGAAACTAACATAATTCAAAATGGATTCTTATATAAATTAAGTGCAAATCTTGCACTTATCAAACCCCCCAGACTTGAACTTTTCCTAATCCCGAGCAAAATAAAATAAAAGCAAATAATCAAGGAAAAATTAACGCTACGACTATAGTCATGGATATGCAAAAGGTGATGCTGACCTTTGACTTATCTAATTTCATGTAATTCACGATTTCCCAAGGAGTCACGTGTGTGTGTGATATGTCAATGTTCATTTACCCCATCGAATGCTCAAATAAATTTACAACACCCACTAGCCTTATAAACTCAAGAGATCTTCAATTCAATTCGACTCACATTTCATTGAAATACAAATTTACATTCATAGATCACCTAGGACTTTATCGGTGATTAATTGGTTCAATAAATATTCAACACAAGTATACCAAAACTGAAATCACATAAAGAGATGCTTGCATGCAAATGATTAAAGTCTATACTTGTTAACCATGTTTATCAGATATCCATAAGCTTGGCTTGAACAAATTTTCTCCACTAGTATATTGGATAAATGTGACAAGGTTAATAGGTCTTATAGGCTTGTAATGTTAGGCTACGGCTCATGGCTACAATAAAGGTATGGAGATCAAAATTTGAGAGAAATATTTGAGCTTCATCAATTTCACTCCTTTACATTCTATTTTCATTCACCAGCCACTTATTGTTTTCTTCTCATTCATATCCTTCATTTCCCATATATTTTCTTTTCCACCACTTTTGATTCACATTTTTTTTCTCTTTTGAATGTTTTTCTTCGTTTTGTCTCTTTTCAACTCCTTTTAGCACATTTAACTTTTTCTTTTCTTTTCAAGGAGTATTTGAATCATTACAACACCCATGAACTTATTTCTCTCAAAATTAGGTAGAACAATAAGTGTATAAGCTTCATTAGGTAGTCGTTGTGGGATGTAGAATAGATACAAGTGGAGGCTAATTGTATGTCATTGACATACACCACTTGATTTTTAGTAGGATCAAAATGGGACACTAGGGATATTTCATGTTCATTTGGTAGGCTCGAAGGCTCAAAACGGCTCCAAAGATCGCCTAAATCATTCCTATGTCACATATTATCCGTATTTCGCCTCGAAAAGTATTCAAACAAGTTCTAGATTTCCGTCAATCCATTAGTCAACTCATATAAACCAATCACATGCATTTTTTCAACCAAAAATGATATACGAGGTAGGTACAAAAGAAATTTTAAGCATCTCAATTAACTCGAAGCTCAAAGGGCTACAATTGACAGTAAACAAAGAACATAGGCCCAAAGATATTGTGAAAAATTGCCTAGATCATTTCTATGTTTGCAAAAGTGTCAATCAATGTCATGCAAGAATTACCAAAAATTAGATCTCCATCGTCTATTTAGCATCACATGCATGCAACTTGTCTCTAAGCAACGATAGTATCAACAAACACGACAGTGCAAAATAATTGTGACTCCTAAGTTATCATGAACACATGTATACTTCAGAACCACAATTCAATTTTCATCATCGGTCACACATTTTACTTATCCATGACTCTTCCTAACAAATCTAGCATGCAAAAATAAAAAAAATTAAAGAATGAAAAAAATCAATTTAACTACTGAGCAATAAAAAAAAATAATAATAATTTTAAAAAGCAAGCAAATTAAACCACCCCCCCCCCCCCCCAAACTTAAAGTATGCATTGTTCTCAATGTATAGAAATAAAGAACACGACAACACATACCTCGTGCACGAGTGTCAGAACTTGGGGCTCGAGTTGTCATCCGCAGCATCTTCATCATCCTCGTCCATGGGCTGCGGCGGTGATAGATCTGGTGGTGGGTAAAATTAACAACTAAGGAGTAAAATAAAATAATAAAAACAAAATGAATGCTAAGAAATAAAAATTGTGGGTTGCCTCCCACACAGCGTTTGGTTTAACGTCGTCGGCTCGACCGTCACTAGACTGCTCAAGGTGGGTCGTATGATTTATTGGATGCCCTTATTGCCACCATCTGACCTTCAACTTCCATGGTCAGGTTTCCTCGTTTCACGTCAATGATGGCTCCAACAGTAGCCAATAATAGTCGTCCTAGAATGACGTGAACGTTCTGACTATTCTCCATGTCAAGTACCACGAACTCGGCTAAAACCTTCAATTTGTCGATCCGAAGTTCAACATCGTCCACGATGCCCAACGGTGTCCTGATCGATTTGTCTGCCATCTGTAAGCTTAGTCCTGTGGGCCTCATCCTGCTCAATCCAAGTTTCTCGTAGAGAGAACTTGACATTATATTTATGCTCGCTCCTGAGTCTTAGATAGATTTTTCCACTAAATGACCCCCTATTTCACATGGCATAATAAATTCACCAGGATCTAGCAACTTCTGAGGACGATTTCTTCGTGTTTCATCGATAAATTCACCTTCCACCTTATCTGCAAACTCATTATTAGTGTGTAGGTTCTTGAGATCTTCAAGACCTTTTTTTTTTAAATTCATCTTGTAATTGTAAAAATCTCTGGGGGTAGGGAAGTAAAGAAATATCAATGCATTGATTTAAATCATACCTCTCATATTTCTTACATCAGGCTCTTTTGGTTGGAGTTGGCTTTTCATCCCGAACAGGTGTGGGTTTAACCTCTTTTTCTTCTCTAGTTTACAACTCGAATCGCCTCGTGTTGTATAAAAATGGCATTCACCTCTCTCAGATTTGGGTCTGCAGTCTTTTGTACTGCACCTGACGGTTGAGATGTGAGTTGCTTCGTTATCTGCCCCACTTGCGACTCAATGATTTTCAAGGTAGCTCCAATACTTGCCATGTGGGTCTCTAGGTTGTCAAGCCTAGACTCAGTCCTAGCTATCCTCTTACCAGATTCAGAAACGAATGTCCCAACCAAATCCTCAAATGATGGTTTCCCTTCCCCATTTGATGTATTGAACCCCGGTGGAGGATTCAATACGAATTTATTATTTGCGTATGAAAAATTCTCATGATTACTCAATCCCGGATGATAAGTATTAGGGGAAGGGTTACCTCGATATCCTCCATATCCTCCAAAGTTTTTGTTGTTGACGTACTGCAGTTCTTCAGGAATTTGCGATTCTTCAACGAAAAACGATGCTCCCTCAGTGTTTGATGTACTCACTTTATTCATAGTCGCTATCTGTGTAGTCAATGCTGATACTTGTGCAGTGAGTGATGTGATATGATCCACAGCATAAACTCCAGCAGTCCTCTGAACTCCTGATCTCTCTGACGGCCATTGGTAGCTATTAATAGTCATCTGCTCAAGCAAGTCATAGGCTTGAGCATGAGATTTGGCAAAGATCGTGCCACCTGCCGGTGCATCTACTGTTGTCCGTGTCTGACCATTCAACCCGTTATAGAATAGCTCAATCTACACCCAGTCTTCAAAACCATGATTCGGGCACCTCCGCAACAACTCTTTATACCTTTCCCAAGCTTCATACAACTGCTCAAAATCAGTCTGCCTAAAAGTACTTATCTCAATCTTCAACTGTGCAGACTTTGCAGGGGGAAAGTATTTTGCCAGAAATTTCGTCGCCAGCTCCTGCCATGTCGTGATACTTCCCAAGGGAAGCGATTGGGGCCATCCTCTTGCTTGATCCCTGAGAAAAAACGGAAACAAGCGCAGTCTAATAATATCATCATGAACACCATTTATTTTTACCGTGTCTGTGATCTCCAAGAATGTTCTGAGATGTAGATGAGGATCTGCAGTAGCGGCTCCCCCAAACTGGTTCTGTTGAACCATGTTTATCAATGCGGGCTTAAGCTCGAAATTGTTGGCAGTTGATGGTTCCTCTAGCAATGCCAGAATAGTGCACGTTGATCACTGGTCGGAAGTGATTTCTGATTGGCATAGCCTCAGGCGGCATCTTTCGGTCATTCTCTCTGTTATCAGCCATCGCTTTGATTTCTTCCCTTCTCGCTTTTCTTAATCTTCTCGCAGTTCGTTTGATCTCCGGATAAAAAATGAGCGAGTCTGGGTTTTGCCATCTTAGCATGCACTGTCAAAAAAAAAATTAACAACCCAATAAATATAAAAATAAAAATAAAATAAAGCTCTTAATTAAAATCTAGACTAATTGGTAACAATACTGATATAAATTTAAATTTTGACACTCCCCGGCAACGGCGCCAAAAACTTGTTGCGTGTTTTCTTGATTGCTCGCAAGTGCACGATGTCAAGTTATAGTAAAATGAAATTTTGAGTGCAAGTGTCGATCCCACGAGGAGTGTGTATAAAAATATATATCAATGCTTGTAATTAAAATAGTCAAGACCTTATCTAGAAAAATCAATAACCAGATTGGTTTGCTTAATCGAGTTAATTGAAAACAAAGGATTAAACTAATCACCGAATTGAGAAATAATAATGAGAGAAAATATCTAGAGAAATGATTTCACCGAGTTTCCACGACAATTATTCCCAGTTGAATTTATATTCCTGAATTCCAATTATTTAATGGCCAAGAACACTTAATTATTTTATTCCCCCTTTCCCAAGTGACGAATAACTGTATCAATCAAACTTCGATTCAATTATTCCAATAAAATCTAAGTTTAATTGATAAATGCAAACGATGTTCTTATCTAAACCTCGCTAAAGTTATACGCTTTTCGAATGATATAAACATTCAACGATGTGTTTATAATAATATATAATCGTAGTCCTCTCCCAACTTATAGAATTAATCAAGCAACATACAATTTATGACCAGTAAATTGCAGTGAAATGAATACAGAGAACACAATTAAACAAGAGCGGAATTCAATCAAATAAACTACTGCATCAAATCATCGTATCTACAAAGTTACGTCATTCTCTAGACGAGAAAATTAGTTCATGACGAATTCTAAATAAAAGAAAAACATGTTTGAATATTTAGACATCGACACAATAGAAAATAAAGACGAAAGAATCAGATAACAAATCGGAAGTGGCGTCTCTGTCCCCAGATTCGTCGTTCTTCGTCTTTGATCTTGTTCCCTCGCGTCTTTCCTCTCGAGAACGGCTGCGTCGTATGTTTCTTCACCTAGCACGGATGAATTTCTCATGTAGTTCTTTCCCAAGGCGGCTCTCCCTTTTCTGACCTAAGAATCGCACAATTTATAACTTTTTGGAACGCGGCGCGCGTTGTTGCGCATGATCTCGCGCGGTTGCGCGTGCGCTTCTGCTCATCTTCTTGTGTCTGCACGCGCATGGTTGCGTGTGAACTGGAGCGGCCGCGCGCAAGCTTCTGGTCTCTCGCCTATGTTCCTGCCCGCGCGACTGCGCGTGAAGTGGCGCGGTCGCGCGCGCCCTTCTGTTTGATGACTTGCCTGCGCGCGCGCGCGGTAGCGCCTCTGGCCGAGGTGTGCTCGCACTGCTATGCTTGGTGTGTTATCTTGCATCTTTGCACTATTTTCCTCAATTCCTGTAGTGACAACAAAAACGAACAAAAACCGCATAATTCCGTTCGAAACTAACATAATTCAAAATGGATTCTTATATAAATTAAGTGCAAATCTTGCACTTATCAACTTGTCTCAAGGGGACAGTGTCTAAATCAGTGATTGCAACTATTTTCTTGATGCGAACAACAGTGCGAGCTTCCTTCTTGCTAGGGGTTGCTGGTAGAGATACTTTGGTAGGAGCAGCAGACTCCCCAGACACCATTTTGTCAGAATCAGTGGAGAGAACCACTCTTTTTCTCTTTATCTTCTTCTGAGGTCCTTGAGCCTCAGTTTGTGCATCTCCCACTTCCTTCTTCAAGGCAATGAACTCAGCAACGGATGGCTTTGGCCTTAAGGCGAGCACACATAGTGACGTAAGAAGCGTCCTGCTCAGTGGTAAAGGCAAAATCAGCATCCTTGAGCATTGTGCTGATCTAGACAGAAAAACCAGAACTCTTTCGAACAATCATATCCGTCATGATTTTGAAAAAAAATCGACTCCAGTCCACCTTATACCCCGAAGTGATGGCAATCATCACATGAACCTTTTATTTGGTCAGCCGATCAAACGTTCCGGCTTTTACCAATAGTGCTTTTGCGACAATATCAGCGAGCACTTGAAATTTCATCTTCAAAAGCTTCTTTAAACAGGATGGAGAAAGTTCCTCTCCAGAAGCTGAGAAATTAAGAAGGGCAGTAGACATTTCCCCCTTAGAAATGCTAGAAAGTTTAGAGAAACCAGAACAAGGCAGAAAGAAAGTAGATCCCAATAATGCACCGTCGATAGAAATAGATGCGTTCCCTTGAGAATAGATGATTTTTCCTTCTTGTACAGTTGCCTTGGCATAGAAATCCAAAAGAGCAGTTTTGTAGATAACGGAAGGTGCCTCCAAGAATTTTCTGAGACCGAATTTCTCAATAGCTTGAAACATCTTGACAAGATGTTCATCCTTGATAGTTAGGACGGAAGCAAAGTTAACTTGATAAGCGTTTAAAGTGTAAGCTCCGGCCATTTCTTCTGTAAACAAGATAAATTTGAAGTAAGACCTGTAAGAGAAATGAGCAAGAGAAATCAATAGCTAGTAGGCAAAAGTCAGGAAGCGTAAAAACTAAAAAGAAATGAGAGAGGCGGTTAATATTCAAAAAATGTACGGCCGTCAGTGAAACACAAGGACACGTGTCAATATGTTTGCGGTTGAGTATTTAAAAAGTTAAACAGATGGTGTCAGAGTGACTAATGATTTTAAAATTTTGAAAAGAGATGAAAAGAGCGGGCTGTCCAATTGGTTTATGAAAATAGCCAGAAGGAGATCTGTCGTTTTATGATAATATCTACTGGAAGTTACAAAGTACTGAAATATTTCCAGCACTTTAATGAAAACCAGTAGACACATTGTTTTATCGAAAAGACAAACATCCTTTCTGCTTCTGACAAAGCAAGAAAATAACAGTCTGAAAACGATATTGTTCCCACTTAATTAATGCAACTTAATAAATGCGAAGATACCAAATCTGAGGGAACGACAAATGATTCTTGATATTCGTGTAGTCAGATAGCCGTCTCTTCAGCTTTCCAAAACTCTATGTAAGTGCCTGCAAGTTCACAAACTAAGTCATTTATACTTTTATCAAATCAAATAAAATCAAATGGGTAGATCAAGTAAACTCTCGGAGTCTTCTCCAGAGTCTGAATCAGCAGAGGAGTTCCAGAGGCAATTTCCAGCATCTCGTATAAAGATGTTTGAAGACATCCTTTTTCACGATATGAAGACTTGGAAGAAAATCCTCAGTTTATAATATGAACATTCAGTAAGATTGTTCAAAATTATTAGGACTAGGATGTGGAATCACCTCTTCTACAACCACAATCATTCGAAGAGAGGGGTTCCCAGCAGTCCTTAGATAGGTTCCTGCTGAAGTACTTTGTACTGAAGTACTTCAAGCTGCTGATATCAACAAATGTAGTAGATAAACATTATGTAATGCTTCTGGTTTTATGAATGAAAAATCTCATTTTGTCGTGTCTTTGTTTATTTACTGCTTTTATTGATTGCGTAAATAAATAAGGGATAAGAAAAACTCAATCTGAATAAATCAGAATACGTTTCGGTTGAATTGAGACTCTTCAACTTCTCCAGCATTAAATGTAACCTGTCTATAAATAAGATAACAACAAAAGTTAAAGAAACAACAATTTGATATGTCAGACTCAAGTAATTCGGATGTCTGTAGCAGTAAACCTGTCTATAAATAAGATAACAACAAAAGTTAAAGAAACAACAATTTGATATGTCGGACTCAAGTAATTCGGATGCCTGTAGCAGTACTCATTTCTTAGTAACACAAGAAACACTTCCTCATCTGGAATTTTTGAAGAAGACCATTGACGAATATATCTGGATAAAGGTCATGTCTTCATGGTTCAAAGTGCAAGATCTTCAGAATATACAACGAAATGGTTTGACTTCTACTACTGCACAAAGAGCAACAACAAGGAAGTACAAACGGGAGTTTGAAGTTGATCATGTTTCTGAGCTCGCTACTGATAGAGTTATGCTTCATGTGATGCTCTGGAAAGAATGGCATCAGCTAGAAAAGATTTCCAGTGCAGTCCTTTAAGAGGATTAGGAGTCATAAGTTGAATAACTGGATTTCTGAGTGGCAAGATTCTGTAGGAGATGAATTAGATTTTGTAACTTGGTTTCAATCACATTCTAAATGAAATAACAGTAGTTGTCACAAGTCGTCTCTTTACTCTTCTGCAAGTAAATCAATATTAGTCGAATAACATATAACTGATAAAATTTACCAACATTATCAAGTTAAATCAATTAAACCCAGTATATTACGAAAATAAGAAAACTTATTCTCAGGCAGAGGTTTTGTAAAGATGTCTGCTGCCTGTAAATCAGTAGAAACGTATTCCAGACGAATGTTTTTCTTCTGCACATGATCTCTAATAAAATGATGTCTAATGTCGATGTGTTTCGTTCTGGAGTGAAGTACTGGATTTTGCGTAATTGCAATGGCACTGGTATTGTCACAGAAGATAGGTGATTCAGAAGCTTGAACTCCATAGTCTTTAAGTTGTTGCATCCATAGTATTTGAGAGCAGCAGCTTCCAGCAGCAAGGTATTCTGCTTCTGCAGTAGACGTAGCTATAGAAGTCTGCTTTTTAATAAACCAGAAGATCAGCCTATCACCAAGGAATTGACAAAAACCACTTGTGCTTTTTCTGTCTAGTTTGCAACCTGCATAATCAGCATCTGAATATCCAATAAGATTGAAAGATGAATCATTGGGATACCATAAGCCGACATTTTGAGTTCCTTTTAAGTACTTCAGAATACGTTTAGCAGTAATATAATGTGACTGCTTAGGGTTATATTGAAATCTTGCACAAATACAAACAGCAAACATAATATCAGGTCTACTGGCAGTAAGATATAACAGAGAACCAATAAGACCACGATACTGAGTTACCTCTACTGGAATTCCACTATCATCCTTATCAAGTTTAGTAGATGAACTCATTGGAGTGGAAGCAGCAGAGCATGCTTCCATGCCAAACTTTTTCAGTAGCTCCTTGGTATACTTAGCTTGATTTATGAAAATTTCAGTATCAAGTTGCTTGATCTGCAGTCCTAGGAAGAATTTTAATTCTCCCATCATGCTCATTTCAAACTGATCATGCATCAATTTAGCAAACTTTGCACACAGTTTGGGGTTAGTTGACCCAAAAATAATGTCATCAACATAAATTTGTACTAACAAAATGTGCTTATTCTTAACTAAGGTAAATAGAGTCTTATCTACTGTGCCAATTTTAAAATCATGATTGACAAGGAATTGTGAGATGGTGTCATACCATGCTCTAGGTGTCTGTTTTAAACCATACAGGGCTTTGTGTAATTTAAATACATGATGAGGTAAGAAATGGTCGATAAAACCTGGAGGTTGTTCAACGTAGACCTCTTCTTGCAGTAGAACATTAAGGAATGCGCTTTTCACGTCCATCTGATAAACTTTGAAATTCATAAAAGCAGCAAAGGCCAAAAATATTCTGATGGCTTCAAGCTTTGCTACTGGTGCATAGGTTTCATCGTAGTCTATTCTTTCTTCTTGTCTGAAACCTTGAGCTATCAGTCTTGCTTTATTTCTGACCACAGTGCCTTCTTCATTTAGTTTGTTTCTGAATACCCACCGAGTTCCAATAACGGCTTGATGAGATGGTCTGGGTACAAGAAACCAAACTTCATTTCTCTTAAATTGATTCAGCTCTTCTTGCATAGCTTCGATCCAACTGGGATCCAGAAGAGCTTCTTCAAATTTCTTTGTTTCATCATGGGAGATAAAGGCAGCATGCATATATTCATTAATCATTTGCATTCTAGTTCTTAATGGAGCTGCAGGATTACCAATAACCATGGATGGAGGATGAGATTTCCTTCAAACAAAAGGATTTAAAGAGATTTCTTCCTGGTTTGATGTATTCGAAAAAGGCTCAGCTGGAGCAGTAGCTGGTTCTGGAATGTTCACTTCTGGTTCTGGTAAATCTTGTGTCTGAACAATTGGTCCTAACAGAGGAATGTCTGGTTCTGGATTTTAAGAATCTTGAACACTAGGTTCTGCATCATCTTCACTATCCAGTTCCAGATGAATTCTGTCTAACCTGTTACTTAGATTTGACACGTTAGAAATTCCAGGAGCACTACTATCTTCATCAAAGACAACATGAATAGATTCTTCAAAATTAAGAGTTCTATTATTGAAAATTCTAAAAGCTTTGCTTACTGTTGAATAACCAAGAATTAATCCAGCATCTGATTTCGAGTCAAATGCAGACAAATAGTTTTTACCATTGTTGTGCACAAAACATCTACAACCAAATACATGAAAGTAAGATACATTAGGCTTACTCCCTTTCCATATTTTTTATGGAGTCTGACTGTGCCTTTTGTTGATCATAATTCTATTTTGTGTGTAGCATGCTGTGTTGATTGGTTCTGCCCAGAAGCACTGAGAGATGTCTGCATCTGCTAGCATTGTTCTAGCAGCTTCCTTAAGAGTTCTGTTTCTCCTCTCAGCCACTCCATTCTGTTGAGGTGTTCTGGCAGCTGAATATTCATGATGAATGCCCTGTTCATCTAAGTACAACTCAAGAATCTTGTTAGTAAACTCAGTACCCCGATCACTTCTGATTTTAATGACAGAAAATGATTTTTCATTTTGAATCTTTTTCAGAAGCTTGATCAGGAGGCTACTGGTTTGATCTTTTCCAGTAAGAAATATTACCCATGTAAATCTAGAAAAGTCATCAACAACAACAAGTGTATACTTCATTCCCCCTAAGCTCATGATAGGGATTGGACCAAATAAGTCCATATGCAATAATTCCAAACACCTTGAAGTTGATTTACTACCTTTGTTCTTGAAGCTAGATTTCACCTGTTTGCCAAGTTGACATGCAGAACAAACATGATTCTTAACAAAGTTAATATCAGGCAAACCATCAACTAAATTCTGCTTCTTGAGATTGTTGATTGACTTGAAATTTAGGTGATTCAATCTCTTATGCCAGAGCCAATGCTTATCAGTAAGAGAGGCAACTAAACATGTAGGAACAACAACATGATCTAAGTTCCATGAAACTTTGTAGGTGTTGCCTTTTCTCTTTCCAGTTAATACAGTAGACTCAGCAGAATCTTTAACTGTGCATGTGTGCTTCTGAAAAGCTACAGAATAACCATTATCACACAGTTGACTAATGCTAATCAAATTATAACAGGGATTCTCAACCAATAGTGCATCATTAATAGTTATGTTACCATGGATAATCTTAGCCTTATCAACGGTCTTACCTTTTAAGTTTTCCCCAAAAGTTATCTTTGGTCCAGTACAACTCATTACTTCTGATAGCAGATTTTTCTGTCCAGTCATGTGTCTGGAGCATCCACTATCCAGATACCATGTGGAGCTGCTGATTTTGATTTTCTTCTGTTGTTACTGCAAACACAAATTTTATTATCTGGTATCCAAATATATTTGGGTCCCAGCCTTATCAGTCCTTTAGGGACCCATATTTGTACAATTCTTGGTGACCTTGTACTTTGGATATTCAAAGCGTTGTGTGCAACAAAAGGTCAGTTATTTCTAACAGTATGCATTTTGGAATGTTGTTCTTCCCTTCTGTTTGTGTTGTCTGGCCTGTATCTCTTCTGAACAGGTCTAGAAATATAGTGCTGGTAGTTTTTAACCTTCATAGAGGGTTGTCCTCCTGAGTTGAAACCTCTACTAGATCCAGCACTCCGGTGAACTCTTCCCTTATGTTCCACATAACCTAGATCATAATGCTTTCTTCTGTTCATCTGATTTACATTCCTTTCAACTCGAACAGTTGGTACTTCAAGTTCATATACCACATTGGATTTGACAAAGTGAATGAATTTCCCTTTGCCTTTATCTAGTTCTGGCTAGATACTAGTTTCAGAAGTGCTTTCATTATTGCTGAATCCGAGACCACTTCTGTCACCGGATTGCTTCTGCAGTTCTTGCATCTTCTCTAAAGAAACAGACGACTTATTCCATGCATTTACCAGAACAGACAGCTTCTGATTTTCAGATCTCATTGTCTGGTAATCTACATTTACTCTTTCATTCTCAGTTCTCAACTTACTAATCTCAACCTTTAAATCATTGCAGCTGTTCTCTTGTAAACAAATGAACTTACTGACTTGATCTTTTAAGTTTAGATTTTCAATCTTAACTTCCTCGAATGATTGAGAAAGTCTCGAGTACTCTCCCACCATGTCATGCAATACTTTAATTAAATCAGTTCGTGTAAATTCGTTAGAGTCAAAGTCTAGTACCTGTCCAGATGTCGAGGTTGGTTCAATATCTGCCATGAGACATTTGATCTCTTCTGCATCACTTTCGCTGGAATGACTTTCTGAGTAAGAAGACTCAGAGCTAGAGTCCGCCCATTTAGACTTGCTTTCCTCAGCAATCATCGCTTTGCGGTCTCTTTTGAATTTCTTGTCATTCCTTTTGTATTCCTTTTTCTTCTGGTCATCCTTCTTGGGCTTTGGGAAATCAGCAATAAAGTGACCGATCTTTCCACAGTTAAAGCATGCCATGTCACCAGGTGATGAATCCTTCTTGAAGTTTCGATTAGGGCTTTGGTAAGTTCGGTGATTCTTTTTCATGAACCTGGAGAACTTTTTTACAAAGAGAGACATAGCATCGTTGCTGTTCTTTTCAACAGTCTTTTCAGAAGTGCTCTCAATGATGGTAGCAGGTACTGCTTGTGGAATAACTACAGCAGCAGCAGCAGTAGCAACAGTAGCAGCAAGAGCTTTGGTTGGTAGATTTGTTGAGGGTTCTTCTCCGCTTCTCACTTCTAGCTCGAACTCATAGGCTTTCAAGTCAGCAAACAAGTCGTGTAGCTCCAACTTGTTTAGATCTTTAGAGACTCTCATGGCCATCGTTTTGACGTCCCATTCCATGGGTAAAGCTCTCATCACCTTGAGTGCTATTTCTCTGTTGCCATGCTCTTTACCGAGAGCTGCTAGTTCATTAACCAGGCTGCTGAACCGTTCATCAAACTCATTCAGAGTTTCTCCAGTTTTCATTTTCAGATTTTCAAACTTCTGCATTGCTACAGCCATTTTATTTTCCTTCGTCTGCTCATTTCCTTCACATATTTGAATGAGCTTTTCCCAGATTTCTTTCGTGGTAGAGCACATCTTGATTTTGCTGAAGGTATTTTTGTCGAGGATTTTGTAAAGAATGTCCTTCGCAACATTATCAAGATTGGCTTTTTTCTTATTTTCGCCAGTCCGTTCGCTTCTTGATTTTTCAACCATTTGCGGCGCACCATCAGTAATAGCAATAGCTGTATTAGACTTTAAAATCTTTAATGGACCATCTGTGATGACATACCACTTGTCATCGTCTTGAGCTGCAAGGTGAGCTTGCATCCGGATCTTCCAGTCATCAAAGTCTTCTTTTGAGAACATGGGTACCTTGCTAAAATGTGCCATACCTGTTGTAAAATTTTTTTTTTGGAACAAGAGAAATCTGCTCTGATACCATTTGTTGGGGATCGATGTAGAGTTTAGAGTGGGGGTGAATAAACTCTTTGATATGAATCCACGTACGTATAAAAAGCAAACACGATTAAATATGAATCGCGCCCTCAATGTAATAATGAACAAGGAATTCGTGTTGTTGTCCCGACCTTTTGAATCAAGTATTATGTGATGTTCACCTCTAAACTATGATTGGTTTAGCAACAAATAATCACAAGAAAACAATCGACACTCGAACAAACCTTCAAAGAACTCGTCTTTGACAATCCGCGTAAGATCGATCGACAAACGCCACAAAGTAAAAACTTTGATAAGTTTGATTTGAATAACAAAGCAAGGCTTTGAATGTTTTGAGAGATAACTCTAAAACGTTGATAAAATATCAATAATAATCTAATTGTTTTACAATGATGAAATTTTCGTGTATATATTGTTTACAAATCAAAAGGATATCAAAAATCTAGTTACCAAACTAATTAAAACTCTAAAATGGAAGCTAAATTTTCTGAAATTGCGCCGCGCGCATATGCGGGCCCCATACCCACGCATATGCGCGGATGTCTCTGCCTATGCATTTTTTCCTCGTGTGCATATGCGTGCCCCAATTCCTCGCATATGCGCGAAGTCTTCTGTTCCGTGAATCTGCGCCGCGCGCATATGCGCGCCCAATTCTCGCGCATATGTGCGAAAGTCTCTGCCCATGTCGCGCAGATGCGCGTTGTAAATCGCGCATGTGCGCGAGACTCTGTCTCGCACGACCTTCTTGATTACTCATGAGTTGACGCGACGCCTCCTTGCACCTTCGTCCATTCATTTGCACGCCATGCCCGGCTAGATTCATATCATACTCCTCTTCTTCAAAAAGATTTGTCCTCAAATCTTGTCTACCTACACAAAAATGAAGCACGTCAATAATAAAAAGAATTAAATTATCAACATGCTTACCTTTCAACACAATTTTGTAGGTGCTACCATTTGCTTGCTCCATCAACACTGGAAGTCCCTTGATAGGATCGATTAACGTATCAAGAGTGTTTAGAAGGGAGGTTGAATAAACACGCACAATTAAAACTGATCTTTTCGAATTTTGAGTTCAGTTTGGTGACAAACTGATTCTCAGAATCTTGCTGGTCAATGACAATCAGTTAAACTAAAGTAGTTGCGGAAAGTAACTTACTGAAAGATAGAATACAAAACTGAAATAAAATACACAATGATTGTTTCTGGATGTTCGGAGATTTCAATTACTCCTACGTCACCCCTTCTATCTCAAGGATAGGATTTCCACTAAAAGACTTTGATCGAATACAAGATTTGTACTGACCCACTTCAGTTTGGACTTATCACTGCCAAAAGCTGAAACTCTTAGTATTACAAAATGTTCTCAGTGCGTAACTGATCTTAGCACTATCGAATTTAACGATTATTACAAAGTGCTAGTGAGCTCAAATTGTAGCCTTGACTGCTACGAATAAACCAAGTAAGAGTGAGCTAAGATTTTGGCAGAGTAACAGCAAACTTTGAATAGAGTGATCTTCTTCCTCCTTTAGCTGTTCTTCTGTCATATTTATAAGCTTCCCTTCCAACGGTAACTTGAGATATATTTGAATCTTTGTATCCGTTGATTGCCACTTCATTATTTCTTGGGCATTGTTTGCTTCATTTATTGTAATGCGGCGTCTTAGCTGCTTTAGCCGAAATGCGTTGTTCTAAGCTATATTGATTGAAGTGCGGTGTTTCATATTCAGTTGCAGTCTTCTATGTCTCTTTGTCGGTTGAATGTTCTTTCCCGAGACATGTTCAGTTGAAGGATGCTTAGCTTAAAAGCATACGACTGAATGTATCAACTGATCGATTTCCAACTGATCAGTTTTCTTTATTAGATCAGCTGATTTTAGTTGTTAAGTCCAGTTGCTGAATATAATTGCGCGTATCAGTTGGTTCATATTTTGTCAAACGCCGGAATTTATTTTCCAACAATTTCCTCATTTATGGTGGTTGACAAAATTAAGTAAATAATAACTGAACGTCGGAACTCATTGTAGATAAAATAAGAGATTGATCAACTGAATAATGGACTACACGAATCTGTAGAGATTTTTCTTCAACGAGAAGATTTCTTTTGTTGTTCTAGAATCTCTTTGATCTTTTTCCCCTTTTTGTCAAACAACTCCATCTTCAACGAGAATTTCCGAACATCTGTTGATAAAACATTGACAATAGTGGATATGCTAGAGACAACAGAGAGCATTGTGTTTTGCAACGAGTCTATTTTCTTGTTACAAGCGTCTCCAGATTTTCAACTCGTTTGCTGATAATGTCTTGAGTGATGGAGAGACTCTCAACCAAACCTTTGTTCTTCTTAATTGCTTCCATTGATTGAAACAGAGAGTTTAAGGCTTCTTGAATTGCTTTCAGTTTCTCTGAGTTGAATGACTCAGAATGTTCTAGCATCAGAGAATGTTCTAATTGAGTATGCTGAATCTTGTACAGATCATTAATCACTCTATGTATATCATGCAGAATTTCCTGAATTTCTGCAAGAACAAAATCAAGATCTTTGGCGGAGTTAAGATTTGGCTGATCCGACGCTCCGGGTTCCTGTGAGATTTGATCAAAAACCACCATGGTTCTTTCAGATATCATTGTTTCAGCAATATTAGGTTCTGGAACATCTGTTTCAGTTACTGCCACTTGGACCAGATGAGGTGAAGACTGATGTTGTTCAGCATTTGAGCTTTCCTGCATGTGAGAGTTTGCATGATCTTCAGCTAGTGATTCATGAACTGATGCTTCTGCTTGATAGTCATCTGAGATTCAAGCTGACACTTTAGTTGGAGGATTGTTAGAAGTAGGCAACAGAGCCTCCAGATTCTCAGCAATTTGGTGATCTGGTGATTGAGTAGACATCATTCTTGGATCATTTGGTTCAGAAATGGCGGCCTTAACTGGCTCTTCAGTTAAGATGGTATTCTCTTCAGCTGCTTGATCAGCGGAATGATCAACTGATAAAGGTTCATTAATAACATATTCTGTCGCCACTGCTTGAATAATTTCATCAATGTTGGCGAAATTCAACTCGGCTTCAGAGTACAGCTGATGTTCCACAGCAGATGATTGTGGCACATCCTGAACTGTTTCTTCAGTTGTAACAATAGTTTGTTCTGAGGGTGGCTCTTTCTGCTGAGAGGAGGGTTCTTCTTCTTCTTCTTTAAAGGCTTCCTCAGGAAGAACTAACTCCTGATCCATTTCCCACACTTTTATCTGAGCTTGCAAGCTAGTAAGATCTGTATCTAGCTGAGTGATCACAGCTCGATCATTATAAGCAGTTGGATTGGTGGGAATGTAGTTTGCCTTCAATTTCTCAAGCAGTTGAGATAGCTTCTTAGCTCGAATTTGGTCAAAAAAATCGGTTTTCCTCTCCAAAGCCTGAACAATTGTGGCAGCTTTGACCATCTTGAGGACAATTGCTTCCAGTTTGATAAACTTGTTCAGCTGGGATTTCTTTTTCAGCTGCTTAGCAAAAATCTGAGTTTTGTAAGCGGTCCAGGCATCATAGGATTGAAGTTTTGATGCTGCAAAATTATTAACCTGTTCCCAAACAAGGTCAATATGAGTTTGAATGGGATTGGATGGCCTGGGCTCTTCAATCAATTTGCCCTTGCCTTTTTCAGTACTGAGGATGTGTGGAATTTCCAATCGAGTACGAGTAGTATCCACCAGTTTTATAATCTTTATACCTTTGGGTCTGGCAGGTGCTAGAACAGCAGGACGATTGATATGGATTAGATGAGCTTTGATCCTAACTGTTTCCTTTGTTGCACCAGCTGAGATTTCTGGTGGGATGATCTTCAGAGAAACTGCTTTGATAGGCTGTTGGGCATCCGAAGATTTCAGCCTTTCAGTAGGAATAGATTCTATTGTGGTTGGTAATTAAAGTGACGATATAAAAATAAATTTAAAGGTCAGAAAGATTATCGTTTGCTGAAACGTTGACGGCCCTTCAGCTTCCATGATTTTCGGCTATAAATAGAAGTAACACGGTTAGTTTCAGTCATATTGGTGAAAATATTCAAGACAAAAAGAATGGTAGATACGAGTAGCTCGAGTGCTTCGCCGTTTGCTCTGGAGACCAGGAAGGCTGTTATAGAAGATGAAGTCTTCTATAAGAGTCTTCACTACTGGGAAAAGTTACAGAAGCTTGAGTTCCTGTATAATACTGGAGAGGCTACCACTCCTGAACTGGTGGCAGAGTTGAAAAGAGTGCGGGAGCACTTGAACATAGCTGTGTTGGTGGACATCTTTAAGGATGGTCATATCTATCAGCTAATGCTTCGAAAAGAACTGAAAATCCTTAAGCGCATAGCTGTTTCTCAGAGCTTTGTCAAGACATCTACCGCACCTTTATCCACTTGGTTGAAAATGTGGATAATTGTTGTAGAGGAAAAATATGATGATGTAATCCGTGCAAACGTTTATGGTTGAATGAATTATTTATGTGAGCTTAATTTTGCTTTTCTCTTTCCTGCAAATGATAAATTTCATCAGTTGTTATATATGAATTGGGAACTTAAACAAATGAACTGATGAAAGACTAACTTATATAAGTTGACTATGAACTGAAATCAGTTAAGCATTAAGTAGTAAATGACAAACTGATATCAATTGATAATGAACAACTGATAAATAAGAAGCCTGGGTAAATGAGAAAAACGCTTCGGTTGACTTGAGACTCTTTGGTTTATTCAACATTTAATGTCATATGTCGATAAAAAAGATGAGAAAGATAAAATGTGAGACAATAACAGTTCAATATGTCGGATTCAAGTAATTCTGATGCATGCAGCAGTACGCATATTCAAGTTACTGAACAATTAAGTCCTTATTTAGAAGAGTTGAAGAAAACGATGGAGGAATATGTCTTGGCGAAAGTGATGTCAACATGGTTCAAAATTCATGATTTGCAGAGGATAAGTAGTAGTGGTGCTGCTCCTTCTCGTGCTCAAGCAGCAACAGCAAGAAAATACATTGATCGTTTTGAAGTCAAGCATGTTACAGACCTGGTTGATGACAATGTTCTGTTACAAGCAATGCTATGGAAGGAATGACATGTGATTGAGAAAATTTCTACAACTGAATCATTTTTTAGAATCCGAATTTATGAGTTGAATAATTGGATTACAGAATGGCAAGATTCAGTTGGTCCTAAGTTATCTTCTGTAAGATGGAATTGATTTTATTCTTAATAAAGTATCATTTCCAATTTGTTGTTGTGTTCTTATTTTCTGCAAAGAATTTTATTAGTAAAACAACATCAATAATAATTTTAAGACAAGTCAATTAAACCAAGAATATTGCGAAAGTAAAAAAACTTAGTCTCTGGTAATGGTTTGGTGAAGATGTCAGCTGCTTGTTGCTCAGTTGAAATATACTCCAGTCTAATGATCTTCTTCAAAGCATGATCTCTAATGAAGTGGTGCCTGACATCTATATGCTTGGTCCTTGAGTGAAGAACTGGATTATAGGTGATGGAAATTGTGCTCGTATTGTCACAAAATATGGGCGATTCATTTGTAATTACTCCATAATCTCTCAGTTGTTGCTGGATCCAGATCAGTTGTGCACAACAACTACCAGCAGCAAGGTATTCTGCTTCAGTTGTTGAGGTAGCTATGGAAGTCTGCTTTTTGCTGAACCAAGAGATCAGTGTGTCTCCTAGAAACTGACAAGATCCACTTGTACTTTTACGATCAAGCTTACATCCTGCATTATCTGCATCTGAATATCCAACTAAATTGAAAGTAGAGTCTTTAGAATACCATAACCCAACATTTTGTGTACCCTTAAGATATTTCAAAATTCTTTTAGCAGCTGAGAAATTTGATTGCTTAGGATTTGCTTGAAATCTAGCACACATACAGACAGTAAATACAATATCAGGACGACTGGCAGTTAAGTACAACAATGAACCTATTAAACCTCGATATAATGTCGCCTCAACTGATATTCCCCCTTGATCAGTGTCCAATTTTACTGATGAGCTCATGGGAGTATTTGCAGCTGAACATGATTCCATGCCAAATCTCTTCAGCAGCTCCTTTGTATATTTAGTTTGACTGATGAATATACCAGTCTCCAGTTGCTTCACTTGCAGTCCAAGAAAGAATGTCAGTTCACCCATCATGCTCATTTCAAACTTATCCTGCATTAGCTTAGCAAACTTTTCGCATAATTTGGGATTAGTTGACCCAAATATGATATCATCAACATAAATTTGAACTAATAAAATGTGATCATTCTTAGAAAATTTGAACAAGGTCTTATCAACTAATCCAACAGAAAAATCATGATCAGTTAGAAATTTTGAAAGAGTTTCGTACCAAGCTCTGGGAGCTTGTTTAAGACCATATAAGGCTTTGTTCAAATGATATACATGATCAGGAAAGTTGTGATTTACAAAACCTGGGGGTTGTTCAACATATACTTCCTCTTGTAGTTGACCATTCAGGAATGCACTCTTTACATCCATCTGATAGACCTTGAAGTTCTTTTGTGATGCATAAGCAAGAAAAATTCTGATTGCTTCCAGTCTTGCAACTGGAGCATACGTCTCATCATAGTCAATTTCTTCTTCTTGCCTATATCCTTGTGCCACTAATCTTGCTTTGTTGCGTCCAACTGAACCATCCTCGTTCAGTTTATTTCTGTATACCCATTTTGTACCTATAATAGTTTTTGAAATTGGTCTTGGAACTAAATTCCAGACATTGTTATAAGTGAAGTGATTTTGCTCTTCTTGCATTGCATTTACCCAGTTAGGATCAGCAAGAGCTTCATCAGTTTTCTTCGGTTCTAGTTGTGAAACAAAAGCTGAATAGATAAATAAATTTAGCATTTGATTGCGAGTTCTTACTGGATCAGATGGATTTCCTATTACCATTTCAGGTGGATGTGATTTTCTCCATTTGTACTCAGTATTTGTTGTATCAGCAATTTCTTCAGTTGGTAACTGAACACAGTTTTCAGTCTCAGTTGGTGCTTCGTCAACTGGTATTTGAATGTTATCATTATGCTCTATCAACTGATCATCAGCAACGACTTCCTGCACATCTGATTGGTCCAGTACTTCTGGTTCAGGTGTTTGAAGTATGTTTTAATTGCCATGACTTTCATTTTTGTCATCATCTTCCAAACTGATATCTGTAAATCGATCAACTAGCTCAACTTGATCAGTTGGCTTATCAATTAGTTCAGTTTCATCGAAATCAACATGAGCAGATTCTTCAACATTTAGGGTTTTCTTGTTGAAGACTCTATAAGCTACACTAACTGATGAGTATCCAAGAAATATTCCTTCTGCAGATTTAGCATCAAACGCTTTTAAATAATTTTTACCATTATCAAGAATAAAACATTTGCAGCCGAATATTTTGAAATAAGTAATTATACTTTTTCTTCCATGCCAGATCTCATATGGTGTTTTTATATGATTTTTATTAATCATTGATCTGTTCTGAGTGTAACACGCAGTGTTTACTGCCTCTGCCCAAAATCTTTGAGAAATACCAGAATCAGCAAGCATCGTTCTAGCAGCTTCTTTAAGGGTCCGATTTCTCCTCTCAGCTACACCATTTTGCTGAGGAGTTCTGGCTGCTGAGAGCTCATACTTAATTCTAGCATTTTCTAGGAAATTTGAAAGAGTTTGATTGATGAATTCAGTTCCTCGATCAAATCTGATTCGATCAATTCCAACTGATTTTTCATTTAAAATTCTTTTGAAGAGCTTTATTAGTTACGAAGCAGTATGGTCTTTAGATTTGAGAAAAATAACCCAAGTAAATCTTGAAAAATCATCTACGACTACCAAGGTGTATTTCATTCCTCCTAAGCTCATGACTGGTATAGGACCAAAGAGATCCATGTGCAACAGTTCTAAGCATCGAGATGAAGATTTACAGCCCTTGTTTTTAAAAGAGGATCGTACTTGTTTACCATACTGACATGCTGAGCAAAGTTTTTCTTTTGAAAAGTCTATTTTGGGCAAACCAGTTATAAGTTCATGTTTACTCAGATAGGCAATGGTTTTAAAGTTTAAATGATTTAGTCTCTTATGCCACAACCAGTTTTTAGACGATTTGGAAGCAATAAAACAAACTGGTGCATAAGTTTGATCATTCCAACTGACTTTATATGTGTTTCCACAACGTTTGCCAGTTAGTATGATTTCATTAGTTGAAGTTTTGACTGAACATGAGTTTTTGTCAAATTGTACTGAGAATCCACTGTCGCATAACTGACTGATGCTAATCAAGTTATACTTCAGGTTTTCTACTAATAGAACATCTTTAAAAGTAAAGTTACCATGGATAAGCTTATCCTTACCCACAGTTCTACCTTTGGAATTGTCCCCGAAACTGATGTTTGGACCACTGTATTTGATCAGTCGAGATAACGCACTTGCATCTCCTGTCATATGCCGCGAACATCCACTGTCCAAATACCATATTGAGTTCTTGTTTGTACCTGTTACCTGCAATCACACACATAATATAACTTGGTACCCATATCTATTTGGGTCCTGAACTGATTAGTCTCTTAGGAACCCACACTTGGATTAGTCTAACAGACTTTCCAGTAGCTGTATTCCAAATGGTTTTTCTCGACTTTTGTGTGCTTGGTGTGTAGTGTACAGATGATACAATATGTGTTTTAGCTTTATTCAACTGATTGTTCAGTCTATATCTCTTCTGAACTGGCTTGCAGTTATAGTAATTGAAATAGCTATTCGAATAGTTCTTGTGAAACCTCTTTGATGACTGACTTTGTGAATCAGTTGAGAATTTTTTATTATAACCAATCTCATATCTTCTAGCCTTGTTCATATTCTCAGTAGGTTGCTCAATCAGTTTACTGGGCTCAATTTGTTCTTGTACCACTGTTGTTTTGACAAAGTGAATGTATTTTCCTTTGTCTGTTTTTAGCTTTGGTTGAGTATCATTTGGATACATTTCTCCTTGAGTGTTGAACCCTAAACCAGTTTTATCAGAAACTGATTTTTGTGAATTCTGCATCTCATTCAGTGCAGTAGATGACTTGTTCCAAGACTGAATGAGCTCAGTCTGTTTTGAGTTTTCAAGAATCAACTTCTGGATTAATGACTGATTTTTGTTTCTCTCTGTTTTTAACTCATCAATTTCCCTTTTTAGACTCAACTCATCAACTGATTCATCAGTTTTGGTTTTATTGTCTGTGGGATCAGTTTGCTTTGCTTTGATTTTTTCAAATGATGATGCAAGCTTTTGATACTCATTTACCATGTCATGTAGTATTAGAATGAGTTTTTCTCGTGTGAAATCAGTTGAGCTGAAATCAAATACATGTTGGCTAGATGATTCTTCTTCTGTATCATTAGCCATCAAGCACTTGACTTCCTCATCGTCACTAGAGCTGCATGAGCTTTCTGGTTCTGACTCCTCACTATCAGTTTCTGCCCATTTAGATTTGTTTTTTTCAGCTAAGAGTACCTCATGTTTCTTTCTGAAGGACTTCTTATCTTCCTTGGGTCTTCTTTTGTGTTGATATGATTTCTTTCTTCTATCAGTTGAGCCTTGACTGTCCATCTTGGGTTTAGGACAATCATCAATAAAGTGAACTGATTTGCCACAGTTGTAGCAGGCATTTGATTCATCCTTGGAGCTGTTCCTTTGGTATGGCTTCTGGAAGTTTCCTTGATTCTTTCTCATGAACCTTCCAAATTTTTTGATGAACAATGACATAGCATCACTGCTCAACTGATCAGCAGATTTCTCGACTTAATTGATTGGTTCTGTTTTGACAGTAGCTAGAGCAGTTGTGGCTGCAGGGGTAGATGGTTCTCCTTCTCTGGTCTGCAGCTCAAATTCATAAGCCTTTAAATCAGCAAACAGATCATGTAGTTCAATCTGGTTCAGATCTTTGGACTCCCTCATTGCCATGGTCTTGACATCCCATTCCTTGGGAAGATCTCTCATTACCTTCAGTGCAATCTCTTTGTTGGTATACACTTTTCCAAGTGCATTTAACTCATTGATGATACTGCTTACTCTTTCATCATACTCGTGTATTGATTCTCCTGCTTTCATTTTGATGTTATCAAACTTTTGAACAGCAACAGAAAGTTTATTTTCTTTGGTTTGATCATTTCCTTCACACAGCTGGATCAGCTTTTCCCAAATTTCTTTGGTTGTCTTACACATCTTTATTTTGCTGAAAGTTACTTTGTCCAGCGTTTTGTACAGAATGTCTTTAGCCACATTATCAATATTTGCTTTTCTTTTATCTTCAATTATCCATTCATCTCTGGGCTTTTCTATTCTTTGTGGTGCCCCTTCTGTTATGGCAACTGTTGTATTTGTTTTTAGAATCTTCATAGGTCCATCAGTTATGACATACCACATGTCATCATCTTGTGCAGCTAAATGAGCCTGCATTCTGATTCTCCAATCATCAATTTCTTCTCTGGAGAACATAGGAATTTTGTTGAATGAACTCATGCTAGCAAGTTTATAGATCAAAAGTATTCAAGAACAAGATTCAACCGCTCTGATACCACTTGATAGGATCGATTAACGTATCAAGAGTGTTTAGAAGGGGGGGTTGAATAAACACTCACAATTAAAATTGATCTTTTCGAATTTTGAGTTCAGTTTGGTGACAAACTGATTCTCGGAATCTTGCTGGTCAATGACAATCAGTTAAACTAAAGTAGTTTCGGGAAGTAACTGACTGAAAGATAGAATACAAAACTGAAATAAAATACACAAGGATTGTTTCTGGATGTTCGGAGATTTCAATTACTCCTACGTCACCCCTTCTATCTCAAGGATAGGATTTCCACTAAAAGACTTTGATCGAATACAAGATTTGTACTGACCCACTTCAGTTTGGACTTATCACTGCCAAAAGCTGAAACTCTTAGTATTACAAAATGTTCTCAGTGCGTAACTGATCTTAGCATTATCGAATTTAACGATTATTACAAAGTGCTAGTGAGCTCAAATTGTAGCCTTGACTGCTACGAATAAACCAAGTAAGAGTGAGCTAAGATTTTGGCAGAGTAACAGCAAGCTTTGAATAGAGTGATCTTCTTCCTCCTTTAGCTGTTCTTCTGTCATATTTATAAGCTTCCCTTCCAACGGTAACTTGAGATATATTTGAATCTTTGTATCCGTTGATTGCCACTTCATTATTTCTTGGGCATTGTTTGCTTCATTTATTGTAATGCGGCGTCTTAGCTGCTTTAGCCGAAATGCGTTGTTCTAAGCTATATTGATTGAAGTGCGGTGTTTCATATTCAGTTGCAGTCTTCTATGTCTCTTTGTCGGTTGAATGTTCTTTCCCGAGACATGTTCAGTTGAAGGATGCTTAGCTTAAAAGCATACGGCTGAATGTATCAACTGATCGGTTTCCAACTGATCAGTTTTCTTTATTAGATCAGCTGATTTTAGTTGTTAAGTCCAGTTGCTGAATATAATTGCGCGTATCAGTTGGTTCATATTTTGTCAAACGCCGGAATTTAGTTTCCAACATCCCTACATCCCCGTTGTCTTTCCTATAAACTCATCAACTTTACCACATTTCAAATAACAAATGACACCAAGAGATAGAATACCATTAAGTATCACAAAAATAAGGTTTCTCCCTTTCTAAGACCTAGTTAACACACAAATGAAATTCATACAAGTGTACGACCATAGCTCACTAAGACTAAGACATAGTTCATGCACGATATAAGAATCTAGCCAAAATGTAAATCTCTTATATGCAATGCATGTTTCACAATCCCACACAACATACCTCTTCATATGCAACCAACACATATAATCATGCATTTTATCAAAGATAAAAACACCGCTATATGCATCACTAGTACGTAACTCATGCAATGAATATAGAAGGAAGAGTTTATTCTCCTTAAAATTATATTAATCATGAACATAAAATTTCTGATATTCATTCATGCTCTTTCCAACGCCATCATCAAACAAATATGAATCATGCAAATAGGACAACTTAAATGGACTATCCATGCAATCATTTAACTCATCACCAAGATTTGAACATAAAGCATAAAATTCATTGTCATGACAAAAAATCATCAATTTGACAATTCTTGAAAAATCACAATCACTAACATTTAAATTTGATCTATTCAATATGTCATCATTCTCAAATCTATGATTTCTAGGCACAAAGGCTAAAGCACAATCATACCTCCTAAATATCACATTTTCAACCCGTTCTCCCAATTCATGAAAACAAAACAACAATGAATTAAGGTAAAGAAGAAAATCATACCTCATGGTTGTTGCGTTGGCAACTAACCTTACCTCACCTTCATTGCACCCAACGTCATGTGGATCATCCCATTGCATTTTTATACCATCAACAATTGCTCTCCTTCTCATCATGACATTACCATAATCCTGCAAATAAGAAGTAACAATGCTCGGGATTGAACCGGCTATATCATCACAGTAATAATAAACCTCTTTGTACAAAGGTACTTTAAGGGGTTTATACAAAAGTAAATAACTCTCAACCTCACTCTTTTCATTCTTTTGGGCCTTTAATTCATTTTTATTTTCTTTTTCTTTGGCATTTTTTTCCTTTTCATCTTTTTTCTCTTTTTTATTTTCTATGGCCATCTCACTCTTTTGTTCACTCTTTCTTTCGGCCATTTCATATTTCTTTTCACTCAATTCATGAATAAATTTCAATTGATCCTCAAGGACATTTGGATTCAATTGAACCAATGAAACATTTAGTTCATCAAGAAATTTATGTATGATAACATCTCCTTGCCTACTCTCTTCCTCCAAAATAGACAAATTAAGCATTTCTTCCCCACCTAATGATTCATGCTCCGTTGTATATCGTTTAACGACATTCAACTCACCAACTAGCGGAATACCACCATCATCAACCCTATTAACCACAACCTCAAATTCAGGTCCTTCTACAACCTCAACTTTATATTCCAGTTCACCAATAATCTCAACCTCCACTTGAGATTTAAGCTCAACCACAACATCAACCTCCATTTGAGATTTAAGATCAACTGAAGATTTTATTATGGTCTCCTCATCACGTGAACATTGACTGATATCATGCCCGACCTCAAAACACCAACAACATATAACATCACAAATACTAGAAATTGAATTTTAAATGTACCTTGATATTCATATCTTGTAGTTTCACGTCCTGACTGCTCCATTGGACTAGCAATGATTTTCTCTTCCAAGCTTGTCCTCCACGTGGATGCCAACGACTCCCCATGCACACCACGTTCACCTCTCCGGCCAATTCCTCTATCCAAATCTTTAGACTTAGATTTACCCACACTAGTATTAACTTCAAGTCTACTCATCCTCTCATGTAATTGCTCCAACTCAACCCTCATAATTCGACTGAAATGCCCAAACAACGCCTCCATTTGGGTCTTAGACAACCCTTGGTTCGTACTATCTCCTACTTCCCTCTCCATTTTACTTTTAGATTTGTACCTGCAAGAAAACGTTAGTAGAAAACAAAAGATATTTCTCACCCAAATGCTCACGATCACTCCAAAGAAAGTCGTTCGTCACTCTTCTCTATTATTTTTTTTTTTGCTCACAACAAATACTCACCGTTCACTCTAAAGAAAATTCACTTGCACTCAAGTATTTTCACTCAAATTCGAGAGTTCCCTCAAGGTGCTCAAGCTTCGTATTTGGATGTATCAAACAATCAAGTTCAATTTGTGAACAATTGTGATCGACTCACTTAGACTGCGTAGACAAGCAATTTGAATATATATATATAGGAATTTTTTTTTTGACTATGAGAGACAATTGAATATGACTCTCCAAAGCAAATAGAACAAAATACCAAAAAGAAATAATAGTGAATTTTCGGAATTTTTGTACTCTTTTTTTTTAGTACTACTCGAAATTTCCCAAAAAAAAGAAACACAAAATTTCGAGAATCACAAATTCACAAAAAAAAAACGAAGAACGATAAAACAGAAAGCAGATCTGAAAACGAACGAAGAAATATCACAGATATGAAAATTTAAGACCAAGATACTTACTTGAATTCAATGAACCTGGCTCTGATACCAAATGATATGAATCCACGTACGAATAAAAAGCAAACACGATTAAATATGAATCGCGCCCTCAATTTAATAACGAACAAGGAATTCGTGTTGTTGTACCACCTTTTGAATCAAGTATTACGTGATATTCACCTCTAAACTATGATTGGTTTAGCAACAAATAATCACAAGAAAACAATCGACACTCGAACGAACCTTCAAAGAACTCGTCTTTGACAATCCGCGTAAGATCGATCGACAAACGCCACAAAGTAAAAACTTTGATAAGTTTGATTTGAATAACAAAGCAAGGCTTTGAATGTTTTGAGAGAAAACTCTAAAACTTTGATAAAATATCAATAATAATCTAATTGTTTTACAATAATGAAATTTTCGTGTATATATTGTTTACAAATCAAAAGGATATCAAAAATCTAGTTACCAAACTAATTAAAACTCTAAAATCGAAACTAAATTTTCTGAAATTGCGCCGCGTGCATATGCGCACCCCATACCCGCGCATATGCGCGGATGTCTCTGCCTATGCGTTTTTCCTCGCGCGCATATGCGCGAAGTCTTCTGTTCCGTGAATCTGCTCCGCGCGCATATGCGCGCCCAATTCTCGTGCATATGCGCGAAAGTCTCTGCCCGTGTCGCGCATATGCGCGTTGTAAATCGCGCATGTGCGCGAGACTCTGTCTCACATGCCCTTCTTGATTATACATGAGTTGACACGACGCCTCCTTGCACCTTCGTCCATTCATTTGCACGTCATGCTCGGCTAGATTCATATCACTCTTTCCTTTGACGATAGTTTTTGCAAAGGGTGCTAGAATCCTGTTAGAGATTGTAGCTGTTATTGTTCAAGCGTAAATCCAGTAGATCACAAATATAAGTGCGGAAACGATCCGATGGAGTAAGGTGAAAAACAGTAATAACATTAGACAGTAGAACAATAGTTGTTTCTGGAAGTTCGAAGATAAAATCTTCTATGTCTCCCCTTCTTCTGTTTCCAGAAGGTATCACTAAAAAAATTTGGATTTTACAGTACACACTTGTATACACCCACTTCAGCAGGACTTATCTTTTACCTACTGAAACTCTTAGTAACTCAACACAATATAATTCAATACAACAAGGTTCTGGAAAAAACTCTTTTCCAGATTACAAACTCTTCTTCGAAAATTATCGTAAAGTGTTTTGCTTGAAGAAGTGAAGAAACAGCAGTACAAAATGATCTCCAAAGATCAGATATAAGATATGAAGCGTGAACTGCTTTTCTGCAAATTGAGCTTGGAAGATAACGATCGGTTCACGGTTGCTCAAAGTAACGTTGGACAGATAATATGTTTCTTGATAAGATGATCAGCGTAGTTTTCTAAATGGGTTTTATCCATATATATAGATAACTTGAATCCAACGTCTATAATTAGAACGGCTTCTTTGACCTGTGATAGAAACAGCTTTAAAGCTTAAAAAGGTTCCTGCAAAAAGATTACAAAACAATAAGTCTTGTTTCATACCAAAATAGATAATGCGTATTAAATGACTTTGTTCAATATTTAATGAAGCATTTAATACTCGTACTTGATAAAGTAACGGTAACATTTAAGATTGAAACAACCGAGTAAAAGCCGTTAAGTATTGTTCTAATGAAGCCAAGTTCTGCTTATTACAGCTTCTATTTTTCTAAGCCGTTGAGTACTAACTAAAGTACTGTTTAAAAGCGAATAGATAGCTTCTGCTTTGCATTGTCTCCTGGTAATTGTTATTCCTACTTTTTTTTATTCTCATCACCGCAACTAAATTTTTATTTTTTGACCAAAATATAGTAAACCCTCAAAATATTATTTATTTAAGATTCTTTCTTTTCTGCGTAACTCATGTGACGAAAATAAAACATATATTATACACATTAAAATCAACATAAGAAAAAAGTAAATAAAATGACAAGATTTTTCCTCCCATTTTAAAATACTTGATGTCGTTTTGCTTTATTTTTCTCCTTTATCAATGGATTTTAATGTGTAATGTATGTTTTATTCTCGTCACGTGAGCCGCATAAGAGAGCATCGATCTCATATAAACATTACTAAAAGAGTAAGCAGTTTTGACGAAAAATGAATAAAACAAACAAAAAGTTCAAGTTATTGGATGTAAATCAAATTTGACAAGCTATATATGACTAAAATCCAAACAGACTAATTACATGAGTAAAATTGCATTTGCCCCAATAATAAATGTCACAAATTTTTCCCAAGTTAAAATATCAACAATAAATTAAAATTGTGGCATGTAATGTAATTAGTATTGGTTCATTTAATTACTGAAAAACTAGTGTCAACGAGAAATATTTTTTTGTCATAACCCAGATACTACGATTGCACGTAACAAGTTTTTTCTTATTTTTGTACATTATTGACTTATAAATCAATTAAGCATATATCACAAACCAATAAGGAATATGAGTATTACACTTTATATTAGAAAATAAAATAATTCGAAATGTATTCTAATATAATTCACCTTATTTTTTGGGATATATGACCAAATTTATACAAGGATTATATCAATATTCTCTCAGAACTAAATTATTTTAAGATGAATAACATATTACCTCTACATACCAAATTTATTGACAGCACTTGAAATGTTATATTTTGGAAATACAATAAATTTTTGAAAATTAATATTCAGTAAATTAATAAAATGTCTAAAATAATATTTTTCTTCGGTCTTGACATGAGCCAATTCGCTAAATTAATAATTTGATACATTAATAAGATAATATTTTTTGAAAAACATTAATAGAAATCGATAGACTCATAATATCTGTTGGGGATCGATAAGGAGTTTAGAGGGGGTGGATAAACTCTTTCTTTTGTTTGACGATTTTGCAAATGGTGCTAGAATCCTGTTAGAGATAATAGCTGATCTTGTTCGAATATAAGTCCAACAGATCACAATAAGTGCGGAAATGATCTAATGGAGTACGATGAGAAATAATAAAACAGTAGACAGTAGAACAGTGGTTGTTTCTGGAAGTTCGAAGATAAAATCTTCTACGTCTCCCCTTATTCTGTTTCCAGAAGATATCACTAAAATACTTTGGATTTTGCAGTACAACACTTGTACACACCCACTTCAGTAGGGCTTACCCTTAGCCTACTAAAACTCTTAGTTACACAACTCCGTAAAACGAATACAACAAAGTTCTGGAAAAAACTATTTTCCAGTTTACAAACTCTTCTCAATAATATAATAAGATGTTTAGCTTGAAGAGGTTTTCGAAACAGCAGCAGCACAAATTGATCTCAAAAGATCGGATATTGATAATGAAGCGTGTGCTGCTTTTCTGTAGGTTGAGCTTTGAAGATAAGTAGTAGTTGATGATAGCTCAAACTCACGATGGAATAATCGATATGATGATAAAGATAATAACGTTGTTTTTCTATAAAGGATTGATCTTCTTATATATAGAAAGCTTGAGTCCAACGTAAACAAAAATGGCTTCTTTTGACTTCTGATGGAATCTGCTTTATTGCCCAAAAAGGTTCCTGCAGAAAGCTTTCAGAATAATCAGTGTTTGCTTTATACCAGAACTGGTAAGGCGTATTAAATGACTTCATACAGCATTAATAGTGCAATTAATATTTGTACTAGGTAAAGTAACAGTAACATTTAAGATAGTAACGATCAATTAAAAGACGTTAAGTTATTTCTCTTTAAACTAAGTTTTGCTTAAAACGCTACGTTCTGCTTCTGGTTTTTTTAAGCTGATAAGTACTCGAAGAGTACTACTTTTTTTAACGTGATACGATAGCTTCTGCTTTTATATAGTCTTCTGGTTTTAGCTATCTCGACCTACTGGTTTTGACTCTCATCACCACAATTAAATTAAGTCTAACAATTTCCCCCTTTGCGGTGATGCCAAAACCTAGATGTTAGTATTGAAGAATATGAAAGCAGATAGCAGATAAGATAATCGATAAACAAACAAACAGTTAAAGCAGAGTTCAAAAGAATTTAATCATCAGTTCCAATGTCTCTGAACATTGTTTCCTCATCATGAGGATCTAGGTTTCTGAAGGAGGATTCTATATGATGACCTCCAGATCTGCCTTCTTCTCTGCCTTCTGCTTCCCCCTTTTTGGCATCATTGGCTAGAATACGAGTGAGTAAGTCGTCCATCCGGTCAGTAAGAGTAAGGATGCCATTATTCAGTATCTCCAGAATTTGTGCCTTATTCGAAACTTGTTCATTTAGATCAAGAATATATTGAGATTGAGACTCAATCTTGGCGTAAATAGTTACAAGTTTCGAGTCCAAGGCCTGTACTTCGGTGGAGATTGATTGAATAGTCGAATTATGTCCAGAGACAGTTTTAATGATGTCTGAATGACCAAGCAAGATGCTGGCATGACTTGAGACAACATTTTGTCTGAACACGCTGGTTTCGACATGCAATTTGGCCAAAGATTCTGCCGTGTGAGTGACTTCTTTGAAGATGCGGTCACGGAAGAATCTGGTGGCACTAACCTCACCAGCACGTTCAAAAGACAACTGTTTAACAATCTCTGATAGATTATCAAGATTTCTCCTCAGAATATCTATCTCGAATTCAAGATCAAAGAGTGCTTCTGCTGGGGAAGGTGTTCCTTCGAGCATACGCTGTCTGATCGCTTCAAGTTGAGCAGTACGAGCCAGAGATCTTGAGGGAAGGAGAGTCGAGGCAGTAGAAGGAGCAGTAGTCTGTTCTGCAGAAGTGCCTCCAGCAGTAGTAGGTTTAGTAGTTGCACTTTCATCTGGTTGGACAGCTTTCGTGGCTTCCAGTTGCTCAGCGGTTGGAATAGATTCAGATTGAACATTTAAAATAGCTTCCATTTCCGCTTGATGTTCAGCAGAGAAAACCTCTAGATTCGGCAGTGATTGAGATGGGCAGCATTTGATTCTGCCAAGGGTTGGTCTGCTGGACGAGTTTCTGGTTGGACCACATCATCAGCTTGAGCTGCTTCTGGTGCAGTCGAGACAGTAAGAACGATAGATTGAATGACTTCATCAACTGAAGCCAATTATCGAATAGAGAGAAGTGATGAAGATTGAGTAGGCAGCTTCGGAGATGCAGGAGTACTGGAAACCTTAGCTTCTGAGGGAGCTACAGTCCTTTTCTCAACTGGCTTAGTCTAAGTAAAGTCTGGAATGAAGCCTACTGAATACTGTACAGGTTCTCCAAATTCCCGTTCTTGAGCAAGAAGTTTCTCGTTCATCACTAGCAGTTGGTCAGTCAAAATATGGATCACATTCTGATCCTGAGCAGCAGTGGGAATCATAGCGTCAAAATTAGACTGAAGAGTCTTTAAGACAGATTCCAGCTTCTGTCATTTCAGCTGCTCAAAAATGAAGCTTTGCCTTCTCATTGCTTCAATCACATTGTCAGTCTTGGCAAGATCAAACACCTTCTCTTCATTCTTTACCATTTTACCATATGCACCTCGTGTTCTGAAATATGTGATTGGATAGAAAACTCAAACCTTATGCCAATCATCAAAGAAAGATATGCTTTCACTGGCAAATTTCTCAATTTCCTCCAAGTGAAGATCAATAGTAGTGTAAACTGATGATTTGGCGCCAAAAGATTGTGGTTCTGCAACAAGTTTTCCTTTCTCTTTATCCGAAGAGGAAACAGGCTGCACGGGTCTAAAAGCAGAAGACCCTGCAGTTGATTCTCGAATAACGCCTCCAGACGAGGGTCTGAAAGTCGGAACAGAAGTAGAGGTGGTGGCAGTAGATGTGACTGCTGGTTTGGAAACTGGGACATATTCTGGTTGGGATGCGGTGGCTTCTGGAAACACTTGTCTCAAAGGGACAGTGTCTAAATCAGCAATAGCTGCTGTTTTCTTGAGACGGAGAACTGTGCGAGCCTTTTTCTTGCTAGGGGTGGTAGGAAGTGATGCTTTGATTGAAGCAGCAGACTCCTCCGATACTGTTTTATCCGAATCAGTGGAGACGACCACTCTTTTTTTTTTTTTATTTTCTTTTGAGGCACTTGAGCCTCAGCCTGAGCATCACCAATCTCTTTCTTCAGAAAAACAAACTTTGCCACAGTTGCCTTTGGCCTCAAAACAAGTACATTGGCAACATCAGCCATTGTTACAAAAGAAGCATCCTGTTCAGAAGTGTGAGGAAAACCAGCATCCTTTAACATCGTACTGATCTGAAAAGCAAAACCAGTAGCTTTCCTTACAACCATATCCTTCATGATTCAAAACAAGAATCGACTCCAGTTCACCTTAAAGTCAGAAGTGATAGCTACCATCACTTGTACCTTTTCCTTGGTCAGCTTATCAAACGTGCCAGCTTTGACCAGAAGTGCCTTTGCCACGATATCAGCAAACACTTGATATTCCATTTTCAGAAGCTTCTTGAAGCAAGAGGGAGAGAGTTCCTCTCCAGAAGCCGAGAAGGTGGAAAGAGCAGTGAACATCTCCTCCTTAGAAATATCAGAAAAGTCAGAGATACCTGAGCATGGGAGAAAGAAAGTCGATCCCAATAGTGCACCATTAATGGAGATAGATGCACCTCCCTGAGAATAAATGATTTTCCCTTCCTCGACGGTTTCTTTGACGTAGAAATCCAAGAGAACAGTCTTGTATGTGACAGCAGGTGCTTCCAAAAACCTTCGGATACCAGATTTTTCAATTGCTTTGAACATCTTAACAAGATTATCGTCTTTGATGGTCAGAACCGATGTAAAGTTGACTTGATAATCATTTAGAGTGTAAGCTATAGCCATTTCTACAAACAAAAAGAATTCGGAGTAGATGAATGCGAGAGAAAGCAGTGGCTAGTAAGCAAAAATCTGAAATCGTAAAAAGGTGAAATGAGATCGAAGAGGCGGTTAATATTCAAAATGTACAGCCGTCAGAGAAACATAAGGACACTTGTAAGTATGTTTGCGGTTGAGTTTTTGAAAAGTTAAAAGTAGAGTGTCAGTTACGCCAAATTTTTTTTAAAAAATGAAAGAGGCGAGCTGTCCAAGCGGTTACTAAAAAATCAGAAGAGGATTTGTTGTCTTATGATAATATCTACTGGAAGTTATAAAGTACTAAAATATTTTCAACACTTTGACAGAAATCAGTAGACACATTGTCTTATCGAAAAGACAAACCTCCTTCTGCTTATGATAAAGCACATAAATATTAGTCAGAATAAAATATTGTTGTTCCCCCTCAATTAATGCAACTAATAAATGCAAAGATACGAGATCTGAGGGAAAAACATGTGACTCTTGATATTCTTGCATGAAATGAACAGTCAAGTGGCTCTTTAGCTTCCCCGAGGCTTACTATAAATACCTGCAAACTCACACACTAAGTCATCTATAAAAATAACAGATCAAAACAAATGGATGATGCAAATATTTTCTCGGAGTCTTCTCCAGAGTCTGATTCAGCAGATGAGGTACAAAGGCAACTTCCAGCTTCACGTAAGATGATGTCTGAAGACATTCTTTTCCAAGATATGAAGACTTGGAAGAACTATCTCGATGTATAAGTCGAGTATTTTCTTGACAGTCTGAGGAATCATCCCTTGCACAAATCACGATCATGCAAGCAGAGGGGGATGATTCCAGCAGACCCTAGTTAGGTTTCTGCTGAAGTTCTCAGTACTGCTGAAATCAACAAATGTAATAAATTAGATAATGTAATGCATCTGGTTTTATGAATGAAATATCTCATTTTGTTATGTCTCTTGTTTATCTACTGCTTTTACTTAATGCAAATAAATAAAAAGAAAAGGTAAGAAAAACTCAGTCTGAGTAAGTCAAAAGACGTTTCGAATGACTTGAATCTCTTCATATTCTCCATAATTAAATGTAGCATGTCTATAAGATAAGAAAAGAAAAATGTTAGATAACAACAATTCAGTATGTCTCGTTCAAGCATTTTGGATGCCTGCAGCAATACTCATAACTTAGTGACACAAAGGACACTTCCTTATTTGGAAACTATGAAGAAAAACATCAAAGAATACGTCTAGATGAAGGTCATGTCTTCTTGTGGTTACAGTTCAAGATCTCCAGTCTATTCGACGACACGGTTCAGTTCTTACTACCAAGCAGAGAGCTGTAGCAAGAAAGTACTTCAGGCGTTTTGATGTCTATCACGTTTCACAGCTTGCCACTGATGTAGTTCTGTTGCATGTGCTGCTGTGGAAAGAGTGGCATCAGCTTGAGAAGATATCTACTTCAGATTCCTTTAGAGAACTACATTGCCATGAACAGATTAATTGGTTAAATGTTTGGCAAGATGCTGTAGGAAGAGAACTGAATGATGTTGTATGGTTTCGATTTTATTCTTAATTAAATATCAGTATTTGCAATAAGTTGTCACTTTACTTCTCAAACAAACTAACGTTAGTTGAATAACATATAACTGATAATAATTTAACAAATTGATAGCAACGATATACTCAAGTTAAATCAATTAAACCAAGTATATTTCGAAAATAAGAAAACTTATTCTCAGGCAGATGCTTTGTAAAGATGTATGTTGCTTGTTGATCAGTAGAAACGTATTCCAGACAAATATCCTTCTTCTGCACATATTCTCTAATAAAATGATGTCGGATGTCAATGTGCTTTGTTCTGGAATGAAGTACTGGATTATGCGTGATTGCTATAGCACTGGTATTGTCACAGAATATAGGTGATTCAGAGGCTTGAACTCCATAGTCTTTAAGTTGTTGTTGCATCCACAGTATTTGAGAACAGCAGCTTACAGCAGCAAAATATTCTGCTTCTGCAGTAGACGTAGCTATAGAAGTCTGCTTCTTACTAAACCAAGAAATCAACCTATCACCAAGAAATTGAAAAAAAATCACTTGTGCTTTTTCTATCCAGTTTGCAACATGCATAGTCAGCATCTGAATATCCAATAAGATTGAAAGAAGAATCATTGGGATACCATAGGCCGACATTTTGAGTACCCTTCAAATATTTCAGAATACGTTTAGCAGCTATATAATGTGGTTGCTTAGGGTTAGATTGAAATCTTGCAAAAATACAAACAACAAACATAATATCAGGTCTACTAGCAGTAAGATATAATAATGAACCAATTAGACCATGATACTGAGTTATCTCTACTGAAATTCCATTTTCATCCTTATCAAGTTTAGTAGATGAGCTCATTGGAGTAGAAGCAGCAGAGCATGTTTCCATGCCAAACTTTTTCAGTAGTTCCTTAGTATACTTAGCCTGATTTATGAAGATTCCAGTATCAAGTTTCTTAATCTGCAGTCCTAGGAAGAATGTCAATTCTCACATCATGCTCATTTCAAATTATTCTGCATCAATTTAGAAAACTTTGCACATAGTTTGGGGTTAGTTGACCCAAAGATAATGTCATCAACATAAATCTGTACCAATAGAATGTGCTTATTCTTAACTAAAGTGAACAAAGTCTTGTCTACTGTACCGATTGTAAAGTCGTGATTGACAAGAAATTGTGAGAGCATTTCATACCAAGCTCGATGTGCCTGTTTTAAACCATACAGAGCTTTGTGTAATTTAAACACATGATGCGGTAAGAAATGATCAATAAAACCTGGAGGTTGTTCAACATAGACCTCTTCTTGCAGTAGACCATTTAGGAAGACACTTTTCACGTCCATCTGATAAACTTTGAAATTTTTGAAAGCAGCAAAGGCTAAAAATATTCTGATAGCTTCAAGCCTTGCTACTGATGCATAGGTTTCATCATAGTCTATTCCTTCTTCTTGTCTGAAACATTGAGCCACCAGTCTTGCTTTATTTCTGACAATAGTACCTTCTTCATTTAGCTTGTTTCTAAATACCCGCCGAGTTATGATGACAACTTGATGAGTTGGTCTAGGTACAAGAAACCAAACTTCAATTCTTTTAAATTGATTCAGCTCTTCTTGCATAGCTTCAATCCAAATGAGATCCAGAAAAGCTTCTTTAATCTTCTTTGGTTCATCCTGAGAGATGAATGCAGCATGCATATATTCATTAATCATTTGCCTTTTGGTTCTTAATGGAGCTGCTGGATTACCAAAAACAAAAGATGGAGGGTGAGATTTTCTCCAAACAAAAGGGTTTAAAGAAATTTCTCTTTGGTTTGATGGATTTGGATCATGCTCAGCTAAAGCAGTAGCAGGTGAATGTCTGGTTCTAGATTTTGAGCATCTTTGACACTTGGTTCTGCATCATCTTCACTATCCAGTTCCAGATGAATCCTGTCTAATCTGTTACTTAAATTTGACACGTTAGAAATTCCAGGAGCACTGCTATCTTCATAAAAAACAACATGAATAGATTCTTCAACATTAAGAGTTCTATTATTGAAAATTCTGAATGCTTTGCTTACTTCTGAATATCCAAGAAATAATTAGACAAATAATTTTTACTATTATTGTGCACAAAGCATCTGCAACCAAAAACATGAAAATATGATACATTATTCTTACTCCCTTTCCATATCTCATACGGAGTCTGATTCTGCTTTTTGTTTATCATGGTTATGTTTTACGTATATCATGCTGTGTTTATTGCTTCTGCCCAGAAGCCCTGAGAGATGTCTGCATCATCTGCTAGCATAGTTCTAGCAGCTTCTTTAAGAGTTCTGTTTCTCCTCTCAGCTACTGCATTCTGTTGAGGCGTTCTGGCAGCTGAAAATTCATGATGAATACCCTGTTTATCTAAATATAACTCAAGAATCTTGTTAGTAAATTCAGTGCCCCGATCACTTCTGATTTTAATGACAGAAACAGATTTTTGCATTTTGAATCCTTTTCAGAAGCTTGATCAGGAGGCTACTGGTTTGATCTTTTCCATCAAGAAATACTACCCAAGTAAATCTAGAAAAAGTCATCAACAACAACAAGTGTATACTTCATTCGACCTAAGCTCATGATAGGGATTGGACCAAATAAGTCCATATGCAATAATTCTAAACACCTTGATGTTGATTTACTACCTTCATTCTTGAAGCTAGATCTCAATTGTTTACCAAGTTGACATGCAGAGCATACATGATTCTTAACGAAATTAATATCAGGTAAGGCATCAACTATGTTCTGCTTCTTGAGATTATTGATAGCCTTGAAGTTTAGGTGATTCAATCTCTTGTGCCATAGCCAATGTTTATAACTAAGGGAGGAAACTAAACATGTAGGAACATTAACATGATCTATGTTCCAAGAAACTTTGTAAGTGTTGCCTTCTCTTTTACCCGTCAATACAGTAAACTCATCAACATCTATAACTGTGCATGTTTGCTTCTGAAAAGCTACAAAGTAACCATTATCACATAGTTGATTAATGCTAATCAAATTGTAACAGATATTTTCAACCAAGAGCACGTCATTTATAGTAATGTTACCATGGATAATCTTACCATTACCCACGGTTTTACCTTTTGAGTTGTCCTCAAAAGTTATCTTTGGTCCAGTACAACTCATTATTTCTGATAGTAGACTCTTTTGTCCAGTCATATGTCTGGAACATCCACTGTCCAGATACCATGTGGAGCTGCTGATCTTGGCTTTCCTCTTCTGTTCCTGCAAACACAAGTTTTAGTAACTGGTACCCAATCTATTTGGGTCCGAGCCTTATTAGTCCTTTAGGAACCCACATTTTTACAATTCTAGGTGACCTTGTACTTCGGGTATCCACAGAGATGTGTGCAACAGAAGGTCTGTTATCTCTAACAGAATGCATCTTAGAATGTTGTTCTTCCCTTATATTTTTGTTGTCTGGTCTGTATCTCTTCTGAACAGGTCTAGAATTATAGTACGGATTGTTTTTAACCTTCATAGAGGGTGGTCCTCCTGAGTTGAATCTTCTACTGGATCCAGAACTCTTGTGGACTCTTCCCTTAGGTTCAACATAACCCAGACCATAATGCTTTCTTCTGTTCATCTGATCTACAAACTTTATTAACTCGAACATTTGGTACTACTGGTTCATATACCACATTGGATTTAACAAAACGAATGTATTTCTCTTTGCTTTTATCCAGTTCTGGCTTATTACTGGTTTCAGAAATGCTTTCACTATTGCTGAATCCGACACCACTTCCTTACTCCAGATTGCTTCTGCAATTCTTGCATCTTCTCTAGTGAAATAAAAGACTTGTTCCATGCATTTACCAGAGTAGATAGCTTCTGATTCTCAGACTTCATCGTCTGGTAATCTCCATTTACTCTGTCATTCTCAGTTCTTAATTTACTTATCTCAACTTTTAAATCATTGCAGCTATTTTCTTGTAGACAAGTGAACTAACTGACTTGATCCTTTAAGTTTTGATTTTCAATCTTAACTTCCTCGAATGACTGAGAAAGTCTCGAGTACTCTTCCACCATGTCATGCACTGCTTTAACCAAATCAGTTCGTGTAAATTCATTAGAGTAAAATTAAAATACATCTCCAAATGTCGAGGTTGATTCAGTGTCTGCCATGAGACATTTGATCTCTTCTGCATCGCTATCACTGGAATGACTTTCTGAGTCAGAAGACTAAGAACTAGAATCCGCCCATTTTGACTTGCTTTCTTCTGCAATCATCGCTTTGTGATCTCTTCTGGATTTCTTGTCATTTCTCCTGTATTCCTTTTTTGTATCATCCTTATTTGGTTTAGGGCAATCAGCGATGAAATGCCCGACTTTTCCACAGTTGAAACACGCCATGTCACCAGGTGGTGAATCCTTCTTAAAGCTTCGGTTAGGACCCAGGTAAACTCGATGATTATTCTTCATGAATCTAAAAAATTTCTTCACAAATGAAGACATTGCATCGTCGATGATTTGTTCAGCAGTTTTTTCAGATGTGCTTTCAATGGCAGTAGAAGGTGATGCACTAGGAACAACTGAAGCAGTAGCAGTACCAGTATTAGTAGCAGTAAGAGCCTTGGTAGGTGGATTTGATGAGGGCTCTTCTCCACTTCTCACTTCCAGTTCAAACTCATAGGCTTTTAAGTCTTCAAACAAGTCGTGTAGTTCTAACTTGTTCAGATCTTTAGATACTCTCATAGTCATAGTTTTTACATCCCATTTTCTGGGTAAAGCTCTCATAACTTTGAGTTCTATTTCTCTGTTGCCATATTCTTTCCCCAGAGCTGCTAACTCATTTACCAAGCTGCTGAAACGTTCATCAAACTCGCTTCAGAGTTTCTCCAGCTTTCATCTTCAGATTCTCGAACTTCTGCATTGCTACATACAACTTATTCTCCTTAGTCTGTTCATTTCTTTCACAGATTTGGATAAGTTTTTCTCAAATCTCGTTTGCAGTAGAACACATCTTAATCTTGCTGAAGGTGTTCTTATTTAGTGTTTTGTAGAGAATGTCCTTCGCAACATTGGCTAGATTGGCTCTCTTTTTGTCCTCGCCAGTCCATTCACTTCTGTGCTTCTCAACCATTTGTGGTACCCCCTCAATAACAACAATAGCTGTATTTGGCTTTAAAATTTTCAGGGGACCATCTGTGACATGTCATCGTCATGAGCTAGAAGATGAGCTTGCATGCGGATCTTCCAGTCATCGAAATCTTCTTTTGAGAACATGAGAACTTTGCTGAAATGTGCCATATCTCTTGTAAATATTTAGAAAAAGAAAAATCTGCTCTGATACCACTTGTTGGGGATCGATAAGGAGTTTAGAGGGGGGGAGTGAATAAACTCTTTCCTTTGTTTAACGATTTTGCAAAGGGTACTAGAATCCTGTTAGAGATTATAGCTGATCTTGTTTGAATGTAAGTCCAGCATATCACAATAAGTGCGGAAACGATCTAATGGAGTACGATGAGAAATAATAAAATAGTAGGCAGTAGAACAGTGGTTGTTTCTGGAAGTTCGAAGATAAAATCTTCTACATCTCCCTTCCTCTGTTTCCAGAAGATATCACTAAAAGACTTTGTATTTTACAGTACAACACTTGTACACACCTACTTCAGTAGGGCTTACCCTTAGCCAACTAAAACTCTTAGTTACACAACTCCGTAAAACGAATACAACAAAGTTCTGGAAAAGACTATTTTCCAGTTTACAAACTATTCTCAATGATATAGTAAGATGTTTAGCTTGAAGAGGTTTTCGAAACAGCAGCAGCACAAACTAATCTCAAAAGATCGGATATTGATAATGAAGCGTGTGCTGCTTTTCTGTAGGTTGAGCTTTGATGATAAGTAGTAGTTGATGATAGCTCAAACTCACGTTGGAATAATCGATATGATGATAAAGATAATAACGTTGTTTTTCTATAAAAGATTGATCTTCTTATATATAGAAAGCTTGAGTCCAACGTAAACAAAAACGGCTTCTTTTGACTTCTGATGGAATCTGCTTTATTACCCAAAAAGGTTCCTGCAGAAAGTTTCAGAATAATCAGTGTTTGCTTTATACCAGAACTGGTAAGGCGTATTAAATGACTTCATACAACATTAATGGTGCAATTAATACTTGTACTAGGTAAAATAACGATAATATTTAAGATAGTAACGATCAAGTAAAAGACGTTAAGTTACTTCTCTTTAAACTAAGTTTTGCTTAAAAAGCTACGTTCTGCTTCTGGTCTTTCTAAGCTGATAAGTACTCGAAGAGTACTGCTTTTGTTAACGTGATACGATAGCTTCTGCTTTTATATAGTCTTCTAGTTTTATCTATCACGACTTACTGGTTTTGACTCTCATCACTACAATTAAATTAAGTCTAACAATATCATAACTTAAATTTTCTAAAGTTACAAACATAAGTAAGTAATACAATTTAGTAAAATATGTTTATATGATTGTTTGTTTTTCAGAATTTAATTTATGTTGTGCATATCTATTTTTGTTTGTTTGTACGTTGAATTTTATTTGATTAGTCAATATATTTAGTATTATTAAATTATTAAGAACAATAAATATCACTTAAGTATTTTTATAAAATATATGTGTTCAATAATTTTTATTATTCAATAAATTTTATTATTTAAATGGATTCAAAGAATATGATACAATTTTATTTAATTAAATTTATATTTGATATTTTAAAATAAAAAATTATTTAATTTATCGATTAATTAATATTTTTAAAATTAATAAAATTTTATGATCTTATTATTATTAATTTATAAATATTTTAATGTAATTGTTGGATTAAATTTTAATTACGTCACTTCCTTTTGAATGATGTGATCCATTGATGCCCAGTTGTGTATCCAATGATACAATAATCAATATGTGTGTCCAAATCTGATTGCCCATCGCGTGACAGACATGCTGATTATGCTGTCCATATATATAGTTTAATATGTTATATATATATATATATATATATAGACACATATAAAACTGAATGGATACGATATTTATTTATAAAATATAATGAAAAATATCAAAACCATACATTCAATAAATTAATATTTTTTTATTGATGTTCACATGTATATGATGAGCGTAATTCATACAAAATTATATATATATATATATATATATATATATAATTAAGCACATATATATTTTTTAGTATAAAAAAAGAAAATAGAAAAAATAAAAACAATTATTTGAGATACATTTCTAAATTTTCACGTGTACCAGCGCAATATATTTGATCTTAGTTTATAAACTTATTTTATATTCATATTATAATTATCTCATTTTAATATTTTTCACAAAATCTCGTTTGTCATTTTATACACTTCAAAAAATTATTATTATATATATTAAAAAAATTCATTATTTTATATATATCTTTTTATTATGTTCATATTTTAAAATTTCAATATATTTCATAGTAAAAAAATTTCCTACTAAAAGATAATGCCAAAATAATTTTTATATACCAAAATCATTCTAAAAAAAATCCCAAAAAAATTTATAAAATATAGATAAACCAAAACCTCCTAATATTAACTCCAAAGAAGATATCACGAGTCAAAGATCTTTTTGCAATTTCCCTCTTCTTTATTGTTCTACAATAAATATAAAAATTTTCGTATATTATATTAATATTTTTGAAATTATGCTTAAGAGCTAATTCAGCTTCAATGTAAAAAGAGTATGTATCTTTTAAGACGGTCTCACGAATCTTTATCTGTGAGACGGGTCAACCCTAATGATATTCACAATAAAAAATAATACTTTTAGAATAAAATAATAATATTTTTCATAGATGACCCAAATAAAATATCTGTCTCACAAAATACGATTCGTGAGTCCGTCTCACACAAGTTTTTATCATGTAAGAATTACGTCCAACTTATCACTCTATGTTAAAATATTTTGCATCATGAAAATAAATAGATTTCACGCAAGTAAAAAATACTGCGATTTTGTTACTCACTTTCGATACCTTCATAAAAGGGGGGCTCAATTTGATGCTTTGACCGTTGGAATTTGTTGGCAGCATTGATTTGCCTTCAAACTGTCATTACCAGTATTTTTTTTTCTTGTCTGTATAAATTAATTTTTGAAATAAAATAAATATTGTCATTTGTACAGTACGGTTACTGAAATATAAACCAATAATAAGAATTATAATGATTTTATTTGAACAAATATTTATAAAACGTTTTTATAAAAGTGTTTTTTTTATATAAAATGTTTTAATGGTTGATTTAAGAATAAATATGTGTTTTCACAACTATTTTATAAAAATGTATTAAAGTTAATGAGATGTTTGGTTATTCCAAAAATATTTAAAAAAAAAAAAACATATCACAATTGTTTTTTAAAAATTATGCTTGAACAAACACTTTTTTAAAATGTTTTAGAAAAATATTATCCAAACATCTATTTTAAGTTTTTTCACTTATGAAATACTAAAAAAATTTGAAGTACTTGTCTAGACCATAAAATCAAAATTATTATATTATTTTATCTCTTCAGATATGAAGAGATTTGGGAAATCTCCATTCTAAGTATGTTGAATTATTTTATGTATGCATGACGTATGACCTGCTAAACGGGGTAGGATCATAGAACCCAAAATAAATATAAAATCACATTTTTCCTTGTATTGATTCAGAAACTACCCTTACTTACATTATTACTTATATTTAACTGGTGTGAAAAATTTAAAGAAACAATCCTTAAATTAAATATTTACCCAAATACTAATTTTTTTAGAATTTTTATTGCAAGTATATTTAGAAAAATGGCTATGGATAAATACACTTTCATTCCATTTCTATCTTATAAATAAATGAAGCAATATTGTGAATATTAATTTTCACAACACACGGGCTGGATATGAAGGTAACAGCTAACTCCTACAATCTATAGCACCTGGGACTCTAGCTTCATATTTAGAGCTTGTTTAACTAAATTTTATTTGGAAAGTTTACAAGTTTTTGGTCCTAAATATTTGTCAACTTTACGATTCCGGTCCTTGAAATTACCAAATTCCATTCTTAACCAACTGTATTTTTCTTTTTCTTTATTTTTTCAGCTTTGGACAGTTTTCCAATGTTGTGCAATATTACCACATAAGCACTTTCAATAAAAAAAATGACTGAAATTATTAAAAAAAATCGAAAAATATATTGATCTCATATTGACTCGAATGTTGGAAGTTGGAAGGACTACATGCAACCTCATTCTAATTTATGTCTGTGAGAGAGGTAGAGGATCTCAAACCCTAGAAAGAAACAAGTATTTTCTGATAAAGTCACTCATTTACCAGCTACTTTTTCCAGATAACAAATAAGACGAAAATTCCAACTTTAAACATCCGTAAGCACTTTCAAGTTGGGATTGCTAGCTAAGTATCACATGGAGTACATAAAAAATTTATTAACTTATTAATAAGAAGTAATTAATATATGCATGCACGTACAACCATCTTCTTTAAATTACTAGAAATTCTGATAATACAATGGGCCAACCCTGTGGTCACATCATGTTATTTTGAGAAAAATAGTGCCGACATAGAGCCTCCCATAGTACCATTTCACATAGGTTTATTTTGTCTTAATTTATAATTTATTGTCTGTTTTGTTAATTAATTATTAATTAATGCCGATACAATATATTAATTTTTGTAAATCTTTTTATACTTCATTCACTGACATCAAAATGCATGTTAGCATCCTAAAATGTGTGCGAAAAAAAGTGGACATATAGCTAGGAACAATTAAATATGTTGTACCATTAAACATGTTAAAGAAAATCCCCTCCCCCCACATCACCAAAGAACAAAGGTTAATTATTTGAATGAGCTGCATGATCTTGTTCCATGTGGTGTGTCTCCTCGTGATCGTCAGATACATTATGCGATATGCACCCCCAATTGAGCATGGATATTGCTAAAATAGTCGCATATCATATCGGATATGTTTCAGATATCGATATCTGGAGATTATGTATTGAATCATTTCATGGACATGATATAAATATCGATAAAAAAAGTATAAGTATCTCTGAAAAGAATATTTTTATTCCTTTAGTATTTTTCAATTTTAGATCTTGCCTTTCTAGATTAAAAGATCTAGTTTGATTTATTTCTAGATGATAAGACCTTAGTTGACTTATCTCTAGATATTATAAGATTTGATTTTAATATGGTATTTATCTCTAAGAGATTTTATCTTTATTTGAAGGAGTTTTATGCATATTAAACTCTTGTTTCCAAGTTTGTAGGATTGATTTTATGGAAAGATAATGTAGGCAAGATATTGTTGCTGACATTTTTTAATGTCATTATAAGATGTTAATGACAACTTCATACGTGCTACTAATTATTCATATAATAACAATTTTAAATGTTAGGAAAAATCATGTTTTAAATACATTTATACATGCCTTGTTATTATAGTAATAATGACAAATTTATATGTCAGTTAAAATCATTTACAATGACAACTAAAAGTGTCGCGTATGTTATTTATAGTGACAATAACAAATGTGGGAATATTTGGGTTGGATAAATATTGGAGGAGGGAAAAATAGATAAAATAAATGTGGGAGTAAAAAAACATATTAGATTAGTTATATGTGGGAGTAAAAAAACATATTAGATTAGTTATCCTGACATTTTAATTGATGTCATTTTTTATATGGAAGGGAAATAATTATTTTCTCTCCTCCAATATTTATCCAACCCAAATATTCCCACATTTATTTATAGTGACAAATTTTAGTTTTTTAATGATTTTTTACGATGTGGGAAAAAAAATTGTTTCCCTCCTTATAAAAAATGACATCAATTAAAAATGTCAGGATAACTAATCTAATATGTTTTTTAATTGTACACATTATTAATTTTTTACAAGTGTCATTATTAAGTATTTGTAACAACATTTAATTAAAAGTGTCTACAAAAAAGTGTCACAATAGTCATTTATTGTTGTAGTGGGCGTGACTTGGAGAGGAGAGCTACTGGAGTATTTGTCGAACACATTCATATTTCAGAGTTGAAAATTTTCGTGTGAAGATTTTTGAGTGATTGATTCACGTTTATGTTGTGATGCTGATTGGTGTTGAAGACACGTGAAGAACAACACTGACGCAGAGTGTTGATCGAAGAGTGTTATTCTATTATTTGTTTTAAGAAACTTTGTTTTATGTATCTAGTTTTGAGTTTAGTTTATTTTGATGCATCTTAATTCCTTGGAATGTCAATGAATTTAGTTTTGTTATACTCACTAATATTGTTTTGGTATCACCGATTTACAGAATTTTTCTAGTGAATTTTGACCATAAGGCATTGCACAAGTATTCGTACTTTTGCATAATTTAAATCTGGTGTTTATTTATTAAAAATTTACGTGTGTGTTAAATAATCAATTTTCGCTGCATGTTGTGCTCTGATAAGTATTCGTACTTGTGCATATTTAAATCTGATGTTTATTTATTAAAAGCTTACGTGTGTGTTAAATAATCAATTTTCACTGCATGTTGTGTACTAGTATTGACAACATTAGAGCACAACATTAACATATGATACACTAATTTATTTCCTGTCTGTTTATGATCAACATCACCCTTTCAACCCCATCTGACATGGTCAGTGATCAATAAATTGATTGATGGTTAATGTCATTATAGCTCCACTTTACATCCGATGATCAATATTTGTTCGTTTAAGTACGCAAGAGTGAGAAAAAATATTGAGATGAAAGACTTTATGAGAAATGCTCTCGTGCTGCGTGTTGATGACGTTGCGTCATTTGATCTAGTTTGCTATATGAGTTTTAAAAATAAGTACGCTAGATCTTAATAGGTATGATTGTCTCTGCTAGAGACAACAGTAGCGCATGTTAAGGGTAAGATTGATCTTCAGGGACTGAGACAACAACTGTAGCAAGGCACGACCGCAAAGCCACTCTCGGATTCACAGGCGTAATAGTCCAGCCCATTTGCACTCATATAGGTGTAGCCTCTCATATTCACATGTCGCTTATACGCTGCTCTGCGCAACCACAAATATAAGGAAGTAAAGATGTGCTTTAACTAAAAAATATAAATTTTAGCCTAGTCGTAATCGCTTAATCCTAATAATGTTGGTCCAAACACATGGGTTCAATGTTGATGGCACATAAAACAAATTTTGGATCAATTGTAGTCATTACATAATGGCATGTTGGGATGTTCTAGGCATAATGAATAGAAATTAAGAAAAAAAATAAAAATCAAAGAAAAATCGTAAGAATAAAATGGAGACGTACATGCACCTTAAAAGGCGTTGAGATCTCTAAAAGCCACTTAGGTGCATCCTAGTATGCACAGTCAAGGCGCTGAGGCACCCGTAAAGCATAGCCTAGGCGCCTGAAGTGCTGATTTTCAACATATGTGAGTTTTGATAGTTCATTGCTCTTTAAATGGTGTCTTTTTATATAATTCATCAGACTTTAGACCAAAAGAAACCCAAAGGAAGAAACAACATGTTCTTTGGCTATAATTTCCGCACAAGGATGTGTACTTCCATTGAAACTAGTATAAGGAAATAAATAATCTCTCTATGTCTGCATTCACCACTTCTTCTGCGTTGAACTTCTACATTCGTGTTGTCACATTTGTTTTCCTTTCTTGAGTTGAAAGTTCTGACCCTATCTTGTAGCCGATATTAAAATATTCTTTGTGCTACAACCTTTTGATCAAAGTTGTATCTTATGGACGATTGTCATAAGCACTTTGGTATGGATCAATTTCGTCTCTCAAAAAAGAATTTAATTATTTCCTCAATTGTTGTTGTTGTTCAGGAATTCAGAACACTTGTGTCTGAGAAAATATTCACAATTGTGGAAACCAACAATCTCAAGACAATTTTTTTCTTCTTTTGTTATCAGTTCTTTTTGTGTCCTTCTACATTCTGAAAATGTCGACCGTGTAGTTTACTCCTAGGGCTACTGCTCACGATCATGGTGAAAAGGAGTCTAAATTCACTGGTGTTGGACTTCAAACGTTAGTTGACTGTACAAATTTCTGAATGAGGGATGCTTTGTGATTACTAAAGGCGTTGCGGAAACCCAACGAAGGACTAATGTTGATGCTTGGAACCATAATGATTTCCAGTGTAAGAACTACATACGTGACACATTGTATAATGTATACAATTCTGTGACGTATGTCAATGAATTGTGAGACTCTTTGGAGAAAAATAGAAAAAAGATGACGCCGGTATTCCGCCTCTGTGGAAAGACTTCAAGAACTACCTCAAGCATAAGCGCAAGGAGTTAAAACTTGAAGATTGATTGTGAGACTTCAGATTGAAGAAGACGACCGAAACTCCAAAATCAAAACATTCAAGACTGTAACGGAGGCTGAGGCCAATCTAGCATAATTAAGTACTAGACACAAGATAAAAAGCCTATAAAACGATAACAAACAAAAGAAAGACAATAAGTTTAAAGGAGTTTGCTACAATTGTGGTAAAACGAACCACATGACCAAAATTTTCTTCGTCCAAAAATAGATTAAAAAAGGGAGAAAAAGACAAGACAATGTAGTTGAGGACAAGTTTGTACCATAGACTTGTCGGAGCTAAATGTATCTGATATTTTATTTGAAGCACATCCAAGTGAATCGTGGATAGATACCGGAGCTACTTGCCACATTTGTACCCAAAAAGATATGTTTTCATCTTACATTACCATTAGTGTAAGGAAACTCTCTATCGAAAATTCTGCAACTTCCAACATGGTTGGACTTGGAAATGTGGTGCTTAAAATGAATTCTGGAAAAGAACTAACACTTAAGGAAGTTCTGCGTGTGCTAGACATTCGTATGAATTTAGTATCCATTCCCCATCGAGTAAAGGCCAGATGTAGACTAGTGTTCGAATCAGAAAATTTTATTAATCAAAAGTGGTGTATTTATAAGGTCCTGTGATTAATTATCCAGTAATTTGTCATAATTAAAATAATTATTGAGTTGATTAATTAAAATAATTAATTATGTTAAATAAATTTAGAAAGTGTGTTAAAAATATGTATATTAGAATATCGGAGTTAATGCGATATAAAATAAACTGGAGATTTAAATAAAACATGAGAGCAAAATAAATTCAAAACCGAGTTAAATGGACATGCATTATTATTTTTAGTAATCAATTATTTTTAAAATGTATACATATACATATACATACATACTCCAACTTATTATAAATAGAAAGGTGAAAGAAGAGAAAAGAAGCTTTCCTCAACACATGTTCCCGTAGGTCACTCCCTGCTGCCCAGCTTCTCCACCATCGCGCCCAGCTTCTCAGTTGTCGTTGCTACCCAGCTCCGACCAGAAATAACAGCTGAGCTTCCAAAAAGATAGTCCAGCATCGAAGAAATAGTAGGAGAGAAGTAGAGGTATTCCCAATTGCTGCTGCTGATCCGGGAGCTACATGTTCTTTTTCAAGCTTCTTTCTCTCCATTTTCTTGGTTCCTTAGAGATGTAAAGATAATTCTAGCTTCATTTCAGTTTACATGAAACTACTGAAGGTATTTTGTAAGCCTAGGTTTCCAAAATCATTCATGGAGTTCGATTTCAGTTCAATTATGAGATTTGTTGTTTAACGTGTCTATTTTCGGGTGGTTGCGATTTATTCGATTAGAATTTGTAGTTATGATCTAAATAGAACTTGTAGTGCTCTGTGTTGTCTTTCTTTGGTCACTAGAATAATCGAATTTCAATCAGTTGTGGATTTGGTATGAATTTTATACCAAAATGTCTAAATTATATTATGTATTTGAGCTATCGTATTTCGAGCTATGCGCACTATGATTCAAGAATTTTGGTTCAAATAAAAGTTGTAGATCTATGGTTATTTTAAAATGAAACCAGAATCATTTAATTACATTAAGAATCGAGATAGTTATGTCTGTTTTTCTAGAACTGCTCTGTTACATAATTGGGTTGATGCAGTGTGTTCTAATGAATTTTGGGCACAAACAAATGAGAATTTGAATATGTTTTCAATTGGACAAACTTAGATATTTGAGTTTTCTTTCATTTCTAATTGGTGAATATTGATTTGAGTCAATAATGAATTAGATATGAATTTTATGCTATTAAATGTCGAATCTACAAAATGTGACAGAACCAGCTACACTTGGTTTCTATTTGGGTGTATGAGCATGTCGAATTGATCGAATCTCACCTTGATATCTTCTGATTAAATATGAAATTTTGAGTTTGGATTTCTGTTGTATGATAAATATATTTTGGATAAGTATTTGGTTGAGTTGGATCTTTAATAAAATAATATCAAGTAAAGAAGTTTGGAAAATTTTGTGTGGATTATTTGTTATTGTGGATTGATGTATGAAATATTCGGTATATTATCTTATTTGTTAGACCGAATGGATCAAAGTTGAGCTTCTTTCCGTTCAAAGTCGGTTCAGATATGTTACAATTCGGTAACGTACTATGGTAACATATAAATGATTTTTAGACATATTTATATGTTTTATAGTTGTTAACATGATTTTGTGGAGTTATGTGAGTTGTTAAATGTCGTGTTGACGTTATGTTCAATTATTTGAAATATTTATGGAATTTAGTTTAGGTTATTATTTTATGGCATTCTCGATACCCGTTCCTCTTGTTATATTGTATTTTTGGCATACATAGTTATTTCGGAATCAGCTGGCAGCTTTCGAGTCTAATTATCTCTGATACCGAAATTATGATTGTCTATTTCTTGATGCATTTTCTATATGATATGCACTTAAAATATTGATATCATATGTTCTTCTTATTATGCCTTCCAATTGTATAATTATCAGTCATATGAGGGTCGAGTCGTGGGTGTTTTTTTAGATACAACACGACTTACCTCGCATACTTGGCAAGACAATTTAGCTGCACGATGATGTTGCTCTCCTACGTGTTATTGCTTGAAGCATTTTATCAAACATTTGGTATTCAATATTTTGATATTTGAAAAACACATAAAATGCTTCAACAATGCATCTTAAAAAAGTAGCAAATATATAAATACCATTGATAAATAGACATAAGTTGTTTATGGATATTTGAAGATTAACAACTCTTACATCACCTATTCTTCTCCTAAGGGCGGATCCACTAGAAAATTTGATTTATACAGCTCCTTCTACAGCCCCTTCTTGTTGAATACTCACTCATCTAAATTTTGAAGCTCAACTCTAACGTATATGCTTGAGTGATTGTGTGTGAGGATTTTTACATTAAATGTATATATCAAATGTATGCTTGCTCACATTTTAGCTATTTTTTCTATGTAGGCTGCTCATGTTTTGAACCCCTTTCTAAATCTTGTATTTCATCTTCAATATGTTATATATGTGCGTTAGGCATATGCTCGTTTGAAAAGTTTTTGTACTGTTTCTGATACTGAAACGATCATTTTAGTATTATTGGCCACTTTTCCCGAGCCTAACTGAATTTGAGGTCTACTGCTAGTTAGGCTCGTTAGCTAGACTGATCATTAAGTTGGGATCATCAACTAAACTGAACCAAACTGATGATGTATTCGTTGCAATCAGTTTAGTTTTGCAACCATCGGTTTACCTCGATAGCATCCGATTTAGCCCAATCGACGTGAGATACGATTTGTCCCAAATTGAGTTTTTCGTGCATTCGTTTTGGCGACTGGTCATTTGCATCTTCGAGATGTTAGATATCAACAAAACACGCCAGCTCGCCAGATTTTCAGTTTGGTTAAATTCGAGTTTCAGCTTCTAATTTGAGTCGGCAACTTCACATTTGAGTAAATATATTCGAAACACAATAACAAGTTTTGCTATCATCAAAATCAAGATTGATTAGAGTTTCTAAATCTAACAGTTTGGTAATGTTGTTGGTATTTTATTTTTAGGGATTCTAAAAAACAAACCATGATATTATTTTATCTCTATTAGACTCAACTATATTTTTTATACATATCATATCAATGTTCTTATCTCCCCCGATTTCCATATGGACAATTTATAATGTTCTATTATTTAATTAAATTTTAAAATCAAAATATGCTCATTTTACACTAAATAGGCTTCAAATATTATTTAATTTATAGCCATACTATCATTTGTGCTAAATTATCAAATTTAGAGTGGGGCTAGGACCAATATATGTTATGGACTTGTTAAATTGGGCCTTACTATACAAATACTTGAATTTTTTTCTACTCTCTTACATAAAATATATGATGTAATCAAAATTTTATGATTCTAAGAAAGTGAACGAATGAATTCAACTGTAACGTAAATTTTACATACAAATATTCTAAAAATTTGAGAGATTATAAACAATTAATTTTTCTATACATAAAAAACAGGGTTTTTTTTTAAATAATTAAAACTCATATGTGTCGAAAACTTGTAATAAATTAAACAAGAGAATCGATAATAAAAATTAGGATTTCAATAGTTGTAAGAAATATGAATATCTTTCAATAAATACTCGAAAACCCAAAGATTAATATGATTAATTTGAACAAGAATTATTTAAATAAACAAGCATTCAAATTTCAACAACTTTTATTGACTTTATAATCTTGTCATAAATTATTTCTTGAAATTTATTGTTCTGATTTTATTTGATTCGATTTGATGAACTATTTATAAGAAACCACATGAGAGACAGAATCCAATATAAATTGGATCTCTCGAGAAAAGCTGGGCACAACATTCAATGCTAATTGACCCAATTATTACTTACATAGGCATCTATGATGTGAAATCTGTCTTCCGTTTTGATTGTGTGAGATTTATCTAGCTTATTCGACCTAACTCATAAAAATTATTATTTTTTATGTAAAAATATTATTACTTTCTATAGTATATGTGGATCAAGTTTACTCGTTTTATTTACATAGACTCGTGAGATCGTCTCACAGAATATCATTTGATATGGTCTTCCATTTATCTGAAAAATCAAACCTCATATGTGCGTGGAGCTGTAGAATTAAGTTTCCTTGTCAAGAAAGGACAGAAGATAAACTGGAGTAGATAACGATCCAATCATATTATTGTATGGTGTCATTATTCCAGGGTGTCACATTCAAATTTCCATTTATATTTCTAAATTAAATTCGCCCTTTTAAAACCACATGGATTTAGTGGAATATTAAATAATGGAACTTTTGTTTTGAATTTCTCGATATATATCCAATCATTCTTCACCATTTTCTACCTAGAGAATAATAAGTTATGCTCAAAGAATCGACTTTTCTTGATATTAGTGGAAACAAAATATTTGAGCAATGTTTTTTTTGGGAAATATTTTCATTTCCTAAAACACAAGTCAATAAGGTAAAAACTTGTGTGAGACGGTTTCATGGGTCGTACTTTATAAGACGAATATCTTATTTTGGTATCGGTAGGATTGACCCGTCTCACAGATAAAGATTCGCAGACCGTCTCACAAGAGACCTACTCAATAAATAAATTCACTTGTTTAATAATTAATTTATTCTAAAAATGATTTCTTCTCACTTTCAAAATTCAAATTCTCCTATAGAATCATTGTTTTGTTATTAAATTTTCGTCATTGTGCTATATTATAACAAAATATATTGCAATTTTAAATTTCCAAATAACCATATAATATTTTAAAAAACCATATGACATAAAATGACATCTATGGAGAAATAGCTTCTTACAAAAATATGGCACACGTGTGTGTATATATATATATATATGAGTCCAAGAGCAATATTGATGATTATAGTTTTTGATAAAGCGGCAAACACTTGATCTTATATATTTTTTAGTTATTTCCCAAAATTGCATTTCTAGAAGAAAAAAAGTTGCAAAATATTTGAAACATAATTAACCAAACGTACAATTGATTTGCTGGGGACCAAAATGGAATTATCGCAGTAAAAACAGAGAATTTTCAGCTAAGACAAGAAAACAAATAGCTACTTAAATAGTGCGACGAGGAACGAGGGGACCCTAGATTAGAACATTAACTGATGTATGTAAGAAGATGATTTGTCATTTACTTTAAAGACAATATTTTGTGGGGAAATTAGATGATTTTGCAGATTTTGAATATCAGCTAAACTTAATCAAATGTAATTACATGAGAAGCTACTTCTGAGTTATTCGAAACTCGATTTGATAAAAATTCATTTGAGTTCGTTTAATGATGCTCGTGAAGATAAACGAAGAAGCTAAAACATTAAAATATTTGGCTCGTTGGATCATGAACATGTTCGTTGATAGGCTCATTAGCCAACTATATGAGATAAAAAAATAAAAGTTTTGATATTTAATTTATAGATTCTACACTTTCCTTATGAAAAATATATCAAATTTATTTATTATAATAAAATTACAAAATTTAATTAACAAAATTATATTTTTCTTTAAATAGATAGTTTAATCTTTAATAAGTTTAACAGATATTTAAATTTAGAATTTACATTTATTAAGTTCTTTTATGTTCTATAAAAAAAACTCGAATATGCTCGTGAGCCATGAACATATTTGTTAAATAAAGCTCGAACTCGGCTCGATTATAAAAGAGTTCATCTGATATATTCAATAGTTCAGCTCAACTCAACTCATTACATCTCGAAAATAACGATTTCAAGATGAGTATCATATAAAATTAAAAACTTGATTGAACTCATATGTGTATCGTTTCATCTACTATGTGTTCAAAATTTAATTATATATATGTGTGTGTAAGTGGGGTTATAAATATATTTATAAAACTATTTTTTAAACTCATTAATTTTATGAAAACTCTCATGTTAATTAACAATTAATATACGTATGCGAACGCGAAATGAGATTATATTAATATCATTCAGAACTACGGTGTAATTTTTTATATGCTTAAAGAATCAGATTCTAGAATTTTAAGAGATGTTGCATTATGTTGTTATGTTCATGTTCCCCTAAGCATCAGAATCACCGTACGTATAATTTGCAACAAAAATTAAAGAAAAATACTATATATATATGTGTATATATATATACACACAAAGAAAATAGACTTGGAGTACATGGCAGTACCATTTGCAATATACGTTAATGGAAAGGATCGGGGACTCCAGAAACTTAAAATTTAAAAATAATTTGTTTCTTTTTTTTTGGGTTAAATTAGATATGGTCCGATAGCATATGGCGTTATATTTTAAATCTCGAACACTGAGACATCGTCTTAAATCAGACATAAAATATCAGTAGCTGTCATCAATATTGCATATTGTGAAGATGCTAAATAAATGTTTTCCCCCAACTGACCAGAGGGGGAAAATGCATTTCATTATCAAACTAAACTACAGAGAATCAAAACTATTTCAATCACCAAAAAGATTCCCCGCATTTTATGATGCCATCCAACTAATGATTAGGAAAGGTGGATGGTTTTAGATTGCCAAACTGGAAATACATACATATTAATATATATATATATATATATATATATATATATATGTTTTTAGATTGCCAAACTGGAAATACATGCATATATGACACTCCAATAAGGATTCGGGCCATCATTAACCCGGTTTATTACTTGGATAGTCCGTATCAAAGCCACTTGCCGGGTACTCTCCTCAAATACCCGGGTATTACGCCTCTTCCCGGGCAATCATCTTTGCAACCCGGGCTCTTGAGTCAATAGCTAGGATCTCAAGCAAACACCCGGATACCCTACTACCCGAAACACCTCGAAACTTGCACCATACTCGAGTGTGATTGATACAGGTAGTCTAATTTGTCAGAACCACTTGGGCTTGGAGTGTCCTAGAAGTTATCAGAAGCTACAAGTATGGGTAGTCGACTTGACATATTTAGTAGGTGGCTCTGGAATTGAGGTATCTACCTCATTTTCTACTATAAATAGTCAGGTATTAATGTCAGTTATAGATTCTGAAATATTTGAACTTTCAAGCACTTACATATTTCATCTCGAATGTTGCTTGTGTTCATCTAAAACTTGCTGACTTAAGCATCGGAATGGCTATGCCGGACACCCCTCCGGCGCCCATTCACGAGTTCCTTTCTTAGTTGCAGGTTTTGTTGCAGCCACTATCTTCAATCAAATTCCCAAACATTATAAATTACTGATTTGATCCGTTGGAAGCCCCCTACCTGACTCATTCATTTCAACCAGATCACATCATTGGCGACGTCTGTGGGAAATTTGAGATTAAGACGTTGTTATGGCTCGTACGCGAAAAACTAACCAGGATAATTCCCGGGTTCATGGTGATGATGCTTGAGCTTCGGGACAAGTTGGTGGTGCTCCTCCCACAGGACCCAATCTTATTGCCACGACCCCGGAGGATTTGGCTAGAATTATTTCTGAAGCGGTGGCTAAGGCCATGGCCCGTAGAGATCATTCACGCCAGGCCACTCCTCCAAGATAAGAGCAGGAGAATGAGCAGGAGCAGCAGCAGGAGATGAGGAGGGAGGAGGAGGAGATGAGGAAAGGGGACGAGGAGTCTAGTGTCGGGTCCAAATCTCCAACTGTAGCGGAGGAATTGTTGGAGTTAAGGCAGAAGATGAAGGTCCTGGAAGGACAGTTGGAGAGTCGGAGCACTTCCCGATCAGTCACCAGAGGATGCCCATTTGCTGATATTATTGTCCAGAACCCTCTTCCCGGGAACTTCAAATCTGCCAAGATAAAGGATTATGATGGTAATACAGATCCCGAAGAACACCTGGCCAGGTTTGAGAATATGGTCATGTTACACTGTTACACTGATCGAATTAAGTGTAAGGTGTTCCTGACAACCTTGGTAGATTCTGCTCAGAGGTGGTTTGAGGGATTGGCTCCTCAAAGTATTCATTCCTTCAAAGACTTCAAGAAGGTGTTCTCACACCACTTCAGCAGTAGCAAGAAATACAAAAAGACTGCTTTTAGTCTTTTCGAGGTTAAACAGAGCTCGGAGGAGAGTTTAAGGGCTTACATCAAAGATTCAATAGAGTGGCTCTGGATGTTCCTACTTGTGCCACTTAAACAAAAACGACTGCATTCACCCAAGGCTTAAGGGAGGGTGAATTTTTCAAGTCACTGACCAAGAAAGTGCCCGAGAACTTTGAGAATTTATTATCCCAGACAGAAAAATACATCAATATGGAGGAAGCCCAGAAGCAGAAGAGAGAGGCTGTGAGGAAGGAAAGAGGAGACCGGGTATCTAAGCCCGAGGAGAAGGGACATAGAAGGGATAATCCAGGGCATTTTTCTCACCATGTGCCCCTAAAGATTGCCCGAGAGAGGGAGGTACATGAATACAGTAGAGATCTGGCCTCGGATTATCAACTATCCCAGGCCCGAGAAGAGAGGATTCTGCACTCTTCATAAAGTGTGTTACCACAACACCGAAGACTGCAAAACTTTGAAGGGAGAATATGCCTTACCTTCCGCCTCGGCACCTGGCCAAGCCAATAAGAGACCAAGATTGCCACCCTGACATCCCGACAACCAGAATCTAGTTCACGGGGAGGAGGTCTAAGATGTAATCCGAGGAACGAGCCCGGAAGAAGGAGAGAGCCCGAGCCGGAGAGAAAGAAGAATTCGCCCCCTGTCATGGGGTTGATTAAAATGATATCAGGAGGTTCCACTGATGGAGACTCCAATCGGGCGAGGAAGTCAAGGAGTAGGAGGGATTGTATGGAGGTAGAAGGGGTGAGGAAAAATGAGGCAATGATCAGTTTCGGCCCGGAGGATTTAAAGGGGGTGAATCTACCCCATAATGACGCCCTGGTTATCCAATCCTGGGTAGCCAATAATGATATTTTGAGAGTCTTAATGGACTCGGGCAGCTCTGTTAATGTCATATTTAAGGACGCATTCATGCAGATGGATTTGCAGGGCTATCATTTGGAAGCTGTGGAAACTGCACTTTTTGGCTTTGCTGGCCATGTGGTTTACCCGGAAGGAGAGATTGTCTTGCCGCTAACCCTAGGCTCCCAAGATCTAAAAAGACAGTGATGACCTCTTTCACTGTAGTGGACTCCCTCTCTTCATGTAATATCATTTTGGGGAGGCCGGCTATGAATGAATTGAGAGCCGTGGCATCCACCTACCACCAAAAGATCAAATTTCCTGTGGGAGCTCGGGTAGGAGAAGTCCGAGGAGATCAGCCATCTTCTCGGAAGTGCTATGTGGAGGCAGTCCGGACTGATCAGAGCAAAACTAGGAGGGAAGGGAAGAAAGCGAGAGTTGATGAAGTGGGAGGAAGAGTAATGGAGAAGGGAGAGGTTCATTTTGTGGCTGAAGAGGAGCAGGAGATGATAGAAGTCAGACCAGGGCAGCAAATCCGGGTGGCTCGGGACCTCAGTACATCTACCCGGGTTAGTCTGATCAATTATTTAAAAGCTAATGTTCATGTGTTTGCCTGGTCCCAATAGGAGTTAACAGGGATCTCACCCCTGATATCGGAGCATCAATTGAATATTCTCCCGGGATCTCACCCGATGAAGCAGAAGAAGAGACACTTTGGTCCTGAAAAGGACAAAGTTATTGATGAACAGGTGAAGGAGCTGCTGAAGGCCGGCCACATTTGAGAAATTCAATTTCCTACATGGCTTTCGAATGTGGTGCTGGTACCTAAGTCCACCGGGAAGTGGAGAATGTGTGTAGATTTCCGCGACCTCAACAAAGCTTACCCTAAAGACCATTACCCCCTGCCCAAAATTGACCAATTGGTGGATTCCACCTCGGGTTTTGAACTGCCGAGTTTCACGGATGCTTACCAGGGGTATCATCAAATTCTCTTGGCCAAGAATGATCAAGATAAAGCCAGCTTCATCACCTCGGGAGATACATTTTTCTATGTTGTAATGCCTTTCGGGTTAAAGAATGCAGGGGCTACTTACCAGCGTCTCATGAACAAAGTATTTGAGAAGCAACTGGGCCGGAATGTGGAGGTATAAATGGATGACATCCTGGGCAAGTCTAAAGAGGTCGCAAATTTCATTATTGATCTGGAAGAGACCTTTGCTACTCTAATGCATTATGGAATAAAGCTCAACCCTGCCAAATGCATTTTTGGTGTCAAGAGTAGCAAGTTTTTGGGTTTCAGAGCCTTCCAGGATTGAAGATTCACCTTGCAGAGCTCCCTGTATTGGTGAAGCCGGAGTCCGGGGAAAAACTATTCGTTTATCTATCTACTACAGAGTATGCTTTCAGCTCGGTTCTAATAAAAGAAGAAGGCTCTGATCAAAAGCCTGTCTACTATGTCAGCCATGCCCTAAGAGGCCCTGAGCTCCGTTATAGTGAAATAGAAAAGATTGCTTTGGCCTTGATCATGACCGCCCGGAAGCTACGACCTTACTTCCTGTCACATCAAATCATTGTTCTTACCAATAGTCCTCTTGGCAGGATCATGACTCCTTCAGAAGTATCCGGGCGGATGATCAAGTGGACAGTAGAGTTGGAAGAATACGACATTGAATACAAACATCGGGTTGCCATCAAAGCACAAGCCTTATCAGATTTCTTATCCGAGATAGTTCAACCCGAGGAAGAAGAAGTATGGAGAGTATTTGTGGATGGGGCGTCAAGCCTTGCGGGTTGTGGAGTAGTGGTTTTAATAATATCTCCCCCGGGAGAAAAGATTAAATTGACATTAAGGATTGATTCTCGGGTAACCAATAATGAGGCCGAGTATGAAGCTGTCCTCGTCGGTATCCGAGCTGCCCGGGAAGTTGGAGCTTCCCGAATTATTCTGTATTATGATTCACTGCTCATCACTCAACAAATAAAGGGTGTTTATGAATCTAAGGACGACAGGATGCTCAAATATTTACAGCTCATTCGAGCCCAAGCAGGAATTTTCACGGATTGGAGTATTGAACAAATATCTCGGGAGGAGAATGGTGAGGCAGATACTCTAGCAAAAGTGGCTGCTTCTTTATCAGAAGTTAGCACCCGGGAAATCTTGCATGTTTCCCGGTTGGTCCTTTCTACTGAAGAAGAAGCATTATCAACATTAGGGAATTCCTGGATGACACCTCTCATAAAGTTCATTGAGAACAATGAATTACCTGAGGACAAAGCCCGAGCTCAAAAGATCAAGAGACAAGCTCCCAGGTTTGTTCTCTTAAATAATATCTTGTACAAGAGATCATTCCAGGGACCATTATTAAAATGCTTATCTGAGGAAGAAATGGATTATGTCCTCCGAGAAATTCATGAAGGATGTTGTGCCGAGCACCTCAGAGGAATATTTTTGGCCCGGAAGACAATGCTTACCGGGTTCTGGTGGCCAACTCTTAGCCAAGATTCTACCCGAGTGGTACGGGCTTGCGAAGGGTGCCAACACCACTCAAATTTTCAACATATCCCGGCCACTTTTATGAAGCCTGTCTGGGAATCTTGCCCCTTTGATCAATGGGGTATGGATATTGTGGGCCCCTTCCCAATTGCCCGGGCTCAGAAAAAATTCTTTCTAGTAGCTGTTGACTATTTTTCCAAGTGGGTGGAAGCTGAACCCTTGGCTAAGATCACTGAGCAGGAAGTTTTGGAATTTCTGTGGAAGAACATTGTGTGCCGGTTTGGAGTGCCCAGAAGACTGATCTCACATAATGGAAGACAGTTCCAGGGCAAAGAGATTACATCGTGGTGTCGGGAAATGAAGATCACTCAATTATTCACCTCTGTTGCCTATCCTCAAGCTAATGGCCAAACAGAAATTGTCAATAGAATTATTGTACAAGCACTGAAAACAAGGCTACAGGGCAAGGGAAAAGATTGGGTGGAAGAATTACTCAGTGTTCTCTGGGCATACAGAACCACTCCCCGGACACCTACTCAAGAAACTCTTTTCAACTTGGTGTATGGTTCTGAAGCAGTCCTTCCAGTTGAGATCGGGCAAACTTCTTCCCGGGTAAAATCTTATCCGGATGACAATGATCAAAGCCGGGCTATGGAGTTGGATTTGGTGGAAGAAAAGAGAGACCGAGCATTCATTCGAATGGAAGCATATCGGAGCCGGGTTATGAAATCATATAACAGGAAGGTCCGAATCCGAGACTTCCAAGTAGGGGATTTAGTCATGAAGAAATTCAATCCTGCCGGGGATGTTGGGAAGTTGGAAGCACGGTGGGAAGGACCCTATAAGATCACCCGGAGGGTCAGTACGGGATCTTTTTATCTGGAAGATGCCCAGGGCCGTCTTCTGAAAAGGCCAATGAATGTATTTAATTTGAAAAAGTACTATACATGACAGATGTAATTATTTGATGGAAGAAATAAATGAAAGATCTATTTTCTCAGAGAAAGTGTTATGAATGTTTCTTTTATCTTATCCCGGGAGGTACTAAGCCCCGATTATTAAATAAAAAGCCCAGTGCACTACACCCTGGCTCGGGGCACCACACCTCGACCATTCCCAAGTCCTGGGACATGCTCTTCGGCCCAAGGCTCCGTACCTTAGTTCTTAAAAAGCCCAGGGCACTACACCCTGGCTCGGGGCACCACACCTCGACCATTCCCAAGTCCCGGGACATGCTCCCTGGCCCAAGGCTACGTACCTTGGTTCTTAAAAAGCCAGGGCACTGCACCCTGGCTCGAGGCACCACACCTCGATCATTCCCAAGTCCCGGGACATGCTCCTCGGCCCAAGGCTCCGTACCTTGGTTCTTAACAAGCCCAGGGCACTGCACCCTGGCTCGGGGCACCACACCTCGAACAGTCTAAATCCCGAGATATGCTCTCTTACCCGATTTTCCCATTTTTGCTATATGCACCCAGGTTTTATATCCGGGTTTATGGTTGCTTACATCTGGGTCAATTACCGAGTATAAGGCATTTGATTCGATTATAAGGATCAAAATCCCGGGTACTTATTTGAAGTTACCGGTTAATTCACAATACTTAGAAAATTTTTTGGTTATTTGCATACAAGCAGTTATATTACCTTGATTTCTTGAAGACTTGTCAGAATATTATAAAGAACAAATGAGGGAAATTGAAATTTCATTAATGAAAGCCCGAAGGAAAAATTTACAAAGGAATAAAAGAAGTACAATCCTAGTCTATATCTACATGTTCAGGCCCTGGCTGCTCTTCTCGGTTTTCCTCCTCCTCCTCATCGCCATCCTTGGGAAGGGATGCAATAGCCAGGCCAAAATCAAGAAAGTTTTCCTTATCTTGAGGTAAGAGTCGGGCTTCCTCAAATTGTTCCGTCATTTATCAAAGTCGGTCTGGAAAAGAGGATAGGCCTTATCTACGACGGCCTTCTTAAACTCGGGAGATTGGAGGAAGGAAGCCTGCCACTTGTCCTTATTATATTCAGCCAGGGCCAGGGCGCTCAGCGCTCTCTCGGCCCGATGTAATTGCACATCTGCCTGCTCGAAAAGGGAATGGATCCTCGATTCCGAGACAGACAGAGAGCCTCGCAGATTTTCTTCTCAAACAAGGCCTTCATTGATGTCATGTTGGGCCTTGTCCAGGGCCGAGCGCAAGTTGGCCACTTCCTCCTCGTGAGAGGCTCGAGCCCGGGACAACTCCTCTTGCAGCTTTTCCTGATTGTCTTGGAATTGCCGGGCTCGTTTGCCAGAAACGGTGGCAGCCGCCGCGACCTTCTCAAAGGCCGAGATCAACAGTTGAGCAGCCTATTCAAAAACAAGTCAGTAACAAATAATTGATAAGCAGAGCAAGAAAGATCAATGGAAAAACTTACCGCCAAAAGTTTGTTCGAGCCCTCAAAAATTTTAACAGAGGCTCGGGAGTTCTTCAAACAGGCCTCCTCATCAGGAGTAAGGAGTTGTTTGAAGATTTTGAGCCCTTTTGCCGAAGATCCCTCCTCAAGAATATTGGCTCGGGGAGGTTGCTCGAGGAGAGGGGCTGTTGGTTGGGTTGTTGCTGGGGGGTGGTTGACCGAGTTGCTTGAGATGAACTTTGGCCCACCTCCCGGTTATCTTCGACCAAAATCTGCTCAGGGCTTGTAAGAGCCTTTGGCTTCCTCTGGATGAGGGGGACGTGGTCTTCAGAATCTTCCCGGGATTCATCTTGGGTCGTTTCTTCCTCCTGACGAGTCTCAACCCGAGTCAACTCAGCCTGCCGGGCTGCCGCCTCCTTAGCCTGTTTCTTCTCGACAGCGGCTTTCCGGGCTGCAAATTTTATCTCTTTGGCCGCCTTCTCGGCCGCCCATTTCTTAGCGAAGGCCTCCTGCATTTTCGAGTTATCTGCATGAACAGGAGGAAGGAAACCTCAGTACAAATTGCAAAATTACATAAAAATAAAGTAAAGAACATTTATAAAAGAGTATGTACCAGGTTTAGCACCCGAGCCGGCAACCTCGTCGATCACCCTGTCCAAAGGGTCCTCAGCCCGGGCACTCAACCCATAAGCAACTAGATTCTCATTTGAGATAATGACGGAGGAGGATATTTATGGCCCTCCACCAGAGCTTGACTCATGAGGAAAGGTTCCTCAGATTTATAAGCTGGGGGAAGGGCAGGTTGTGGTGGAAGAGATTGAACAAACCCGGTCAGAAAAGGAAGAGGACCGGAGAGTTGAATAAAAAAATCGTCTTTTCCACCCCTTCTGAGAAGAAGGGATATCATCAAGGAATCTGGAATTAAGACGGGCCGTTAGGGAAAAGGCATTATCACCGAGTCGGCAAGAAAAGAAATAATGAAGAATGAGGGGGTTGATAAGAAGATTGTTTATTTTAAACAAAACATAGGCCGAAGCCATGATGCGGAAGGAGTTGGGGTGAAGTTGATTGATAGGTACACCAAAGAATTTGGCTACGTCGATGTAAAAAAGAGGAATGGGAAACTGAAGACCATTCCTAACTTGGTCCCGAAGAAGGTAGTATACCCGAGAGGGGGCTTGTCAGCCCGATCAAAGGGATCGGGTACAAGGATAGAAGAGGTAGAAGAAATAGATCCCAAAGCCCGGATTTCCTCATCTGCACCCAAGCGCAGAGAGCTGCTCAAAGAAGAGAACCAGGGAGTCTCCGGGGCATCGGTGGGAGGAGGATCAGAAGCTCGGGCTTTTCCCTTACCCTTTTTGGGGATTCGGGAAGTACCTGAGGAAGAATGTTTTAAAAAAGAAACTTTTGTTTGGTGAGCTATGGGTTATCTAGAAGTTTGGGAAGTAATGCGACGGCGAGGGGGGGGAAGGGGAAGAATCGGAGCGCATCGCGGTGGACTTGTCACTAGGAGAGCCTCGCGCATTCACTCCAAAAGTTGAAGATGTAGAATTAGACATTATTTGAGGGAGATGACTTACGATTTTTTGGAGACTAAGATGATTTGAGGTGGCGGACGGTGGGGGGAGCGTCGAAATCAAGAGATTTGCGTGTGGGAAAGTCGAGAGAAAAATTCGCAAGAGCTTCGATCCAATTTTGAATTTGAGAGTGATTTTTGAAAAATAGGAGGGTTAATATATATAGGCGGTAGGAGGGAAATCTCAGCCGTTGATCTAAATACACGTGGACGATCGAGATGTGCCTCGTAAATTGCACCGGGCAGACAAAAGGACGTGCACATATATCAAGATGTCAGACTTATCGAATTCTTAGAATACGGAACGTTTTTCGGCGGGAATTTAATGCTAAAGCATGCGTCATAATGACACCTCTTGGACTACCCGGGAGATTTGAGGCCCCGGCATTTTATTCAATCTCGGGAGATTTAAGGCCCCGGAATACTATCTTAAACACGGGTGGTATCAGACCCCGGTATTTCATCCCATCTATGGAATTTTTGAAGCCCCCGATGCTCTACACATTCAGAAATGTGCGGTAAATAAGAATGCAAGTATGACTGATCGGGACAGTGAGTCAAGCTCTAGCCCGACTATTTTAGGGATGGGTGGTTATACCCCAATAAGGATTCGGGCCATCATTAACCCGGTTTATTACTTGGATAGTCCGTATCCAAGCCACTTGCCGGGTACTCTCCTCAAATACCCGGGTATTACGCCTCTTCCCAGGCAATCATCTTTGCAACCCGGGCTCTCGAGCCAATAGCTAGGATCTCAAGCAAACACCCGGGTACCCTACTACCCAGGCCACCTCGAAACTTGCACCATACTTGAGTGTGATTGATACAGGTAGTCTAATCTGTCAGAACCACTTGGGCTTGGAGTGTCCTAGAAGTTATCAGAAGCTACAAGTATGGGTAGCCGACTTGACATATTTAGTAGGTGGATCTGGAATTGAGGTACCTACCTCATTTTCTACTATAAATAGCAGGTATTAATGCAAGTTATAGATTCTGTAATCTTTGAACTTTCAAGCACTTACATATTTCCTCTCGAATATTGCTTGTGTTCATCTAAAACTTGCTGACTTAAGCATCGGATTGGCTACGCTAGACACCTCTCCGGCGCCCATTCACGAGTTCCTTTCTTAGTTGCAAGTTTTGTTGCCGCCACTATCTTCAATCAAATTCACAAACACTATAAATTACTGATTTGATCCGTTGGAGCCCCCTACCCGACTCATTCATTTCAACCAGATCACATCAGTATGTATGTATGTGTGTGTGTGTGTATATATATATTCATACATATTAATAGGTTTTTAGATTGCCAAGCTGGAAATACATACATATTAATATATATATATATATATATATATATAGGTTTTTGATTGCCAAACTGGAAATACATATATATATATATATACATATATATACATATATATATATGTATATATATAGAAATAGAGAATCTCACATCAATCAAGAATAATTGAAGAGTAAGTGTAATAAATAATTCGCTAATATTGAAGAGGGAAGGTTGGGGTCTCGTCATCAGTGATAGGAGTTCGCTATAAAATTATTTAGCAATTGTTAATGATGGTTTGTGTTAAATTGGGAAAAAAAAAAAGATAATCCAATTTCTTGTATATATTTTGATAAAAAAAACTAGTTTTACTCTAATTTTTTTGGGTTTTTATGTTTTATTTGTGAATTTTTATGCTGAACCTTAACTCCTCTCTTCTTGTCCAAATTTAGAGTTTATATGTGCGTACAACTGTATATAGAGAGAGACAAGTGAAGGAATAATAGAGCTTAAAAATTCAAAGATGCTTGTAATCACTACAATTATAATCATATATATATATATATATATATATATATATATATATATATATATATTATAATCATATATATATATATAGCTGAAATAACACTCACCTATTTAATTTGACGAAGCATGTCAAATTGTACATCCAATAGGTGAGCGTGAGCATCACCTCATTGATATCCACATAAGTAATAGATGGATGAACAATATATCAAAATTATATATATTTAATGGGACGACGTCGTTTTCATTTTATGTCTATTTATTTAGCAAATCATTAATGGGACGACTTCGTTTTCATTTTATGTGTGCGTTCCTATAATTATATATAAATAACTTTGCGTTTATTCAAAGGGATAATTAAATCCACCTCTCCGGAGGTCCATCATTATTACAAAAATCCAACTATGTGTAAATATTACCCTTATTTTTCTTGAAGTATATTACAAATCTAAGAGGGTACCTAATTTTAGAATTCACTAGGCTTATGGTGTACAACCACTCACTATATTTCTAAAAAAAAATCACACTATCTTATTACATGAGAACAAAAAAACTCACAAATATTATAAAACTAATGAATATAGCTCCCTTGTTACTGTAAAACACGTTTTCATTAATTGGAAACATGTTTCCTTCATTTGTCAACAAGGAATCCGAAAACTCCGCTGTTTTTCATCTGAAAATTCTACACAATTAATGCACGTCATTATTGGTCTACTTAACTCCATTTACATTTTCTCACTTGAAGATTTGATTGAGAATCAAAAACATCTCCACAGATCCTTTCAATCTTGTCATTTTCTGCTGTTTACGTTTCCGCTAGGTCACTTCAGGATCTACACCACTCAAACTTATCAATGTTTACTGGCTTGGTCAGTTTATCAACTATGTTATCTTTATATGGATTTTCTGCATATCCAAACTTCTTTCTTCTATTACTTCTCGAACAAAGTGAAATTGAACTCCAATGTGTTTAGTCCTGGAATGAATGGCTGGATTCCTTGCGATGTGTAGGCGCTCTGACTGTCACAAAACAAAGAACCTTATCTTGTTTGTGTCCGATCTCTTTCAATAACATTTTAATCCATAATTCTTGCAAGTTTCAATAGCTGCTATATATTTTGTCTCTGTTGTTGATAACGTCACAACTGTTTGCAGCTTTGAAACTCAGCTTACTGCTCTCTCTGCAAGTTTAAACACATAAACAATAGTAGATTTTCTCTTATCAAGATCACCTGCATAATTTGAATCGACATAACCATGAGTGTAAAATCCGACCCTCCATAAAAAAATGCGGCATTTGAGGCACTTTTAATGTGACTAAAGATTCTTTTAGCAGCGTTTCAATGCCCTCTTCTTGGATTCGTCATATACCGACTAAATGCTCCCACTGCTTGAGCAATGTCCGGTCTTGTACAAATCATGGAGAATATCAAACTTCTCACTGCTAATCCATATGGTACTCGAGATATCTTCATCTTCTATGCTACACTGTTAGAACATATCTCAAAGGATACTTTAAAGTTAATAGGAAGATGGGTCGAAATTGGCTTACTATCTTGCATGTTGAATCGTTGTAAGACTTTCTTCAAACAATTTTTTTGGAAATGCCAAATGTTTCTGTAACTTATGTCTCAGTGAACTTAAATCCCTAGAATCTTGTTTCCTGGTCTCAAATCATTTATATAAAATTCCCTAATCAGATGTTCCTTCAATTCTTGGACCTGATCTTTTTTGGGGCATGCTACCAACATGTCGTCTACATAAAAAATCAAAATGATATAATCCTCAACAGACCTCTTGAAATATGTACAAAGGTTTGCACTAAGTCTGTTGTATATAAAGCTCGTGATATAGGAATCAAATGTCTTGTATCAACAGTTCGTCATCTATTTGAGACCAGACGAAGATTTTTTCAACTTACAAACCATGTTCTCTTTGTCTTTTTCTGCAAAACCTTATGGTTGTAGCATATAAATTTCTTCTTCAAGATCTCCATGAAAAAATATCGTTTTCACATGAAGTTGTTCTTGATGTAGGTCAAACTTCGCGCACAATTCCAACACTACTCTGATTATTATAAGTCGAATCACATGAGAAAATATCTCATTGAATTCAATGCCTTCTTTTTTAGTATATCTTTTTACCACCAATCTAGCACGATACCACTATACTTAGTTATTTCTATCACGCTTGATCTTATTGACTCTTCTGTTACCAATGGTTTTCCTCCGTCATGGTAGCGTAACAAGATATTAAGTTTTATTCATGTCTAATGACTCAAATTATTTTTGCAGTGAAGTCATCCACGAGGATACATCTGAGCTTTGAGTAGCCTCATGGAAACTTGATGGCTCATCATCCTCTGATAATAAACAATATACAATATTGCTTTCAGTGACATAATTTGTAAGCCAACCTGGTGGTGGTTCTCTCTCTCGAGTTGACTACCTCACTTTGGAAACCACGGACTCAATATGTTCTTGTTCCTCATGCTCGATACTGCTTCACAAGAAATTTGATCTTCATCTGTCTTATGTCCGCCTGAATTATAATAGTTTCTGAATTCTGTGTGTCTTTGTCTTCCTTTACTTTATCTTTCTCGAAGATAACATCAATGTTGATGACAAGCTTGTAGATAATAGGATTCCACAAGTGAAACTCTTTTACTCCATCAGCGTAACCCGAGAAGATATATTTTTTTGGATTTCGAATCCAACTTCGATATTTCTTTATCATTATACAGAACGGACGCAAAACTTCCAAATATATGCAAATGACAATCAGACGGTTTCCCAGTACTCATTGCCATCCGAGTCTTCAGATCAATCTCCACTGAAAGAGAACGATTGATGATATAACAAGCTGCTTTGACTGATTCTGCCCAAAATGAGTTGGCTAGACCCACAATCCTGAACATTGCTCTTGTTCTGTCCAAAAAAACAAGGTTTTGTTTATCCGCTCTGTCACTCTATTCTGTTCAGATATTTAAGTTGTCATGAACTTTATTTTAATGCCCTCATATTGGCAAAAATACAACAAATTAGTCACTGGAATATTCTTCTTCATTTTCAACCATCAAACACTTGATTTTTTTTTCAGAATCAAGTACAACCTGCGCTTTGAAATCTTCGAAGACCGAAAAAACATATGATTTTTTCTTGATTGGATATACCCAACATCTCATAAAGAAATCATCAATTAATATCTCGCTCCTCCTAGAGATACAACTGGTGCCTGCCAAACATCCTAATGAATCAGATCTACTATGCTTTCGATTTTGACGGTATAAGTGCCAAATTTTAATTTTTGTTGTTTAGTGGTAACACAATGCTCACCAAATGTTAGTGACACTTTTGTAAGCCCCGACAACAGCTTCCGTTGTAAGAGAATTTTCAACTCTAGTTTTGACTTATGCATGAGCTTTCTATGCCATAACACTATATTTTTCTCCTGAATCAATCGATACAACAGCCAGTCTCGTCTCTTTGTGCGTTTCTCCCAAAATTATATACAGATTTGCAACAAATTTTTCCACTCTGATAACCACAAGCATGCCATTTACCATTTTCATGATCCCATTTTCGATATGGATTTTATATCTGATATCATCCAATTTCTCTGAAGACAAAAGATTCTTCGTTAGCTCTTTTACATGTCGTACCTCATGCATAGTGTGAATGGGGATATCAAATATTTTTATTTTGATGGTATCGACCCCAACAATTTCCAAGGCATAATCATTTTATATGAATACAGATCCTTATGAGACTGGTTCACATTGATCAAACCATTCTCTCTGAAACTTCATGTGCCACGTAACTCCTAAATCTACAATCCATCTGTCACAAAATTTGTGTCCACCTTCTGCAACTACTGCTACTTCGCTGAGTAATGTTTCACCACCACCTAAAATACTAGCCACATCTTCTTGATACTCATAAACTCTTTCTTGAAATACCATTTACCGCCACATTTAAAACAGTAAATATTTTTATTTTTACTTATTAACTTTGATCTACATCGCCTTTGGCTCGCATTGTAGTAACGCTCTATAAATCTTCATCTTATCATCGGTAAAGCATTTTCCTGCTTCGAAGTTACCAACATATCTTCCTTATTCTTCATTGATTTTCTTTTTCGAGAACCGCAGTTAAAACATAGTCAAAGTTTAAAAAGTTTGTGATGATATTGTAGGTTAAATTGATGATAAATTGATTATATGAATTTTGTAGACTTTAAAGTAGAAGCTCCACACATTTTTTCCCTCTATTTTATGCCTATAGAGGTGAGTTGGGAAAATAGAGTATTTTGGATGTTGATATGATCGATCATTGATGAAGATTCTGTCATCCGAAAAATATAAAACATTCTATTTAGGAAAATCTTATAATATAGTGACTTGACTTCGTACATCTTTGTTAGAGTATTCCAGATAATTTTTGCTGTCTTTATCTCAATTATACTTGACGGTACTTTGTCTGCTATTACCAAATGTAAATTGACAACAAAATTATCACTCATCTCATTTCATTTTCCATCATCTGTCATTTCTCTCGATCTATCTCCAATAGCTAACAAGCAATTCTCATTTCTTAAAATTGCTTGTATCTTTATTTTTCACATCATAAAATTGCTCTCATCGAACTTTGTTATCCCGTGCATGCCAACTATTATGTCTACAACAATTTAGTAGACTGGAAAAAATAATCTCGCCTTAATAAAAATATTAATAAAAAAATTCTGATGTGGAAGATCAATCTAGGCTGTAACTATAAAGCATACTCATAATTTTAAAAAATTTTAAACCAAGTCTCTGATACCACTTTTAATCTAAGGTTCGACGTCTTGAGATATAAATATGAAAATAAAAAATAAAAGCGGACACCGGGATTTACGTGGATAAAGTATTAGAGTAAAAACTATGAGTATGATGAAAAAAATTTCACTGTAATATTTATGATGTACAATCACTCAATGTATTTTCAAAAAAATACACTCTCTCTTACTATAGAAGAATAAAATATCACACAAATATTATAGATCTATGCATTCAAATGTTGTGAGAGAAGAAGTATTGAGAACGAGATGTATTACAATGAAAGAAGGGAGCTCTATTACTCTAAAACACATTTTCATTAATGTCAAAACACGTTTCTTTAATTTGCCAACAAAGCCGCCGATAAAAGGAAATATACGCACCAAATTATTACCAAGCTTACATGATCTTCTGAGATTTTGAAAGGTACGAGAGGTCGAAATGAAACAGACAGATAAAAATAAAATAATAAATTCTAACTTAATACCAACAAATAGATATATTTCAATATCGTTTATACTTTTGTTGATAACTTGTATTTCATATCACATGCATTGTTTGTTTTATTTTCCTGATATAAGGCTTCTTTGTATGAGCAAAGGGGTGATTATTCGATGTTACACTTGAAGTATTTATCCACTTATGACGTGGTCAAATGTTTAACTCTTGAATCATCAACATATATGTCAAATTTTATAAAAAAAAATGAGATATGTACATTATCTAATGATATTGAATAATGGAAAAAAAAATACTCCTGATGTAGCACAGACTAACTCGCACAGACTAACTCGCAAAGGGTGAAATTTGTGTTTGTGGTGTTTGTGCATCTTCCCTTAAACTTGCTTTATCTGTACAAATGGCCCCTTGTCTTAAAATTTTCCTAAATAATGTAAACAGTGTCAAATAAAAACTATACATCCCACATGGGTGGGGTCCCCTCTGTTATTTCACCACTTTGAAACGTTTATTTCATTAATATAATTATGGGTAATTTATGCAAATTATATTAAATAACTATAAAGTTATTTTAACAATGCAAGTATTGTGTATATTTTTTTTTTCTTTAGAAAAAAAAAAAAGATGAACGCCAATTGAAATATGAGATTTTGACTGTTTTTTCGTACAATTATATAAATTTAGCTTTTAACTAAACAGATTTCAGACATTAGATTTTGCCCCCTCAGCTATAATATGGATAGAGTAACTAACTGATACGCTGATGAATTTTTTTATATATTATTTTAAAAATACCATTTAATCATCCAATTTCATATATAACGTTTTTTTTTTATCCTCACTAAGAAAAAAATTTATTTAGCTACGTGTTTATCAAACACTATTGCTAAATTGAATTTTCCCACGGTTACAAAATCTTGGACAAATTACCATGATTTTTTTAAAATAATGATAAAAATAGAGACTGATTAGCATAAAACATCGCAATTTTAGCGACGGTTTAATTTAATCCATCACTTCAATTTAGCAAGCAACGGTTTCTGTATTATGTCGCGTGGATAGCGACAAAATATATAAATTGTTGTCATTAATTACATAGCGACAGAATTTGTATACATGCTGTTGCTAATTGCGATGGAATAAATTAAATTCCATTGTCATTTTGAATTTTGAAATTCCAATTCAAATTAGTGATGATTTTTTTTAAAACCGTGACAATGAGTTACGGTTTATTCAAAATCGTATATACTCCCCATTACCTTTATTTTTTCACTGATTTTCGCATTTTATCTGTAGTATCGGCTAGTTCTTCTTTCTCCCCACAAATTTCATGCACTTTAATTATTATAAAATATAAATATGTTTTTATCTAATTTTACAGATCTGGTTATACTTATGGGCTTCAACTTTGCAAGTCCTTCAACCTTGTTTTTCATATATGCTTTCAGATATATATGTATATGTTACGGAAATTTAATTTTTTGCTATATATTTTGTATATAATTGTAAGGCCCGAGATTTTAATTACTGTAATCCGAGATTAATCTGAAATGATTTATTGATTAATTGATATGATTATAAACAGAAAAGATCAGACCGGGAGAGCCGAAAGAAGATTTGACATGAGGTGCAAGAAGAGTCCCCGCGCACATGCGCGACATGTATGGGCGCACATGCGCGAGGAAGACAGAACCATGCGCGCACATGCGCGACTTAGATTCGCGCATATGCGCGAGAGGTCCAGAGAGTTGGGCGCACATGCGCGACCTCAATACGCGCATATGCGCGGAACGTCCAGAGAGTTCGGCGCACATGCGCGGCAGAAGGCGCGCATATGCGCGAATGGTGAAGGCACGAGACAGTAGGTCTCGCGCATATGCGCGACTTATGTGCGCGCATATGCGTGAGCAGTCCGGTAGTTCGGATAAGGCTTCCGGCGCATATGCGCGGCCTTGTGCGCGCATATGCGCGCGCCGTGCAGAACGAAAACAAGCCACTTGCCCTTACATGTGCAACGTGTGTATATATATATATATATACATACAAAGGTGATTCAAGATTCTGAAGAAAGAAAGAAACGAGGCAAAGGGGTCGAGGAAGTTTGCCAGAAATCCTTACCCCTTTTTATTTTGATCCGTCCGTTTGATTTTTAATCTGAGTACAGTACCGAATTCCTTTCAACGCAGGCTACAACTGGACGTAAGTTTTGCTATGTTTAGATACAATATGAAATTATGATATTGTCAGAATCGAATATGAATCATATTGGTGTTTCTGATACATTGGACATCGTATAATCGAAGTCAGATTAAAGAACAGACTGGTTATGTAATTGTTATGATTTTTGGAACTGATTAATTGAGATTCGATATCAGATTTGTATTGTTATTGAAATTATGAGTTATATCGATAGTGATTATGAGTTCTGGTATTATATCTGTAATGCTGGGAATGACGGGGTTATCGAGACTGTATTGTTATGCCGCCGAAACATCCGTAAATTGATATTGATCAGATTCGGTATTGGTTGAGATTGTATTGTGGTATCGTATGTCGATTGGCATTGATCCGATTATGTTTTGATTTGAGTATTAATCAGAACAGGTTTTGAACTGAGTTATATACTGATATTGTATCTATTCGATTGTCATTAACAGATTGGGTATGGACATAGTTGACTTCAATACTTCGTCTTCGTCGGACCGAGAAGATAAATGTATAAATTAATGTTGAGTTGAGATTGCACAACTCGAGTGAGGTTTGGCTCGAGTTTCCCTAAATCACATACTTTACTTTATTGCATTGATGTGATTGACGTACTTGTTCTCTTGATTTATAGACAATGTATTAAACGAGTAATCTTGTGACAGAAGTGCCTGATAGTGGTGGGATCGCCACGGACACATTGCACAATGTCACAAGATAGTGTATTGGCGATAGTGCCAAAGTCTGTCACCGGATGTTTGGCTATCGATGTGGATAGAATTGTAGCATCTTCTATTACTGGTGATCGGTACCGTATCGATGTGGATAAAATTATAACTTCTTCTATTACTGATGATTGATATTATATCGATGTGGATAGAATCGGAGTTTCTTCTATTACTGGTGATCGATACTATACCGATGTGGATAGAATCCGAACTTCTTCTATTACTGGTGATCGATACCCTATCGACGTGAATAGAACTGGAGTCTTTTCTATTACTGTTGGTCGATATGGGAATACCCACATCTGGAAACCGGGATCCCTAGACTAGGATTGAGTCTAGTCTTAAATGTGGAGTCATGAGTCTAATTGACAGTTATATTGATTTATGTTGATTATGTTCCTGAATATGGTACATAATGAGTTATGTTCCTGATGATGGTACATGTTTATAATATGATTTATTCTTGATATGGATTTATATTCTGATCTGAATACATGTTAGAAATATCTGTTATATGCTTTTATATTGTTTTTATGATTGCATGTATACATGATTTAAACTGAGAATGTAATTCTCACCGGAGTTATCCGGCTGTTGTCTTGTTTGTATGTGTGCATGGAAACAGGTGGGATAGGATCAGGGTCAAGAAGAGAACGAGGCTGGACTAGATAGCGTGGAGATCCGGGCTTCGAAGCAACTTAGGATTCAGCACTGATATATAGTTGAACCTAGTTGAATTCTTGTAGATAATACAAGATTTATATGTTTAGGTTTAGTATGTAATCTGAAATGAATTACATTACGTTTCCGCTTTGTATTTTAAAAAAAAATTTAGACCCTGTTTATTATATAATTGTTTGAATTATTCCTAAAGACGATTAAGGAATGAATTAGCGTCCGGGTCCCCACAACAGGTGGTATCAGAGCATTAGGTTCCAGAACAGTAGGTTCTAGAACTATAGGTTCCTGAGATTGAGATAGAAGAGGGTGAGCGGGGTAGATTGAGTTTTCTTTCCTGCTTTTGATTGCTAGCATGTGACTTATTATAATGTTGACTTACATTGTGTATGCTAGCATGATATATGTTTACTGCTTCTAAATACATGTTACCTGAATATCTGAGTTGATTTGGTAATGTATTTGATTTGAAAATGAATCAGAACAATTTCTTGATCAGAAGGTAAGCTGATCAGAAATGGACTGAGATTGATTTATCTCATGTGATACTAACCCTTGTGGTAATCAGATATACCTCCTAGAAGAATTCGAGAATTGGGTAGTACTTCGATTGATCAGATGGATGAGACAGAAACTTTGATGGAAATACAGTTGAAGAAATTTCAGTCGTTTCAACCGCCGATTCTGAAGGGTAATGAGACGCTAGTGGAGTGTGAGAATTGGTTAGATGATATAGAGATACTGTTTGATTCACTTGATTATCCAAAGGAACAGAGAATTAAACTGGTTGGAAATCAACTACGGGAAGTCGCTAGGAGTTGGTGGCTGGTAACCAGAGAAGCCATAGCACAGCGTAGCTCAACGATTACGTGGAAAATTTTTAAAGTTGAATTTTATCAAAGATTTGTACCTCTATCATACCGACAGGATAAAAGTGCAGAGTTTACAAATCTGAGACAGGGTCAGTTGAATGTTGATGAGTATTTGGCCCAGTTTTTCACCTTGCTACATTTTGCCCCTCAAGTGGCTAGAAATGATACAACTGTATCTGATCAGTTTATCCAGGGATTGAATCCGGAGATACGCACATTGGTGAATGTGAAACAACCGAGTAATTTTGCTGATATTCTGAATCGAGCCAAAAGAGCAGAAACCGTTCTGAGGCGACAAAAGGAAGCTTCATATGTTCTGCCAACACCGATACCACAACCACTGCCTTCCAGAATTGAAATTGGCAGTAGCAGTGGTGGAAAGAAAGAGCAGTTGAAAGTTCAAAAGGAACAGTTCAAGAAGTTAGGGAGCGGTTCAACTAGCTCCAGCGGTTCTAGCCCGAGTTACACCAGATTTTATTGTAGAACCTGTGGAGGAAGGCATCCCAAAGAACAATGCCGAAGTGTACTTGGTAGTTGTCATGTTTGTTGACAACCAGGACACTTTGGTAAAGTCTGTCCACAGAAAGGTTCCCGAAGATTTCAGGGAGCAGAATCATCTGGTGGTAGTGATCGAGAAACAGACCCAAGGACACACGTGATGATATAGTGGCAGGTAATAATCTTTTATGATTATGTTGCATATGTATTGATATATACTAATGCATTCCCTACGATTATCTTTGACTGAGTTGTATTGATATATGTTGTAACTGCTGGGTCTGTATTACTGTAGTATTGATCATTGTACCTTTTGGGGAGAGGAATTGATATCAGTGAATTCTGTGATATATTGTGTGCTGCAGTAAAAAGAGAATGAGATTGAATTAGATTGTATTGTACTTGTGTTATCTGATTCTGACTACATTATTGATATTAATATGCTAACAAGTACAGAATTATTATAGATTCTTGCTAGGAGATGGTAAGATTCGGACCTGAAATGGCCGATGAACGAATGATATACGGTAAGGATTCTCGATTTTGAATTCCTTGATATCCGTATTATGTATGATTTGATGATTATCGAAAAGAATGGAGTAATTCCTTATGTATTCAGTTGATTACTGAAGTTGAGCCTATCTGGAAATGATTTGTCAGTAGCAGGAGAGTTGCTATAGTCGTTCCAGATGAAATCCAGGTTTGTCTTATATCAGAGAGAGCGACTTCAGCCTTGATTGGATATCAGGTATGAATTTCATTTTAGGCTTCTGTACAGAATGATATTGATTGAATTGAAAGAATTGAAATGTCAGTGAGAAGATTTACTGCCTGAGAGTTAGAGTTACATTTGATTATGTGTTCCTTTGAGAAATACTTCAGTTCTGTGTATGGGTTGATAAATCATGTGTTCCGAAGTGTTCTGATGACCTTATGCTCGTTTTATCTATGATATTTTGATATATTCGCAGCGTATGATTGATTGAATCGAACAGTTGAAATTTGTATTGAATATTCTGAGAACTGAGATTGTTGTATACAGAATTGTTCGGCTATGAATTCAAATTGCAACAGATTGCATTCAGAAGTCTGTGATATCTGAAGATAGTAGACTGATTGATTGTAGCACAGTTGAGACAGTGATCAGTGGCTGAAAACGACACTAAAAATGGCAGAACTTCAGAACATTCAAGCCGGCTTAGAGCTGATGTTGAAAATTATAGCAGTTATGAAATTTGATCAGATTGTTCAGAACTTGATTTCGATAGTCAGAACATTGTGTCAATCAGAATACCAGGTAGGTAATGCTTTATTTTATATAATTAGCTGATTTGTTTGTGCCAGATATTTCGAATTTGAAATAACATGTATTGTCAGAGGCACACAGTAGTAGATTCAGTATTATTCTGGTAACAGCAAATGTGTGATAATACGAACGGACAGTTTCGATGTAAAAAAATGAAATCAGTTTTGTCAGAATTTGTATTGAAATGTCTAAATCGCTGACAGATGAAGACAGGAAGATAGAAACCAGGAGATTGGTTATACAGATTATCGATTCCTGAATAAAAATAGGAGTAAAATTCTATGGATTTGGTGATAGACTTACCGAAATCGTGCCAAAACTGTACCAAGATGTGGGTATGATTGAACGATTGTTCAAATCTGCATATGCTATATTGTACAAGATGACATACAGATATGACAAGACGACTGAGAGGTATGTCAGAAAAGGGGTCAGATGATATTGAATGCTAGAGTTGATTATATCATGCCGTGATTTTTGGCTGATTTCGTACCTTTAACAGAATGTATAGCATGATTTTTCATCTATGGTTTATAGATAGACAGATAGTCGGAGCGAACTATCTAGATACTGGAGGATATCCAGGACTTTAGTGCTGGATTTTAGCACTATTGACCTGATATCTTGTCACTTTATGAATTATTGTACAATAATAGCTATTAGATGAATATCAAGATAGCTCTAGTCGAAGTATTGTACAGTGAGAACTGCGGATTTCCTTCGTATGGGGATAATACTGCGGTGATGCCTGAGATTGGATTTGACGGGATCAAAGATCTGATAAAGAAAATGAAACTAATTCAGGAGCAAAGGAAGGTAGCTCGGAAGTTGATATGAAATGTGCCAACGTCAGGTGATGACTGTTGGTATTTGAAGCCGAGATTGAGTTGAGGAGCTATTGATTGGTACATACGGATGATGTATAGCCAGTATTTGTGATTGATTTTATCAGAATGATCTTAAGTAGTATGATGATATTATATTTTTTGAATTCTTCTTTAGATTGAAATCAGGGATGCGTGAAAGATGAAAATTCAGAATGAAGACTATTCTGTTGTTGGAAATACGGTAAAGTTAGCAGGGCATTAAAAGAGACAGAATCTGATATGAGATTGATATTTCAGAATGGTTTATAGAATGAATTTTCTGAATTAACCTCTATTATAAATTTCGTCCTTATCTGAATTGATTGCCTGTGATTTCGAGGACGAAATCATATCTTAGAGGGGGAGAAATGTAAGGCCCGAGATTTTAATTACTGTAATCCGAGATTAATCTGAAATGATTTATTGATTAATTGATATGATTATAAACAGAAAAGTTCAGACCGGGAGAGCCGAAAGAAGAATTGACATGAGGTGCAAGAAGAGTCCCCGCGCACATGCGCGACATGTATGGGCGCACATGCGCGAGGAAGACAGAACCATGCGCGCACATGCGCGACTTAGATTCGCGCATATGCGCGAGAGGTCCAAAGAGTTGGGCGCACATGCGCGACCTAAATACGCGCACATGCGCGGAACGTCTAGAGAGTTCAGGCGCACATGCACGGCAGAAGGCGCGCATATGCGCGAATGGTGAAGGCACGAGACAGTAGGTCTCGCGCATATGCGCGAATTATGTGCGCGCATATGCGCGAGCAGTCCGGTAGTTCGGATAAGGCTTCCGGCGCATATGCGCGGCCTTGTGCGCGCATATGCGCGCGCCATGCAGAACGAAAACAAGCCACTTGCCCATACATGTGCAACGTGTATATATATATATATATACATACAAAGGTGATTCAAGATTCTGAAGAAAGAAAGAAACGAGGCAAAGGGGTCGAGGAAGTTTGCCAGAAATCCTTACGCCTTTTTATTTTGATCCGTCCGTTTGATTTTCAATCTGAGTACAGTACCGAATTCCTATCAACGTAGGCTACAACTGGACGTAAGTTTTGCTACGGTTAGATACTGTATGAAATTATGATATTGTCAGAATCGAATATGAATCATATTGGTGTTTCTGATACAGTGAACATCGTATAATCGAAGTCAGATTAAAGATCAGACTGGTTATGTAATTGTTATGATTTTTGGAACTGATTAATTGAGATTCGATATCAGATTTGTATTGTTATTGAAATTATGAGTTATATCGATAGTGATTATGAGTTCTGGTATTATATCTGTGATGTTGGGAATGACGGGGTTATCGAGACTGTATTGTTATGCCGTCGAAACATCCGTAAATTGATATTGATCAGATTCGGTATTGGTTGAGATTGTATTGTGGTATCGTATGTCGATTGGCATTGATCCGATTATATTTTGATTTGAGTATTAATCAGAACAGGTTTTGAACTGAGTTATGTACTGATATTGTATCTATTCGATTGTCATTATCAGATTGGGTATGGACAGAGTTGACTTCAATACTTCGTCTTCTTCGGACCGAGAAGATAAAGGTATAAATTAATGTTGAGTTGGGATTGCACAACTCGAGTGAGGTTTGGCTCGAGTTTCCCTAAATCACATACTTTACTTTATTGCATTGATATTTGCATTGATGTGATTGACATACTTGTTCTCTTGATTTATAGACAGCAGGTATTAGACGAGTAATCTTGTGACAGAAGTGCCTGATAGTGGTGGGATCGCCACGGACACATTGCACAATGTCACAAGATAGTGTATTGGCGATAGTGCCAAAGTCTGTCACCGGATGTTTGGCTATCGATGTGGATAGAATTGTAGCTTCTTCTATTACTGGTGATCGGTACCGTATCGATGTGGATAGAATTATAACTTCTTCTATTACTGATGATCGATATTATATCGATGTGGATAGAATCGGAGTTTTTTCTATTACTGGTGATCGATACTATACCGATGTGGATAGAATCCGAGCTTCTTCTATTACTGGTGATCGATACCCTATCGACGTGAATAGAACTGAAGTCTTTTCTATTACTGTTGGTCGATATGGGAATACCCACATCTGGAAACCGGGATCCCTAGACTAGGATTCAGTCTAGTCTTAAATGTGGAGTCATGAGTCTAATTGACAGTTATATTGATTTATGTTGATTATGTTCCTGAATATGGTACATGATGAGTTATGTTCCTGATGATGGTACATGTTTAGAATATGATTTATTCTTTATATGGATTTATATTCTGATCTGAATACATGTTAGAAATATCTGTTATATGCTTTTATATTGTTTTTATGATTGCATGTATACATGATTTATACTGAGAATGTAATTCTCACCGGAGTTATCCGGCTGCTGTCTTGTTTGTAATGTGTGCATGACAACATGTGGGATAGGATCAGGGTCAAGAAGAGAACGAGGCTGGACTAGATAGCGTGGAGATCCGGGCTTCGAAGCAGCTTAGGATTCAGCACTGATATATAGTTGAACCTAGTTGAATTCTTGTAGATAATACAAGATTTATATGTTTAGGTTTAGTATGTAATCTGAATTGAATTACATTACGTTTCCGCTTTGTATTTAAAAAAAAAATTAGACCCTGTTTATTATATAATTGTTTGAATTATTCCTAAAGACGATTAAGGAATGAATTAGCGTCCGGGTCTCCACAATAATTGTGATTATGTTATATATTTTGTAATTATATGTTACATATATATATTTAGTATAAAATTTTCATGCAATGTAATAGTTTTGATGTTAATTAATATATTTTTATGTGAAAATGTTTTATGTTAGATTATTTAATTTATTGTCCTATTTAATTGTATATTAGATCTAATTAGTATATATAGATATATACATGTGTTATAATGTATTTTTTTATATATGTTAGTTTCGATAATAATTATATAAATTTATAAAAATAAAATCTAATATAAAAATAAATTATTTATATAATATTTTGATTAATTATAATTTGAATGTTGTTTATATTTATTCATATTCATAAATATTTATCATGTTCAAAACCCACCCCCAAATATATGTTTCAACACGAATCACACAGGGGTAGATTAGAAACTTCTAATAAAATACCCACCCATCACCCAACTGATAAAATATATTACATAGTCTAGGGATTGAAGACGTTACCCATTCAGTGACTTTGGCACTGAAAGTTCCAAAAATAGGTACTAATTTAATTATCATTTCAAATAAATTATTCATTAATTTAATATATATTTAATTATTATTTCAAATATTATTATACTTATGATTATCATTACTAGTTTTACAATATTTAATTTAACTATTATCTCTAATTATCAATGCAGTTAATTTATAATAATTATTACGTATTATTGTCACATTATCATTTAATAAATAATATTATTTTTTCATAATTACTTCGGCTTTGCTTTATACTAGCTGATTGTAAATTCACTCGAGTTAATTCACACTCTTAGCATGCTCAGTCAGTTACGACGAAAAGGCATAATTTCGTCATAACTAGCCCATTATGGATCATCCTGACGACAAGCCTGGTGAACAACTGTATCTTCTTCAACCATTCTTCTTCACCTTCAAAGTAGAGATGGTCGTGAAGGTTGAGTCTGGGTACAATAACAAGTTGCTGCAAGGCGAGAATATTGACCTTTGATGATCTAATGTAGTTTGAGGTCGTGATCTGATGCTTTGATGTGCTCCTTGGTTTACAATTTTTTAAAAATATTTTTTTCCAAAAAATTTATATATAATTTGATCAAAGTTAAGTAACACTTATACTAAATTTGATTGTTATTTATATTTAATAATAAATAATCATGTTAATTTTTTATTTAATAAAATTTTTAATTATCAATTCAAATATTATTATGTTTATTATTAAAATTACTATTACTATTTAATATTTAATTAAGTTATACCTCTAATTATTAATGCAATATTATGCCTAATTTTTAATATTTTTAACTAATGTAAATATATGTAAATATCTAAATATATTTTATTTACTTCAGTATTTATTATAAATTAATATAGTTTGTTCGTGTATTGCTATTATAGAAAATTTATTTTGTAGGCAATTAACGTATGTTATAAATATTTTTTTTTTAAAAAATACCCATCAAAATTAAATCATTATCACAAATTCAATTGTCAATCTATTATAGGCCAAAATAGATGACAACGGTAGAATTTGAATATATCATAAGCTGGAGAATGTATTCTCTTTTTTTTCTCAAATAAAAAAACCTCATTGGCGCCAAGCGTGAGGGAATGCTAGACGTTTGGTAAGTTCTCCCGCAGCTAGGAGAAAGGATCCCATTGACGCAGCTAAGCCCATGCATACTGTATGGACTTCTGGTCGCACAAATTGCATAGTATCATAAATCGCTAATCCGGCTATTACCCATCCTCCAGGAGAGTTTATAAACAAATACAGATCCTTAGTATCATCTTCGATACTGAGATATACCATAAGACCAATATTCTTAACTCAGAAGTATTGTACTGGTGTAAAGACATTTGTAGTCTTTTCCCTGATTCATCCAAAGTGCTTATTAAATGACAGTATGATAATGCTCGTGCAACCGCAAAAAATATAAGAACAAAACTTTTTTAGACAACGATGTAGTTAAAGTACACTTAATACGATATGAATTTGTACCTGATTATTACTGTTTATATTATCATTTGGAGGAATATGTTCGTCCGTCATATCAAAATATTAATCTTGATGCTCCATCTTCATCTACCGTGTTTTGAACATAGTTGTGAAACCACAAATGATTCTATCTGATGATCATGTTGTGTTCGATGATAATTTTGAATATGGTTTTGAAAATTAACTGACAACTTTGATGAAGAACACCCACTATCAAATCATATTGGTGATGCTCTAGAAATTCCCAACAGAGCTACATAAAATCATTTTATGACATGATCAAATCAGCCGAGAATGAGATCTGGATGGAAATCCATATTGTCACGCCCAGGGACGGGGGTTGGTCGACACCGGCGTTGCTCTCAAATTTACATTCGAAAACAACAAGCCTCAGAAGTACAAAATTCAGAAACCAGTCTTTTATTCATAATATTGAATATCTCAATGTCTGATACAAACTCAAATGTTTTACAGCGGAAATGTAAAACCGAACATAATACTGTTTTAACAGATACAGCGGAATCTAGTTACATAAATCAGAACTGAGAAAAAAATAACAGTCTTCTTCACCAGCCCCAGAACTGATGTTGTTCTTCTTCTTCTAACAATTCTTCCTCGCTCTTATCTGAGATGGATTTGGTGGATAAGTGATATGGTTGTCACTCATTAAGCGGGGGCGGGAGTAACTCTCAATTTTCTAAATCATTTTCATACAGAAACAATAATATGAATAATATACAGAAATTCTTATTTTCATAACAGAAATCAGTATTCAGTATTCCGAAATCAATAATCAGTATTCAGTAATCAGTAATCAGAAATTAACAAGTAAGCACTGAGCACGTTCGTGAATTTCATGGCTAAACTGATATCAGTCCCCTATATGTTCTCTCCTCTAAGGGGTGCGGCCAGTAATCAGTAATCAGTAATGTTCATAATATATATTCCTACCATTAGTTCACTAGGTTTCAGTGCTTCAAAATTCAGATATCAGAAATCGATCATACAGAAACTTTGCTTTAAAACATAAATCATCAAACTGGATTCAAGATATTTATACATAAACCCACTTACCATAATTTGCTAGAAATTTCGGTTGCTGAAGTCTGGAATCTGCTTGTCTTGCTACTGGTTTTTACAGCTCGAACATACACTCTCTTAGCTCAATTTTCAAGTGAAAACTCAATGCTTGTGTAACAACAATTTCAGAGACTTGAGAGTGTTATTTATAGGCTAAATTCTGACTGTTAGCCTCTCAGTTAATGACCATAATCTGCCATTAACAGCCTTTATTCCATGTTAATGTTTCAGTTACAAGTCTAAGCTGAAACAGGAGTTTCTGTCTGCTGGAATCTCGCACTCTTCTGCTGCTGGATTCTATCTGCTGGAAAATACCAGCTTCTGGATTATTAGTTGGTACTGAAATTGTTAGCTTCTGCTGAAAATTTAGCATTGCTGCTGAATATTACTAGCTGCTGCAATTATTATTGGCTGCTGCAAATTGCTAAGTAATGCTGGAATTTCAGGTTCTCACACACATTGTAACTCAATATATTCGAAAATACATACCGTCTTAAGTACATAATACATAACACGAAGGTTAGATCCGAAAGGTTGGGATTGATTTGGGAGAAGATTTGAAATATGTATTTTTAAATAATATCAATGTGTATTATTGATATCTTTATGTTATGATAGTTAAAACCTTTTTTCAAGGCACTTCAAGGTTAGGTTAGCAACCAATCAATATAATTTTGATCAGTCGAGTCCGAAAATAACTCTAACTAATATAACAAATATTTTGGTCAAACTGATAACAAAACATGAAAACATATTAAATGTGTGTGTGTTAGAACAGATTGTGTAAAAGCAGATAAATGAACACACAAGTTTATTTTTGGAAATTCAAGAAAAAAATCTCTCTACGTCTTTTCTTATTCTGTTTCCAAAATGTTTCACTAGTAGACTTTGTTTTATACAAGCTGATTGTAAACTCACTCAAGTTAATTCATACTCTCAGTTAGAACTCCTAGCATACTTGGTCAATCAAGACCAAAAGTCATAACTAGCCCACTATGGATCATCCAGATGACAAGCCTGATGATCAACTCTAGCTTCTTCAATCGTTCTTCTTCTCGTTAAAAGTAGAGCTGATCTTGAAGGTTGAGTCTGGGTACAACAAGAAGTTGTTGAAGGGCGAGAATACTGACCTTTGATGATCTAATGTACTTTGAGATCGTGCTATGATGCTTTGATGTGCTCCTTGGTTGAGTAGATACGATGGTGAAACGTGAGAATACATTTGGATGCTTCTCTGATTGACATCTATGGTGATTCAAAAACTTGATACTATTGAGATTGGGAAAGAGTTTAGAGGGGGTGAATAAACTCTTTGAAAATATTTGTTTTTTAAATTTGTTTTCAACCGTTGTTAGGCGGTTGAAATTTTTTCTCAAACGGTTAGAAATATGAACCTCTTGAAAAGTGTGAAAAATGGTTCAATATTTCTAATGATAGTTTTAACCGATTGGCACTCTAATCAACAATATATGGTTAGAAATGTAAGAGTTTGCAAAAAGTAAAGACATAAAGTTTTTTAGGGATTTCCGGAGAAAACACTCATACGTTATCCCTTCTTCCTCTGCAGGAAGAATTCCACTAAAAGACTTTGACTTTACAAAATTCTTTGCAACAGCCCACTCCAATCAGGACTTATCACACTGCCTGTTTTGGAACTCTTAGTGGTCACTTTACACTTTTGGATTTTAAGAACTCTCGGTTCACCAGATACCACTATTAATCAAATAACCAACAGGTTACTGATGTAAGTAAAACAACAATATTTAGTAGCACGAAAATGATCTCGAATAATCGGATATCGTTCTGTTGAGTGCGTGCTTGATGAGCGATGAAGTATATGATATTTGATTGCGCTCAAATTCATAGGTATGCAAACTTGAATTAATCACGCTGTGGAAGTTTGATGATTATGTATCTCGTTGATATCTTGCATGTGTCCTTGGATACATCCAGCTCTGCTTATATAAGTTGTCATTCTAACGGATCGGAAAAAGATGAGCAACGTTAACCTGTAACCTTGGAATGATGTGTCACTATCAGCTAAAAATACATTAAATGTTCTTCAGCAATGCATTTAATATTCTCTTTGCTTAGCATGACTTTTAATTCACGTTCCTTGAAGAGTTACTTCTGAATATTCTTTTATAGCAATTGTTTTCACCCTCAGAACTTGTAGGATAAAAGTAATCTTTCTTTTCTGGGATAGTGACGTAAATGCATATCAATATTAGGACTGGTGCAGAACATGGTTGACTTATAGCGGTGCAAAATCATTTGAATATTCTGAACCGGTCATAGAATGTCTTTCATTAGGTGAGCAATAAATAGATCTTTTAATGACTCAACATAAAGTCTTCGAACAGCCGGTTGGGAAATTTGAGCTTCTTCTTCAGACGGTTGAAAGTTACGCGATCTGGAATTCAAGCGGTTGAAGACTCGGCAGTTTGAAATTCAAGCGGTTGAGCTGGTTTGTTTCTAGCTTCTTCTTCTTTAGACGGTTGAATGTTAAGCGGTCTGAAATTCAAGCGGTTTGAAGACTCAGTAGTTGAGCTGGTTTCTGTTATACACAAAAGATTGCAGTTGTTTTCTGAAATAGTTAGGTATTGTTTTGATTTTGTCAATCACCAAACCTCTTAGGTAATTTCTTTAACAATTTTCTCTTTTTGGTGATCACAAAACCCAGCTACAGAACTTATACAATAGTTTACAGATAATAGAAAAATTTTAATAAAGCAAACGTTGTATTTCATTGAGTGAATGAAATTACAAGCTCCAGTTGATAAAAATGAGAAAGTAAAAAACATCTAAACAAATAATGTACATTAACCTCTTTTTTGTCCTTGGAATTGTTTAGCTTGTTCTGCTTTGGCACACTCTGAAACCCTTTTTCTAAGTGATTCTTCTTCTCTCAAAACTTCATTTTGCCGCTCTCTTTCCTCTTTTTTGACATCACCATGACAAGGAATTGCATGATCTCAGTAAGTTGTGCTCCTTGGGAATCCATGTGTTGATCAACATGTGCTTTAAGACAAGATATTTTTCCTGAAAGCTCAGTGAAAATGTTGAGATGTGAAGAGTTATGTCTGTCTTGCTGGAGGGTAATACATGAATGCATGGCAGAAAATTCCTTGGAGAGATCAGACTTCATCGATTGAAATGCTTCTTTCAGATCAAAATTCTCGAGGTTAAGAGAAATAATCGATTGATCCATGGTTGTAAGTCTCTCCAAAATCTCTTTCTGGCATTTTTCTTCCATTAATTCTTCTTCTTCAGGTTCAAAGTGATCAGATGAATAAAGTAATCTGGCCTTCAATGGGACCAGGTGAGAAGAGGAAGCTTTTCCAGTTGACTTTGAGTGCTGAGGGTCATCAAGTTCAGAAGCTAAATTGTCAATCACTGTGTTAAGTTCTTTATTCGAAAAAAGATTGCTTTGTCTGTAGCTTTTTGTGCTCCCAGAGCGCTTGAAGGAGCAACTGGAGAGATTGGAGGCACAGACGCAATAGTCATCACGTCATTCTTTGGATTAGTGGGTGAAGACACTGACTGTTCTTGAAGAATGGCATAAATGATGTCATAAACAGAAGTAGACTTTGGAGAAGAGGATTTTTATTTGTGAGTTGTGTCTTGATGAAAATCAGAGAGAGATTGCACAATTTGTTCGACAGAAATGGGTTCAACTTCGGAAAGACCGATGTGAACTGAGGAAGAAAGCACGATGGAGTCAGTTTGTTGAACAGATGAATCTTCCTCAAGAATACCATGAGAGGTTGGCATGAGGTCTTGTTCATCTTGGTGGCAGAGTTGCTGAGTAATGGGAACATTCTTTGGCAGAAGTGTTTCATCTAATGGTAGGATGTTGACAACAGTACCGGTCATAGCGGTTTCAGCCGGTACTTCTGACGGTGGAGAACTGGTGAGCAAAGCAGATAATGAATATGGTTGCTCTTGAGTTGTGGTTTGAAAGTTGAACGTCTCAGAACCCAGCTCTTCATCAAAGTTCAGTTCTGAGTCTAGCTTACCCTTTTCTTCAACCGCAGGAAGTTTAAGTTCATGCCTCTTCTGAGCAACAATCATTGAAAGTGAGAGAGCGTCCATCTCAAGTTGAGAAATGACATATGAGTCATCCTTTGCGGTTGGACAAGTAAGAACAAAATTGTTCATTCTTAATTGAATCAGTGCTTGGAGAGCACTTTATTTCATCTGAATTTGCAAGAAATCTTGACGAAGCAGAGCAGTTGGAATATCAGATGTTTCTATCCTTTCCAATATGGACCGTTCAAGTTTGGTAGCTGCTTTGATCTTTCCGGTTTGAATTAGTGAATCGAATGTTGTGACCGTTCGAAATTGAACCCATTGATCAAACATTTCCATTTTCTTCTGAACGATCTCATTGACTCGTTCGTGGTTAGAAAAATGGCAGTATGAACAGATTTGGTCTTTGGTGGCTCCTTGATCAGAATTTTCTTCCCCCTGTCTGTCGGGTGAAGGAGAGAGATTCCTGAGAAGGAGGATGTGATCTCTGGTTCAACGATCTATATCACTTTGATTTTGTTGCTGCGATTACAGGAATCCGGGGAGGAACCAATGGTGCAGAAAGATGCTTAATCATCTTAATTTTTTTAGTTTTGGTCTTTTCTGACCGTTTCTTCTTGAAAACTTGAGAAACCGGTACATCATCCCTTGATTCATCATAAAAGCTGAATTTCAGAACCAACTTTCTCTTAGTACCTTTTGGACTCGAGTCAGTCTTATTTTGCTTCACAAATTCAACCTCAATCTCTGTTTTGATAGAGACAATTTCCTCGTCGGTTGGACGAATTTTCTTGATAAAATTTTTGACTGTTGGCCAGTTGAACAACTTGGTCTTTCCAACTTCAACCATACCCACCTAGTTGAACTCCTGAATTAGTTAGTAGATGGCAAATTTGAACCGCAAAGCCTTGAGACTGGTTCTCTTTTCTTTATCATCACACTAGTGTTTTGAACAAGACATCAGACCAGTTCACCTTCAGAGTTGATGCGATGGTGGCCATGAAAAGAAATTTTTCAAAATTTATCTTGTCATAAGTACCAATCTTGGCGAGAACCCCATTTCACCACTATATCAGCCAACAACCTGAATTCAATCTTCAGATCTCGTTTTTGGCATGTTTGAGAAGAAATCGGGGATTCAGAGATAGAGAAGTCATGTCTCCAAAGCTCAATGTGTCCTTCTGGAAGAGTGGTAAAGTCGGTGATTCCAGCAGTTGATAGTTTAAACAATTCAGCGAACATCTTCTGGGTGATATGAAGATTCTTTTCCTGGACGGCACATATTATTTCTCCGTTTTCCATATCAACAGTATCAAAGAAATCCTTCAATAGGATCTCAAAGTACTGTTCACAACATCCTAAAAAGAAATGAGGGCCAGAGGATTCGAGCTTTCTGAACATAGCTTGCGTTGGCTTGTTGGTCATTGCGAGCACATATGCGAAGTTGATAGCGATGATGTTATGAGCAATGCATGCAGCCATTTTTACGGTGATGGAGATGATAAAATTTGCAGGATGATTTTTGACGAGCAAAATATCTTGGAATAACCAAGTATGAATGTAGTAATTTCAGTGTTAAAATAAAAGTGATAATGCAAAATATCTCAAAATGTGTGTATGTTTGATTCGGAGAGTCACTGATCAGTCCACGTGGAGGACTGTAAGTGGCGGGATAATTAAAATTTGAAAAATTTCAGACGGCGGTATAATGATTTGATTCAAATTTTAAGAGATAACTGTCACGTCTTTTAGGGCAGTTACAGGGTTGAGTAATTTTTATGAAATGACCTGGATAAACATGGCCCTTCATATAGAACCGAACCAGTTGCTTTAATGTGGTTAGAAGGTAAACGATTGAGTCACTCAATAAACATAGGTTATTCTTTTGTCAACCTAAGCGGTTGAAAACATATTTTCTTTCACCCATTAATTTATTGACTTAACCGATATTTCTCCCTAAATATATGCATTAAATACGTTTATCCTCGGAATATGAATCATGTGTAGATGGTTGACTGAAGTCGATTCATATTCTTCTGTACGTTTCTTCAGATGGTTTGAAACTACTCTATAAAAAAGATCACTCTCATTAGTTGCAAAATAATTCAGTAGATAACAAAAATCAAGAACAGATAGACAAAGCTAGCAGTTCCAAGCAACCCGATCTTGCAGAGAAGAAGATGATGTCATTCGAGGCAGCTTGAAAAAAAGAGATTGAAGACTTTGTTTTTGAAAAGACAATGTTCAACTGGACCAAGATCCAGGAGCTGCAGTCCATCCAAAATGAGGGACTAGTTTCCACGAGTGAACAAGTGGCAACTGAAATCAAATATAAGTGGCGCCTCTCCGTCACTCATACTTCAGACCTCTTCACAGATGAAGGAGTCTACTTCTTGATACTCATCAAGGAGCAGAGGATTCTGGGAATTATTGCCTTCTCAAAAAGCTTCAGGAGAACCTCCTCCGAAGGGATATCCAGTTGGATGTCCTTATGGCAGGATGCAGTAGATAGGAAACTCAATAATGTAATAGCAACTCGTTTTTATCAACAAAATTTATATTTTGTCCATTGCTATTTATTATTGTACTGCTTTGTTATTTCTGCATTCAAACTTGTTAATAACTAATTAATAACAAGAATTGACATAAAAATGTGAACAAGATTAGGAGAAATCAATTAAGCCCAAAAGATTGTGAAAGTAAGAAAATTTAGCGTCCGGTAGTGGTTTGGTGAATATTTCTGATGCATGTTGATCAGTTGAGACATATTCAAGACAAATTTCTTTCTTCATGACATGTTCTCGGATGAAATGATGTCTAATATCGATATGTTTTGTCCTAGAGTGTAATACAGGGTTGTATGTAATAGCTATTGCACTAGTTTTGTCACAGAAAATAGGAGATTCAGCGGTTTTAATTCCATAAATGTTTGAGCTGTTGTTGTATCCATAGCATTTGAGCACAGCAACTTCCAGCTGCAAGGTACTATGCTTCAGCGGTGGATGTGGCAATAGATGTCTGTTTCTTACTAAACCAAGATATTAGTTTATCACTCAAGAACTAACATGAACTGTATGTACTTTTCCAATCAATTTTGCAACCAGCGTAGTCTACGTCTGAATAACCTACAAGATTAAAACTTGAATATTTGGGATAACAAAGGCTCACATTAGTAGTACCTTCAAGATATTTAAAAATATGTTTTGCAATAGTAAAATGAGATTGCATACAGTTAGCTTGAAACCGTGCACATAAACAAACCGCAAACATGATGTCTGGCCGGCTGGCGGTCAGATAGAGTAGTGAACCAATCAATCATCTGCACATTTTTGTGTCTATTGAGATTCCCCCTACATCTTTATCTAATTTGATAGATGACCTCATTGGGGTAGCAATTTTCGAGCAATTTTCGAGCAATTCTCCATACCAAACTTCTTTAGCATGTCTCGTGTATATTTAGCTTGGTTAATAAAGATGTCGTTTTCTGACTGCTTGACTTGCGGTCCTAAAAAGTAATTTAATTCACCCATCATACTCATTTCAAACTTTTCATGCATTAGCCTGGAAAATCTCTAACACAATTTAGGATTAGTTGATCCAAATATAATATAATCAACATAAATTTGCACAAATAATGAATGATCATATTTTGAAAATTTAAGCAGTGTTTTATCAACCGTTCCATTCAAGAAGTCATGATTAAGAAAAAATTTAGTTAAGGTATCATACCACGATCTTGGTGCTTGTTTAAGTACATATAGGGATTTATCTAATTTGTAAACATGATCAGGATGAATGTGACTGAAAAAACCGGGTGGTTGTTCTACTTAAACTTCCTCATTGAGCAAACCATTTAAGAATGCAGACTTAACATCCATTGGATATACCTTAAAATCTTTGAATTCTGCAAATGTAAAAAATATTCTAATTACTTCTAGTCTAGCAACGGGGGCTAAAAAATATTCTAACCACTTCTAGTCTAGCAACGGGGGCAAATGATTCATCAAAATGAATACCTTCCTCCTATCATAACCTTGTGCCACTAAGCTGGCTTTATTTTTAATAATTGAATCGTTTTCATCCATTTTATTTATAACTACCCACCTAATGCCAATTACTTGCAGATTAGTAGTTAGAGGAACTAAGTGCCAAACTTTGCTTCTTTCGAATTAATTAAGTTCCTCCTGCATAGCTTCTATCCAGTTGGTATCATTCAACTCATCACTGATTTTCTTAGGTTCTAATTGAGAAACGAAAGCAACATACATAAATTTATCAATCATTGGTTTTCTGGTTCTAAGGTGAGCGGTTAGGTCACCGATAACCAGCTCGAGTGAATGATCTTTTTTCCACCGGAGACATGGTCCATATGGATTGGGCTCAGTTGGTTGACACGTTTCATCTTCCTGTTCCACCATTTCCTCTTCTGAATGATCATTTTCTTGCGGGTGATTGTTCACCGGTTCAACTGCCTGATGAAGTTGTTCTTGGACGGTTGGACTTTGTTCAGAGATGTTCTCAACAGTTCTTCTTAAATCTATCTAATCATCACTGCTAGATTCAAGATTAATAGCATTTAATTTATTGATTAAATCATGAATGATGTTACTATTATTGTCGTGACATATGGAAGATTCATTAAATACAATATGTATGGATTCTTCAATAGTGATGGTTCTTTGATTATATACTCTATATGCTTTGCTTACAGCTAAATATCCTAAGAAGACACCATCATCGGATTTAACATCAAAAGCAGATAAATGTATCTTTCCATTGTTAAGTATAAAACACTAACAGCCGAATATACGAAAGTATCCAATTTTGGGCTGCTTGCCAGTCCAAATCTCATATGGAGTTTTTTAATGATTCTTGTTAATCATGGACCGGTTCTGAGTATAACAAGCAGTGTTAACTGCCTCTACCCAAAGTCTCTAAGAGATTCTGGATTCTGCTAGCATGGTTCTAGCTGCTTTCTTAAGAGTGCAGTTTCTTATTTCTGCAACTCCATTATGTTGAGGTGATTTGGCAGCTGAGAGCTCATGCTTGATGTTGTGATCTTCAAGATATGATGACAGGAATTGGTTTAAAAATTCAGTTCTTCTATTGCTCCTGATCATGTCCACTGCTATAGATTACTCGTTTTGGAGTCTCTTAAGAATTTGGTGAGCTGAGCAGCGGTTTGATCTTTGGAACTTAGGAATATTATCCATGTGAACCGGGAGAAGTCATCAATTACCACAAGGGGTGTATTTATTTCCCCCTGAGCTCATTACCGGTATGGGTCCAAGAAAATCCATGTGAAGTAGTTCTAGGCATCTAGCTGATGAGTTTCTTCCTTTATTCTTGAAGGTTGAGCGAACTTGTTTACCTAGTTGACAAGCATTGCAGATCTATCTTTTGCAAAGTCAATGTTAGGAAAACCAGATACCAATTTTAGCTTGCTAAGAATGGTAATGGAATTGAAATTAAGATGATTAAGACATTTGCGCCAAAGCCAATTCTTGTTACCATTTAAAGCGATAAAACAGGTAGATGCATTTAAACTGTCATCATTCCATTTTACCTTATATGTATTCTGCTTTCTAAGCCCAATCAACAAGGTGTTTTCTACAACAGATTTAATAGTACATGTGTGCTTGTGAAACTCAACGGTATAACCATTGTTACATATTTGGCTTATGCTAATTAGGTTATAACACAAATTTTCGACTAGGAGCACATCTTTAATGATAATATTACATTTACCCACAGTTTTACCTTTAAAGTTATCACCAGAAATGATTCTTGGTCCTTTGTAGTTAATAACTTCAGATAGAAAGTTTTTGTTTCCTGTCATGTGTTAGGAACAACTGCTGTCCAGAAACCAGTGAGAAGTCATGGATAGTATCGCGTAAAAAAACTCATCCAAACTTTTCAGACCTCCCGTCACCAACACTGGAGGTTAGATTACAATAAAATTCCAGAACTAGCCGCCTCGCATAGGGCATAACTGAGTTGACTGTCGCACTCAACCTGCGGGTGTGGACGAAGGCAGTGAGATTGTACTTCCCATAGGCTTCAAAATCAATGTTCCGTTCTTCAACGAACTCTCTATGAGCATACAGGAACCATTGACCTACAACGGATTCAGTATAAAATTTTGTGGAGAAAGAGGTGGCTAGATTGTAGTCCTCAGAATCGGTGTTGTCAACACCTGGCTCAACACCTGCATCCTCATTGGCACCTTCGTCGTTAGTGTTGGGAGTATGATAAGATTCCTCGGTATTAGCATGGTCGTCTGATTCAGAAGAGGAGGGACTGGACAAAACATGATCAGGGGTAGTCTTTGCAAAACCTGCACTCTTCCTTGAGAGCATCCAAGATCTCAGCAACGGATCTATCATCATCTGAGGAAAAAGTATCCTCTGGGGTTGTTCTGTGATGTCTACTGATTTTCCTACAGAGGTGGAAGAAGACAGCTTTACACCATTAGCCGGTCGCGGGCAAGCCACCAGTTCGAAATCTTCAACGTTAGACTCATCCCCAGAAGAAAAGTCGGGGTCCAGAATAAAGAAGGCAGTGCGAGGCTTCTTTTTAGGTGCAAAGTCAAGGTCATACCCCGCTTGCCTTTTAGACATTATACGCATTGGTTTGTGTGGAAAGGCTCTTCGATAAGCCTCATAATCAAGAGGGTTGTCAATATCAAAGGGATTACCTTGCTCACCAGGCGCAATTTCCTCCAGTGGAATGGCCTATGGAGCAGCAAGCACCATCTGTAGTGGATTATCGGTGGGAGACTCGGGAGGTGGTGTTGCTGGTTGTGTTGCCTCAGAGGGCAGAACACGCGACTTGCTGTCATTTCGCTTTGAATATCTGAGTTATCGAATTGATTGTCGGCCATCTATAAGAGTAAAAAGGGGATTACGTGAGAGTTCAAGAGTTACATAGTAAAAGAGTGAGTGAGGGCAAGGAATGATGTTGAAAAATCAGAGAGAATAAGCAAGAGTAATTAACATGGGTTCAATTGATAAGAGTGAATATAATGCTCTTGCTCCAATGGTAAAATTTTGTTCCAGAAATGTCGCACAGTAACGGTAAAAAAATTGTAATCTACGCAGTTTCAGAACAACCCTTCATAGCCCTAACGGTAA